>NW_027185274.1:9765000-10457500 GCF_022577435.1 Embiotoca jacksoni
GGACAGAAACAGATTATTGTTTACAACGAGGATGCTGCTGCTGTTGTATTTGTTTTCCTTTAATTCACTTGTTCTTACTTAGAAAATACCATTTGCTCTGAAAGTATCTGGGAAAATTACCCAGGGAAAACATGTTTTTTTTTTTCCACCTTTCCCTCTGAAGGAGCTACGGTGAAGCTGTGGAAGGGTAATGCATGCCTTTCTGCAATATAATTTGTTACAGTGCCTCTTTGTCTCTTTTTACTTTACCTACCTGTCTGACTGGTTCCCTTTGTCTGCCTGGCTGTTTTTTTTTTCTTTTTTTCACCTCCCTCTTTCTGCTATCTTTTAACCACCTTGTCCTAACAATACCCTCATGTCAGAACAGATATGCGGGCCCTGGTGTGTGTAATCAAAAGGCGAAAAGAGTTTGTGTTTCTGTGTTAGGGGTGTGTCAGAAAGTGCGTAAGTGAGAAAGAGAGAGAGAGAGAAAAAACGCAACGAGACTTATTCCCCCCAAACATTTTTTCATTTATCTGTTGTTTTTTTCTTACCCCCTTCTTGAATCTATTATTTAGTTTCATGCCCCTGAGTGTCCGCTCTGATCACTGTTACAACTGTGTGCAAATAAAATGGAGGTTTTATTAAGGAACTAGCAATTAACTGAGTTTATTCTTCAAAAGTCACTGGCAAAAACACTTTACTTAATATTAGACCCGAGGTCTGAATAAAACATATTTGATCTCCCTCTGGAAATGAGGGCATATCAGGACTGATGTATATTGGAAATGGTTTGCACTTTGCACACCTCATCATAACTACAGTAACAGCAACAGAACTTTCAGTGCTATACCACTTTAGAAGCCCAAACTATAAGGGTTTCAGATGGTTGAACTCACTATCTCTACAATGTGCATGGCTAAAGGATACAAGAGTTTCTTACATATTTCATCATTGGGCCTCAATTTTCTCCATATTGTAAACATGCAAATTACTATTTGCCAAAAGGTTCCATACTTTCTGCAAAGAAAGACAAATTATGAATATACTGTAGGCTTATGATTAATTAAATCAAAGTAAAATTGTCGTAACTTGTGTTGCAGCATCTGAAATTCAAATTGTGAAAAATTAAGTATATATGCCCAGTAGGTGTAAAAATAATATTTGGAAAATTGAATAAATTAGAATAAGAGTAGCATTGGAAAACTTAAGAAAAAGGTGTAATTAGCCTCCATGGTTTGGCACAGCAATAACTCATATGAAGTTTCCAAATATCAAATCACATATGTCAAAGTAATTTCCACCAAAGGTCTTTTCCCAGCAAGTATAATTTTTTGATATGAATAACATGGTAAAAACTATTTTTTTATTCAGAGCCAATTTGTGTTTAATATTAGAAAGTGACATGTAGTTGCATGAAGAAAAAAAAAGTGATTTTGAAAAGGGTAATATGAATTTACACGCACAGGTTAACAAAACTATATATATGATTATCATGGTTGTGTTTTTTAGTTAAATTGTCTTGATTATTTGTCTGTTTGTTTACTGTCTTTGCACTCATTAGTTTTAGTAGTTATAACTACACTATGTGGACTGGGTCATTAACTGCACTTGCACTGCGGCTTTGCAGTACTGTAAATGTAAATTTAAGTGTACAGAGTCAGACATTCTACAGCCAAGTTTACATCAACACTTTAAGCTACTGTTTTGTCAAATAATTATTTGAGACTGGACAGTCACAAAATTGTAACCTACAGTTGTATCTGCCCACATTGTTTATTGCATAATGTAGCGCAAAATACTGTTACAATAAAAAACAAAAAAAAGACAGATGAAATCACTGCTACCTGCAAAGATCCCCAACAAACTAAATGAGTGTCGATGAGGTTCAGTCTCTTTAACACACAAATGTACAAACATGCATACCATGAACTCAATAAAAAGGCCAACATATAGAGAAGAGGAAATAATTCCTATCTCTAAGAGGAGTCAGTAACCAGTGTTTAGAAAGCAACCAACCAAAAGACTATCACTCAGCCATGCTTTCAATCCTCCTTTACTGTCCATCCTTTAACAAGCATTGACTTCCAAATGGGACACGCATTGACTTCAGAGAGAACTGTCTCTGAGAAGTGTGGCCTCGAAGGGGGACAAGTATTGACTTCAAAGGACACATGCTTTGAAACACATTAGATTCAAATGGGGGTACATTCAAAACAGCATTAGCTTCAAATGAGTCATCCTTCATAGTTTATTGACTTCAAAAGGAGAGAAGAAGGTGAACAACAACACACCCGGTTGGTGGCGTGTGATACTACTAGTTCCCGTGAAAAAGTGTGGGACATTTGCTTCTGCTGAAAGAAATAGCAAATGAAATAAAACCTAAACATTCTTTTTAGCTTTATAATTTAAAAAGTAGTATGACAGACAAAGGTAGAAACTACTTTTGGGACCCTTTGTTATTAAAGATTGTTCTATATTAAAAGCCTAAAGTCGTACAAGAATGATTTGTGTATCAAGCTCATGTTCAGCAAATATTTAGATTGACTTTTGCCAAGGGTGCAAATCATTTCAAAAGAAACATAGCTAATTATTATTTAAGATCAAGGTGCTTAGCTTGTTCAGAGAACGAAATTATATAGATTTTTAATCCTAAATTTGAAATAGCCAGTGGCAGATTTGCTTAAGAATATATTTTTTTTTTTTGGCAAATAACTTGAGTTTGTTGAATAATTACAAAAATGTATGACTTGCTTTCATTTTTCACATTATTGACAGGCTGAGCACAACAGAGTTCAGAGTAAAAAAAAAACATCCAAGAGAAAATTAAGAAAAAAGTGCAACAATATAGACCCATCTAGTCCAGTTATTAATGTATCAATAGTCTTTGTTTGTGTTGCTTTCGGTCCATTTTGAAAGACCACACAACTCTGTGGAGGTCTGTCAATTGTCTCCAACCCATGTCTTGTTTGCATTCAAGCTGTCAATCTAATTGAAAAAAACACAGGCACACGCTCAAACACATGAAAAACCAAAATGTTGTCATACAGAAATACACAGGAAAAAAAACGCATTTATTGCATCCAGTCTGATATACACACGTGTTCACACAGATTCACACATATAAAACCCAGTACAAAGAGACACACACTCACGGGCCTCACAGGTGTCTGTACGCTGTGATGAAATCAGTGACCATTTTGACGGACAACACAGCGTAGTGATAACTGCGCAGGTTCCCATTACTGTGACTCGGTGTGGAGGGAATTCATCTTTAAACCCAGATACAGAGAAAATCCTGTGAATTACATGATAAAAATGATGCAGAATTTCAGTGGATAAAAAAGGGTAAGAGTCCTGTTATAACACTCTCCTGCCTTGAAGCTCACATTATTTATTTAGCTCGACTGCCTCTTTTCTTTCTTTTCCTATTCTCACCTTTTCCTTCTTGCTTCTCACTCTTGCCCTCGCACCCTGCCTCTAGTAAATCTCTCTCCTGTCTCCTGGCTGTGAGGTTCGGTGGAGAAGCAGATAGTCAGTGACACTCAAAGTGAAGCGGCCGGCCTGATACTGGCTCCGCTTCTCCCTGGGGTATAAGAAACCAACACACATGCCACACATACACTTTTCTTATTGAGAATTGACTGCATTTATTCTCCACACTTATACAATCCTTTTCAGTATAGAATTTGGGTAAACCTTCATTCCAATCCAAACCAAAAGATACATGACAAATGTCATCATGAAATCTTTAAGAGCCTCTAGCATTTATCCCATGGTGATCGTGAATATCCAGAGCACATTATACCGAAGACAAGGCATTATATCTTATAGTTCCTGAGACACTTCACTTAAAAACAAACAAATCAAACCCATGAAACAATTAGAGACGTTGCATCTTCCAGACACAACCAAATGAGTGAGCCGACCAACCGAACAACCGACGCTGAAATCCCTGCAGCCACCATTGTGGCTAAAAATATGCACATATAATGATATACTTGTATGTATGAGCACAAACACTCAAATATATATTGACTTTCCAGAACAGCAACACACATAAGCTGTAAGGGCGTAGTTATTGGTTAGTTCCGGTCTGTCCGGAGGTGTTGTGTTCTCTGGGTTGACTTCCTGCTGCTCTAAATGCGATATGACAGATGCAGGGTCACTGCCTTCATTTATAACACGGGCAATAAAAAAAAAGAGAACAAAAATCATGCTGCAATTACTGTCACTTCATGGCTGAGCTCACTGTGTGCTAACCCCAGGCTAGCCCTAGGTAGCCCTAAATGCAATGATGATTCACTGACTTTGAGCCTGTACGGGGACAGGAAGAAGGGCTGTTTGTGGATGTGTGTTCTTCTTGTTCGGTGTGCAGGCTTATGCCATGCCAGAGGGACAAAAACATTACCAGTGGGACACAGAGAAAACCTGCATACTGTCCATCTTAGGGTACATTCCAGGTGATTTATGTGTGCAGACCTTCATGTTTGTGTGTGTTCATCAGTGGCTTAAAATATAAATAAAAGGAGAAGTGGGAGGCTATTCTCAGGCGATTAGTCTGACCCTACTGTATTAGTTCTTTATTTCCCTCGGTAGCAAAACATATTAGACCATCCTCTTGGACATAAGCTGCACACACGCACACACACACGCACACACACACACACACACACCCCCCACACACACACACACACATACACACATACACACATACACACAGACAGACACAGAGGTCTGCTGAAAACCATACAGGTGGCAGGTCTGAGAAGTAGAAAAAACAGAAAAAAAAACAGCAGGAGCGATAAATAAAAGTCAGATACTCTCTAAATAGGATTCTTAAGGTTATCAGCTGGCTGGGTAACTCATCTGCAAAAAAGTTGTAAGTCCTTGAATTCTAATGCCCATCACTCTACCACGGATATCCGGCATTTTAATCCCAGATCGGCTAAATCCAGTCGTCTGGAACAAATAGAATGTGAGGTTGACAAGAAGATGGGGAAAATGTCAAGAAATCCATAGGAATTCTATATGCTTGGAGTAAGACTTGATTGGAAGTGCCGCTGCGCACGTAAAATACAGCAGATGTCGTGACAGCATGAGAGGCACTTGGATTAAAGTAAATATGTAGTGGAAGGAGTTATTTTTATTTTTAGCCGACCAACTTAAGAGCAAAAAGATGGAGGGTATTGAGAGGGTTGGTGAAGTCCCATATGCATAATTCGCCTCCTTGAGCCTCACCTGTTCTCTGAGGCTGAAATTTATCTAGTAGCTACCGCGAAGGGCAGGGATAATATTAGGAACATTTGAGCTGCGGGTTTTATCTTAAGGTCAGGTTTTGCATATCATATTTGCACACACAAGAATTATGCAAACACAGTGTGTTGAAAGTTAAACACATAAATACTGTACGTGTTCAAATTGGGCAAAAGTTGTATTCACATTCACACACATACATACATGGATGCTGTCTCAGACTTACTGACGCAAACTCACACACACTGTTAGTGACAGCACCTATCTGCCACCCACAGTAAGTGACCTGGGTTAAATATGTAATGACTGCTTGTCCCACACTCAGGATTAATGGGCTGTGGAGAGTGGAGATAAAGGCACATCATTACCACACACACACACACATAAGAAACATCATTAAGAGTGGTGGAATCTTGTCACGTATGTTTCGAGTTTCATTAAAACATCCATTAAGATATTTTACATTTATGTGGGGATTTTTTTGTTTTTAGCAGATTATTATATTTTGCTTCTGGTGGTTTGGCAACAAAGTAAACAATGTGTAGAGGATGGGAATTTCAAATGTGAAATGATACAAAAGAAATTACAGAAAAATGAACTGAGAGGTTCTTCAGACAGTGATTTTCCAAGAGAAAGGATAGCCATGTACATTAGAATCAACTGCTTCCTGTCAACAATACGGAACATGTGACCTTTCTTCATCTCTACAACATCAGCTGACTTAATACCTGGATGAACACAGTGATTATCACTGTGTTTTGACATTTTGAATAAATATTGCCATGCTGACCCAGTTATAAGAATTGAATGCAAACAACCTTCCTCATTTCATCCCACTTAACCAGTTCTTAATTCCATCTAGGTTGCTGTGTTCACCAATCCTCACCTAACCCCATTTCTCATTCATCATGTTCTGAATCACCATCCATTGCTCCCTAAATTTACAGTATATATGCCTTTGATGGTTGAAAACTGAAAAACACTAACAAACTCATTGTTTAACACAACAAACTAAAGGGCTTGTTCAGAGAGGTGAAAATTTAAAATTGGTGCCAGCACTGCATGTGATCGTATTAGCTTTTGGGGGATTATTTATTGCAGTAGAAATTTCTGATTGCATGTTTAATGTTTTAATTAAAAAGTTATTATCTAAAATCTACAACCTCAGCATAATCACTCATGCAAAGAGAAATGGGGCCCCAACGGTTTGTTCATCTCTGGGGAGGGTTGATATTTATGTCTGTAGCAAAGCTTGCTTTAAAATAATCTGCCATGGGCCTTGCCACACCACAATCAGCAAAGCAAAATGTAAAAAAAAAAAAAGAAGAGTCCAAACCAGAACCATTACAGAATGGTCATATGCAGGTATACAGTATGTGGTCAGTCATGCAATTGAGCATGTACAGACACATAGTTTTCAACCATCAAGGATATGTATCCTGAACACATATCATACCATTGGTAGCTTTTACTATTTTCCTGCCTCTCATCAAATGTTCAAAAATGCTCTTTGTTCTTGTGTATTAAAGGTCAATGTTTTATAACACAAGGAAAATGCACAGTCAATTTTCACAACTCCTCTTATCTAAAATCTTTGATCTTCAATCCACGCGCCTCACATTACTCTGCACAAATACACATATACAGTACACTGTACACTACACACGCACGCACGCACGCACACACACTTTTTTTCAGTGTCGATTCATTTGTCCCTGTGGATGTGGTGTGTGCATAATCTCTTTTAATAATACATAACAGAAATAAAGCTACTTCTTTCATTATTAACACTTGGGTGCTAGGGGACATCTATGGTTTATTGTACATCATAGGCTGATATGCAGCATGGTCACGCACAGACACGCGCACACACACGCACGCACACACACACACACACACACACACACACACACACACACACACACACACACACACACACACACACACAACTAAAGACTCTCATGGAAATTCATGCGCAGACATTGTTACGTATTGATAAATGCATATATATTCACAAACTCGGATATGATTGCTGATGTGCACAAAGAACACGGTCGTGACTGAGGGTGGATGCGAGATATTTGATTGCAGATTAACGTCTTTAAATAATTTAGGAAATGATGATGATGATGGCTGTCTCCTCGTACAACACCTTCTGATCATAAAGAGCATGAAAGAGAACGGTGGAGGTGATTGTTAGTAAATGGAAGGAGATGGTTGCAGCTTAAAAACGTGTCAAAGATGGACCTGTACATGTGGCCTTCCTGTCAAATCCGTTCATTTTACTTTCCTGATTTTCTAACCAGCCAAATTAATGGGCTTTCAAAAGTGAGTTTTTCTTCATTAAAATTCTAATAATTCTGAATGATAAATTGTAAAATTAATAATCAATACAGACATCTAATGCTGTCCGTAGTCCTAAGCACTTATAGCAGAGTTCATAAAAGAATGATTTCTCTTGTCTTCGCTGCTACATGACGTAACAATCGAGTTGCTGGGATCAAAAAGTCCTGCAAATGTATTGTCTTGTGAAAAAGTGCCACAGTGAGCCAAAAAGTAACTCATGGTTTGCATGTAATACATTTTTAATCTTAGCCCCGTTTGGGCGTAAAAGTGAAAACAAATATTTGTTCAGAATATGATACGACTGTTTAAAATCTTTATTTCATAACATGTAGTGGAAGTTAATGTATCGCCGCTTTAAATACTTGCCAGATTTATAAACTACAATTTCACTGCTGTCAGCTTCAGATTACAGAGAGCTCCATTCCAGCAAAACATTTTCAAGAGAGTGGAATATTGACAATAGACTTTTAACACATATTGATAATTTAATGGCTTTCTTTACCTGGGCCATGGTAAAAGCAGAGTTTGTAAGCCAGTGGTGTAGCAGACATACAGCATGGATCCATACTGCACTTAACCTTCTTAACCGTGTTGTAGTTGTTGATAATTTAGCAAACTGAATAAATAAAATCCTCTGCTCCACTGTTAAAAGATTCATGGATGGAGTAGATGAACTTTCTGAATGAATATTTTGAAGAGACTTTTCTGAAACAATTATGTGAAAGGTAGCTGATTTAAACCAAAAGTAGTGGTTTGAGCTTTTAAAAGATTTCTAAACATCTTTTTTTGTTCTTTCTTGCTACCCAGAGGGACAGTGAACAGGGCTGCACACTTCACGCCACAGTCATCGAGGCTCATGGGAAATCTCCATGGCAACGCTGACAATGTAAATCTTGTGTTATTTTTCTATCATTTGTGTGTAGAGTGTGTAACATGCAACTTATCCGCTGGTGTTTATCACAGCTCATTACCACGACAACGAAAAAGTCAAATCCTCTTATGCCGATGAGCTGCATTTAGATTTACCCAAGTGCTCTTGGGAGAAGAACATCACTCACAAACAGAGACAGACACACACACACACACACACACACACACACACACACACACACTGATAGGTTACACTGAGTGTTTAGATTCATCCCAATACTCCAGGGAGATTCAAATTCATTATGCTGTGGATATGTTGGCTGGCGAGATGCTTAAACTGAGGCCAGTGCTGTGAGGCCACCAGAGAATTTAGACTTGGCTCCTTCATTGCTTCTTATTTACCCAACTCAGGCAGGGACCGACTACATCTGATCACAGTCTGGCCACCTAGACATTTTGGAGCTGCGAAATCAAACACATCGACATGTTTTATGCATAAACACATAAACAGAGTCAAACGGGCTGACGGAAAACACACGTACAGAGTCATTTGAATGATGAAAATGTAGACTGAGGAGAGTAGAGGAGATGAGATGACTCGGCACTGGCATTGCCCATGGGCCTGTCTTATCACTGCACATACACACAAACACACAGTTTTGGCACAGATAGGCAACAAGATGGCACCTCTCATTGAATTGATATCAATATTTGGCCAGAGAGATATTTACACTCCCCTTTAATCAGGGGGAACAGATGGCCCCAAGGTCTGTGAACTGTGTCCATCCCTTTAACCAAGCACCAAGTCCTGGCAGTGTTTACATGCAGTGACAGAAGAGAAGACAGTGGACGGGGAAAGGAAAGATGAGTAAAGGAGAGGAGGAACAATAGCGGTGAACCATTGTTTCAAGACAGCTACACTGACAGTCCTAATAAGATCATTACAAGAAGCAAGTGTAAATCTGTTTTTTAACTCTGCAAAATAGAAGTAAAAGTAAACTCATTAACGTTCATCATATCAAAATGTGCAAGTATTTTTACTCTTAAAAACAAGTTAATTTTTTATGAATGCTTTTAAAAGAATAGTAGAAGTAGTAAAGCCGCGGGAAAATTACAGTCACAATTTTATTTTGCTAAATCCCTTGGTTACAAGTTGCGACCACAACAGCCTCTGGGAAGTGTGGAGTATTTAAGTCAACATAGTTTCACTTCGTCTAAAAAGTTGGTCAAAAGCCTTGCAACTTTGCTGTTTGTTACATCACAGACAGAAGCTATCCTGTTTGTCCTACAATCAACATGTTTTTTTTCTCCTGCAGGTCTTTGATCCGTTTTATTTCTGTGTGCAGTCTTTGATGCTTCTTTTTCCTTCATGTCTTTTGTAATGTTCTTTTAAAGTGTGTCATGCCCTGTATGACATGTCACTTCCCTTTATGTTGTGTTCCCTTCGGAAATTACGTGAAATTAGAAATGTATGCACACATTCAGGTTTTAAGGTTTTAGGCTTCGGATGACTTCACATTCTCGCCCTCTTTCTGCATGTATGTGCGCATGTGTGTCTGCCTGAAGGAGTTGCACTAAAAGAGGGAATTTCATGTTTCCATTCTTTCTTTTTTTTTTAAAACATCCTCTCACACTTGTGGTTGACAGTTGCTTTGAGGTATTTGCCGCTTCACACAAGCTCACAAGCCAGACCAGACCGATTTCCAGACCTCACACACATCTACTACACAAATACACAAATGCTCACAAATAGATACCAACACACACTAATCCTGGCCCGGGTGTTGAAATTGCAGTAATACATTTCTATAGAATTGCACTAGATGGCAAAATTGCATAAATGCAACTTGGGAGAAAACCTTTTCACCGTTCTGGGGATTAAATCTTCCTTCTAAGCCCAGATCAAATATCTGATTGTTCAGCCTGCTGCTGCTGCTTCAAGGTAAAGCAAATACACACACATTTTGATGATATAGATTAATCCATTAGATTTTTTTTTTGCTTCGTATCCCATATTCTCAACTTTCATCGCAATATATATCTCATCTGTTCACAAAAATCCATGATCATTTCCCTCACTGCAATACGGAGGCTTTAATTGCACCATCTTTAATTAAACATAAGCCAATATCCCTGAACAAAATCCTCTTTACTTGGTATAATACAGGTATCTTAATGCCTGTGTAGAGGAGGGGGAGATGGAGAAGAGGAGGATTTTATGAGGCAGAGATGATTAGGGTTAGTTCTCATAAAAAACTCATGGATTTAACAACAGTCTATTTATCCGTCTTTCTCGAAGTCACTTTTCATCCCTGCTTTTTTCCTGTCTTCATATTTGTTTTGCCTTTACTTGTTAATTTTTTCCTCTCCACGTCTTATTGTCTCTTTCTTACTCACATTGTCTTTCTACTCCACAACCCTCATATTTGGCACAGAAAAATTAACATGGTTCCCAGCCTGCCGTTGACCCATTCAAACCAAAGCCTTAACATTTATACTCGACTTTGTACGGATATCAAGAGGTTGTTTTTCAGTTGATTGAATCCACAGTCACTGCCTGCATTGAGGAGAGACAAGGATCTGTATGTAATATCCCTGTTCTATATTTGGTTACCTTGTGAAAAGTTGATGCTCTAAAATACATGAGCACTTCACGATTATGTTCAACGTATCTCGGAGATTGACAAGAGGTTGACAAGGCTGGACAGTAATTCATAATACATTTTTTCCAGGATGGGCCTTAATAAAAACATGTTTGCAATTGCATACTAGTGGCAGGCTAAATTATGGCACAGAATTAAACCCAGATCTGAGCATGATGTCATGAGGCCAGGTCAGCTATTTACCCTTGCACACCAACAGCAAATTGCAAATCAGCAACTTTACCTCTGTGACTTCCGTAGGGTTGATTGCATCAACAATAAACTGGAATTTTCAAAGATTTTCTGTAATCCTTGAAGACATAAAAAGGATAACTCAGCAACTAAACTGATGCCATTTCGATGGCTCTGTGAATATGCAGACTAGACAGCTCTATTAGCTCTTTAGAATTATAATTCATAATGATTATTTTCCATTTCTCAAAGTGTCAAAGTCCAGGCTGGAATGTATGTGGTAGGTGTGATTACAGTATATGCATCTATGCAATTCAGCATCGGAAGCAGATTATCATTGGATTTGTGAAATAGGTACAACCAAAACAACGATACAAAACATGGCATTAGGGATTGATTCAAATTCATGCCTTCAAAGGCATTTTGACGTGTCACATGGTGTAAAACATGCACAGACTGTGCCATGTTTCAGATTTTTACAAATGATATTGCAACACTGTACAATTGTGAAGTATAAAGTATTCATGAAATAAATATGGCATGTATAGTTCATTATAGCAAACCACCAAATGTATTTCACAGAAGCACAGCATTGTGCATGCTGAGTAAAGGTTTTCAGCACTGTAAAATACTATGAAGTGAGAATGCTTTCAAAACAATTCCATAAATTGCTTTAATTTGTTAATTAACTTCATACAAAGTGTATGGAGCGATAGGTGTGCCATAATAAAGAATAAATCTGTAAAGGAATAAGGAAATATATGTGGAAATATAAATGGGAAGGAATAAATGAATGAATAAAAAAATGTGGAAACATAAAGACAAATAACAAAGTTTAAAAGAGTATTGCCTTTGCTTTTTCCATATTGCTTTGTTGTTTCACGTATTGCTTTTGCTTTTCCTGTATTGTCTTTACTTTTCATGTATTGCTTTTCCAATACTTTCTTTGCTTTTCCAGTATTATGGCACTCCTATCACTCCATAAAAGTGAAAAGTAAGTAGAACAGAGAAAAAAAACACCTCAAAGCTAAACCTGCGCACAGTTTTTCATGGTACATCGCAGGTAGGCTGTGCCAAGCATCGTGGAGAACTGAGAGTCCAACTGGGTCTGCGTAATTCCAGACTCTTCCTTGCTGTTGGAGCTAAATATTTCCAAATTTTGACTTATCAGTCCAGAGCACCTGCTGCCATTTTCTTCTCCACAGTTCTTCTGTGTTTGTAATTAGGTGAGTTTCGAGGCTTTGATTTTACATCGTAGCGATGGCTTTCTGGCTGCAATTCTACAATCAATTCCATTTCCACACAGACTTCTCTAGGTCTGCAACATTCATAATCATTGGTTGGTCTGCCAGTGCTGAGCTGCTGGCGCCACTGAACATCTTATGGTTTCAAAGTGAAATCAGCTTGATGTGGGTTTCTACTGCTGACCAACCACTACATATCCGGTCCTCGACCATACCTTTTTCTTTGTGTTTCTGCAGACGAGCTTAAATAGCACATCTGGATACTCCTGTCTGCTGCAAAACTTCTGCTTGTAAGAGGCCTTGCTGGTGTGTCGTGTTGCTATGCTCAATCTTGCCATGGTGTAAGATGTTTTTAGATGAAGCGATTATTTTGATTGCAACCTCATTATAATATGTTTCAGTTTCAGCTTTTGGTTCAACCTGCATAGTGGAAAGTGACCAGTCTTCTTACTTCAATAATAGAAAATATCTCTATATATGTTTCACTATTTGTAAAAATCTAAAATACTCTATGACATGGCCTTTTGAAACACTAATGCAGGATATTTAAAACATCCAACTGGGACCAATGCTTTTGCAAAACATGTCAAAGTCCTGTACATATACCAACAAATATCAAAACAACTACACATTCATGATGCACAGTAGTTATGTAGGTGTAACAACATGGCGAGTGGCAGGAAACTAAGTTCCGTACTGAGAGAAATAATGAACAGGTGTCCAAAATACAAGCTTCAAATGGTGTGTGTGCATGTGTGTTTGCATGTCTGCTTGTGCTGATTGTCTGTTCACGAGCATGCTTTTTTGTATCGCTGTGTTTGCTTACAAATTCCCCTCTTAAGTCTGAGAGAGTACAGGCCTGTCATATTGCCGCTGACAATGAGAAGGGGTGACCTAAACTTCCCATTCACATTCTAAACATCATTAGCATACAGCCAAAACAAAAGGCGAATAGACTATAAAGGCTGTCACAGAGTCAGAATTAACAACCAGTACGATGGAGCAGTCACCTAGCAGAGGAAAGATTGACAGCCTTTGATTGCATTATTATGCATCGATCACATATGCATCTTCATGCACAAGTTAAACCAGTGAACAAAGAGACGTTGGCACATTCCCACAAGAATAGAAAAACACAAAAACTACGCAATCTGGTGCACACAACAACAACAAAAAGGTGCACTGAACTCCACGTACAAATACAATCACAAAAAACGTACACAGGCTGAGTCACTTTCACACCTCTGTGTCTCTGCCTCCACCACCTCTTATCACTACCTATATTCTGTTGATCAGTTCAGTCCTGATGCCAGCACGCCAATAGTGGATTGGCAAAGTTCCCCGGTGCAGCAGGCTAAAATCTAAGCGCCGATGGACATTTGACAAATTGTTGTTGGCATTGATACCCAGAGACTAAAAGAGGAAAAGCATGGTGTGTGTAAATTAGCTTTTTTGTTGTTTATTTGGTTGTGCACACAACAGTTTCAGTTCAGTTTCTCCAAATGTACAGCCCGGTATCTCGGCACAGCATGTAAAACACATGCCTGTTCCCTGGTGTTGTACAGACGTGGGAAGAAACAGCGGTAGGTAAAATGTTGAAGGTCACGTGACAAGGAGGTAGATGGGGTGGCCAGTGGGAACACAGGGTTCAAGTCCAGGAGGTAACAAAGTATTTGTTTGTACAAGATGTGTACATGTATGTACAAGAGTCTATATGCACAGGTGAAATTCCTGCTGGTGTGGTATATTTATTTAAGCCTTATCAGATTACAGGTGTCATTAGCATTGGCTCAGTCTGAATCTCTATAGTAATGAATTTTTAACTCCTATCCAGCTCACCTGAGATGAGATCTGAAAGTAGAAAAGTCTGGCTGTAAATTATAAATCAGGGATGTCCAGAGTACAGGACAGTGGTAGAGGTTTGTGAGTCATCACATAACATTTTGTAATTACATCTTTAATTATTTATCTGGTCTGCAATCTAAGATTACACATTTGAAAGACAGACTACATGAGGGCTGTTTTAAAGTACTTAGCAAATTGAGGGCTTGGGTGGGATGGTCATTTTTTGAAAGAGACCACATTTTGAAAACACACGCTACCCACACTGAGGTTCCCCTTGTCAAAATGAGATGTTGAACTATCTTGACAGTGAAAGTAAATTGAAGCAGACTCAGAAATGATTTTGGGAAAAAGTTTGTCCCAGGTCTTCATTTAATTACTTTCCCTTTCGATAATCTTGATAACCCATAATAAAATCAAATTACTTTTTCCACTTGACTTTGCCATTTTGAAACTGGGGACTGGGGTTCAGTAGTGAAAATGTAATTTTTTTACTTTTTTTTTTTTATTTTTTATGAAGAGTATATTCAATGGTGAATCAAGCAACTTCCTTGGTCTCCCTAAACTTCAGCGAGTTACAAGTCTTGTTCCATTAGCGACAGGTTAATCTATGGCTCTTTGCAATTGTGTGAACAGCTGTTGGAAGAGATTACCCTTCCCTGTGTAAAAACTCAAGAGAGACTTCTTTGAATTCCAATATCAAGACCATTATGATCCAAGTCACCATGTACTGTATGTGTGCTCCCAGTTTAAACCCAGAGGTTCTATGCATTTAAACACCAGGAACACCCATTTTACATATTTCACCGGGGTACTTCTGTCATTAAGTTTTATTACAATCATCTCAGTTAATGAGTTGTAAACCATAAAATGGGTTTAACTACTGCAGTGAAACTTGAAAAACCCAAGGAGTGTGTCCCGAGTAAGACCTTCCATAACATGATGAGGTGATGAGCAATGTCAAACTATTTGCATTATGCAGGTGTGTTGGAACAGACTTGCATGAACTTTTGATTAAAAGCTTGAAAGTTCAGGTCATTGTATTCCCTCTCCAGGCCTATGGAGTACATCAGAAATCCGGATTTTCCAGATACATATGAATCCATGAATAGATAAAGACACTTGGGTGTTAAAGAGGTGGATGTACTGTAAAAAAAAAAAGGCCAAAGGTTTAATAGGTAAAGCGCTTAGGCAACGATAAATCAAACCCTCTCTAGTCTTAATACAAGCCAGGATGGAAGTCTTTAAAAGGATCAAAATGTTAAAAGAGTGAAGTTTCTGAATTGTTACTCTCCACTTTGGTTCCATCTGATACTGGTACTATCGACTGAGACACATAATCACCAACCACTAATAATTGTAATTAAAGAGCAATAGTAATTGAATAGAAGTTGAATCTTGGACTTGTTACTCATTGTGAAAATAGCTCACATGAGAAATGACTGCAAAGTTTATGAATGTCTTTAATCTTGAAATTTAAAGGAGAGCATCACCAATTTTACACATCAAACAGGTGCTAATGTGTAGGTGAAACAGTTGCCTTACACCTTTTGTGTTTTTGCAGAGGGAACTCCTTCAAGAGAATCAGTGTCAACTGTGGTTGAAAACTACAAGGTGTGGCGGGAGAAGGAGGAGAGTTTACTAGACCCATGTATAACCTGCTCCTCATCTCTGCTTAAGGAAAGTCGCTGCAAGCATAACACCCAAATCTCTTCCTGAACAGTCAAGAGTTGAGTTGCATTATGGGGAAAGATAGAAAGTGAAGTACAGTGAAGTACAATGCAGGTCTGATAATGTTATAGAGGACCATTGCTACATCTGTGGAGTCCTCTTTTATGGCTTTATTACACTTGAAAATAATTGAAATTGGTGTCTAAAATGAAATCCTATTTTAGTCTGCTTGCCAATGTTCCCAATCATCTATTCATTGATGAGAACAGGATCTGTGTGAGTTGTCATACCTTCATGTGTAATGTGTAAACATATTACTTAAGTCCACAAGATATGCTGGCAAAATAAAAAGCAAACAAGAAATGGATACTGTAGGTCTCACCAATGCAGATAAAGTCAAGTCACTAAACAGTGACCGATTAGGAAATGAAAGAGTTTAGAAAACCAGTTTATTCTTAGATCATCACTGTTGATATGTGTGTAGGAGTAAGGTTTTCAGTGCACATAATTTAACACTTCTGACAATTGCATATATAGGGCCTCAAATGAACGAATGGATTGGGATGATTGTAAGGGTTAAATAAAGTGGCAACATACAGCCGCATAGAGATGCAAAAACATTGATGTGCCGTGAAGTGATATGATTGAAATAAATGTACCTGTGGTCACTAGTAAGCACCGAAGGAAGAAAAGAGGCAACTGTTATGAAGACTGCTGAGCACACTTGCTGAAAATAGCCATGCTCTTATGTTCTTTTTACTGTCTCACAATCTGTTTGAACCCCACGCAGTGCATGCTACTTACGTATGTAGCCCTTTGCCCTAGTGAAAAAATCTGATCCTCATTTTCAATTCATCTTTTTTCAAACTGTCACTCCACATGTAAACTTAGTCAAAACAGAGGGTTTTCTGAGTCCATAATTTGTGGCAGATAACAGCTAGCGGCACCAGCAGGTGGCTATTAGTCCTGATAAATTATGAATCAGTTTTATCTTACTGGCTGTCTGTCTCCTGCTGGAAATGATTTATTCTTGGGTAGCAGTACATTTGGACTGCACACGTTTTTGTACTAATGAGGCTCTGTAAATTAATGAAGGTATAGTTGTGTATGTGTTTGCCTGTTTGAATTTATTTGATTGTAGAGTGTGCTGTAAAGTTGTTATGAGTGTTGTGCTTACCTGTGGTTACCTAAGGTTGCAGCTCACACATAAGTGTGTGTGTGTGTGTGTGTGTGTGTGTGTGTGTGTGTGTGTGTGTGTGTGTGTGTGCGTGTGTGTGTGAGAGGGGGGGGGGTTGTTTGGTTATGAAACTAGAGAGTAATGGTTGTCTCCTTGTGGGGGCATGCTGATTGAGTATGATAAAGAAACAATTTGCTGACAGCAAAGAGCTCTGCTCAAACCACCAGACAATATACACATCTCCATCTAGTCCCTCATCCACACACATACACACTTACATGTTAATGACACGTTGGACTTGTGCTAACCAGAGTCCATGGGAAAAGACCATGGTGGGCTCATATGAAAGTCCAATTAGAAAAGACAGTTAAAGGCGTTAAAGAATAATTGCAGCAACGCTGAGTGTTTAGCCTGTTTTCCACTGAGGCCTCCTTTTCTTTCTCTCCCAACACACCTTTCACTTTCCATTTCAATCAAAATCCAAACAATACTTCTGGCATTGTAAGTGCAGTGATGTTATCTGTTCAGATGTTTGTGTCTACAACATTTATTGTCATACTTTGCTAATTAAAGGATGAAACACATTGTTTTGCAATTCATTAATAATTCATCTTAGTTAATTAAAACGATTTGATGATATTCAGAAAACCATGACGAACAGAACAAGAATTATGAAATTAAACAAAAATCTGCAGTAGGATAATGGTATATGTGGCGGTACTAATGTTTTAGAAGCAAAAGGCTAATTAACCTGAGATGCATGTTTTTGGATGGTTGGAGGAAGCCGGAGTACCCAGGGAGAGCATGCAAACTCCACACAGAAAGGCCCAGGCCGGGATTTGAACCCAGAACCTTTTCGCTGTGAGGTGACAATGCTAACCACTGAACCACTGTGCCACCCAGTTATGGGCTAATAAACTCCATTTTCAAATTGATTATTTATCTATTTTTTCACCATTACAGAAGGGTGCGTCTCCTTCAAATCATTCAAATTAACAATGTCCTCAAAACAGGCTGCAGACATTGACAAATGGATAAAAGGTGAGATGATTAAGACGGAGACAAATGGAGAACAGGAAGACGGAGGAGAAAAGGCAGAACAACATCCCAGCAGCAACTTTTACTAACTTTTTTTCATAGTGATTATGATCATCAGTGTTCAGACCAAGATTTTTTTATCTTCTGTCTGTCTGTCTGCCTACCTGCCTGTCTGTCTGTCTGTTTATTTTCTGTTACACGGAGGGGGAAATGTATTGGTATTAAATGGTAATTCTACAGTTCAATAGCAAGATGTGTTATCCTTTAACTAAATTGATATCATCACTGGGGGGAAATTGCAACGGGAAGGTAGATACGGCCACACACATACCGGCCCACAGAAACACAAACACACACACGGATTGAAGTGATTGCTCACTCTGCTCAACCCTGACCTCCAGAGTAATATCTGGTCCTCCTGCCGCCCACTTTCTCACCATTGAGACGTCAATCATAGGGTTGCATGGTGAGAAGGTTAGCGACTGTCTGTCAGTTCCACAGCTTTAACTGCCCACAGGTTTAAAGCACGTATCGACACATAGTGTCACACACGCATACTCCAATATATTATTGCCCGTTTTTCAATCCTGGTGTCCAATGTGATGGGCTTTCTGTCAGGCCCCACCTTCTTCCCCGCTCTCCATTTTAAAAAATAACAGTACACTTACAAAGAAATGTGTGACATTTAACATGTACAGCATTTAAAAAATAAATAAACAAATTCATATAAAAACCAAAAAAACACCCTTTGCCTTTAAAATAGCACCAATTTCCCTCTTGCAAACAGCTTTTCAAAGATGGCAGGTAGGTTGTTAGAAGCATCTTCCTGAACTTGCTACAACTCTCCTGTGGATCTTATTTGCCCGTGTCTCTTCATGTAATCCCAGATGGTCTCTATGATGTTGACATCAGCACTTTGTCGGGGCCATTACATTTTTTTGCCAGACTCCTTCTTCTTGTCATTCTTTATGACTCATTTTCCTCGTGTTATTGTGGTTATGATAGGAATCTTGACATCTAACAGTGCTTTTCCAGTGCTGTCATCTCTTCTTTTTTTTTGATGTTCTCTCAACCGAAGGGCAGGACCCACTCTGTCCAGACAACTGCAGACATAGTTGCAATTAGGCACTAAATTTCATCATTAAAACTCTACCTAAGCATGTTTTTTCACCATTCGAATTTGTTTTGCCCTCACTAATATTTGCATAGAGGCGAACTAGTTACCCTGCCTCACCCTTCATGTACCATGAGGATAGTAGTGTTGTTATTACTGCATCTCCACATCCTCTCATTTACTACTAACAACCTTCTCTGTAGCTTGCACAGGAAAGCACTAAAATGGAAGAGCCCTTGCCAGGGGCAGCTTGGCTCTTGCAATTAACCTCCAGAACTGCAAAGTAAGGGAAATAAGACTTGACTTCAGCTTTAATTACAAAACAGCAGGGAACTGCTGCACACACATGCAGACAATATACACAAAGCAATAAGCACACACAGTTGGAAACAAACACCTTGATGCATGTGTTCTGTTCATGTATGAAAGCACAATTATAGTATCACGAATATCCTATAAATACTGCAACTGCATGAACTGCAAACAGCCAGCATGCACACAACATAGAAATGTATACCACCAAACCGGTGTAATGTTAAATTTGAAATCAGAAATAAATTTGAATATTCTCAACAAACTGTTCAATAATGCCTCTTCAAATTGGTGTCATTTGTTAAGTCATAAGTTACAGACAAATTTGCACAGAAAAATAATATATTAAATTCCAAATATTTCAGCTGCAAATGAGACATTGCAGAGTTTTTACAAATATCGGTATGCATATTTCATGTTTTGATTAAGGTCTTGGCCAGAAGTATCTCAGCATCTTTCAAGGTTCTGAAATGCATAAATATTAATAAATGTAAACCCACTGTCTTCTCTTTGCTCTTTTTGCATTATGAATGACATCACATAACATTAGGTTGCTGGGTAATGATAAGAGAACAGTGGTGCTGGTTTGATGAGTTATGCATGAAAGGACTTCTTTCAACCCTACCCAGTTTCAGTCTCTGTAAAGTTAATGTGCTTAAAGCTATTTTGATGTGTGCCTTTGTGAGACCTTTGTGTGGGCTGTTTTGACTTTCCAAACTTCAAATTCACAAATTTGGAATCCATTACTTCGAGTGGATTTTTGCTTGTGCCAAGTCACTTCTGCTGGAGGGTGTAACTCAGTGGTTCAGTCACAAAGTGTGGTGTTTCATTTTATTTTCTGAAATTTGTTTGCTTGTTTGTTTTGAATGTAGGAATCTGTGAATTGCCACTCACCATCTCAGTACTTTACACTCAATTGCGTTCATATGGTAATGTTGAAGATGAGGACCACGAGGAAGAGAATGCAGCTGTTCATACTAAAAGCATGTGGGCAACTGACAGTTTTAGGTTGAGTGAACATCATCAGGCCATGTTTACGCAGACCACAGCACTGCATGATACAGCCCTCTCATTAATTTCAAAGAGGAGAGTAGGGTGTGCCAAAGCAGAGGGCTCCAGCAAATACATGCAGGGTTGTGTTCAGCAAAAATTGCTGAATGTGGCTTAACTCTGCTGCAATGCAATGCAAAATTTGCAAGCAAGATGCTGTTTTGGTAAATTTAATATATATTTGTAATGTGAACCTCACATTTGTAGTTATTGTTCCTGTATCTAGCAATTGTTGCAAAAAATGCTAGAATAATCCAAGGTTGTAAAATCTGTTGTCAAAGTTTTAGAAATGCAGCAAAGTGGTTTAGCTTTTGATGAGCCATAAAATTGCTGGTTCTTTTAGTCAAAATGGCATTCCTGGATCATAGATCAAAGTCTAACCAGTACTTCAGAATCAATACACCTCCACCAATGCAGACCCAACGCAAGAGAGTTTTTGTGATAAATGCCCAACCAGCAGACAGTATACATGGGATTGATGATCTGACCTACATGCACCACCCTTGAATCAAGCTATAATCTTTGAAAATTGTTTACAAATTACAATTTTACTAATATCCCAGATGAGGACACAATGAACATGATAGCATTGGTCATTCTGGGTCATTTTGGAAGGAAATGACAACTTGTTTTTTCCATTCATGCTGGAGGGCTGAGGTTGTCCGGAATAAGGTACTAAACTCAAGTACTGATGCCAAACAGATGAATGGAAAATATTCTTAATACATTTTGAGCTTGGTTGAATAACAACACTATATGTCATTCAGAATTAGTGGCAAACGAATATACAAGTTTTCAGTAAGTTTACTTACTTCTCTCTGTTTTTTTCTGTGTTTACACATCAAAAGGATTTCTGTCTTTCACGACTACTCAGACACATTTCTAAATAAAAACATTGTCCCTGGCCAGTGTGTGGGAGAACATTTATCTCAGGTCTAACAGCCCACTCATTCACATTTAAGCAGTGCCCATTTTGTGCCTGAAAACATGCCCTCATATGAGTTAACCTCCGTTTAACAGCAGCCATTTTTTTGTCTGATACTATAGACACATTTTTGCTCCATGAGGGTCAGAGAACAGTTGGTGCTACACTATTATTACAACAGTGAAATATTATGATGAGACAATAATTGCTGTTCTAACTAGAGTTGGTAATAATGCAGAGTCTTTGTATATACAGTGTGAGCCTGTGCTTCATGAGCTGAGACTGATTCACCTGCCTCTATTCCACTGTAACTATCATACAGAGCAGACTACTCACAATATTATGATCTGAATGAGAGCCATGCTGAGAATCAGAAAAACATACACACACAAGCAGATAAACATACACTCATACAAGCAGACTCATACAAGGTTAAGTATTGCTGGTTTAAGAAAATCATGTTACACACAAAGTTTGGAAACCAGAAACAGTTCGGGTCCCAAACTCTTGTCTTGCTGTCTACAGTTGCTGCATCCAAATGCAGATATCTGTTTAAAAGTTAGCTAAACTATATGTCAGGTGAGTGTGTTTTCATCCAGTGGGTGTTAAATGCAAGTTCGACACAGGGTTCAGTGGGTAGAAGTGAGCTATGATCGCTGTAACCCTTGCAAACAAAACACTTCTCACAATGACGGGCATTTTTCATACTGAAGGGCACTGCTCATTTTGCTGTCAGCAACCCCGAAGCACAATATCCTGGTGCCTGCAAAATACTGAAGGTAGTGACAAAAGGCCAAGTTGATGGTTTGTTTGTTCTTTTGGTAAACCAACACCATGCAGTTTTATTAATTGAGGTTAAGTCTTCTGAGACATCAGCTTTCTGTTTCTGTTCACATTTTGATTTCTTTGTGGGATTGTGGCCTTTTATTGATAGTGTTAACTTCACAGTTTTAAGAAAAATCCTAAAATACACTCAGTCAGTAATACAATATATGGCTTATGGATAAGGTGATTATAAAAAGAGGGGAAATTAAATGAAGTGAGCCCTGAGAAGGACACACACTCTGTGTGGGGTATGTAATGAACAGAGAGAGAAAGGAGACATGTTGGATCAGGAGGGGGTGGCATCTGCTAAAATAGCAGGGGATAAGGACCACACACACATACACACAGGTGAATGCTCAAGCTGGCACTTGATTGGGGATTTTGTGTGTGTGGTCAAGCAGGTAAAAACAAAAACAGGGCAAATCCACGTGTATGCAAACACAGACCTACTGTTGATACATATATGCATGCAACAATGTGCAAACCTGCCACAGCACATTGGTATTCATAAAACTACCTTTTCCTCGAGGTTCGCTCGACCCTTCAACCATTACCTCTCGGTTCAAGTTGGCATTCCCACAAAAAAAAGTCAGAAAGCGTGAATAAAGACAGACAGACACAGAGAGAGAGAGAGAGAGAGAGAGAGAGAGAGAGAGAGAGAGAGAGAGAGAGAGAGAGAGTTTGACTGTCAGCAACAAAATCCGAGTTGGTGGACGGACAGAAAAAAATACAGACTAACAGTTTGCATCACTACGGTGTTGCTTCTCTTTTCTTAAAACACATTCTAACAACTGAGCATTGGTAGTAAGAATATTTGGGGTCATATTAAATATTCAGAATGTTAATCTCATTCTATTAGATAATTTTTTTCACAAAAAAAGTTGCTGCTAACCATCATCTCATTGTTGACGCGATCCCTCCACAGCATCTATACAATTTATTATCGACAAGACTAGTGTTGGTGAGTGTGTAGTAACTGAAATGTATCACTTTCCTTTGTGAATATGAATTTAAATGCACAAAAGCTGGTGCAACTGTTTGTGGAAATCAGAGATTACATGCGTTTACATCACTGCACAAGACAGGAGAAAAACTGAGAAGAGGTGTTTCCTGAAGAGTTGTATATTTGTTTGTTCTGCTTAGTTTTTCATTTTGGGTTTATTTACTCATTCTGGTTTTCAGGAACTATCGGTCTTGGCAACATTTTATCACATTTCGCCCCTGTGCAGCAACGATCGTGACAGGCAAAATACACAGGGATTACAAATTACAGCATTGGAGTTAAAAAAAAATATTTTTGAATAAGTTTAAAACATAGGAAATTTGTTCCTGTACAACCGGGAGAATACAGCAGAAAATGTATCTTTGTGTGTGTCTGCAGAATGGTCTGAAAATAAGGAAAGCATCTAACTTTGTCAAGAAAATCCAATAAAACATGTTGATGTGGCCAAAACGTTTTTTTACCTCAGGGCCTGTCTCTCATAATAGACTGCTGTCTCTTATTATTGAGGTACGTCAACACATTGAATTTATTAGACGAAGTCAAATATACCGAAATAATCTGCCCGAGATCAGAATATATTACCAGTCTTAGAGGAAATGAATGATTACAGTCCTGATAAGGTAACTAGTATCTGAGATGGTGCACATTTTTCTAAAATAACCTACAGTCCCCACTCGTGTGGGAAAACATGTTTGTGTACCTGTAGTCTACAACATTTGCATGTTAATACCCTTAAGAAACTAATGGGTGTGCAAGAGTGTGTGTCCAAGAATGTGAGTGTTTGGGAATGTCATACCTCTCTCCACTCATTATAGTAGGACATATCCACGTGTGGCATTTACCTCTGACCTCTGCTCCGCGGCAAGCACAATTACTGAAAGGCCAGAGTCTTCAGCTCATGTCCATCACATCCAGTCTCTCTCCTCTCCTCCATATCAGACTCACTGGTGGTGTTAAAACTGAGAAGAGAAAGAAAAAGGTTGCATAAATTTGACGTAGTTAATTAGTTGAGGATCTATCTTTTCATGACTTCACACTCTTGTTCTTTCTCAAATTTTTGTAAATGAACTACAGCTGTTTTCATGTCATCTAATTTCTGTTTCTCATCTCAAATACATTTTCTCTGCACGTTAAATCTTAGATTAAGAAAAGTTTCAAAGTCCAGCGAACAAGATCGAAAGAGAAAGATTGAGCAAAAGAACAAGAGATGGAAAAAAAGAGCCTAAAGACAGAGAGTGAAGGAAAACCTGATTAGGGGCAGTCACAGGCCACCTTCCTGTCCTTCTCACTGCTTCTCTATCCCTACCTCCTCCGCTCCCCTCTCCCTCCATCCACAGGTAACACAGCTCCTTGCCGGAGAGGAGGGGATGAAGAGATTAAGAGAAAATTACACAGAGCCCTTCTCTTTGACAAGACAAGGGAAGTGGAGAGTCGAAACTTCAAATAACTTTTGAAAAGACGAGGGTAGGGGTCAGCGAGAAAGGCTGGACAAGAGAAGGACCGACAGACACGGAGAGAGAAAAAGCCATCTGGGATTTGAGGTCAAAGTAGATGAAGGAAGGGAGACTGAGAGAGGAGTGAATTAGAGACGACACAGAATCTCTATGTTGACCCAATACAAAGAGGAGGTTATTGTGCTGGAAGAAAAGTACTGTCACTTAGGGAAAGGTCATAAGACTGACACCAAGATATAAGCACCAGCTTTTTTTTTTTACCAAATTAGCTCCATGTCAGTGTTGAAAGAGGATCGGAAAAACTTGACAAGAGGGATTAAAGGAATAGTAAAAAAAAAAAAAAGGTTTTTCTCAGAATAGTTAAGTTGATCAAATAACTAACTCAACTGTTTGCAAAAAATGTTTAACTGTTTTAATGTTTGCACTGTTAGATAACATTTCTTGATGGAATTCTAATGCTACTAGGGAATAGCTCTAATGTTTTACTATGTGCTGATATGGATTTTGTATATGCAAGCAGGCTGAGGCAATACGTAATGATAGCGAAGCAGTAATTTTACAAGAAAAAGTGAGTAAAATTGAGGTGAATTGGGGCCACCGTTATTGGACAAATTGGAGAAATTGCTTTCTCTGTAGCGTTTTTCTTTTTGTATGGTCATTTAAGTTGGTGTAAACAAAGGAATACAAAGGAAGTCCTTCTCTTTCTTTTTGTACTGACTTTCTTTCCATGTCCTATATTCAAATCTTTCATTGAGTTTGATCATTTAGTAAATGCTTTGGATTGTTCCTTTGAGATTCGGCTCTACAAAGATACTTTGTAATTTTTTGTTTTCTTTTGTTTTGAGGAATGGTAAATAATAAATACGTTGTAGGCAGGAACAAACAGTGAGGTGGATCATAATTTAATCTCATGTGTTTACGCTGTGAAACATGACACATGGAGTTTCATTTAGCTCCCATGTTGTCATTGGCTTTGTCATTGCACAGAGTACAGAGTTCTGAAGTAGTAATCATTCCCTTTGCCACAAACTGAACACATAACTAAATAACTAAATATTTAATGATTTATGTGCAAAAGAAAGATTCCCAAATGCATATTCCTTTTGTTTGGCAAAAAGTGTGATGAACAAACTGTTTATAGAAATGCGATGGGATTTATTAGATTTGAAAGGTTAGTGAAGGCCTGTCAACACCAATCCCAGATACAGATAACATGAACATCAAGGTTTTCATACATTTCACAGCTGGGGTCTCTACAAGTGCCAGACAGAAGTAATGTGCAATTCTCTGTCACCACCCTCGCTGTCAGCATTTCAAAATCATGTTCAATAATAATAATCATTTCTAATGATTATAGGAAAAGTCATGAAGAACAAAGCTAATAAAACAGAACATAAATGTTAACCATGATTAGCGTGATGTTGATGACGTTGAGTGTTGATAAATTATTAATAAAATATATACATAATATACCTTTTTATTCATTCAAATCTACATTTTGAATTTCATTCAAGTCTAATGACTTGATGATGACATGATCAAAACGTTGTGATTTTGATTATTTTTGCAAAAAATGTTGTAAAAATAAATCTGAACTTCCCTCTGTCACATGCACACACACACACAGATACTGTGTACACTGAAATTAATCCATTGTACTTTGTTTCCCGTTCAAAGGAAAAAAGAAAAGGAAACACTTTCCTGCCTTTCTATCGAATCAACGTTTAATGAAACTGGAAAGTTCAAAAGGAACAAGAGATTTTTAAGGAGCAACTACATATCCATATCATCTCAGAGCTGACGTAAATTCTGTGCACGAGTGCCTCACTAAAATCTCAGTGGAGATACGGGTGAACGGGAACAAGTCTGGCTGACAGAATGGCACAGTGTATGGGAAAAGTGAAGTGTATGTGTGTGACAGGGTAATGTAATTTGCTTTTGTTTAACCCTGAGCTGTAGGGTCTCTTGTTTTAATAGACTAGTAGATTAGTTTTGCAAACCCACATAATTGGGTAAGTGATAAAGCATACTGTGGTGTTCCTATTGTGCCATTAAAGCGCACATATTCTCTCTCTCTCTCTCTCTCTTTTTCACACACAAACACACAGACAGACACACTCAAAACACATGATTTTGTCATGCAGAACTGTATAAAAGTAGTTCAGCTGAAAAGCGACTAAACCAAATAATAGTTCAGTAACTGTAATCCACTAAGTATATTACATTTTATCAGAAGATTATGGGTGAAAAGTGTTGCGCCTGCCATTTGAGACAATAGATCATCTTTTATCCCCTTCATTTCCCCAAGATAAAAGCCGACTGTAGTTTCTTGCTCATTAGTTTTATTCTCATCTGCCTGTGTGTCCTTCTGCTCCATCCTCCCATCAGTAAACAGCTTGGGAACATAAATCCATTGACTCTGTTGTAATGTTCTGAGAAAGACAAATTTACACCTGCTTTTCCAAAGCAAATCCCACTTTTAAGTAAATTTAATTATTTCTAAGGTAAATTACCATAAACATGAGATGGTTTAGATTGGACTGATTGAAAAGTAATGAGACATAATGCTTATGTTGCAAATTTGCCATAACAGATGTACTTAAAGCTGGTTTCAAAATACACAAATATGCTATATGGCAACATATAATATGATTTATGCAGTCATTATCCATGGTATTACAAAAACAAAACACCACCTATTATTGTAGATGTCTGTAACTGAGGCAAAATGTTGCTTTGATTATCACAGGTAGTGCCCACAACCACCATCTGCCAGAACACAGGGTCATAGCACACCTCCGCTTAGGTAAGCTCCCAAGGTGATGCCTGGAGTGAGGTGTGTGTGCGTGTGTTTCCTTGTGTGTACAGTATGTGTTTATTTGATCATCCGTGTTCGCATTACAAAGGATTTTAAAATACACTGATATTGAAACATTTAGTATTTTTCTATATATGACAAGAAGGGTCATAGACAGGACTTTAAACACACTATAGGATCTAAACTACCCAGTCACCTACAAGTTTTTTTGACTGCCCACAATATACGACATGTATATAAATGTATAATGTAAACTACTCTTCTGGTCATTTCAACTCCTCACAAAGACTTTGCGTTTACCAAGAACATTGCCTAATACTTACGGTAATGGTAAGTACTCTGTTTCCAATTATTTGAATGACTAATTATTTTTTCATGATATAAAATGTAGTGTGACAGAAGATTTTTTTTGCCATGTCACCCACTAGCTGGATAGCTTTCAGGGGACATAAAGGTTGGAGAAAAGGGTAAAAGAGAAAGAGAGAGAGAAAGAAAGAAGAAAAGGCTGCTCTGTGTAATTACAAATTATTTGATGATTCCTACTTCTGTTATGATATGCTGTGAGGCAGTTACTATGGCAATGTCATGTGCAAGGTAGCAAAGCGACCTCGAATGCCCTACAGAGTGTGTGCATATGTAGGTGTGTGTCTGTGTCTATGTACATGGAGCATATGAAGCTTCAAAGGTATAGCGTGGGCTGGAGAGTTTTGAGCAGCCCACACTGTTAAATACTGGAGGAGGCACACAGTGAGAGGCCGAACACACCTCAACTGACTTCCTGTGCGAAAGAAGCTGTCAAGTTTTGAGTTGTGAATCTGTAAGTGACCTCTTATTTTACCTGTCTCTGGCTGTGTGGAAAAAGGACAGGAGAAAGGGGGTGGAAAGGAAAGAGAGAAGAAAGGGGGCTGCATGATGAAAAACGGATAAGAAAAAAAAAAGAGCAGTAGCGTACAGAGAGCGAGAATACAAGAGCAAACAGGCTGTCACTCAGATAAAATGATGCAGGCTGGAAAATGACCAGCTTCTGGTGCATTCATAGTTCATACAGTATAAGGCATCTTTTCAGAGTCGATCATAAACACAGCTGCAGAGGTGTATTTGTGTGTGCGTGCGTGCGTTTGTGTATCCCTTTAATGTCACGAGTCAAAATGGAACATGAGAGGAGCTGTCAGCACGCTCAACAGGGGGCGTTTTTTTCCCGAGGTGAATCAAGACCTGCCTGCTTAGAACTCAAACCTGTGTTTTATAGGCATCAAGTACAGGCAACCTCTTTGATGGCTGAGCCACAGCTGCATGAAAACTTATGCACGCCCATGCATGCCAGCACACAAAAGCTACACATTTACACAAACACACACACACACACACACAGCGCGCATCTGTTAAAGCTTGTGCAGCTGCACTCTACACTGCAGCGTGAAGAGCAAGTTCTGAGAAAACTTTAGCTTACGTAAGTTGTTTGTGCTAATGCACGCAAACCTCTTAGCTTGCACTTGAAACACGCATACTCTTGAAATGCTGACAGAGTTAACAACACAATTTAGTACGAATTTGGTACTACAAACCATGAGGAATTTGGCTTTGGAAAGTCAATGAGAGAGGCACTAATGCGTTATGGCACCAGCTGGAAACACAGGTAATTTGATTCTGAAAAAAACAACAAAAGAAAATCCCAACGTCTTATCTCTTTTCTCACCAACATGGACCCTGAAGATGACCTTGCAAAATGTTGCAGATAATTGATGTTGATGGGGATAACGGTATCAGAGCAATTCATTTCCTCATGAGAAAAATTATTCTAATTGCATCTGTGGTCTTTTGGCTTGTGTTGTGTAAAGTTAACTTTTACAGCCATCTTTTAATTTGCTACAGCATTTTATTTTTAGCCACAGTATTACTGGAGTATATTGAAGTAGGCCAGTGTTTTCCAAACTCGCTCTTCTCTTTAGTGCTCTTTCCCTGACTCTCTTTCCTCTCCTAATAAAGATCTTGTATATTGTTTAATCTCTTTTTCTCATTTTGATAAAGTTGCCCAAAGCAGCCTCTAAAGTTTCTTAGAGAGGACAAATAGTAACAGTAACAGTAATGATACCCTAGCTGATCTCTCTGGTCACACCAGCCTTTTCACATTTCTACATCATTATATTGCTATTTCTCTTCACTGCACAGCTACCCGGATGTCACTTTTAATTCTGTCTTTGATTCTACTTTTGTCTTTTTCTATTCTTTTATTGTCTTAGTTGAACAGGAAATGTGACTGTCCATGTTCCCCGAATTCCTTTCACTGTATTACTAGAGTGACGTTCCCTGACTTCAGTGTTAAATCCAGCTGAAAAGGAACGTAATCATATCAGTGCTGAGCAGCAAAGTGGGTTATTTGACAGCAGAAAGAGAGACTGAAAGGGACCAGAGCCAGACTCATTGCTGCTACAGGGAAAAGCTAATTCGGCTCTTTCAAAGGGCATAAAAAGAACGGCGCAGGAGAAGAGAAGAGAGTCGGTGAACAGATCTGTTCAATTCCATTTTACAGCCTATACTGGACATGTGCAAGAGGGATTAACTAGGATAATAATGGGTTTTAATGATGGAAATTTCAAAGAACTAAAGTGTGGGACTGAGTGTGTCAAAGAACAGGGGAAACAGACAGAGAGGACAGAGAAGGACAGACGGACAGACAGTTAAGAGTTAGACCATCCAGCGCCGTATTCTCTGGTCCTCTCATTAAAAAGCTTGAGGAGGAAAATATGTTGAAGAGTAGGGCTCATTCTTCGTTTGCTGCAGTCTCAACTGAATGGCCTTCAGTGCGTAACCATGCCTCTAAGCCTGGATCCTGTGGTGAATAGACGGAATTTACAACAGCGGACATGATTAATACCCAGTTGAACTGACAAGAAAAAAAGATTTATGAAAAAGAGAAAATAAAGGTGAGTAGAACAAAATGAAGAAAAGGTTGATTCAGTATGTTCTACTGAGTTGCAGTGAGTCAGAGCTGTCAATTAAAAAATTTCCCCTCGGGGATGAATAAAGTAACTACCTAACCTAACTTAATGTAAGGTTAACTAGCTCCATATCATTTCTCATTTTGGCCTTGAATGCAGATATCGTCATACTGGGAAAATGGCTATTGACGCTAAAAAGTAAAACCCACTGATCATTCATACATCAAATGTCCAAAATACATGAAAGTTCAACTGCCATTTAAGGGCATGAAAATTTGATTAGCTTGAACAACTGACTTATAACCGTTTAGCTTTCTCAAAATATGTATTGCAACTTTCAGCTTCAAAGTAAATAGTAAATCAAAACAAATGGTTGAAAATCATATTCACTGGAATCAAAGAAAAATATTTAGAAAAAAAAAAGATCTGACCAGACATGGTACTTCTGCAAATTAGCTTCAGCGCTGTAATATTCAATAGAGTATACTGGCAGGTATAATTTGATAAAACATCACAAAAGTATACTATTGTTCTATTGTTATTGCTGTTTTTGGTGTTTACATGAGAAAACACATGTGACGTGTGCTCACAAGCGCACACACAAGTTGTGGCTGCATATCTGCCACAGTGGTTGTGTAACCACCATAAGTTCATATACTATGGTCAATTAGGGTTATTTTCATCACTTTAATTTAATAAAGTCACCAATAATTATGCTATTTTCTTTGGTAGTTTTGGATTACTTGTTATTGTACAATTTCAGTCACAATAAATCCTGCAAATGCTTCACAATAAAAGTCATGTGAAGAAATATTAATAATTTGTGTTTACTGGAACGAAAGAGGGCTTTTAATTTAAAAACACAGGAAGTGTTGAGTTTGTATTAACGAGTACTGCAGCAACTGTTACAGGGCAAACGGTAGAAGATCAGAACTTGGATTTGAGTTGGCATCGTCAATCAATCAATAATGGTAATGGTAATATGATAACTTTGACCATTCTGTGTTTTTAAATGGCTTTCTTGCATGACATACATTTAGTGAGGATTGGATCTTCAAGCACTTCAAAGATGTACGTGAATTTTAGCCAGATCAAGAGGACTGTGATATGTTATTTTTTCACTTGGAGAAAAAAGTGTTGAAGTGTCGTTCCAATGTGCTCTCACAGCACTACACCTTTGAGTGCACTCCATTTGCTATGTGTCACTGTGTCCTTAGGATGGAGACAATGCAGTCCCATAACACCCACACACAAGTCTAAAGCTGTTATGTGATTTAAGACTTAATACATTTGAAAAGGTTAAGTGAGACCATTGTGTTGACTTGACAGCCTTTAATATCCAATGTGGATAGGCGAAACGTCTGAGGCCTGTAATATTAGGTAATGGAATATTTTTACATATAGATGAGAAATAAGTGTTTTGGCTCTCTGATTATCCTAGTTTAAAATGTAGACATATTTTACTGCCTTTGAAACAATATAAATAGACCCTTTACAGCAACAGAAAATCTTCAATAGTGTAGCTACGTCGTTTTAGACTTTGTTTAAAAAAAAAGTTGGTGATGTGGTCACTCCTTTTTTTTTTTTTTTAATACTGATTGTGTCATGCACCAGGCACTGCTTTACCTACACTGCACATGAGTGGGATTCAGTGGTGTAAAGTCTACTAACTAGGGTTCTCCATCAATACATGTTTTTATTTACAAACACAGATGATGTAAATGAGCACATGTGCCGATTAATTAATTTAAATGCGGACTGCCAATTAGGTCGTGATGCTGGACTATGTAAGACACGTCTTGCTCATGTCTGGAAAGCAAAAAGAGTTCAGAGGAGACATGGAAAGAAGACAATACTATAGCGATGCTTGTATTTTTGCTTACATAGTAGTTCTGTGGTCCTAAACAGCAGGCTTTTCAATTGATTATTTTCTGTTCTTACTATAGTGGTTTACATCTATTACTTTAAGGTGCAATGTGTAAGCTTTTTAGTTTAAAACATTCAAAAACTAACCAAGCGTATCCACAGAATGTAAGGAAACAGCAGTTTTGGTCGAGATGTTGACTGAAGTTAGCATGCTAACCATCGAGCCCCAGTCCCATCCTGTAATACCATTCAGCACCACAAGAGGCAATAGTGAGTCACTGTAATGCCCAGCCTACCTTCATGAGGTGGGCAGTCCGGTTCCAGCAGATAATTCCAGGGCGGAATTTCTTTCTGAGCACGCTTCTGTACAACGTTACTGACAGTGTTGATCTGTTAAGTTTGCTGTTTGTTGAAATGTGGTTTAGACCAGTGAGAATAGCAGTATGTGACCAGCTCAATAAGCTACCAAACTAAGGTCAATATATGCAACAAAAAAAGCAGGCATACTGTCACCGGCCATATTAATGATCCATTTTGAAACATGGTTTTGCTGTAGCTGTTTTCTTGCTACAACATAAACTGAGCCCCTTTTTTAGTCAATCCACCACTTTATCCATGCAATCTAACTTTGCAATAATTGGTAATAGAAAAAGGCAGCTTCTAACTAATTACAGGGCAAGAGTAGCTCTAGATGCACAAAGCTGTATTACAAGATGAGACTTATTTTTTGACAAATTGCATCTTTAAATGCTGAGGTCTAATATCGCCCTTTCTGTCTTCCCCTCTCTCCCTCCATCTTTCTCTCTTTACTGAAACGACAAAATGTCATGAAATGCTGTCAGATGGTGTTGGTAATTCTACCTCTGCCATCCTAACAATGTCTGTTATTAATAGAAATAATTGCCTTGCCTACAACAGTGTCACACATTTTACACCTGCTTCTTCCACACCTTGATTCAGAGATGCAATTAACTCTGCTACAGTGGTCGGTCAGCAATGATAAATCAGCTTCAGTAGTCATTCATGTATATTTCCATTTCCTTCTCTAACTTCTTCACACAGGTATACCTGAAAATGTATGGTCTTTATCTTTAGTCTCACCGCAATGTAACTGTATTACTTCATTATGACTGTTTTTTCTTTCGTCAGAGTATTGAACAGGTCCTCTGAATGAACTTCAACAGGGGATTGCTACAAGACGTTTTTGTCAAAGCTGTAGCATGCAGTAAACTCTCTATAATAGTGTATAATCAACTTTCAAAAATGACTAGAAAAAACTTTTTCAGTTCCTACTCATTACTTTTTTTTTTTTTTTAAAAGCTATGAGTTTAGGGAGACAATAAATTGTAAAGTAAACAGAGTAAACAAGGTTTTCAATAATATTAGGAGTGTGAAATAATGGCTGGCTTCCAAAATAAATCAGAAACAAAAGGGGGAACTAATATGTTTTCTCAAAGGAGTCCACAGTGGGATGGATATTTCAGTAGTAATTATTTTACACATCTCTTCAGCTGATTCAGGCACACAGAACAGAAATCATTTCTGCAGGAAAATCTTTCAGAAGCCTGGGATGGAAGTTAATGACTTGCTGCTGGAAAAAGAGAGGGTTTGGTCTGTGCTCAAGAAGGAGACAGAGAGTGAGGGATGAGGATGATTAGAAAGGACAGATTGAGCAATACAAACAGAAAGGGCCACAAGAAATTGAAACAGGGAAACAGAGGAAGGAGAGAAAGAGTGATAAACAGATGAATCGTGGGAAAGAGACGAGATGAGACTTGGAGACAGTCGATCAAAATGGTTATATATAGTTGTAGTGAAAGCGCAGACACAAAGGTTGGCAGAAGAAGAGACAAGAGAAGATGGAAAGAAAGAGAGACCTGCCTTCGACATGACAGGAAAAACCATGTGGTCGAGGAAGCAGATGAACAGCAGACATCAAAAAGCTGGGTACGCAGGTCAAGGTCATCATTAGAGCTCATTCTCTCTCACTCACTCACATCAGCTTCGCTATAACAAGGCCTATATTTCCCGAAAAGATACAAATCATTACCATATGTACAATGGAAAAGGGTGGCTGTTAACAGCACAGAAACGATACAGACATACAGATGAGGTCAGCCCAGTTTGTCTCTGGTGAGCGTGAAAAGTAACATTCAGTACAGTATGGCGTTTTTGTTTTGTTGACAAATTTGAAATAGTTTAGTTACTCTCCTGATGTGTTACACTAGACAAAAATGAATAGTCTCGTCTTCCTTTTTTAATGTGTTATTTTCAGAGTTGTTCACTTTCACTTCAGCAAAAAATATCATGACTAATAGTGGTGTAATAAAACCTGGAGCTGGATTTTCAACGTGGTCAGTTTTATTCTTTCGGGTTTTGAAGGTGCCCCTCATTCATCTATGCCAAAAATAACATGGTAGTACTGTATAGAATAAATGATTCTACCGTCCTGCCAGGCTCATTAAAAGTGAATAAATACAAAAATAAAAGAAGAAAAGTGGGACACAACTTAACTGAAATTTTTATGAGTGGATGCAGTATGTTTTTATATTTATAAAAAGATTCCATATTATAATGCTTAATGAGCATTCCTCATTTCTTCTACTGCAGAAACTATGTATTTATCTCACTGCTTTAAAATGCAATATAATAAAGAATATGCAGCCCACAACAATAGCCATATTTGCCACAAGATAAATTAATCCAGCCTTACTCTCGACATCAAAAACGTTCCACAAAGAACAGATTTTTCTGACTTTTTTTTTCACGACAGATTATAAAGTCATTTCATCCACTTTCTCAGTTTCTGCAGCTACCATTCAACCTCTGTGCTTTGGTTTACCATAATGATACAGATATGTAAGTAGTGCTTTTGCGCTATGCTAGATGACAAAAATCTTGTCTGTTGACCAGAACACAAAGCTCAATTGTGTTCAAATTAATGAAAAAGAAAAAAAATGGTACGAACAAGGGCATGCAAGTCACACAGCTTTGTGTTTAGTTTGATAAAATATTAGATTTTAGCCAATAAAGCTTTTGAAAGATTTCACAACACACAAAAACGATTGAAATTAAGCAACACGAACATATTGAGAAGGAAGTAACTTTTAAACTAATATAAAAACACACAAATCACCAACATCATCACCAATGGTTCTCAAGGTTAGCAAATATTTTCATAGCTGGAGAAACACACAAAAAATAACCTCTTGTGCACAGACACATTTGTAAATATTGGGTTCATTTGCATCAGAGTTTCTCTATGGCTTTTTAATCAATATAAAGTTGCTGCTTAGGTTTCCAGGGATGAGTCACAGTGTTGTTTTTTTTATTACAAAACCTAAAGAAAGGGATTTGAATTAGTACAGAACAGGGTTGAAACAGGCTCTTTTTTTTGTATGTATGAACTCAAATAAATGGTGAAATGCATGAAAACTTAAGATGATGATAGATGAACTACAAGAATGTGAAATATGACATATTAGGCACAACTACAGAAAAAGAAACAACTAAATGTGTGTGTTTATAACTGTACCACCATTTCAGCCTTGTTGCATAGTGTTGTAAAAAAAATAAGTGATGTAAAACAGCGGTAAACATGACCCTCTTCCAACTTTTTTGAAACATGTTGCTAGTATCGTCTTCAAAATAGTATATATTTTTCATAAATCAATAGAATTTCTCAGTTTTAACATTTGATATGTTGTCTTTGGTCTATTTTCAATTAAATATGTGTTTGTGTGATTTGCAAATCATTGCATTCTGTATTAATTTACATTTTACACTCCAACTTTTTCGGAGACAGGGTTGTATTATTAATTTAAAGAACACCCAACTGCAATAAAATAGGTGATATTGTGTCATATGTTAGTTTAAACATAATTGTTTGCCTACGACAACAATTATTTCAAAGTACTTTAATTTGCAAAAAACAGAAAAAAAGGGTGAGATTCAGATCCTTTCAAAAATTCAGCTGCTTTCAGTGGCGCCTAAGTTATGTATGCATTAATATCAAAAGTCAAATTTTAATATCATTGAAATCATATTAAAAAAAATTATAATATTATTGAGAATGAAACAATGGGGCACACACCTACTATACAAAATCAAAACTGTCAGTCCAAATCTACTCGTGCTAGAATCTACATTCTTAAAGCACACAAAAACAGTTATCAAGTACCATGAGGACAAAACCATTCCTGTAATTCTTAATGACTAACTATATAAAGTTATTTCGGAAACAGCTGGCCAATGTCTGCTAATATCTGCATACTCAGCTTTAGAGCCTCATTATTTATGAATTGTGTATCTGATTAGTGTGGTTAGTTTGGCTGGCAAAGTTTCTGATATTTCATTGCTTTGATAGAAAAATAAGTGTGTAGATGGAGTAGGTCTACATCATCCGCTGTTCTGAATTACTTATTGACATGTTATAATGTATTTATCAGCACTGTTGGCAACACACTGCACCAATTGAAATGAGACCTTACAATCACACCCATAGAAGCCTGCTGAGAACATACTTTAATTCCTCATACTTTATTTTACTCCCTGCTCAACATTTGACCCTGCTCACATTGAAACAATTACTCCTCATTCATGGAAGCCTTTATGGACAATAAAAAGGAGTATACAATGCTCCCTCGTGACCTTTAAGACGTACCATTATATATGCTGACCTTCTCTTCTACATATTTAAAATGTGCGATTGTCAATCTCAACACATGTACAGTATGTGTGTCTGAGAGGGTCTATGAAGATTCACACATGAGCATGTGTGCTATTTTAAAACTTTATTTTATGAGCTTCATCAGACAGTGAGAGGTCACTGTAAAGGTTACTGAGGTTCAGGCTTATAGCCTCTTTAAATGTTTTATGAGAAAGGCTGAGCAGTCATGCATATCGCCTTCACAATCCCTTCAATAAGACAGACTGCGGCAATCTATATAACTAAAAGACAGTCAGAGCATGAGTCGTCTAAATAATTCTGCATTAGCCAGTGGCACCCTTTACAATTTGGCTTTCCCTGAAATTCCATTTTTCATGTTTCAGTTTCATTTTTATTATTATAATCTTATTTATGATTATTTTATCTATCATCCATGTAAGGAAAAAGGAAAATATTGCACACATTTATCCTCTTTCATATTGGTAGCCAATCCTCCATAATTTAAAGTTTTTAATAATTACTTATTTTTATGGGTTGGTGTTAGGAACTGTCTTTTACACTCATATAGATTGACAAAATAAGCATCACTATATTACAAATGAGCAATTAATTAAGTAAATAAAAATTAGATGTGGACGTTTCCCACAGTCAAAGCCTCATTTGTCCTTTATTGTTTTTTCTGTCATTTGCTGACCTCTGCTCTGCTAATTTTTTTTTTTGCCCAAAACAATCGGATTTCCCATTTTTAATCTCATCACCTTTAACTGGTTTTGTTTTTAGTGTGATCTTGGCTACAGTCCCAATGACTATGTAAAATCCTGCATTTTGTGAATGTTTTTGTAACACTTGTACTCACTCAGGTGAAAAAACATTTTAAACTCCTCCATTTAACCACATGGGCTGCAAGAAACCAAGCATCCCAACTCTCCAGCTAATGGGATTCTTATCAAAGTGAGGTAGTCAAGCATGACGTATAGTACATGGAGCAAGCGACATATATGTAAGGTGTGTGTGACTCTGAGGCTACATTCACACTGCAAGCCTTATTACTGAATTTATATTTACTGCTCAGATTCAATTTAAAATCAGAACTAATACTGTTTCTAAACTTACCTGCATGCGAGAATAACAAGCTGATGTAAGATGTTTTGAAAAATATTTTCACTGCTTTACCTTACCATCAGACAGACCTTTTCAACGTGCAATAAAATCAGATATCGGCCACTTTGGTCTGCAGCGTTTAATAGTATGAAGTGTTAAAACTTTTGATGGTTGGTCAAATATGCTATATTTCTTGATGCAAAGTAAAACAGTGTTTATTTGTAAAGTGAAGAAAGAAGTGTCCTTTGACCTTCCTTATATTTTATTATCATTTACTTTACTATTTACTAATCTTATTTTATTTATTATATCCCCAAACCCCATCAGTGATAATGCTTTCCTCCATCTCCCATCACATATGAAACTTCCAACTATTAAAATATCACCCTGCCACATGCACTTCACATCACTGACTGTGATACTCAGAATTCTGCTTGGAGCATGGTGACTGATTTAGTATGCAAAGAACAGAGAATTGTCATTCCTCGTTCCTTCAAACCTTCAAAACAAGTGCATGGGTAAAAAGCACAAAGGCACTGGTTTACTGAACAGTGAAATAGAGCCATATGGTCAGAGGATTTGGCCTTCTTTCTGCAAGCAGACAAACACATGTGGTGCACACCAAAACAACTCTGCTGTAGAGACTTTAGTGGTTTTTTCTGACTCTGAGGTGTCATGGTGTAGGGGATATTTTCTCTGCATGGTTTCAGTCCACTGAACCCCACAAAAGTTAAATGTTAATAAATAAATAAAAAAAATGTCGTGAAATCATGATACGTTCAAGCACAACGAGTCTACTCAGATGGATACAGCTACACCTGCTGTGTGGCATGTGTGTTAATAAACTAGGTTAATGAAAGAGCAAAGTGACAATTCAAGAAGTAAAAAAATAAAGCGCGAGATGGAGTCAATGAAATGAAGGAAATGACGTGGAACATTTAAAGTGTGACAAAGGAGAGCGTGAGACAGCTCGAGGTAGACGTAGTTTTTTTTTTTTTTTCTTTCGTGTAAGACCCAAATGAGAAATTTCTTCTCTTGCCCTGGGCCCCAGGCTCATTAAAACATATCACTACTCTTGTCATGTGGGCACCCAGCAGGAGCACATCTGTGACCCATTCTGGTTAGTGACCATTAAAAAATATTAAGCTAGAAGAAACAGGGGGATAAAGATAAGAGAGAAACAGAGAGGATAGAAGAGGTAGAGAGGATGTTGAGGGACACATGCAGTCGACAGAGAAAGGCGTCTGCATTTTACTGCCTCAGTTCATCTCTCAGCCTCCCTCAGTCTCCCGTTTCTTCTCCTCGTTTGCTGCCATAGGGGGTAATGTAGCATGAAATATGTACTTAAAGCCAAGCTCAGGTGCTGCCATAAAAAGAATAAGAGACTGTCTGGGTCTGTCTGTGTGTGTCTGTGTGTGTATGTATGCGCTTGTGTATACACATGGTACTTAATGTGTGTATGTGTAAGCACTGTAGCATGTACTTGATTCTCTCGTGTTTTGCATGAAATCTCTGTTATCGTTAATTTACTGCTGTGTGGATTCAGATGTGAAGGACAACACCGTTTTGTGTCGGTGTTTGCATGTGTTTGTCTGTGTGTGAATGTTTGTGAGTCATGGCCCCCGCCATCTCACATTCACACATTGCAGGACACACAATACAGCTGCAGGTGTGAAGACATCAATATAAAGTGAAACCCACACACACAAGTGTGAAGCTACCTGGTTTAATCCCAATTTAGTTGGCAAGGTGAAGACAGAGGTTAGCACAAATTTGTAAGGTATTCCTCGTAACCTTCTGTACATAATTTAAATGAATGTTTTGCACTATGATCACACACACATACACACATTTTTGTATTTTGTTCCCTATGAATATGTCACCCTGGTTATGTTTAAAAGCTATCAATAACAAGATGAATGTTGACTTGCATCAGACTGTCTAGGACTACAGGAGCCAGACCAGTAGGGAGGCTCAACACAAAAATGAATTTGCATGAACATATATTTAACTGCTTTCTTCCAAGTGTTGAATAAAGAAAAATCTAAATTACCCCCAAAATATCAAACTAAAACAATATACTACGCACAAACATTTTAAAAAAAAATTGTTTTGCCTGAGTGTAATCTTTAATCGTCAACTGGTGGTTCAATTGTTAGGGCTCAATTCATGTTTGTATGATTTTCCGTCGTATTGCACTGTGAAGGGGAAAAAGGACATTTATCTTCAAAAAGCAACAGTTTATCAGATCCTCCTCAAGGATCTTTAGGTTGGCTCTATCCCAAAATCCACTATTTACCAAAACCTGGCCTTTAGACAGGTCACACATCCATATATAATTACATCCACACACGTTTTATATTTAGCTTCTAACAAATAGTGTGAACATCTATGCAAGTGTTAGTATAACCCCTGGTTCATTTTGCATTTTCAATCGGCTTTGTTATATAACAAAAATTATACTTATTTAAGCTCTTGTTCAGTACTAAATTAATCTAAATACTCACAAATACTACACACTATAAATTCTCAGGAAACACAATATTGGTTTTCTAGCTATTTTCCCTCCACACTCACCCCATTCTAACATTATTAGCAAAATGGTTGCTTGGGAACCTCATGAAGGCAACAGACTCCAGGAAGTCACTGCACATGGAGAGAAGAACTTACAGCGGTACCACTCCCCATGAAACTGCAACATGTCACTGTTAAAGGTTTAGAGCTGCTGGCAGGCATACTGTATTTTTAAAACCTAGTGTAATTGGAAAAATGTCAAACTATGTATTTGACCAAGGCATTTTGGTTCCCTAAACTTAATTTAAATATAACAATAGAGGTGTCAGATCAGGGAGAGAAAAAAAAAAGCCTCTGGCCTAGAAATAGCCCAAATGGAGGCTCATATATAAATAAATCTCATCCAAGAACACCTGGTTAAAGTTGCACCTCTGTATCTCTCTTTCTGTTTCCTCCCCAAGTGACACCCCCCACTTTGTCGTCCTCCCACATGTAGTTTTAGGGAACTCCCTCCTATTAACCGGCTGCTGTCATTTATCTTCCAGTTAATCCATTAACCACTAATTTATCCAGTTTTCTTCTTCCTCCCTGCCTCTTCTGATTTCCAGATAGCCCTGCCTCTGAGTTTGCTCGGACTCTCCTCTTTCCAGCCACAAAGAGAAAACTCCAAATCACTATTGATTCCGCTCTCATGAAAAATACATTTTGCACATTAGGATTCAGTCTTAGCCCTCTTTCTGTATCCCCACCGAGTCTGGTCATATCCTAATCTCCTCCCTCCATTCCTCCGTCACTCCTCCACCCTACTCACAGCAGGTGAGAGGTATATTTTCCTTCCATACATCTGCTGAGACTTCTGTCTTCTGATCGATCTCGCGCTCCAACTCTCCAGGTCCATTAGGACGAGTGTTTATGCTGGATATATCAATACCTCTGGTCCTCCGTCTCTGTCTATCCCCCTATCCTCTTTATACCGCACTCTTACTCGCCCTCCTTTAAGCTCCATGTACCCTCCGTGGTTATACCCTGCACCATCATGATTTAGTTTTCCCACTTTGACACTCAGACATTTATTTCTGTAAAATAGCTCTGCCTGCATTTCCCTATTTCTTCTTAATATTACTTTTGTTTGTTTCCTCTCCTCTCACTCGGCTTAAATTGCCTAAAACTATAAATACTGAAATTGCTTTTCCTCACATGGGGCTGACAAAATATATAGTGTAGCTTAATCACAAACCCCTTTTTTTTTGGATATTTATAAAGTCACTCTATCTGTCTTAGTCCTGTCCAAACACTTGCACAAATACAAGTGTAAGATTACAAAAGCCGTATATATATATATATATATATATATATATATATATATATATATATATGTATTTCAATTTACCTTTTTTGCTATGCTTGGTCATAAAACATCATATTCTGCCTGTCTACACTGGTGGCAAGGGAGATAGAGGAGGAGTGCATCCCAACAGCTGTTTACAATCTATTCAGCCTGCCATTTCCATTGGATAAGCCTGTTTTGGCTTGGCTGGCTTTGTATATTCCCGGCTAGCCAATTTGCTGTGGTTTTTGGTGGTCACATACTGTCGCTATTAATATCCCTATGACACTTCAATTTGCCTTGTTTCACGCACGCACACACACACACACACACACACACACACACACACACACACACACTTTGGTAGCTACCTCTTTGCCTTTCTCAGCAGGTTTTTCCTGGAGTTTTCAGATAAGAAGAGCTAGTACAGCTCTCTCTGAGTGCAAAATAGTTTGTTAAGATAAAGATAGCTGGCCCCAGCAGATGTAACCATAGAAAAGCCACAACAACTTAGCTTAGCATGGTTCCCTCATACCTTTATGGTTTCATGAAAGTACATAATAGAAGTCAGATCCTACTGAGCTGACTGAGATTCTTTAAATTTTTTATGTCATGCAACAACTACATTTTTCTTAGAGAGGAATTCATTTTTTTTTCTTTTCTAAGTGTGCATTGATTTACCAAGGGACAAGATAATGACTTTTAGACAAAGCTATCTGTAGGTTGGTAACATATGAGCAGTGAAACAAAGATGAGCTGAAATAAACTTTAACAGAATTGTGAGTACTAAAGTTTACCAGTGCAATCTCATACGGTCTCCTTGTAAATCACTGTAACAAACAATGATCGTAACACTTTGTTTCAAATGATTTCAAGCCAACATACAGGGTTTAATGACATGAAACCATTACATACTTGAAATAAAAGCCACTGACGAGGTAATAAACTTGTTTTTGTTTTGTCGCTGTTGTTACAATTTCAGTAGTTAGAACAAACAAAACCAGATCAGGACGTGTGCATAAGAACGTATATTGAGATACTATGTTTATTCTTGATAGGTTTGTCCTACATCGACTACAAATGGTTTAGACATGCACGTATTCCCCCAAACATACAGGGAGAATGGCGAAGAACACTTATCTCTGTCAGTGTCGTTTAAAAGCCGTATTTATCATCCAATCACGCCAGGAACCGTGAAGTGACAGGCATAAATATATAACAACAAAATCCTGTTTCTTTTGGCTTTTGAAATAGGTCAGAGTCACACAAAAAAAAAGGGCATTCTTCAGGACACGTGAGCATATGCAGCTATAATGGCTTCATTAAATACAATCTAAGTGATCAGATCCCACAAATCAGATTGAAATGATAAGTGTAACCACAAGTCTCATCTGAATGTATATCAGCCGACTCCATGGCGATGGAAACAGCTTGCAGGAACACATAATCCAGCCTTTTCATGTTCTATCTATCTGTCACAGTCTATGTTTCTGGGACTTATCTGGCCTTATCAGCTTCCCCCATCCATCTATCACTGCTGGTATCTGCACACCATTTTACCATACCGAGATAGTTTTGTCTTTGTGTGCGTGTCCATGTGTGCATGTGCGTGTGTTTGAGCGTGTGTGTTTTCATGTTTTATTGCTACCAACACATTACAACCCGTGCAGTGTCAGACTCATTCTATAAAGACCCTTATCACTGGGTGGAAATTTCAACTCTACAACCCCTACAGCCCCTTGATTAATAGAGAGACAAAGACGGACAAAGAAGAAGAGGTGAAGAAGAGTGAGCAACAGACAGTGGAGAGAAGAAAAGTGACAGAGGCTAAGTTCAGACTGTCAGCCCAAATCTGATTTTTTTTTTTTTGTCATATCCGGACTGCATCCAGATTTTTTTTTTTTAAATCTGAACAGCAAAAAAACCCCACAGGAAATGCAAATTTTGAAATCCAGATTCAAACCACATTTGGAAGTCGTTTTAAATGCGATTCCATATCGGAATCAAATTTCTTGCGTCACTCACAACGCGACACCGTGGCAACGTCATTTTCAGAGGGACAGAGTGAGCAGAATCTATGCTGCCACTAGTGGAGGGCCATCAGAAAGTGTTGATTTTTGCGCTGCAGAGGACAATGATAACAACACTGCCGGCAGCTTCCGTGTTGGAAAGCCACATCATTTGCTTAGCAGATAGATTGGTGATGTCTGGACACTCCACATCTGATCTGCCCACATGCAAATAATAGCGCAGCCAGTCAGCCCTAATGATGTGATTTGAAAAAAAAAATATCAGATTTGCCTGCAGTACTTAGCCAGAGAAAGGCAGGAAGTGAAGAAATGGTAAAAAAAAAAAAAAAAAAAAAAGTTACCTAAAAGATTTCAAATTTTTATTTTACCTTATTTCTTTGTTTGCATCATCATCATTTGGCTACTGATGTCTCCCCATAGATATTTAGGGATACGGTGCATCTGTGGGTTGCATTATGTCCTCCTCATATCTATGGATGATGAGGACGTATTGCAAACCTATTGCATAAAAGGTATTTGGTGAAGTAAATGATTTGTATAGTGACAAATTTTCTAAGAGATGGAGTTGAACAGAGGGGGACTGAGGGAAATGGATGAAGAGCTCCACTGCCTGCGTGTGTGAGTGTGAGACACCAGACAGCAACAGAGAGAGAAAAGAAGCAGAACAGAGTGACAAGGACATATGCACCCAGCTGGATTCACTTTTTTCACTTCATTTCATTCAATTTATGATAATATTCATTTCTGTCAATTTATCAGAAACTTTTTCTCTCCCTCATTTTCTCAGACCTTCTTATCTCTTTCTCTTTTTATTTTCTCCCCTGTCTTCCGCTCCTCTTCTTTATCTATATTCATCACCTTCTCCTCACATCTTCCCTTGTTTCTTCTCTACCTTCATGTCTCCCTGTGGATCTCCCTCTCCCTCCCAACAATCTGTCCTCGTGCCTTGTATCAGCTCTCCTCCCCCCCCCTTCTGTTTTCCCAGTCTATCTAAGGCAAAACCATCCTCTGGTGTCAGGGTTGGCTTAGCTTTGGTGTTCTGCTACTTGTTTCTTCTCTTCCCTCTCCCACAGCCTGGGTTTTGTTCCCTCAGCCTCTAATCGGCTTTTCCGGGTTTGGGTTCGTCTCTTCCTAACTTTACCCTCTCTCGTTGCCACAGGATTATCCCTGTCAAAGTGGCTGGACTTCCTGGCTTGACGAGTGAGTCTATCTGCGTGTGAGGGATTTCTCTCTGCATGTGTATGTTCACACGCATGTGCATCTCTGGTTTCTGTTGTTAGGTGGGTTTTTTTTTCGTTTGTTGTATTTTTTTGCAACCCTGATCCTCTGTAATCACTGTGAGACAATCCCATAATACCTCATAGGTTCAAAGGCTCATCTGTATGTGTGTGAGAGAGTGTGTGACAGGAAGTTGTTCACCCTTTTTGCTCAACTGCATCTTACAAATAAAGAAATGTGTAACATGTTATTATATATTGTTTTACTTTGACACAGACATTCCTCAAACATATATTCCACTAAAGAGAATTTACGGCAATGCCAGAGGCTCTGTGAGGCAATTCTGGTTGTGCTTTAAGCTAAATCCCAATGTCAGCATGCTAAACACAAAGTGCAGCTGAGGCTGATAGGAATGTCTGTATAGCTTCACAGGTATTTGGTCATAAACTGAAGCACCAGACAAATTCAAACTTGATGGCTCTAGATGGATAGTTGCAGAGTTATTAAAATTCATCATGAGAGGAACCCTGCATGGCGTCCCTGTACAGATGACACCATCATCAAAAAGTAATGCTGAAAGTAAATGGACAAAGGGGTTGTCCAATTAATCATTGCAGTTTGATCTATGCTGCTGATCAACCACATGGTGCTACAACTCTGAGCAGGAAGGAAACAGAAGGCTTGGCAGCCAGTTGGGGACTGGCATTTAGTCTCGGAGTCTCTTCTTTTGTCGCTCTCTTTCAGTTCATTCCCATCCCTCCATCCCCTCTTTATTTAACTGGCTCTCTGTAAAGGTCCTGCTGTCAGCCTCCACCTGTCCCTGTCACCGTAAACAAAGACAACCAGGAGACACAGCACTCTCCTTGTTCTCTCCTGTGTCAACTCTCTTCTCTTCCGTCTTCTTCTCATACTCTTTTTTATTTCCTCCTCTTGAGTTTCTCCCTTACTTTTTACCAGTCCCTCTTTCTTTCTCAGTCAGACATTTACTTTTTCTTTTATTCTTACATTGTTTAATCATTTCCTTCACATGAAGGTGGCTGTAGAGTGGGTTGCGCACTAATCAGGATGTTGGTGGTACAATCCCCGGCTCCTCCTGTCCACATGCCTAAGTGTCCTTGAGCAAGACACTGAACCCTAAGTTGCTCCCAGTGGCGTACCATCGGTGTGTGAATGTACTCCTGATGGAGAGCACCTCGCATGGCAGCTCAGTCTCATTAGTGTGTGAAGGGGTGACTGGAAAAACCATGTAAAAGCGCTTTGAGGCTAAATAAAGCGCCATACAAGTGCAGACCATTTAAGAAATATTTTTGAAAACCTTGTTACAGTTATATCAAGGCCTATGTCGTGCTTTGCTTTTCTCTAGTTACAGCCACTGAATACTTCTATGACTCTTTTTCTATCCTCAGACATTGTGATATTGACCAAAGTGATAATCTTTGCGAATACCCTGCGAGCTTAAGTACACATAAGAGTGGATCCATCTCACTGGTGCATTTTCTTCTGTTAAATCCAGATTTTTATATTCTGGCCTGGTTTACCACGTACAGAGCCTCGGCAGACTGCGAATGTCTGCATTATGCAAATCACTTCCTGCCCGCACAAACAAGCCGGGACCAATCAATGTCAATCCCCATTCCCTCGGCCAATCAATGTCATTCTCTCTCCAACAAAACCGGGTCTAATCGAAAGGCATTGTTCCTCGGGCCCTGCATGTTAAATCAGGAGGGCCGCAGTGTCTAAAATTCTCACATCCCACACTGGACCACATAACTTAAAACCACAAGAATCATCAGTGTACAACAAGAGAAGATGAAAATGGACGTGATGCCCTTAAGAAACAAAACATAGCAATGCATTTTTTTGTTTGTTTGTGACTACTAGAAGAAGTCAACTACAGGCAGTCATTGAATGCAAACACAGTTTTGACAGACAGGTGTCTTAGGTCATCATATTCAACTCACGTGGTCGCCACTTCTTCTTCTTCCCTCCTGTATTCCGCCTTGTTGTCCAAATATGGACTTTCTGCTGTGAAACAACAAGGATGCCAGTGAGTGGAAAACCAACTCTAGATTTCAAAAAATCCCCTCAAAGCCACGTGACGAGTCCAAGTTTACTAGAAATATTGGCCAACAAATGATACTACAAGCTAAATGTCAATTATTGCAACACCAATAACCACTTCTACCCAGACAACAGCTCACTTAAAGTGACATACATTGTCACAAACGTAACTCTGTGAAAAAAAAAAAAAGCCTATCAAGCAGCAACAACATGGATTCTTTCAAAATAAGACCTGCTGTCTTCATGTTGTTGTTGACTTAGCAGAGTTTCAGAATGAAATCAGCCGTGCATTCTTTGCAACTGCTTTGAAGGGCCTGTGTTGTTTAAGGTACATGAATACACCAGTGATTCACAAAGTCCGGGTAAAGAAACATATTCATGGATTTAAAAGCTTGTCAAACGGTCCAACACTGCACGGTGGTGAGTAATAGTCACAGACAGGATTAGAAAGTCCTTAGAGCAGCAACCATTTGATCTTTTGTTGTGTCAATTGCAAGGTAGACAGAGGACATAAATAGTTTACAGTGCTAGATAATGTAACAGCAATTTGCACGTGTGTATTTGATTGGCCAGGTGAGCCATGTTAAATTTTGTGCCAGACAATATTGTTGTTCTGCTAGAGCTCCCAGCATTGGTACCTCTGCTGCACTGACGGACTTGTTTTACTCAGTCTCACTGTTTATCCCCTTAATTCTAAGCACCAGTGGGCTTTAACGCCTAACACAGCAAGCATTGAAGAAATTTGCAGAGAAGTAAATATGGTAGTTATTGGTGTATTGAGTTTAGCCAATGTGTAATGAATGGCAGGCAACTTCTGCTCGCATACCTTCTTTTGGCTGAGTACAAATCAATGCACAGTGATATTATTTAAAATGACAGCCAGAGATGAGATATGATGTTGAAATCTTTGACATCCTACTATATCTATGCATGTAGTGTGTAATGTAGCTCTTTACTGTCGAGAGATGTGGGGAGTATAACCTGTACAGAGTTATTTATTGCAAGTAGATAAAATAACAGTTTTAATAGTGTGTATTTCCTCCCCACAGTTTACAAAATGTAACTATAAACACATAATAACCTGTTTGACTGTTCTGAATATGGGCGTACTGGGTTAAAAATAATTTTCAGATTCGCCAACATTACTCTAATCTACCTTCCGTGTCTGTATGTTAACACGATCTGTGTCTGTTCTGTCTCTATTTTCATAGATAACGACTATCGTTCCTGTTACAGTTGGAGTACATTGTGTAAAACAATTATCACACTCTTTTCATTCCCATGAACCCAAGCAATCACAATACCCTTATGTGCTGCATGTCATAGTGTGCACGCACAATGATTTTGGGAAACATATCAACAAGCATATATCCACCCTTAAAGCCCCACCTTTCTCCCTTCTATAACCCCATCCCACTTTCTATATTTTCTTTAATAGTCTTGGGCTCTTTTTATCGCTTAAAGTGGTGAAATCGTGCTGTGTATGTGCTGTCAATAAAGTCAGTGAAGCTGGTTTTAAGTGTTGGTGAATTGATCTTTTATGACTAATGAAGCCCCTACTATGGGCTGCTTGTACTACTTAATCAGTCATCATGTACGCTGTACCACCTACACACTCTGCAGTGAGATAATGGGAGTAAGGGAGAAAGTGAGCACTGAATTATGGGAAGGGAAATTGGAGAGGGAGACACTGAAGGAAGGACAGACAGATAGATGTACTGTGGTATACCGGACCCACAGATCTGTGGATCACTTTATTTCTAGGAGACTAAAAAAGTTAGCTTCGTTTTTTTTTTATGGCTCTATTTCTCTACCACCAGGTTGTGACAAGTTGCTGTGACCAAGTAAGTTACACAGAAAAAAAAAGATACATTTCTGTGTATACAGTGTGCATTATCTTGCACTGCACTGTAAAGGTGAGAGCAATAATATATTTGTAATGCTGACGTTCCTGGAGAATAAGAGTGTGGCTGACCCTCGAGTTTCTCTTCATTGCCCAAAGGCATTGTTTCTCTATGCAAAGACCTCTGAAGCAGCTCTTGGCCCAAAGGTGACTAAATCTCTCCACTGAGACCAATAAAGATGATTTTTTTTTTTTTTTTTTTGAGACAGTTGGCACAAATCTCCAGGCAGAACACAAGCTGCTCTTGTGAGGCAAACTCTGCTGCATACCAACTCGTAACAATTTACATCAAGCTCACACCCGGTGTTGCATTTTATCCTGTCTATATTTTCCATACTCCCCATCTCTGTGTTCTGCATAATAATCAGGAAAATGGAAATGTCATAAAAATGATTTTACAGTTTCACCTGAATAAAATCCAAAGCCAGTGGGGGAGATGATCAGCTGTACTGCAGTTCAGTATTTTACAGATCACTTCAACACACTTTATTGTCCTTGTGGGAATGTTTCATTTCAACAACAATATAACTTCAGATTTTCTAATTACTATCTGATCACAAATCTGATTTGTAGAAACCGTAACTCTCAAGGGTTGCATATTAAAGTAAAACAGCAGAGTGAAGACCTAGATGATCATTTTATTTTGTCTTTTGTCATCTCTCTCTTTTGTAAAGTACTAAAATGTGTCACAACATGAGATATTAAATAATTCAGGTTTACAGTTTGGGGGTTTTAGTTTCAAAGCACTAACAAAAAAAGATAAGCAAGAGTTTTTTTTATGAAATGGCTTTGGATGCTTTGGTAAATTATACATTACTGTGCAGCAGTGTTGAGATAATGCTGGATTAATTACTGCATCACAATATTATTATTTTTTTTTTCTAAATCAGCCTTCCTATTGTGTCTTTTTGGGGAAAAATAGACAAAAACAAATTCAAGCAAGAATTGCATTAGACCCACATAGTACAACAGCACTTCGTCAACTGGCTTGCTGTACAGTTAACTACTCTATAGCATTGTCCACTGAGCGGGAGGAGCTCCTGAATGTCAAAAAAAGCAAGCGTATTCCTGGTAGGGATGTCATGATACCACAAATCTGGTTACCAGTATCAGTGCCAAGCAACTTCTCACACAACACTGAATACCAAAAAACTCAATCAATCAACCAAATGTGTTTCAAAATTAGCTCTTACTTTAAACAACAACAACAAAAAAAAGCAGCTGCACAAACTGTGCTAACACACACACACACCAACAATGTTATTTTTTTTTGTGACTAAATGAATGTTAATGACAGCTACTGACGTTATGAGCAGCACCCAGCTCATGTTATGAGCTGTCACTATTGTAGCGGAAACAAGCTGACATTAGGCAATGTGAACATTGTTTGTGCAGCAGTGCTACAACAGATGCAGCTGTAGCAATTAGCAAACAATAATGGGAACATTTCAGGTTACAAACATAAAGTTACCAACTGATACGCGTGATTCCGGAGGCCTGTCTTTCAGGTGCTTAGATGCGTTTGAAACGTTTTGTCCTTTCATTTAAAATGGTAAATCACATTGTTTGAATTCTAGATTTTGGTTGCTGAGAACTTGTCTCAACTCCTTAGACTCAAAAACAAAATATATCCATATCATGAAAGGTGTTTGTTTTGTTTTCTCACAAATCTCAGCGGTACTGTTGCTGCATCTGCACTTGCTGCAATAGCTTGTTGCCGCGATTCTCCAAAACCTGCATGTGAAAACCCTCTGCACCATAGAAAATCAGGTAATCTTGTGTTTTCTAATGTTTGGCATCGACTTTGTATAAAAGTATTGGTTCTCATGACATATCTTTGAAATAGTTTCTGCGGTTTACTTTGCATATTGGATGACAAACTGGCTTAGAAATTAAAACCTGTGACGGTAACAAGGTTAACCAACAATCTTTTTTTTTATTATTATTATTATTATATATAGCACGAGTACTCACGTCATTATAACTTTATACTGCAGACATGCCTGAACTAGCCACATTCGTGGAACATATAAACAAACTAACTTCTTTTGTCTTTTTGGGACGTAAAGCCATGGTGTTAATTGAAGAATTTTGCGCTCATTTGTGGTCAGCACACCAACCTCTAAACACAACACATGACACACTCGGGATGGGTATTTCAAGCAAAAATACTATTTTTAATACTTACATTGCTTACAACTATTTGATTATTAATCAACTATTCATGTTTCTCCTGTTCGCACCGTGGCATCTAATCTCACAACGCCACTCAGTTTTACACGCAAAGCTCCAGATCCTGATAGCTAATTGTTCTTCTTCCATGCTGTTTAATGGTGGCTGGCAGACATTACCGCCACCTTCTGACAGGAGAAAAGCATTACAACCAGGCACCAGTGAAAAAAGGGAAATAAGGAAGATCGATAATCACATATACTATACGTGTATATATATATACCAGATATATATTATATTTTCACGATTGTTTGAATATTGAAAAATCATGTCCCATTCCTATGACATACAGTATATGTTTTTATGACCAATAGTCATTATGAAAAAACAATTGACAATAACGTCCACGGTACAAATACAGGTATTACATTTACAGTGGGTTTTGGTGTGTGTGTGTGTGTGTGTGTGTGTGTGTGTGTGTGTGTGTGTGTGTGTGTGTGTGTGTGTGTGTGTGTGTGTGTGTGTGTGTGTATGTGTATGCACCACACTTTCCTATTTCTGTTAATACTGCTTCAGAGTGCACACTGATGGATTCCCCACTTACCATGGAATATCAATCAACTGCTGAGTGGCGCCTAAAAAAATGGAGCTGCTTTGAGTTCCCCATTACCTTTGTGTCCACAAATTACTGCTGTGTTACTGTATACTACAATGGAAGCCCTCAGACAAAGACATACACCATGACAGATATACACAATAGGAAACGCCACTTGATAGAATGGGGTTATAAAGCAGGGTGAGGTCAAAGGGGGAGTTAAACAATAAGTGAAGTCACTGATCAATGTAGTGCCTGGTTCACTCAGAGGTGGGATTTATGGCAAGGTGTCGCAAGGCACACACGCACGCACACGCACGCACGCACACACACACACACACACACACACACACACACACACTAGGTTATCAACTGTTACAATGTTTTCATGCAGAACAATCAGGCCATTGTGTCAAAGAACATATGTTCATTTTGCTCACACAGATTCTCTCTCTCTCTCTCTCTCTCTCTCTCTCTCTCTCTCTCTCTCTCTCTCTCTCTCACACACACACACACACACACACACACCTGCACACACAGCAGGCTCTTGTACAAGAAACCATAAGACACTCTATCACAGGTCTCACATCTTAGCAGGTAGCACCATCTCTTTCCTTTCTGTCTTGGTGCCCCTGCCTGTCTCTGTATTGCTGTCGTTGCATCTCAGCAGTCTGCCGTATCCTCTTTCACACCCCTCCATCCACTCCCACTCACTGCATTCCCCCCTTTTCTCTTCTTCTCCTTACACTCTAAGCAGTCTTTCCTGAAAAGCCTTTCATGTTCTCACTGCTCTCTCCCGGCACATTCGTTCTTTCTCACTCTCAACAGTCTGTCCTGAAACCTTTTTTTTTTTTTTTTTTACCTCCATGCCATCATCTCCGTCTCTTTCTTTCTCTTTCTCCCCCTCTCTCTGTCATATTCTTTTCTTTGCACCTGGCCATGACTCTTCCCCCATCGCTGTGGTTTCCCCTCTCCACCTCTCTGACAGCTTCGCATTAATCATTCCTACATCCCCAGGAAGACTACTTTCTTCACCTTCCTCCACTCTATCTTTCATACTGCATGTACTGTATTTGTGTCTCTCACTCTCTCTCTTTTTCCCTCTGTCACACCTTCCCTTCAGCCTGCTCCTCTCATTCTTTCCCCACACACCGTCTTTCTCACCTCTCATCAAATCTCTATTTACAGAATGTACTGTACCGTACGTGTAACATAAATGGTACCATCTTCTTCCACTTGTATCAAGATATCGTATATGTTGCCAAAAAAGTTCTGTATGAGCTGCTATACCACTGGAATGGCAGTGTGTGTGGCAGAAAGATTTATTCTCAGGCAAGTATGTTGTGGGAAAATCTTAGCAGGCAATCAGACCAAAAATAGCGCTGTCGAAAAAATCACAAGTGGCTGCTTTGGTGTGGGTGGGTGGCCTCAAGTACTGGTGAGACAATGAAATATGATCCTGGCAGACTGGTTTAAGTAAAACATCCATGAGTTTTATTGCTCTTATAGCTCTTTATAATACTCTGAAGAAAGATTTTAGAATTTAGAAATGTTATGAGGTGATAATCCATGGTCATATTAAAATAACTGAATACTGTGTTTTAAGATGGTGCCCCATTCATTCCTGTAAAGGCTGTGGAGTGGGGTCATGCTGCATTGCATGCTTTTGAACCAGTAGACAGTGTCCATTACTTGCAGGTAAATTATGTAGTGGTTCTGGGAGCCAATCTGCGAGATGAACGGTCCAAAATTGTAAATCTGAATGACTGAGAAAATCAGGGAAATTAAGCATACACCAAACAACACGCAGCCATACATTTTAATTTCCTCACAGGCGTTTTCAACTGTCTCTTTCACACACTCATTTGTTTTATGGTTCTCTCTTATGCTCTTAAACACTGTCTAATCCCTGATTAGTGGAGGAAGAGGGCGTTTAATGCGCCTCTCCACTTGTCTGCTGCTGAACTGTGACACACAAGAATGCTTTCAAATACACATGCATGCATGATATATATTCACACACAAACCAATTTTAAACACACACGCACAAACCCACTCGGCCTCTCTGGCAATGCCGCTCACAAATGTCTCTCTTTCTTTGGTAAAACAGGTACTTGGAAAGGATTTAATAGTATCCACAGAGTGCAACACAACACTCAAACAGCAACGCATTTACCCACAAGAGAAAACGAACATTAAAAGAGAAGACATCCAAAAGCAATTGTATTAATTCAGCCAGGACCGCTTTTGTCAAAGTTAAAATACACCATTAACAAGCAGAGTAATCATGTTTAGTAGAATTATGGTGATGTGGAAACTCCCTTAACGCTCATGGGAGCATGCATGGGAGCAGAAGGCAGGAAGCACTGCAATGAACAAGGGTAAAATCCAGTGCTTGAATTTGTCATGTAGTCAAGACTATGGAGTACTGGCACTTGGAATTTGTTTTCCCACCCGCATAGTCATACTTGCTACACCACTGTCACTACCTTATAAATCAAGATAGCATCTGCATATTGGGAGATCACTCATTTCCACGCCTCATTCACACTGGCCAGAGTGTAGACGTTTGTATCTTTGATACTGTTTTCTGAGAGGAAAAATATGCAGTTTATCTGCTTGGGAGGAGCTGCCTGCTGCTCTAAGTACCAAAACACTCTACTGTGAAATGGTCTATCATCAGTGGCAACAGGACGGTAGATAGTGACAATCAGGCTCACTTTAGGAATGTTTTTACTGACAAAGCCAACCATTCAGGGAAAGAGTGGGAGATGAATCCTCCTAAAATCACATTTCACAGCTTCTATGTAAATATATTTTTTTAAGTGTAGCTTTATGTCAGTTCCTGTGGTATAGAGGACATAACTGTATATGCAATACAAAAAGAGAGAAATAGAATTGATGATATACAGTGCACCTCACTCTGTCAGAAGTGGAGATTGTGAACCGAGTGATGATGCAAAGGTGGCAGGATGATTAATTAGAGCATTTAAATAGAGTATCTGATTTGACAGCGAGCATGTAGCTGCTGAGTTTGGGTGGGGAAATGCATCTAATAGACTGGACTGAAGAATTTGAATATAAAAAATAAAGCACAGATCATGTTTTATGCCAGATTCAGACTACACAATATCAGCTAGATAATACCCCGACCTGACAGGTATGGGGCATCAGAAATAAAAACGAGCATATAAAGAACAACTGCTTGTTCCTTATGTGTCATGATGGAACAGAAATGAATGAAGCACAACTTCCCAACAAAAAGAGACTGTTCTCCAGAGAAAGATATTGAGATCGAATCATTTTGGGGCACTTGATTTTAAATGTCCTTTTCTGTTACCTTATGTTTTGATGCTTTTAATGGTTTTATTTGAATTGCCTTGTTGTTGAAATGTGCTATACAAATAAACTTGCCTTGCTGAAACGACAGTAAGTGCCCCAAAATGATGTACGTCAAGTTACAAAGCCATCAAAGTCTACAGTTCTTCATATTAGCATATCAGCATCTTAAAAACAACTAAATCCAACTTAAAAGCAAAGATAAAAAAAAAAAAACACCTCTCCTAATGAGCTGAATTGATTTGATGCGACCTAACAAATGAGATGGCACTGATACTTTTGAACCTAATATCAACCTCCTAAAAAAAAAAAAAACATCAACTCCCATTTCTTGAGCAAAGTAAAACATTGCTTGAAATGTCACTTGATGAGCAGTGATATTTTTCAGTTCCCATATCTAATAAAGTAATTACAGTGAGCTCCAATCAGCGGAAGTGAAGACTGGAGAGCTGACAGATTGCTATCTGTTTGACAGAGGCAAGTCAACAACACCTCTATCTTCCCTCACATTCCCCCTGATGCCTCAACACGTTATCTCTTCATCACTAACTGATCGGAGATGGGAGCATGACAGTTAATTGCATCACTGGGATGTGTGTGCGCGCGTGTGTGTGTGTGTATGTGTTTATTATTAATAGGTCATCATCCTTACAGTTTTGTCATGTATCTGTACCTGTGTATATGTGTTTATGTGTGTAAATTTGATGTACAGCTAATGCATGTGATGACTGTTACCAACGCCACCCGCCAGAGCCTACCTGTAAAGACAGACTGAAAGTGTCCCCACCATCACCTCCCTTCCCTTTCCCTTTATCTGTCCTCTTCCTCCCGTCATTATATCTTTTCCACACCTCTACCCTCCCCTCCAGTCCCTTTCGTCACTGCTATCGTCACCTGAGGGTGTCTGTGTCCCACGATGCATTGCGATCCATCCGCTCCCCTGGCCGGCAGTGGAACTGCAGTGACATCTACTGAGCAAGGAGAAGACAGGAGAGGAGAGGAGAGGAGAGGAGAGGAGAGGAGAGGAGAGGAGAGGAGAGGAGAGGAGAGGAGAGGAGAGGAGAGGAGAGGGAGCATAGGAAGATTAGGGAAAGGAAAACAGGGAGAGGATGACTTATTATAGCATTGAAAATCAAACAAAGGGTAGAGGGAAGAAGGGGCGTAACAAGGACCAAGTCACACCTTGAACTTTCATAATTACATATTCAGCTCAGCCCTTTAATATCAGCACAAACAAATGAACCTTACTCTTTTAAACAAGTGAAGTTTTCCTGCTTTCTGCAGTTTTTTGTCCCTCAGCCTCATATTGTACGCAGATAATTGCTTCTCTTTAGTAACAAAAGCTCGAAAATGATTTTTATTCGAGTCAGCAAGCTTTGATACAGGCTGTCTGTGTGTTTGTAATTATTGTCTTAGCCACTGGCTGTCAAATCCCATTACATGAGGTCAAGCTCAAATGACTATCCTGAGCTGATGACAATAATTTGACGACAGGCGCACATGCATTGGACAATCATGTGCTTACAGAAGCATGCATAGTCACGTTTGTGCACGGAAACACACGCTGACGGAGCATACACAACTATACATGCATGCACATTAACACCAACAAACACACAGCAGAAACTTTACCTTTTGACAGGACCTTATACTATGAATAATTCAGGAGCTAGTATACATAAACCATCCATTCAGTCATACATGAATTTGAATTAGTCGTATATGCAGGAAGCAATCATCATGTTATAATAATAAAGCATGGCATGCTACTCCTAGTCACATAAGACTTGTGAGAAATCTAGAGCAATTCCCTTCCCTTCTCTGCAAATGACTCCCATTTCAGAGGCATTATGCTATTTAACATACTTAAAACATTTTATTTTCTGTGTTACTCCTCCACATGTGTGTAAAATGTGTTGTGTGAGAGTTTTAACTCTTTAGTAATAATCATGAGGAGCGTGAAGTAAAAATTAAAAAAAAATAAAGTGTCTTGACACATTAATTGCAAAAACAAATTACATAAACTGCATATGGCATATTTGAAAGTACAAAATGTAGATATCAAGAAGCAGTTGACTGTCCCTTGCAACTCGATAGCAGTAGCAAACAGCATTATATTTAGTTGACTGCATATCATTAGCATCAATCCAAATATGTGCACAAACTGCAGGTGTCGTGGTCAAAACACAAAGTTTTATTGTAAGGACAGTTTTGGTTTATTACAACTTGAGTCTTAGTTTTTAAACTTGTTTCCTAAAACTTATGTTTATATGCAGAGCAACAACTTCTTTATATATCGATTTCACAAATATGTTCTTGGTTGACCTAATAATTAAATGCATTAAGTAGTGCAACATGTTCATGTGAAATGATTTTCTTCTGACAAACAGTACAATACCCAAAGACAATCAAATATAAACCAAATACATTTTCACATTTGAGAAGCTGCAAGCAGAGTATTGTTGGTATATATATATATATATATTTCTTTTTTATATTAAATTATCCAATGATTTACCAATCTTTTCAGCTCTGTTATTACAGTGTTCATCCTGGCAATGATGGTGTTTGACGCAAGACTAAACAAATCTGGAAATTATTTGTTTAGTCTTGTGTCAAACACCACCATTGCCAGGATTGTGTCCTGTAGTAACATTTTCTAAGTGAGGAAGTGTCTGATTTTATACTTGATGCAAGTTGTTGCGAGGAGGTTAAGTCTTTTGGATGCAGAACTCAGGAGATCCAAGTTTCATGGCATCCTGAGTTTCATGTGTTGTTAGGTTTAGTTTAAGTTAGGATTGAAGCTTCTATAACTCAAGTAAAGGACACTGTATGATGGATTAAATGATAATAGAATAAGTAAATCACTTTCTTTAACCAAAATTACAGTCTTTGCCTATCCTTAACCCGGGGCTTTGTGTGCCTAAACATGATTTGAAAAATCATGATTCATTCTTCAGTTAAGAACAAGAGCAAATATTGGAAAACAAATGATATATGCTGTCAGGGAACTTTAATTGATCCACTCTCGACAAACAATTAGGAGCTCTCATTAGAAATATTTGCCCACTGAAGTAAAAAAAAAAAAAAAAACTATGGTGTGGCATACTATTTCTCTCAAATGTATTTACTGGTGCAAATTGGTCTTATGCAAACAGGACAGGGTATCCACATATGTTTTATATATTAATATTATCATTTTAATCTTGACCATTATTTCTATTGGCTATGATAACATTGTACTCAAAAAAGTAATTGTTGAGATCTGGGAAACCAACCAATAACTTCTCCGCAGTGAAGTCCAGCTGGCAAGAAACAAGCTACACTGACTATTAACATTATACATCCAGATTATCTCACCTGCTTTATTAAAAGGTATTAGCACACCTGAATGGTTGTAATAATCTCTCACTTTCCTGATTTACATCAAAGTAGACCCAAAGGGAAGTTTGTTTCTGAGTGCTTCTGCCCTGTTAGACCCGGTAGGCGGCAGACGCAGCAATCAATTTGGTAAGTCTAGGATCCTATAATGAACAACAGTGGCTATACAAAACTCAGAAACTCAACAAGGAAAACCTGAATGTGACAGACACAAGTGTTTTCTCTGCTTTAGGGTTACCATAGCTTTAACCTGGAGCATGTAATGTGTACATAGCATCGCTATTCATTCTGACACTCAGGTCAATATTAAAGTTTATAACACATTTAAAGTAGAACTGTGGCAAGTCAAGTTGTTCCCTCCATCTCCAGTGTGCAGCCTTTTCAGAGTGCATCAGAGTGCATGAGGAGATTATGGCACGTATCAGTTTGATTTATATATTATTAACTATTTCCATCCTGTGCGGCCTGTTCATTTTACAAAGTGCAAGTGGTGGGTGTAGCCCTGTCTATCAGAGGCCAATGACACAGGGACACATGTCAAATAAAACTATATTACCTTTGATTGATTGGCAGGTTTATAAGACATGGAGCAGAGACAGACAGTCATGTCAGAGGTGGAATACAAGGAAGGAAAGAGAGAGGCAGTTAGAGAGAAACATGTCCGTGTTGCAAGGAGTAGAGAAAGAAAAAGAGATGACAGAAGAGGGCTAAACACAAAAAATGACAGCTGTAAAAAGAGAAGAAAATCATTTTATCACAAGGGCTCAGACATGATAGTGGAGGGGAAGGTTGAGGTAGATGGAGACGGGAGGAAATTACAAAACAGATGCGAGATATGAAACAACTTAGACGGGAAATATTGTGAGAAAGAGTGACAAAGGTGAAGCTGTTGGTGAGGTTCACCTCTCTCTGAGATAACAGAAGGCGATAGGTCACACTGGATAGTAGCTATCGGACCAGAATAACCCACAGTGTCACAGTCTTATTTAAAAACACCACACACGCAGACTAACACTGGAACGCCCTGAGACCTGACCAGCAATATCCTCCACATAACAACCTGTGTCTGCAGGCAGAGGTTGAGGACAAGAGACAGGAAACAGAAGACATTTACTTATATACAATTTGTTAAAGTAAGACTATGATCCTGCAGGATCTACTGCAAAAGGAGTGCTTGTGTTCACCTGTGCAGCATTAATATCAGTGATTGACAGCTTTCAGATATGCCTTTATGTGACTGATGTATAAATATGTTGCTTACTGCGGTGTGAAAAAAAATGCCCTTTGCACCAGTATACAGTCAATGTACTGTTGTTTTGGGAAGTAGACAGAACCATCATGTATCACTGGAACATGGCCACATGACTGATTCAACATATCAAATTTGACTTATTTTCACACTTTTATTCAAGTGGCTTGGAGGGGGGGGATGCCTACATGGGGCTAAAAGAAAGAAAAATAGATCATAACCATTCACTTTGTTTTCAGTAGCGTAAAAATGTAGCCTGCTGACAGACTCATTCATGTCAAAGTATTGCCAAGTTCACTCTTGGCTAGTTTCACCCCATTTAGCCTACACATTGATTTTATTTTTTTTTCCCCAAGAGATTATCCCTGAATTTATTCACTGCACCTAAAAAAACAATATAAAATAAGATACTGTATCTTAAATACCTTAAGAGGTCGTATGCATAAAAACTAAGAATGCATTATCCCTACAGTCTGCAAATGTTATTAATTCTCAAAGCCTTGCCCCTTCAAGTGAGTGAGGTGTTTACTCCGGTGCATATGTTTTATAAATCAGCAGTGGGAGAGCACCTGCTTAGTGTCCCATTCTTCCCTGTTATGCTTGGCAGGGTGATAGAGCACATAGCGATAGATCAATATTCACCCTCATATGCATAAACACCAAGACACTCCAGCTCGCAAATGTGGACACCGCACCGCCAACACAGCTACGCACAGAAAAACAATGCAAATAAACATCAATAAACATGCACACATAATACACATGTACACATTTGCTTTAGGGGTTGTGCCTGTTGGACCATTTTCCAGGTTATGACATGATTAGCATCCCATTAACAACAGTTTTGCCACCTTGCACAGCCCGTCATTATGTCATAGGTGCTTTGGGGGGATGATGAAGCATTGTTATCAGGGGCCATAAATCATCCTCTTCCCCAAATTAAACATGCGACGTCATAAACATATTACGGCAAACCTGCGTTTCAGGATAGATGAGTGGACAGGAATATGTGTGATTGTGAGTGTGTGAGTGTGAGTGTGTGTGTGTGTGTGTGTGTGTGTGAGTGAGTGCCTAGTGTCCCAGTTAAATGTAATAAAGCACAGGGCTAAAATAATGTGATGAGTTAAATGAGCAGACCATCCATGCATTCAGCTCCCCCAATACCCCACCCTCCACCTCCCTCTCCTGCTCACAGACCCTCTCTCCCCCTGTGAGTGTGTACGGGGAGGTTGGAGTTGGGCTGGGAGGTAATTTGATTCGACTGGAACGATTAATCTTGCTCAGGTGAAAATGCGTTGGGAGGAACAGGGAGGGCATCGGGGAGTAGAGAGATGGGCAGCAATGGTGGTTTAAATGTAAGTGGGGGAAGAAGAGAGAGGAGAGGAGGCAGGTGACGTATGGCTGGTGATTTCTCTTCTCCCGCCTTCTATCTCTATCTTTCTTCATAAGTTGTTTTTTTTTTTTTTTTTTTTTTTTGCACTCTGTTTCAATCATTTCATTTGTTGCATCACCTTTTTTTGTTTCTTACTGCTAATTTTTTTTTTCTCTCCACTAACACACTCACACCTGAACTGCACACTTTTAATGTTTTCCCATTTCCCGCAGTCTCCATTCTATCCCTCCCTCCGTCCTTTTTATTCCATTACTTTCTTTCTCATCCTTTTGTTCCAAGGCCTGCAGTAATCTGTGGAACAGCCACATGCCAGTGCCCAAATCATTTCACCTGCACACAGCTTGTGCTAATACTAACAAATGCAAATGCAGCCTTACTTTATGTTAACTAACACTTTGTGCATTTGAGTGCGCAATATTTTTTAACGGTCTGTGTCAAGGTTTGTGATGGCTTCACTGGTGTGAAAAATTATATACTTATAATGAGACTGCAACACTTATATTATATTATATTATATTATATTATATTATATTGCTTATCTGATTTAAAAAAATGTTTTATTCAATTTGCATGCTTTAAACTTGCCATTATAAGCATAAAATGTTCCTTTAAAAACTTTCTTTACAGCAATCCCTCTGCTCCACCAGAGTTGCAGAGGCATTGTCAAGAGTCAGCCATCCTGCTTTTACCCTGCATTACTGATTCAGAACTTCTCAAACAGTTAGTCTTTGAGGTAAGCCGGAAAACAGAAACTGGAGAACAAAAAGCGAGACGCAAAGGCCCATTTGCCAGTGTAACAAGATTCTGCTGGTACGAATGCATTTTGCTGTTTAATCAAAACTTACGGGTATACTTACAGTTGGCATGGTAAAAGTAATCCAAAAGCATCGGCATTCAAACGGTATCCCCGAGCTTAGTTGATGGAGAAAAGATGAAATTTAAACTAAGAGCTAATAGTATTACTGGCTGGGATACAGTGCTGGATCTGTGCTAATTTCTTAATTTGATTTCCCTCCTCAAATAGAGCGAGTAATTTGTTTAGGGGACCAGAATTTGCCCAATTTAGCTGGTAAGCTCCTTGGCAGCAGTAATGGGGATAAACAGCTAGCAAAAACTGCAGCCTAATCATAGTGCGTCTGTCGAACTCTTATACACACACACACACAGAATGTGATATTATTTTGTCCCTGCCCCGTTGTTACATTCCACCATAATTATCTAGTTTAAAATTACAGCTTCATAAGGCTAAGGAGCCTGCCAACTAACCTGTTAGCCAAGTCAATTTGTACAGACACACTCACACCAAGGATTCATTGGGTTTTGAGCTTATGCAGCACACACCAATAAAACATCTCATTTAATTGCAGTGAAATAATGTTGTAGTACTCAATCATGTGCCTAGAGCTTTTCTAGAAATGTACTCAGGGATTTGTTTTTCTTTTTTTCCCCCCACAGAAGACAGTGCGGGTTACCCATCAGCTATATATTTGGTGCGTCAGGAGATAATCTGAAGTAATATTGTAGCCAGTGCTTTCACAGAGGCCAAACCCAGAGAGTGCAAAGCCTCAAATATCTGAGCAAAGTCAGACTATCTAAGATTGAGAGACAAATGTGAGAGTATATATAAAGGAATGTAAAGAGAAAGATAGAGATACAAGCCTCTCAATCATTTGTATATGGCTTGCTTATACTCTTTAGAGCACTAAGAATATGTAGCTCTATGCAGTGACATATTAATGCAGGTGTAGGACATTTGCTGCATCACAATGATGGTAACAAACAGTTTCATGAGGGGTCTCTAATTGGTTGGTCTTGCCCTTCAAAGTACACACCCATGCTACCGTATTGAACATGTTTCCCAGGTCAGAGATTTCCTGTTAGTGACATACGGCTTAGATCTACTTTTAACACCACAAACATACACACACATGCAGACATTTTTGAAAACGTCAACCACTGTCTGTGTCCACGGGAGAGGAAATATGCGTTACAGATTTCCAGTATTGAGACAGCGTGTGGTGAAACAGCTCGGTCCCCATTAAATGATGGTACATCTGAATGTGTGTTTATGCTGTTGTGTGAGCGTTTACCTTTGGGAAAGCCAGCCTTCTCTATCTCTTTACGTTCTTCATCTTTAACTGACTTTCTGTGTTCCCCTCTTCTCACCCTTTTCCTCTTCTTCACCTCCTTCCCGTTTGGTTTCTTTTCCATTTTTTCGAAAGCTTTTCACACTAACTCTTCTCAATCCTTCTCTTTACCTCCCCTGTACTTTTTTTTGGGTGGAAATTACAAGCACTATTTACACACGCAGAGAGATCACATCAAGGATTTCTGTTAACTAACTTCACTTGTACATGAAACATGCCAGGCAGGAAGTTCACATACAGATGCAGCAGTTTGTGCTTCTCAAGAAGTGTTGGTGGGATGACTGACACGCAGGTTTGATTCACATATAGCCTCAAGAGAGAGCATCTTTTTTTTTATCCAGCATAGACCACTCTCAATGTTCCCACTTCTCATCTCCATGTTCGCTTACTGCTTTCATCAAATAGTTTTTTCCCTCTACATTTTTCTCAACTGCCTATTATTCATAGCCTTTTGTTATCAGACTGGATGCTCTCATTTACTCTCATTCATGCTCTTGCTCTACGCGTACCTCCACTCTTTTAGCCGCTGTGCTTTCCCTCCTACGCCAGGTTCACGACCGTACTGTTCCTCTTGAACGCTTCCTCTGTCATCTATTCATCATTACCACAAATGACGGGTAAGTTGTTGAGCTGCAGAGGTCTCAGCGGTACAATTCAAAGCTTCAGTGCTGAGTGACAGAGTCGTGGCACTATTTGTGACATTCAGTCATGCAAGAAGTTGATAACTAGTTGCCTCCCCTTTATTTATCTGGGCATGGCTGAATGGGAAGTGTGGTCTCATTTTCACAGCAGTGTTACCAGGTGAAGTTGTGGAGGAGGGAATGTCTACACGCACACAAATGGATGCATGAAGACAAAAAAAAAACTCCCACATTCGAATAAAAACACACGCACATGCACATTTCTGGGAAGCTGTGCAACTACTGTCTTCCACTGACTCTACTGCACACTACTTCAGAGCAAAGAGGTGGGATTGCAGCTGGAAAGAATGTATCTAAACAGAGCTGGGATTTTAACAGCATCGTTCATGTCTGAAGCCCCCCTGAAGAAACCTCTGGCTCCTTCTGACACGGATTTAGCTTAGAGCGAGAAGTCAAATCTGTTTGAACTCTGATTGAACTTTTATAACTGTGTTTCCCGTAGCTTCAGTAACACTACGGGAGGAGAGAATAGCTCTGTATATTGTCATAAATATTCAATGAGAATTTTCTTCATCTGCAGATCGCTGACTTTCATGTGACTTCTACCTTTGTATATTTCATGAGACAGAGTATTCAAATATGAGCTAAAAATCTAGTGCTACGGACAACTGTAGTGGAAGATCAGTACCATAGACAGTTCCACATTAGGGAACAACTACAAGTACTTAAAAGGTTTCAGCTCATACGACTTTTATGTGAAACCTGACACACTGACGATGAAAATATGGTGCATCACAGGTTAAAAGTGTTTATAGGCAAATATTCGCAGTGATGTTGTCTATATTCTGACATTTGTTTTCTTTCATCTTGTCCTTTTTTCCCCCTTTTCCCCCCCTTTTTATTACATTTCCACTCTCCTTACCTTACACCCTTTCAGTTCAATCTTGCCCTTGTGTTTCATCATTTATTTGATTAAAGTTTTAAGGCAGGTATAAGTCAGACCTTATGCAAACCTAGCACAACTCTGTGCATTTGTGTGCAAATGTGGCATCAAAAAAAGTTTTTTAGGGCCAACATATCATTTATTTCAAAAGGTTTTCCAACTTAGAACTCATGTCAAAAAAATGAAAACAACAAAACGTAACAGATGAAAAGGACCTTGACAACAGCACTACAGTCACTAGCCATATTTCTCTATGCATCATGTAGACTGAGTGAGGTGAGCAGGAGACTGAAAGATTGATGAGAGATGACATGAGGTATGAACAACAGATGTTGAGCTATTTATTTCATTTTGTTATATATTTTTTTTTAACATTTTTGTTGACATTAAAATACTTTTGTGCTAATACACAATTCTCTGTGTATTTATTGTTCTCTCACTTCCACAATGACACAAACACAAAAAAACCTGCACAATGTGATTTTAAAAAGTAATATTACATCCAATCATTGTTGATTTGGGTCTACAAACACCTTGTTGGCACCTGACTCACTGAGCAGCTCGTGTGTGTGTGTGAGTGATGAAGCAGTTTCAATATGATTTATGGCAAAGCAGAGACCTGACTTTCCACTGATTTGTTTACCTTCTAACGTGTCCAATCTGCCAAAACACACACACACACACACACACACACACACACAAACACATGCAAATTAAAAGTGTCACTCAGAAATACGATTGATGCTCAAGTAAACTTATACTGAGCTGCACACTAAATACTCTTACAAAAGACTTCAGTTACTTTACAGGGAAACATAATTCACAGTATCTTTTTACTAAATACCACAAGTACAAACACACACAGCACCAATGTTCTCCATCATAGTGAGTTTCTACTATGTGTCATAATAATATAACCTGACACTCTGTTCATACCATCAAACTGTAATCTTTTGATCTTTAACCCTTCAACTTTTGAACTCGGTCACGGATCTGATTAAAGTCAACCCATGTCACTTTTATTAGCTCCTCCTTTCCACATCTCAGCATGAGTCATGTTGAAGGCGAGAGGCCTGTGGTGAAAACACACTAAGGCAATGAGTAAAAAAAGACCAGCAGAGAGGAAACAAGCCCCCCCCCCCCTCCCACACACACACTCACACATCTTGTTTAAAGCCATCTGTTTCAGCCAGCAGGATGTAAAGGCCACTCCTGTGTGTGTTTGCTGTCAAAGACATGCTATCTTTTCACAAGATGTATGTGTGTCATATGTAGCACATGTATGTTGACTCCAGGCTATTTTTTTAACCAAGCAATCACAGGCTATTCTTGACACCTGCCTCATGGCACAGTTTTCTTTTTAAGCTGTCTCCAATTCCGACTGTTCTGGTCGACCATTGCCTCAATGACTAATTTGACCATGTCAGAGTGGGGTAGAAGGCCTGAGGGGTAAAAAATAGGAAATGTAAGGCATATGCTGGAATTGTAGACAATATGCAGTACTAACAAGGCACAGCAGCATAATGAGACTGATGTTTTCATGCAATTTCTCAAGGCAGTCCCTGCTTTATTAGTTTCTATAGATTGGATGATAGTAAAAACTGGTGAAAGAAGATGGATTTCGCAGTAACAACAATTGACTGCAACTGTCAGAGTAATAAACATAAATGCTAAATGCACACTTCTTTCTAAGAAATTAAAGGTATTGACTTAAATTTCATTACTTTTCATGGGTCTGCATTATTTTGATACTGTGCTAAAATGGTGGTCGACTTCAGGAGGAAGACGACGGCTCCACAACCGCTGAGAGAGGAGGTGGACATGGTTGAGGAGTACAAGTACCTGGGTGTGTCCATCGACAACAGACTGAAATGGAAGACCAACATCAATGCTGTCTACAAGAAGGTGATGAGTCGACTCTTTTTCTTGAGGAAACTTCGATCCTTCAATGTGTGCAGCATGATGCTGGAGATGTTTTACCAGTCTGTTGTGGCCAGTGCATTGTACTTCGCTGGGGTCTGCTGGGGGAGCAGCATTGGAGCCGGTGACACCAACAAACTTAACAAGCTGGTTAAGAAGGCCGGCTCCATCATCGGCTACAAACTAGATAGTCTGGAAAAGGTGGTGGAGAGGAGGACGCTGAACAAACTATTGTCCATCTTGGATAATCCTGTCCACCCTCTCCACCACCTGCTGCAGGGACAGCGGAGCACTTTCTCTAAAAGATTCCTCCAGCTCCGCTGTCACAAGGACAGATACAGGAAATCATTCCTGCCCACTGCCATAAGACTTTACAATAACTCACCTCTGGCAAAATCCATCACAGTACAATAACACTGATGACTGTGTTTCTTGGTTGCTTGTATATTATGTGTATATTATATATATAGATATATACTGTACTGTATATATACTGTATATGCTGTGCATTTTATATTTTATATTTATATTTTTTACTACTATTTACTGCTATTTTATTTTATTGCTTTTCTATTATATATTCTATTCTATTATTTTATTCTATTGTTCTATTATTGCTTCTGTATGTATGCTGCTGTGGCGAAAAAATTTCCCCTCGGGGATTAATAAAGTATATACCTACCTACCTACCTACCTAAAATCTACAGGTTGTACATACAGTGCCTCCGCACTGCTGTACCCTCACACTCCCTCCATACCACCTGCTTGTTTCTAATGGCTGAATTCAAACTGCTGCTCCTCTGTTGCTGAACTGCTCCACATATTGTACATCACTCTGGATATGAGCTCCTGCTAAATTTAATCAGTGTTATGTTCAAGTGTTTGTTAAAAACAGAGCCAAATTTTGTTTTTAGGCATCTCATATGTTTGAAGTTGTGCAGTCAATGTCATTGAGGTGACCATAATGGGACGTGTGGTTGTAAGGGGTCAGAGAAATAGGTTGAAGCTGGCCCAATTGATGATTTGTAGGCAAAACAATTTCAATGGAAAATGGATATATAATTACCATCTATCGCGGTTTTATGCCTCTGCTAACCACTCAATTTGTAGTTTGTAGTCCAAACCAATATAGATGTTGGCGATAAACTATAAATTCTAAAATATGGATGGTTCACACATAACTTCAATCCTGACATCACAGACCTATACAATCACCACAATTTCTAGCTAGACACCCAGTGGTAATGTCACATACTTAGTATCTGTAAAAAAAAAAAAAAAAAAATGAAATATGGTAACAATCTCTCCTTCTGCCCCTCAGTTTTGGTGTTAAAAATGGACAGAAAACAAAAATAATCACTTTATCCTGTTAGTTATTTTACATTTTAAGTTTTGGCCACAAATATGTTTCGTGATGTCACAGTTACCTTTGACCACCAAATCAGTAATCAGTTTATCCTTGATTCCAAGTAAAGGTCAGTGCCAGATTTTAAGAAATCCCCTTAAAGTCTTCTTGAGATATCACATTCATAAGAATAGGACTGATGGATAGGATGGATGTGTGGTCATATTGACCTTGACCTCTGATTACTAAAATCTATTCACTTTATCCTTGAGTCCAAGTGAATTTTTGTGCCAAATTTTAAGAGTTTCTCTGAAGGCTTTTCTGAGATATCACATTCAAAATTGGAAAGCGATGTGAACCCACAGTCCCTCAAGCCATTCCTTAGATATCTAATTCACAAGAATGTAAAAGATGTGAGGTCACAGTGACCTTGAGCTTTGACCTTTGACCACCAAACTAATCAGTTCATCCTTGAGGCCAAAGTGAATGATTGTGCGACATCTAACGAAATTCCATCCAGACATTCCTTAAATATCATGTTAATGTGAATGTGTCAAATCGGGATCACAGCGAACCTGACCTTTGACTCACAAAATCTAATCAGTTAATCCTGGGTATTAAGTGATTTATTTATTTTTAAATAATAATTGACAAAATTCCCTGAAGGCATTCTCGAGATATCTCTTTCACGAGAACGGGCGGACGGAAGAGCAGATGGACATGTGGGATGTACCAATGGATGGATGGACAACCAAAATAAATAATGCCTCCTGCTATGGCTATCACCAGTACTGAGGCATAAAAAAAAAATCTTAAAGTAAATCCATAAACATACAGGGAGCCGGTGAGGTGAGGTCAGTTCAAGGGAAACGTGTTGTCCCTTGGGTGTGCTTGTTAAAACACGAGTTGCAGCCTTCTGGGCCGACTGTAAACATGAGAGGGAGGCCTTGGCTAACACCAACATAAATGGCATTAAAGTAGGCAAGTCAGGATGACATAAAAACATGTATAACCCCTTTCAAAAACAATAGATGATGAAAAAAGGTTTTGACCTTAGAAAAGAGCGTCAGTTGTAAAAAGCTAGAGTCTATATGTTTGGCCAATTCAGAATTAAGGTCCTTTAGCATACCCAAATTTCACATACGGTACCAGATGAACACAGATCCATATGAGAGGTATCACCAGCACCATTGGCTCTAGATGTCAAGACAATAGTTTTATTCTAATTCAAATTTAAAAAAGGAAAGGCCATCCAAGCTCTGTTGTCTTCAGGACATTCCAACACTGGCTTCAATGAGTTAGAGTCTCTCTGTGTCCAAGGCAGGTACATTTTGATCGTCATCTACATACCAGTGTAATAAGATGTCATGCCAAGGAGAGGCGCTGCAAAGGATACAGAGTCACCAAGGCTGACAAAAAACTTCTGTCAGACAAGTAAGACCTGAAACTCTCCAGAGCAGTACCTTTAATGCTGACAGTGCTTCAGGTGAGGAAAGAGGATACTTTATTGTGTCGAATTCTACTGTGAGATGTAAAAGCATGTCAATTACGGAATCAACAAAGCTAATATCAAATAAAGGATTGTTAAAAACATTTATTTTTACCTCAAAAATTATGTTTATAATGCTTTCATGCAATTCTGCCCATAGCAAGGTGTCCACACGTAATGATTTACCAGGATCAACAAGTCATTATACCTGAAAACAAAATAGGTGTTTTAAAATTACTTAAATGACTATTAAAAATATCTCATACAGTAGCATTGAAAAGCAGTAGAACAAAAGTTCTGGATCTGGGAGCAGCCACATCACCCCCTCTCTGCCATAAAGACAAGGAGGAAACGGACTACATAAGTGTCTCTCAGTATTATTGAAATAGGAGCGTGCATTTGGCACAGTTGACGCAGGAAAGTCTTTAACTTTTTGAACATCCTATCACAATATTAGCCTGAAGACATCACCACGGGGATGGCTCTCCAAAAATTATTTTTTTTTTTATTTTTATTAAAAAAAACATCCTGTATTAATATATACATATTGTTAAATGATCCTCATAACAATTATAATAATACATTTATTATAATAAATTATAATATACATTTCAATGATCCTCCCCTTCATGAAAAAAAAGGCCATCAATTATAACAGTACTTTTACTTTAGTTGAATTTCTCTCACTGTTCCCCCCCATGAGTCAGCTGTTTTGTTTTCCCCAGATGGCCTGAGTGTATCAATATTATATTTGACTCAACTGCGAATTTAAGGACAAGCTCTGCTGCGTGTTTCTGCTCTCCCTCGACCTCAGACACAGTTACATTCACACCAGACTGTGATTGTAGCAACTGAGATTGTGACAAATGGTATGCCCATATCCTCTGAACCGATTTTCCTCACTTTATTTGTTGGCTTCTCCTTTATCCCATCTTTTTTTCAACCTGTTTTCATCCACTAAACAGCCCCTGTATTCCTTCAATCTATCCTCACCCTTGCTTCCTTATTTCTTCATTTCATACTTCCTCCCATACCATCTATCTGGCTCTTCTCTCCCTTCCCACTTTCCTCTGTCTTTTACACTGCACACAATATGTCCCCAGTCTAGCTGTTTACCAAGCATCCACACTGTCATCGGCACTGTGACTGATGCTGTTCCAGTGCAATCCCTCTTCACAGTGTCACCACTTTGCCTTCAAAATTCAATCATTTAGTGAAACTGCAGTGGAGAACCATCTCTCATCTCCACCATTCTAGCTCAGACTGAGAAGCTCCATTGGCACGGCCTACTGATGCCCTGCCGTGATATTAAACACTTTGGACACTTGAAGCATTTTAACTCTGATGTGTTTTGATGGCTTTCACTGGTCTCACAGGGATGGTAGCAGTAAAAGTCCTATTTTGGGTTGTGACAGGGGGAAGGTTTACACTGACACAAACTCAAGCTGAACTCGGCTCAGCTGTGACACCTGAGACTACTACTTCCTGAGCTGCTGAAGTTATAGCAATATCAATAGATCCAATTTTTTTTTAAAAAGTGGATTTGGCAAATAGCAGGTATAGATGACAGAGATTTGAAGTTTAGAATGACTTGTCATGATGCATAGTGGTCATGTCACACTGTTACAGAAAACCATTATTTCCATCCAGTAAAAAAAAATCTAAACTGTCATTGGCAAAAGTAAATTTTTAGGTAAAATGTCCAATCTGCCAATTCATTTCCCTTTATCAATCCAAGTTGTCAAACTGTCGACGAAAGTAAATTGCCTCTAAATAAACTGAAATAAACTTCAGTTACCGTTAAAAGATTTCAATTAAAATATTTCCTCCTGAGTGAAAATTCACACTCCAAATCCTGCTCTGTCTTTCTGGGGCTCCTCTCCCCATCTAACCTGCTGCTCCTCCTCCCCCAGAGGTGATCAGTAAGTCTCCTCTCTCTGTCTTCTGGCTCTCTACTTCTCCCTTCTCTCAGGACTCTCTTGATTCAACCGCCACCCGGGTTGTCTCTGCCTCAAATTTTACCCTCTATGTCCTTTTTTCTCTCTGCTAGTGGCATGACCCAAAGTTGCCCTCATCTTTTCCAGTATGATTTTTTTTGTTCATGCCAGGGCCCATTAACTGTCAGATCCCTGCACTCCAGTGAGCCAGCCTGCATGTGAGACGATGTCCCCTGCCTAATAATGTGATCAGAGGTTCATGTGGGGAGAAATCTGGGCACAATGCAGACAAAACATGTGGTGGTTCAATCAGTAAAGCCATGCCTTAGAGTTTAAACTGGACATTCCTGCTACAGCAGTGCAGATCCTATTTTAATAATACTGAGACACTTCTCAGAACAGAGGTTTGTTTGCGCTGGACTGCTCTATCTCTCTCTTTGGTCTCCATCCCTCATTTTAGACATCTCGAATGTGGTTCACAGGACAGAACACAAAACAGTTTGTCTGTGTTTAAGGACTCTACCCTCTTGCTATCTATCTACAAAAAATGATGTTTCTATATATTATAAGTCAACTGTTGTTTTTTTCTGCCCATGCTGTACAACCAGCATATTTTGCATATCTGTCCCTCCTGGAAGACGGATGCAGCCCGTTACTGTTTTTTTTCCAGTTAAAGTTTGTCGGCGGAGATCTTCTTATTACAACAGTGGCAGTGAAGCAGAGTGTGCATGCGCTGAGATGTTTTCATGTGAACAGAACGTGATCTAATTTAAGATAGATCCATTTTTTTTTTGCCTATAATTTTACTGATTTACTTAGTCTCAGTATGACCAATACTTTGGCCTTTAATCCATCCAACAGTGGCAGTTCCATGTCAACTGAGCAAACTCAAGAGCTCAGGAACAAATGAGCCAGTTGTTTTGGTAAAGTAGATAGGTTTGAAAGTTTACCGGTCAACTAAAAGTCTCGCCCCATGCCTCCTTTCCACCAGATATAGTTTCCACTCTCTCTTCCTTTGTTTCAAATAATCCTTCCTAGTCCTTCTCTTGTTTTCCTCTTTAGCCCCACCTCTTTGCTTGTACCTATTGTCGAATCTGTGCAGTACAACAACCTGACATCGCTTACACACTGTCATCCAAGCAGAGAAAATCCTATTGCCTCCTCAAGCATTTGTCCCGTAGCGCTCTGTACTGCAGATAGCAGCAAACACAGATAGCAGCAATCTGCTGAAAGCCCAGGGTTCCCCCTCCACTTCTCTAATCCACAATCTGTCAATAATAGGCTGATGCTTGACAAGATGTGGTGGAGAGAAATAGGAAGCCCATTGAAATGTTACAAAGGTTTGATGTGTGGTGTCAGGTACTCCCCCCTTCTTAAACATGACACCCTCTACAAGCTCGGACTGTTGAGCGGAGAAATGCAATCTCTTATCTTGTCACTCTTGTAGCGGGTGGGGTGAAAGGCAAGAGGGAGTCAGGAAAAACTAGAGAGAAGGGACGCTGACAGAGGAGGAAGGGAAGGAGAAGGCAAGGTTAGGAGGATGGTGACACCAGGAGAGATGGAGCAGAGAAAGGTGGAGGGTGGAGGAAGTGGAGAGTGTTTTTTTAAGTAAATTTGACAGGAGCCATAATCTCATTCTGCACAGTTAAGAGTGAACATGTAGAGTGCTGGAGCAGGGAGAGAAGGAAGGAGGCAGAGGTGGTACATAATATAGGAGGAGGAGACAGGGGATGGAGAGGAGGTGTAGGTTTCAGAAAGGGGAGATGAAAGCACGGAATGAGGGCTGATACGGGCTGAAACGGAGAGGAATGGAGGAAGAGAAAGCGAGACCTTGATATACACAAGTGTTTCTCTCTGGCTAGCTTGTTGCAAGAGCTCCTCGTCACAGGCGAGACCGAGCCTGCGTCGTGTAAAAAAAGATAACAGTGAATTTAATCCTAAACCGCACTCCATCTCGTAACTCATAATGTGCTACACATTCAGCCAGTATCAGAGCGGGCCTGGCTGCTGCCGCTGCTCCAGGTCCAGATCCAAAATAGCAAACAGACAAGAAAAGCAATATGTTTTAATGAGCCTGGGAACCACAGAGAAAGAGTAAATTTCAGTCCCAAGCTGAAAATATTTACAAACCCCTGCTGGCAGCCTTTGCCTGACATTGACATGGAGGTCTCAAAATTAACATGCTAAGCAAACACACACACACACACACACACACACACACACACACACACACACACACACACACACACACACACAGTTACTCCTGCCCAGTATTTCTGTGGTGGGAAGCTGAGCTGCAGCGGGAACATAAAGCCCTTGGCAGGCAGCTTAGAATGATGTAGTGCCTTGTAATGAATTTGATTTCATCCTGCCATTTCAGGCAATAAACATACAAGCTTAAGATGCATGGGGTTGTAAATTTTAACTGAGGTACTCCTTTCACTTGGGTGTGTGAAGATTGGTTAGTGAGCGGTGTGACAAGGTTGGACAAGAGGATCGTGTGCATGTGTCTGTATATTTGTGTGTAATGTGTCTAATGCAGTTCTGCTGCAGCATATGTCCTTCAAGGATATGCACATTTTACTGTATATTAATAAAAAGCAATATATATTGAAAAATGAAAATACTGCAAATATTGTTCAGAAATTTAACTGCAATGAGATGAGTATTTTTCTTGTTAAAAAAAAAAAAAATCCCTAAAGCTGAAGATTAGATTTAAACCTGCAGTCCGGAACTTCTGTCGACCCATTCTGGCAGTCTGAGTAATTACAAAAACGCGCAATAGCTACATAACCCACTCTAAATGTTTTACAAAACTAACATGGCCAATAACATGATAGCTGTGTCTGCGCTCAGTCCCTTCACTTCTTTCAGCAACTTTCCATCAGCAAAAAGCTACACCAATGACTTATCGTGCTTGTGCTCGCTATCGATTCATTTATTTGTTTGACCTCGATCGTTCCTCTGAACACCGAAGGTTCTTTCTTATCAGGAGTATCCACTCCAGAAACATATTCTTAGCTGCTGCAGCCTACCCTTCTCCATCGCTATGGTTGCAACTATTGTCCCCTCCCCCTCCTCAGCTCTGCCGTAAGATGCATCAGAACCGGTGCCAGCACAGGAATGTCTCACCAAACACCAGACTTAAAAACTCCGTACACTGTGAAATGCAGAGAGCTTTTTCTTGCAGTGATAGGCTTAATCAGCATTATGTGAACTAGTTTGGCAAGGGGCTTAAACGTAACGGACGTCCATTTATATGTAAAAGTCTCACACTTCAGCTTTAAGCATTTAAGGTAGAGTGTTTATATAGTGACACAGAAATTGAATTATTTCTTTTATGAACAGGGCTTTGATACAGTGCAGATGTTCGGAAAGTGAAAGGGAGGATAAAAGACGATGAAATAGGGGAGATGAGGGGTAGTGTCTGAAGAAAAGTGGATTAACAGCGTCACTCATTGGAACAGATTCTGAAGGCAGACGAATGAGGGGTGTGTGGTGTGTGTGTGTGTGTGTGTGTGTGTGTGTGTGTGTGTGTGTGTGTGCGTGCGTGCGTGCGTGCGTGTGCGTGTGTGGAGGTTCTTAACATATTGAGCAGTGACACAGAGGCTAACGTGTCTCATCAATTATGAAATTAGCAGTGCTATTCTTAGTACTCAAATCATTGACAGGAAAAGCTTCCAATCAAATTCAATGACGGCTACGTCAAATAAAAAAATCCTTTTTTATGCCGCATTTTTTAACATGGCTGGATTTTCCAGCATCTATAAATTATTCACACACAGCAGTTGCGCAAGGCCAGAATGTTATGACTCCAATTCAAAAGAACTGCATATTAGTCTCACTGCATTGCACACATTTTTTTCATTACAGTGAATTACCAAAAAAAAAAAAAAAAAGCTCTGACTAAATTGTTACTGGTGTCTGGTCTTGTTTCACAATCTGAAATTTGCAGACCTGGTATTGCTGATATTACATAAAATCCCATATGCTCACAGTATATCTTTTACTGGTTTAGCTGAGCATAAACATGAACAAAAGACAAACCAGAAATCATCAGAATATATTAAAAACAAGCCTAACTGTGAAGTCACTGTGTTGGTTTTCTCCAACAGCATTAGCACAGCTTTACCCACAACCTTCAAAATATGCACCAAATTTGCAACTGAATTACGTATATTTGTTCATATATGTGTAGCTCCGACACAGCAAGGAGTGTATGCATATTGTCTAAAAAGGGTACCGAATCTAAACTGTATTAATTTATTGCACTTGTACTCACTGATCGCCGGCCGACCCACATGTTATGAAACAGTAAGATTAGAATTTCATTACAGTAACCGTGACATGACCAGAAAAGGAGGATGCTGCAACCCAAATGAGTCTTATAACATTTTGTTGCTTAATCAAAATCAGCACCAGAGTTATGCAGGTTTTTGTTAGTGCTAGTCCATGCGCATGGCGTTTTCTCCTTGGACATGACCAGAGGACGTACATAAACTTTTGGGTCAGACTCTAGATATTGGCAACGGAGACCCTTGAATTGATACAGGAAGCCTGTGGCCATGAAGGAATGAGTCTGGAGAGCAGTTTTGAGTGACCTTTGTGTTTCTGAGGAACTAAATGTAACTGTCCAAAACCGAAAAAAGGGGCATCAGGTCAGGTACGCAACCAGCTGGGTTTTCAGGACATTCGCAAGATTGTGTACCTTGAATTCCTTCCACAGGGTCAGACTGTCAACACAAAGTTCTTCTGTGATGTTCTGAGATATCTGAGGAAAAACATTTGCTGCAAACCACATACAGTGTGGCGCCATGACAATGCACCCACTCACAACAAATGGAAAACTCACGACTCACTGGATTTGGCTCCCTGTGACGTCTTTCTGTTCCCCAATAACTTGTCACAAACTTTGATGTGCACTCTTTGCTCAAGTTTCAGGTGCGTAAAACATCAAAGATGCACCTGGACCACTGCTCACAAAAACAGAAAGGAGCAGATTTGGAACTTATTTATCAAACATGATTCTGGATTTGTAAGCCTTCCTGTGCAGCTCTAAAAATGTGTGTTCTCGTGTGTGTATTACTCCACTAGATGTGTTTGAATTTGTCATTGCCTGAGAGTTTCTCCTGTCTGCTTTGAATTGTTTAATTTTAATGCCTCACTTTGTGTCCTCTTTAAACACATACAAGGGGAGGCACCATTCACCCCAAAATCAAATCTGCATGTTTGCACTAAAATATAAACAAATGTACTATTACACAGCAGTATGCAAGCTCGCACATGTGGATTCCAATCCACAAATGCACCAACTGACACACACACAGGCATTCAAAATAACAAATTACCAAACCAGACACAGCGAGCTTAACCCAAAAGGAACTTGATTATGTAATTTTGGCTGAATAGCAGCAAGCCTCTACGGTATAATGGCCACAATTCGGCTGAAGGCTTTTTCATTTCAGTATCAAAGTGGTTGTAATGAAGGCTGAATGACACTGGGGAAGGGCACAATAGCTCAGATATTGCTTCTAATTAATGTCGCCGATGTTAGAAACATGAATTAGATCTTTCCGAGCTGAGCAATAGAAGTAATTAAGTCCAATGGCTGCTACAGTTCCTTTCCTTCTCTCTCTTTTGCATGTTTGTTATGTACCATCTCTTATATCTTTGTGTCATCTACCCTCACCTATCTCCCTATGCACTTACCGAGAGATAATGACACAGAATCTGTCTTGTTGTGAGGGTTTTAATATTCTGCTCATTTCCTCCAGCTAGTCGGTGCCTCCGTCTATCCGTCTGCATGCTGCTCTAACGATGAGCATTACTATCTACCTGCTCCAGCGAGAGAGTATGTCTGTGTCCTTCCCTCTTCTCTCTTCTTGCCTTTACAAAATAAAAGCTGAGCCTGTTTGACACCAGCAGGATTACCCAAGCAGACATGATTTTCTCACCTTTGTTCTCTGCAGCGCCTACACTCCACATTAACATTCCACAGGAAGTGGAGGAAGCCCTCCGATTTATGAACTGGGGTTTGCGTAAAAAAAAACAGTTGCACTGCAGACACATATTAATAAGGCCTGGGCATAGCACAGCTCAAACCAGAGCCTGCAAATGTCAAAAGGTAACACAACCCACCTACCAATACTTCTGCAGCAAGGTTTTCAATGTGTTATAGATCTAATTTGTTTGATCCAAACATAAAGCAAAAGTGCGCATGTATTTGTTGTGAATTCCTAACATCTCCTCTTGTGACAACAGTGACCAGGTTTGAGGGAGTTACTATGTGTTACTATGTGCGGCCATGACTACACTTGTAATTCTTGAAAAAACTAAAGTGACATTCTGTAGTGAGCTTCGACGAGAGTTTCTTTTTCACCAAAACACTCCAATAGTCTCAACTCGATTCCTAACTATCCAAAGAGTACTCTAAAAGTTTTACAATATATGCTGTATGATATTTTGGGAAAATTATGGTTTTGTCATATTTTTCACTTTTTTTTTTTCATTAAAACTCTTCTGACATTTGCCAACATAAAAGCCATCCAAGCCATTAGTGTATCCATACATTAGCGAGATGGACTTCTTCTCTGTTATGTCACGGCAGCACACTGGTAACAAAGCAAACTCAAATGAATACAGATTTTCATATCCATCATGACCCATTTTGTAACTTTGCTATTAAAAAACAAAAAGGTTGTGAGTCTAAAATATACTTCTTGTTGGAAATGAGTAGGTCATCACAAAGATTCCTGGTTTGGCCATATGTGATATCTACCTAACTGTATAGGGTTTGGAAGTAGAATAATAAATCATTTTAGCTTATGGCATCACAGGGGCATGAAATGTATCTAAATGGTTGGGGCTGTTGAATTGCATCATATCGTATATCATTATGTAATTACTTGTGCGCTGCCATGGGTGGTAGTTTTATGTCTGGTATTTGGTCATATATTCATATGCACCAGTGAAAGCCAATTCAGTTTTTTATTATGCAATTTTGTGTTCTGCTGTGCATGAGCAGAGTTTGTTTGGAATCACATCCTTTTGGTGAGAGGAGCTGCTGGCTCCCAGGTGTCCTCCCATTTTTGCAAAACCACACAAAAAAATGTATATTTAGGTTTATAGTCATTTTCATAGATGGCACATAAACAATTTCTTTCATTAAAGCATATGTTTTATATTTATTCACGTGACCTATAATCACAGCAAACTATCTTTAAAATAGACCCCATAAAAACCAAGTTATATGACAGCCTCACTTGGCAACAGTGACTGTGGAAATGTGGAGATGGAAACTACATGCATTTCTGTTAAACCATTACGTTACTGAAACAATACTGACCAACACATCATGAAAATGAAATACCACAAAACCATAAAAAGCTACATACTGTGTACTGAATTAAAGTTAATCCCAGTTCATTGTCTGTCACCACCAACACTGTAATAAATGTTATACACAGAAATGGTAAATCGATCAGTAAGATGTAACACAGAAGAAGGAAAGACCAAACTCGCAGTGGATAGTACAGAAAATATTGATTTCAAAAATGAGAAGTATACAAAGCCTTAACTTTCTTGTTCTTACGTCACAACTCTCTTCACTATTTCTATCCAGAAATAAAGACTGATGTCTATACCAGCAGAAACAATTACTTGTTTTTGTGTTTACTTCAAAGCATCCAGAGACTTTCTGTTCTGCAGTCTTCCTGGTTGTTTGAAGTCTTTTAATCTGCAGGCAAAACATGCACCCATACTTGACTATTTTACTGGTCAAAGAACAAACAGAAAGGATCTGAGTTTTTTGGTTTGTCATATCACAGAATGACCGTCATTGAAATGGGCAATTTAAGAATGAACCCCAAAAACATAATGAGATGTGCAATTTATACTTGATTGGTTTTGTGTTTGTTCTCCTTTCATGGCTGATGCCTGTAATATGCAAAACTCATACTTTATGATCTGCATTTATGAATATTACAAATGACAGCTGAGTTACAGCAATATTTCAGTGCATTGAGAAATGTGACAAACACAATGATTCAAATGCTAACTACAGATGCGATGCAAAAATAAATGATGAAATATTAGAAATTAGACACTATATTAAAAAAAAATGTCACTGTTGTTGATAGAGAATCTCTCAAACTAGAAAGTTCTCGATCATAATAAGTCATGCAATTATTTTAAGAAAACTACAGAAGACCACAAATAAGTAAATAAGGGGAAATTCACGCACACTACTTCCAGAAACTATTCCATCTTTTATCAATACCTGTTTATGCTTTAGAGAGTTTTGGTAGGCTGGAATCTTACTCAGCTGACACTGGGTGAGAGGCAGGGTACACCCTGGACATGTTACCAGTCAATCACTTGGCTGACACAGAGACAGACAACCGTTAATGCTGACATTCACACGTATGGGCAGTCAACTTCTCCAACTTTGTCAGAAAACTGGACAGAAAACACCAAACACATAGTGACCTAAAAAAGTCACATCCAGATCTACAGCAAGGAATTGGCAATCATCACAGGCCCACGGCAAAGAATTATGGGCTGGGAAATATTGGCCTGAGGGAGATATGTTAGGCTGACAGGGGGAGAAGGAGAGAGAGAGGGAGAAAGAGAGAGCAAAAAGGTAAAAGAGAGAGACCTAAAAACGAAAACGACAGTGAGGGAGAAAGGTGTACTTACATCACAGTTGTCAGTAAAGTGGAAATGACACTGCAGAGAGAGGAAACAAGTGACTGTTTGATAGAGAGGGTATCATAAAGAAGTAGAGTGAAGTGAGAAGCAAAAGACACGGTGAAAGACAATAGATGCTGTTACGTGCGTGCGTGCGTGCGTGTGTGTGCGTGTGTGTGTGTGTGTGCGCGCGAGACATATATTTACTTGCAACACATTCTGTTTCCATGAATAAATCTTAAAACTGGCATCATTTAATGTGCAGCACAACAACAGGTCCTGCCATTAAAATCCCAGCTGTTTTTAAGGTTTTAATCTGATGTAATATGACTGAAACTACCTGAACCTTTTCAATGTAGTGTGATTCTCCACATTTTTTTTCCATTCTATTATTATTATAACCAATTTATAAGGGGAATTCATGGTCTACCTGCTTGATAGGACAGACATGATGATGAATTGCTGAGGATTACTCACATGAAATATAAGTTACTGTCCTGCTGGTAAATGGGGTGTAAAAACAGGAACACTTTCCATTTTTTATTTTACAGGCAGGGGGTTAAGTCATCAGAAGAAGGGAGAAGAGTTAAAAGAAAGAATGAAATGGACTACATGGTAGTCTGATAAGTGCAGCGAGATAGAGGTTAACCTTTTTTAATCTGCGCTTCCTCATTTCATGGTCTTGGCTCTCTGAATCTACCTTAGCCTTACGAAAGGTTGCCGTTTTTTCTTAACCTGCAGTTTTTTGAGAGGCAATGTCTCATTCATTGAACAAGATCTGACTTGGACATAAAATTAATTTGTAAACTTTTTAGTATTTTGTCATTTTTTAAATATGTACACATAAAAACAAATTTATATAAATGGTCTGGAGCATCTGCAAACCAACACAAAGATCCATATTTCCATCCCTTATTATTATTATTATTATTATTATTATTAGTGGCAGGAATGCAACAGCAGGACCAGCCCTACATTATAAATGCAAATGTTTGTCACTGAGTGAGTGATTGAGTTATTGACTGACTGATTAATAAAGTTACACTATTGGTCAGCCGAATGCTATCTCTTCTGGTGTCTGTTTCAAATCAAAAGTCTTTGTTTTAAAATAAAGTCCTCTCATTTCATACATAGTTCAGGCATATACAGTATCATTGGGAGTCTTGTCAGTGGCCTGTGGTTTTCACATAACACTAAAAACGTCCGCTCTTAAATAAACTACATGATTATAACCATAAACAAAATTAAGACCAATCTTGATTCACCAAGATTTTACATTGTTTACATTGTCGTGCTTCTTGACAGCTTGAGCAGTTTTTGGCCTTTTGGCTGACCACTACAATCAGACCTCAAAGCCAGTTAATCGAACTCATAGGTGTGCTACAATTCATCATGTATTACACTCACACATCTGCACAAACACGCAGACACACACACACACAAATTATATGTGATTACATCTGCAAACTGACATACCTGCAAAATAATACATGTATATGAGGGACACTCGAAAGTACAGGTAAAGGCACCACTTGTATGTGAGGTTTAGGGATGCATGTGAGTCGGCATATCCGTGTGTGTGTGTGTGTGTGTGTGTGTGTGTGTGTGTGTGTGTGTGTGTGTGTGTGTGTGTGTGTGTGTGTGCGTGCGTGCATGTATATGTCCATAAGATTTTTTATTTTCTTTTTTTTGCTGGCTCACTGCATCAATTAAAATCAACTTAACACGTGTAGGGCAATATTTAAATGTTTACTGAGACAGGAGGGGATTGACACAATGTGAACGGCAGAGAAATCGGGCAATAACGACAAATTGCTTGAAAAGACATCTCAAAATGGATTTTGTTCATGGCTGGTGATTTTCTATATTTATGTTACACAACAATACATGTATATTGCATATCCAAGTATATCCAAATCCTGATTTAGCTTACTCTTCTGCACCATAAGAGCTCCATCATGTAAAAACAATTAAAAACACATCAGTAAACCACGCCTTTGCACTGGGTGACATTTTTCTCCATTACAAAAAATATCGGCACTGTAGTTGTTACAGAAACAGTTTCACAGACTAATAAAGGCTATCGTTACATTAGAAATCAAACATGTTTCAAACGGCCACAATGAAATGTTGATTAAAAAGTTGGCGGCCACGGCAGAGGGGATAACTGTGCACATTTTCAGTCATTTCTGCAGGATTCAAAAGCAAGAAGGAAATATGTATGACAATAACAAAGAAATAATAGCATAGAGCACAAGATTAATCTAAATCAAGCCTTCAATACAATAGTTTGAGATTAATTCATAACTGGTTTTGGTCTTTTCACAGGATTTGATTACAACTTTGTGTAGTGGTCGTTGTCTATACTTCTCCTGAATAATGAGTTAGCCATTTTGTATCACCTTCTGCAAAGAAACATTTGCTAACTACTACTTGCACTACCAACTGTTGCTGTGCTTGTTAAAGCTAATAAGAAGAGGCAGAGTTCGATGACCTATAATCTTGCATGCACAGTTTTATTTTCTTAAAGGTCCCACATTGCCTGAATTCTGAATTCCATTTCTCATTTTGAGCTATTATAAATACTGTGAATGTGTTAAAAAGCTCAGCCCATGGAGGAGCACACAGCCCAGATTCAGCAACTGTGCTGCTTTGACTTCCTGAGGTTTGTGATGCCAGAAACATACACTCATGCCCTATGTCCACCCTTAGCACAGCCCAGTGTACGACCTTAAATGTCACAAAGCTAGCAAGCTACGAGACCAAATGGAAACCAGTGTTTGGCCTGGGTGTGCATGTCGCAGAAAAAAAGTTATCCAATCAGAAGAGAAGGTTGTCGATATCAATGCAGCTGACCAAGTCTGATTGCATTCTTCTCTCTATTCTCAAAAGATATACAGTATACCGGCCATCATTTTTACTTTGAATCATCTTTGCTGTAATGTATTTACCGCTTTTTGCCATGCGCATTTGAAAGAAATGGTTGGCCACGTCCACGAAACCTGCATGCAGTTCAACTGCATACTTGCATATAGAGTACAGACACAACTGCAGACACAAATACACTTAATCGGTCTCTAAGATATATTAGCACAGTACTAGCTTTTCTTGCCTTAGGTCACACTCCCTTTATTGACTGGCTCCAATTAAGACAGAAACCCCCTGTCTTTAAAACAACTTGAGGTAAAAGACAGTGAAGCAGAGAGAATGAAACAAGTGAGACAGAAAAAAGAGGGTGTTAAGCTCCATAGGAAAAGGGAGGATGAGAGGCAAGAAAGAGAGAGATGGGAAGAAAAGAAATAAAGAAAAAGGGAGTTAACACTGCTTTCATTTTGCTTAAATTTTATTTGGTGATAGATTGAAATCTGGTCAAATAAAGTGGCAAGTTATGCAGCTGCTGAATGGTACTTACAGAGATGAAAAGCATTTATATTAAAAAAGGTCAAAAGAGGTACAACAAAGTAAACAATGAATGATTCAGAGTATATTAATCTAGAGATTCCATTGCCTTTGTAACTGGTGTTATTTTAACCTCAGTAAGCATTTTGGTTTCCTATTCATTTAAATTTCACCTTTATTTAACCGGGCTAGACATTAAGAACAAATTCCTTTTTACAATGTTGGCCTTTATTATTGAAAATATCCACAATTAGTATCTTAAAAGCACAGACATAAATTGATCCAGTTTGAGTGATTTAACAGTTTCTGATTAGCAGCAGCAGACTGAAATGAGCAAAACTGAAAAGATGTGTTGGATTTAGAGTCCTTTATACTGATGTAAAAGGTGAACTGCTAACTGTGCAGGCAAACAGATTATTTCATAACTGACATAAATAGAGGGGTGAGTGTCCAAGAAGAGTTTTATAAATAAGCGTAAACCAGTGACTATTACGATAAGTATGCAGAGAGGGCTATTTGACCAGAGAATACATCGGGCAGTGATGTATGTTAAAGGACACATTTGAAACCAATTGAACATATATTGTGTCAAACCTTTGAGAGGTTACTTTGCAAGCCACTCTATAGATTGTATCCCGATAATAAAACAAGGAAAGTATGGTCATTTGAACGATCATGTATTTGGCAGCAGGTTTAAAAGTGGAAGGATTTCTACAGAGAAAACCAAGTTTTGTCTTTACCTTTGACTGCAATATAGTGACACGGTGAGAGAAGGACACTGTGCTATTTAGGCAGATCCTACGTATCTATAAACCATAACCTGCTCCAGAAAGGTTCTATTGCTAGTGTCCGAAGTCGAAGAGGAAGCAGTGCCTTCCTAAACAAACCACATAACTTTAGTCTAAGCAAAAGCCTGCTGAATTTCAAGAAAGCTCTTAGATTTAGCTGAAATAGTGTAATGGGTCATTTCTGAGCCAATGAGCCCTTTCAAAAAAACACTTTATAATAACAAAATGCACATTTATCGTGACATTTTTGTTTGTACTGTAAAGCATTAAACATACAAAAGGCACACAGAACACAACTATGCAAAACAGTGACTTTGCTTAAAAGCATTGCAGAGATTGAGGAAGCAACACTGGTACCAGAGAATTGTTATGTTGGGATTTCTGAGACCAGACAAATTATTTCAATTCAGAGTTATACAGCAGAAAGAAAGCATGACATGCAAATTGAACAGCATTCTGCAGTGGTAGTGTTACATCAACCTAGTGAGGTTATTTTGCAAAAAAATTGACTCAACCCTTTCAGAGTCAGCCTAGGCAGTGCTGGGCTGAACGCCTAGAGTAGTTTCCCATAGACTGTAAAACATTTACTGTCTTGACAGTGGGATTTTCCCATTTGTACACTTCATACTTCCCCCTTTATTCGGTTCCTCTTTATTCTTTGATCAGCTTTTTCACAGTTTTTATGCATCCCCACACGCGCCCTCTACCCTTACTCTCTTTTTCCTTTTCCTCTTTCTCCCTCTCTCTATCCAAATGTTTTGAAGATGTGTTGTCCACTGATAAATGTATTATATTTTTCCTACCCCTCCTCTTCCTCTCTCTTTCTCCGTTTCTCTCGCTCAGCAGGAGAAGAGGGGTACTCTTCTAAATCAAAGCGTCTGCCCCTGAGCTAACCCAGCAAGCTACAAATTCTCATCATCATCATCATCGTCGTCCATGGGAACCAATCAATAATTCAGCATGCTACCCAATGCATCACTATGCATAGAGATATTTCAGCTGAGTCCTGTACAGTCGGAGGGCTCTCATACACAGGAAATGGAGCTATTCACCGAAGACCAATAACAAGGGGTAAATGGCAAATACAAGCCTATAATCCCCAGTTAGTGCATAATAGTGCTAGCCCTAAGGCTTTAGCAGAAGTAGTGTACTTTGTAGAGCAGCATTTCAAATGCCTTTTAGACAAAGTAATCGAGGGGATTTAAAAGAGAAATGGCGCAAACACAAAGGTTGTCCCACAGGGAGCATAAAGTATAATATGGGGGCATATCAAAATACTGTGAAAGTGATTTCTTCCTCTCCTTGTTTTTCCTTCCCCTATTTCCCTTGTTTTCATGGTTTATTTATGTTGTACAGCATTTTTGCTGCTGTTAGGTAACCAAACCGTGTTGCTTTCTTACAAAGCTGTTGACTCTTGAGGAATCAACTAACTCCAAACAACAAAACCTGTCATTTACATGCTTAGTCACACTGAATAAGTGTATGGGTACATGTCCTACATGGGCTGTGCTAATCCTCTACTGTGATTCAGTCGTGAAGCAGCACAAAACTCAGCTTTACCTCAAGAGTTCCTCAGACCCTTCGTACGAAGCCATGATCACTGAAACTGCCAACACTTAAGGTCTACCATTTCACACTTCCTCTGATGATGATAACGAGGAAGACATGCTGCTGGGCAGGGACCAGGAGGCTTTGTAATTTATTCAGCTCGGTATGATTTCTCTGAAATGTTCTCCTACTGGACCTAAACTATACCTGATCTTAAGGGATACCTTGATGTCAGCAGAGGCTGCTAGCAAAAATATCCATATCTTTTGATCCATGAGAAAAAATATGACATCCACCCATTAAGAGTCTCTGCCTTCGCAAAAAATGTGATTGACATTATGAGCCTTCAAAACTTAGAGGCCAACATCATGTCCAGAGGGAAGCTGTCAGGGTGAGTCGTATCTGTACACAATTCAGAAAAAGTGGACGTGGGTCTGTTTGCCTCCAGGCAGGACACCCACTATTTCTCTCAATCACACAATAAAGATCCACCATTTAGAGTAGTTGCAGTGATTTGCATTCTCAAGCTATACCCCAACTTTTTAGGGAGAGTAGTCACAGATTAAAAGCATAAAAAGGGCAAAGATCAGCCTGGAGCTGCCAGCACTTTGCACTTGTTGCCTTGGGGATGAAAGGGAAGATAAGTTGTCATATTTGTACTTTGAATATCATTAAAACGTAGATACAAATACTTTGTAAAGCTGATATGACAGAGTCATGTCAAAGTAATTTCACTGCAGAGAAACACACCTGCAAATTGTAAAAACACTGGAGAGAAATCTGGAATTATTTTGTGCAATGCAAAGTTGGACAAAGGCAGGTGGCATATGCTATGGTAACTACATACACATAAAATAACTCAACACATAACACTTATGTGAAGCATTGTGAAGAGTCTACTTATCATAAGTATGGCTCCCGACATGTGGCACTGATGAAATATGGCGGCAACGCAATATCATCTATTCAACAACTTCTCGATATTTTCAATGTAAGACAAGAGGACAAGATGAACATGGAGTCCTTGAAAGCGTGTATTCAACGGAAAATATGCGGTAGTTTAAAAGTGGTAAAACAAAAGAACAACCAATCTACGGAGCTACTCAGTATTTAAACGATTTAAATAAACAGATACATATAGTTACAACGGTTTCATGCAGCTTCATCTAAAATATTTCTGCACCATTTAATTTGTATTTTTTTTTTCTATAATTCTCAGGTGTCATCAGAATTATTGGGGTCACACTGCCCTCCACAGGCAGGGGATGAACCTACATGTGACACGCTGGATGAAAGGAAACTACTTTGTAAACCTTTTGGGTATGATACAGACATATTTTTTTCAAGAACATGCACTGTCCTTCAACTCTCTCTCTTTGCTGTCTCTCTCACTGCTTGCATCACATACAAATGCTCATTAGATACATATACATACACACACACACGCACACACACACACACACACGCACGCACGCACACACACACACACACACACACGCGCACACACACGCATGCACGAACACTTTCTAGCACTAAAGAAGATACAGCCACTCTTAAACTCTCAATTCAGCACGGACAAATACCCCTGACATGATAGTAGGTGTTCTTTATCAACATCACAAGCACAAGGATGCACACACACACACACACACACACACACACACACACACACACACACACACCCTCGCAGCTGGACAGAGAGGAAAGTGTCAGGGGACCTAATTACGAACAGGACGGAGGGAAATTACGAGGTGTAACATGAGGGTGAGAGAAGCGACAGCCGAGAAGTTGATGAAGTCAAGGGATGAATATATGATGATGGCTTAACCAGCAGCCAGCTTGCGTTTTTGCCATCAACAGCGAACTTAACCTCAGTCCCAGTGACGTGCAACACTACAGAAATCTTGTTCTCACAGTAAAGCCACATTTTGAACCCACCTGCCCTTCCCTTAAATGTTGACTAAACTGTAGTTAGCATTAGCTAGCCAAGTAAGAACACATAAATGAGGCATCACTGAAGTTACCAGGTCCTGCACTTCTTTAAACTTTGTGAGAGTCGAAGGATAGTGTCTTTATGTAAATCTTAAGTTATAAAAAAAAAAAAAAGTCTAAAAGACAACAAATATAATCATATCTACATTTAAAAGCCAGGCTACGTAACTTTTGCTGAGCAGCAACAACAGCACCCTCAGTGGCTGCAAGTGGTAATCACACACAATCACAACTTCCAATACAAATCAGGAATTGCGATGTACAGTCATTTCAAGTCAGAACACAGACGATGCTAACAGACAAAGATTGTCTGGGAGACTAAATTAACCTTTGATCGTTTGGATCCCTCTTACCCAAAGTGATGCACAGTTGGGTCGCCAGCTAGCCAAGATAGCTGGACATAAACCAATGCTGAAGCCCTTATTACCAGTACCGATGTCCAAGTATGTTATACAGCAAGTTTGCCAACACCATGTCCGTCGCAGTGGGGTGACTCGCCTTATGATCAAAAACTAGCAAGTCGACAACTTTGATAACACATCCAAACATGAAGCAAGTGCAACTACATAAGATGTAGCAAGCCAGCTAACATTACTCCCTAATCCAACACCAAGACGGCCATCTTGGTGCCAGCCTTGTATTCCTTTTCATTTCCCAAAGTGCTCGCCAACAACGAGAAGACAATCCAAAATTGACTCCAGTCCGGTCTCTTGCTTGATCATTCTCTTTTTCTCTTACCATGCACCGTTAACACCCTCTCTGGTCGCTTTTTCCTTTGCCTTTGCTACGATTTTGATTTCCCAATTGAAAAAGTAGAGGTCGCTTTTTTCTTCTATGTTTCATAGTTAGTGGTGTGTGAAATAATGCTGAGAAGCGAAGAAGTTACATCGTGCAAGACAGGCGTTCAAGGCACAGAGTGGGAATGAAAGAAGTGCTACTCTCCCTATTACAAGTCAGTGTACTATCAAAAATAAAATTGATATCAAATATCATATTATTATATCAGATATAAAGTATCAAATTGAAGGTAAATGAGTTGCATAATGTTTCTTTAACGTAAGATGAAAGTTACCATTTACAACATGATCATTGCAATGTTTTAAGGCCCTGTGGGAGTCTAATTTAAACACACAACAATGGTCTCCTCTTCTTTTGTACTTCTCTCCCCAACAACAGCCTTTTAACTGCAAATTAACATCTCTGACGTTTACTTGAAGGAAGATTATGAATTTTAATAATTCTGTTCATGCTGTTTTTACACAACACACAGTATGTTGTGGCACAGTTAAAGTTTACTTAAATAAGACTACTTCAGATGAAAGAGCTACCTCAGCAGTTAGTGTTCATGTATTTACATGCCAACAGGACAGAAAATAGCCTGTCAGCAGGTCTTGGTATAGCGGCATCTCATACCTTTTGTTTTGCCGTAAACTACCTCAAAGCTAAAATGTCTTAACCCATGACCTCCACTTCATCTACACAACACTTTGCACTGGATTTAGAAAGCTGGTTTCATAACACGTGTAAGATCGCACCTGAATGGATGTGGTCAGTCTACTTCATGGAAAGCATATGTTCCTATATGGTTATTTTTCTTGCACCCACTCAGTATTTTTCCACCACCCGAGATGCTGTATGCCGTCTTATTATTCCAAACAAACCAACTCAGGTGAGCTTCCATCCCACACCACCATAGGCTTTGGCACCACTGACGCACACACACACACACACACACACACACACACACACAACCTCAAACAAATAGACTGTAATGCTGTTACCACAGGCCCAAATATTGCCAGCTCACACAGCTGATGAAATATTCTGTGTTTACTCTCCTCCAAATGTCCTGCTAAAACCTATGTGTGTGTATGTGTGTAATGAGTGGATCCTGAAATAACACAACATAGCAAAAGCCGCTACCTAGGGCAGAGCAACATTTAAACGCATACACAAACACAAATAAATGCGCACACGGAGAGGAAACATGATAAATATGATTTCCCATGCCCAGCTTTAAAAACAATGCACAGATAGTACTATATCCTTCAAGTCTTCAATATCACAGTGAAAAAGAAAGCTAGCTGTTCTGTAAGGACTACCACTTTGAAAAAAAAATCTGTGGTATAAGTTTTCGGTGATTAATGTATCTTGTCTGGCACAAAGGAACCAATCAGATTATCCCCAAAACCGAGCCAGCCAGCCATGGGGTTGAGCTAAAACAGGCAATCAATGTGATGGAAGGAACATGAATACATCAGGGCAGTGGCCTTAAGTGCAAATTTCAGAAATTCAGCATCCTGTTGGAAATCAGTTTAGATTATCATTGTTCCATGCATAGAAAATCTCTCCATGCTGGAGCTTGCTATATTCAAATGAAAACCCATAATTGATAACAATATCTTAAGTTATACTATTTCTTGATGTCTGAACACACATTTCAGTTTATGAACTTGCGTCAGTTAGAGGCCAAACCAAGAGACAAAAAGCCACAAACCACAAGAGTAACTTACTTAAAAGATGATGACAAGCTTGGCAGATTCAGACAAATTTAGGACACAGTGATTTACAGCTGAATTCAACCTTTTTTAAACACTGTCTGAAGATACAGCAGTTCTACAGGAGAGTGCTGTCATGAATGAGATCAGGTACAAACTTGCTGAAGCCTGTCAGTTGGCAAACAAAGTGTGTTGACAATCAGTGGGATGGTGCTGGTGTACAGCCATGGTAACAGCTCTGTCAGGCTGTGAACGAGTGCTCTGAACCAAATGCTAACATCAGCATGCCGCAATGCCGTTCAGAGAATGCTCCTGTTGCGCGTTAACAGTGATAGCCCTGTGACGTGCACGGAGCATAGAGAAGCCATCGCCTTCACGAGTAGATATTCCAAGTTTTGTTCAACGCGTTTTTTGTGACCAGTGGTGTGGGTATGTCTGCAATTTCTCCGTGGACATGAGCAGAAAGCAGACAACAAATTTTGTGCCAAACTCAGGAAATTGGCAACGGAGACCCCTGAAAATCTTCAGAAAGCCTACGGCGATGAAGCAATGTGGCGGGCGAAGCGTTTTGAGTGACATTTAAGTCCCCGAGGGGAGGTCCAAAACCAGTCCAAAACTAAAAAGAGGCGCTCTGCTCAGGCGCTCAACCAGGCGGGTTTTCTTTGATATTTGTGGGGTTGAGCACCGTGAATTTGTCCCCCGGGAGCAGAATGTCAACACAGTTCTACTGTGACGTTCTGAGCATCTGAGGGAAAACTTTTAGTGCAAATGACCGCAACTGTGGCGCGTTGGCTCTTTGGTTCTCACACATGACAATGCGTCCTCACACATCGCGCTGAAAATACAAGATTCTCACCTGCAACTACACATACTGTACGTCGTTGCTTCCTACCACTCCTATTAACTGGATTTGGCTGCCTGACAACTGTTTATGTTCCACAAAAATTTGACAGACTTTGAAGCGCTCTCCCCCCTGAAGTTTCAGGTACATGACCAAATTGCCGTGCACCCAGACCAGCACTCACGGAAAAGGTGTAACAGGTGTTGATGATGATCAAGCTACAAAACACATGGGAAGCTGATAGGAATGTCATTAGTTTTGCAGGTCATTAAAAACAGCTAAAAATGACTCATCTTTTCTGATGCTTGTAATATGGCAAGTGACAATTATCAACCTGCAACAATTACAGCCAACTAACGATGGAAAAATGAACTATTTGGCACGACTAATGAGTCACATTACTAACGCTATTAGCTGAAAAATGTTGGATGCCTCTGAGGAAAAGGCAACAATAAAGCTGACTCCAATAATCGAAAGCACAGAATTTAACTACTGATGCAAATGTAAGAGAAAAGTGGTTTGTGAAAATACATTTCTTTCTAATTCCCTTTTTAATTTACCTGTTTTTATTGCAGCTCCTGTTTGCATTATCTGATCTTTCTGCTGAGTGATTTAGAAATTATTTGAAATGCTCCTCATTCAGGGACTCATCACCAATTACCCAAGTTATTGCAGCTTTGTGAGTTTCCTGAATGGGATTCCTCAACCAAAGCAGGAAATATGACTGAAAATATAAAATTGAACTTTAATGAGTTTAATTCCGCTGTGTTTTCTGTTTATAAATTGTATCCCACACTGAATTCATTTATTGTACAGTTTTACAGGAAGTTTTCAAAGAATGTTATAGTTTAATATCCGCTTCATAACATTCATTTTGAACGAACACAATGAAACTGAAGTTAAAAGGAGCAGCTGAGCCAGAGGGAGGCCTCTGTCTTAAAGAGTTAAATGCCTGGGACGGTGTTAAAACTTTGAGGCCATTGAATGGTTCATGGACCGGGCATGATGCTGATAGCGATGCCATATTCCAACTCATTTGTTTCCAGAGCCATCAGAGTCGCCTCTGATGAGAAATGACCGGGGCAGACAGGCATTAGGAATCGATTGGACGACTCTCTACACTTGTGCTCTTTCTCATACACACTGTTGCCCACAGGCACGTACACACACACGCGCACCAACTTACTCACACATTCTCGCTGAACTTCCTGCACAAACTCTGGCTTTCTCACACTTTGTGGAAATCAGTCAGCAAAGCCCATTGCTTTGACAGAAGACATATGAGCAGCAGACGCAGACTGTGCCGGCTTATCAACCATTTAGCAGCCGATGACCTGTGGAGCGAATGGCCCTATCGTGATAAAGTGTCTGAACCCTGCACATTCAATTACAGGTCAGAGGGCAGCACGTACATCAGCATGCAGCATTCATCACCACTGCTATTGATTGCCCTGCCATGAGTGTGTCTGTTGTATGTGTGTGTATGGGGGCATGTATGTGTAAATGTGTGTGTGATGGGGCGCGCACACTGTTGGAGGCAGAGGGAGGCTGGCATCACAATTCAACTTGAAAGGCAAAAGCATTTTCTGGCCAAACTTAAGCAAAAGAAAAAGAAAATAATCAAAGCGACCTGCCCGTGTTTCGGATTTCGAGAAATCCTATTCCGTTGAGTCTGGTGCTATTAGCTAGATTTTGTGTGATTGCTTTTTTTTTTTTTTTTTTTTTTTTTTTTACTTCATGTCAACCACATTCAGTGTTTGAGTATTACTCACTCACTAAGCAATACAATGTTCAATATCCAATGGCATTCTTGTGTCATCTTTATGTGCAAGTATGTTTTTTCAATCAGTTCTCAGATCTGAATATCATGCTGGGACATAGATCACCTGTGAAGATACCCTTTGCTGAAATGTCTCTGTTAAAATAGCTTACAAGCTGTCTAATGTAATACGGGTATTAAAAATCAACTAAAAGCTGCCAAGCTGCTTCCACATCATCTCTGCTTCCTGCAGACCTGATAGCTGCACCTGTAGCTCCCCTCATCAATGCAGAATTTCACTCCAGGAGAGACCGATTATTTTTACATTTTAAAATTTTGGATTGTCAATTGAATATGAATGATGCATGGGTTAATTAGCTCAAAGAACTGATCATTTATAGTAAAATGTATAATCCATTAAAAAAGATCAAATATATTGGACAACAAAGTTAAAGAAGCGAGGGGCAGGTCTGACCTTTCATTCTGAAAATACTGTTTATATTCTTGTTTTAAAACTGCACAGTGAAGTAATACAGCCGGCAGAGAAGGAGTGATGCTGATTGTCTGCAGTGAGAACAAGGGCAGTGACAGTAAAACAACAATGTACAAGTCACAACTATGCAAACTGGACAGCTTTGTTATCCAAAGCAACTCCTACAATTTATGTTTACAACTCAAACCATGGTCTTTCCTGACCTGCCCACCTTTGACCACACCGTGCTGATACATTTTGCCTGTCTGATTTCAGTCAGACTGTGGCATTATAGTGAGATGTGTCAAGACTGGACGTTATAGACAAAGAGCTGATGAATGAGCCAGTGATTGTAAGCTAATGTAAGTGTGATGTCAATGCGGCACCTGAGCTATGCTCCACAATTGGACACAAGCAAAGAGAGAGTTTTCAGTCTTTCATTGCATTATAGGTTCCTTTAAGACATGATGAAATAGTTTTATTTTCTCAAATATTATTTTTGCTCGAATATATTTAACAGACAAACACATAGATGCACGTGGATATGTGACATTCAAAAACACAGCTCAGTTGTGGACAATGCTGAATTTGACATTTGGACCTGACGCTTGCTTGTCAGATTGGTACTGCTTTCAGATTGTCCACTCGTCCGCTACATAGATGACAATCTGAACGCAGCTTGGCTTGTTGGATGAGCTCGCTGCCCCAATGAAAAATAAGCTATGATAGAAAGCCAACAGGCTTTAAGGATGTGGCCAAGATGGGACAATTTGTTTGACAAACTTTGGTCTATAAAAGAAGAATGGGGGTTTCTGGCACAACTTCACCTACTGCCGAGGTGCATGGAGAAGTAAAAAATAATCTAAAAGAGGTAGACATTTGACTTTGGTCTCAATTCAACAGGGATAAAAACTAACGATAAAAAAGTTAACATAAAACAAACAGGTTAACACAAATGCAACGGGTGAGAGAGAAAGAACAATAGGGAGACTGGGATTGCTGAAAAGATCTTATAAGCATCGATGTATGAATCAGTCCACGTGGCAGTGAGCATGTCAGCAGTTTTCCACATCGGCAAATTCCCTCTTCAGCTTCATAGCATGCGAATACGTCACTTCCAGCGACACGCAGGCTTGGACATTTCCTGCCTCATCAGGGCCCGTCCTCCTTCGATCACTCTCTCGCTCTCATTAAAAAGCACTTGCACTCAGTGCATTAGCATAAATACATAAATTCATGGTTTACTGGATGAGAGACTCTCAACAGATTTCTTCTTCTCTAAACACACACACACTCACACGCAAACACATGCACAAATATGTGCTTATGAGGCTCTCCTTCCAGGGAAAAACTCTCGGTGAGAGCGGCTGCTTTCTCTCAATGTCAAGCTCGGCTTTCGGCTAAATCTCTTTCTAACAATCAGTTCCAAAACAATGGTTGAGGAAGTGCACATGAAGGCATATGTCTTTTCTTAGCGCAGAGCCAATCAATATGCCGATAAATACCGAGATGCAATGTCGGTGGAAATAAGGAAAAGATCGAGAAGGGATCTTGTGTATTGCGAAATGTTCTGCTGTGGATGTGAGATGTAAAGGTAGAAGTAGAAAAGTAGAAGAAAAGGAAGAAAGAGGAACAGTGTGTTTGCGAGACTGGTGTGTGCATGTATATGTACGATTTTTGCACAGCGGTACTGCCTGAGCTCAGTAGCAGTGGAGCATGTATTGTAATCAATAGCACTTCAGCCAGAGAGCAAATCAATGGAGGCTGCACTGTAATGGAATGCATGGTCAAGGGAGAAGCAGAGAGGATGGCTGAGTGGAGGGAGAGAGAGAGAGAACAAACACAAAAAGATGTGACTGTGGGCCGAGAGAGACGAAAGAGAGGTGGAAAAAGAAAGAACAATTAGTGGATAAAAAATACATTAAGTGAATTAAAGGGGAAAATTTGGACCAGGAAATAAAGTAATCCAAGTCCACAGTTGTAGGTGAAAGGCAGAGTGTAAATGTAGGTGTGATGTACACAAAAAAAAAGAAATAAAGCCATTTATCAGCACCGGCAAATTTCTGCATAATTGCGCCGCCTTATTCAAACCCCCTGTGTGGCTTGAGAAAAGCATTGCACGGAAATTGGCTCCAATGAGGAGGAAATGAACAATAACAATAGACAAATGCATGAGAAAGACAAAGGAAGAAAACAGCTGAGGAAGTCTAGTGTGGATATATCTGTAAAAAAAAAAAAGATTAACATTTGTGCATGTTTCTGAATACATCCTCAGTTTCAAGTAGTTCTTATTCTTCTTTGCTTACCTGACCTGTGAACATAGCTGACAGCAGTATTGAGCAGCCATGACTCCTGCCCTCTCTATTATTGGCATCTATTTGGGGTCTTGTGAACTTCAATTGAGCCTGCCTTTATTTCCACCGGGACTTTAGGAACAGTTTCACTATAACAACAGCAGTGGAACAACATGCAGTATAGTTGAAGGCCAGAGCACTCTAAGCTTACTTGTGCTTTTAAGTTAAATTGTATGTATATACACTTCAAATTAGTTTAGTTTGAACTTCTTTCCTATTTTTAATTACTGTTTATCCGTCAGGATTGCCACTCAGTTTTGTTGTACTCTCTGCAATGACAATAAACAAATCTATATTTTTATTTATGGGTAACAGCTTTCATCATTCTCATTTTCATCATAAAATGGAAACACTGTGCATTCAAAAACAGTCCTGAAAGAAACTGTACTTAGTTATGTTCCACTATATCAGGGGTGGCCAACCAGTCAGAGACTAAGAGCCACATTTTTTACTGTGTTACCGCAAAGAGCCACATCATACACATGGGCACACATGAACATCACCCCATCCCTTCCTCTTACACACACACCTCTGCTCAGCCAAATTTATTGTGTGACATTATCATGTCACACACCAACATGATAATGACAGAAATTGACTCCTACAGTACTAAGACCACAGGCCAGTCATTTTCAACAATGAACATTGTGTGCACTGTCTCACACACACAAACTCTCAGTTCAACCAAGTCCACAAACAAAAATATAAATAATTTACAATAGCGTTTTTCACTTACTATGCATGTTGCTTAGTGCGACTTCTGGCATTCCTTGCCTTGAACAATCCTCTTCAGATCTGGCTTGTATTCTGTTGTTGCCACTCGAAGCAATTCTTTCTCATGGGTGTCAGTCAGAAAGATCGATGCTTTGATTTCACGTGTTTCAGGGTAGAAAACACAGACTCGCAGACGTATGTTGACCCAAACATTGACAGTATCTTAAGCGCAGCCTGTTTGACATTGGGGTATTTTTCCATTGGCACACTTTTCCAGAACTCAATGGTCCCTTCCCTTAAAGCAGGTTTCAGTTGGTCCTCCTCTCAAAGATCGATCATCTCCAACTCAGCCGCGGCCTCATCTGTGACTAGCGGGGCTTTCAAACAGTCCGTCTCCGCATTAAATGGGTCGAGAGGAACATCTGTGGCCTTTTCAGTTGTAGATCACGGAACCGGATGACAAAGCTTTCGTGCAGGTTTTCAACCAGTGTTGCATATCTGGCTCTTTGCTTATTCAGGGCGGTGCTGGTGACTTGCCCGCTGGCTTTTAGCAGAGTGGGAAAATGCGTTAAATCTCCCTTTTGAATATGCGCCTTGAACAGCTTCAGTTTGTTGACAAACGCAAACACACTTTGCACCAGGTCAGGCAGCATTTTTAACTTACCCTGCAGGGTCAGGTTCAGTCTGTCCAAGTGACACAGCATGTCGACCAAAAAGGCCAGATCCATAATCCACTCGAGGTCCGAGAGCTCGGGATAGTCCTTGTCCTTCTCTTCCATGAACAGTTTCACAGCATCCAAAAGCTCAAAGAAGCGAGCGAGCACCTTGCCTTTGGACAGCCACCTCACAGTGCAGCGGCAGGTCACCTGGAAGTCCTTGGTCCAGCTCAGCGATGAGATCCTTGAGTTGCCTGTGGTTCAGCGCATGTGTGCGGATGTAGTTGACGATTTCCATCACAGGCTTCATGACGTTGTCTAAATTCAATGATTTAGACACGAGTTGCTCCCTGTGGATGATGCAGTGGAAATCCCAAAACTCGGGAAATGTTTGGTCAGCTTTGCACAGCCCCACAAGTCCGTCCACAGATCCGATCATGGCCGGCGCTCCATCCGTGGCTACTGCAGTTAGCTTCGGTGTGGGCAGATTTGCTTTCGCAAATGCAGCCATCATTGTTTCTTTCACATCTATGCCACGGGTTCAGTCTTTTAATGGCACAACATCAAGGAGTTCTTCTTTGATCACACAATCTTTTGACACAGACCGTGTAAATATTGCCAGCTGAGGCTCGTCTTGTACGTCACAACTCTCATCCAATGCGACACTAAAATACTCACATGCTTGAAGGTCAGAGTGCAGCTGTGATTCAACAGCCGTGTTAATGTCCGATATTGTGTTCAACAGTGTGGCGGGACAGTTGGACATCTGATACCATCCGTTTATGTTTGTCGTTTTCAGGAGACAAGATTTCAACAACGTCACTGAGGCATTTTTTAACGAACTCCCCTTCATTAAATGGCTTTTTAGCCCGTGCAATGTCCCAAGCCAGTTGATACGATGCAAGCGTGACAGTCTCTGAGTGCTTCGTAATTTTTTGGAAAAACTGTACCTGCTTTTCTGCCTGACTTTTCAAAGTGTCCAACTTGTGCTTGTGAAGTTCAGTCCCTTTTGGAAATCCCTGGTCGATGTTAGCGTGGAGTGAGCTGAAGTGGTGCTGAAGATTTGAAGCTTTGAAATGCGCTAATGACGTCTGACATATCAGGCAGACTGGCTCGCCATTACGTTCAACAAAAAAATATAAACTTTCCCACTCTGTTAAAAACGTCCTGTGTTCATCTTCATATTTTCGTTTAGCTGTGCATTTTTTCCTGCCATTTTGAGAGCGAAATTGACACAAATTGTTTACTCCAATGGGTTTGCCCCTCCTGCTTTGCGGAATTTCACCTCATGCGCATGCGCGTTTGACGAAAATACCGTATTGAACTCAAGCGAAGCGAACACGCACAAAAAAAAAAACACAAACACAAATGTTGATATGAACGTAAAAGAGCCGCATGAAACCAGGCAAAGAGCCGCATGCGGCTCGGGAGCCGCGGGTTGGCCAGGCCTGCACTACATGTATGCCTATGTGCATCTAAATCCCAGACAACTGGTAGAAGGCCAACATTAACAAAACACCTCCCGGTTGTATGCCATCGCCAACCAGTCAATTTGCAGTTTACGTCCATATTTGTCCAGAGATGTATAACATATCTGTGAGATCAATAGTGACATTTGACTATCAAATTCTAAGCAGTTCATCCTTAAATCCAAGTGAAGGTTTGTGCTACATTTGAAGAAATGTCCTTAAGGTGTTATTGAGATATTGCGTTAACAAGAATGGTACAGATAGATGTGACGAACGTGATGTAACAGAGACCTTGACCTTTGACCACCAAAATATAATCAATTCACCTTTGGGAGCAAGTTAACAAATATAGCCTGGCTCCACCAGACTATTGCTCAGAGCTTCAGTTTTCTGTAGGGATTACAATCTGGATACGCTGCTCGTATTGGCAATGCTCAGCCACTCTGCAGGGCAAACCAATCAGGGACCAGTGTCGGGGGTAAAGTGTGTTTTTACCGTCTCTCCTTTACTGTTTTACTGTGATTGGACAGCTGGGTAAACAGTGACAAGTGCAGCATTTTACCCAGATTTGAAAATATTTCAGCTCTCAGTGACTGAAAAACAAAAGGCAGTGGCAGACTAAGTTAATATACGAGTCTGGGTACGCCACGGTAGAACTTTGCACCAAATTTGAAGAAATTATCTCAAGGTATTCCTGAGATCATACATTCAGAAGCATGGAACAGACATACATATAGAAGGACAACCCAAAAGTATGATGCTGTCGCCAGAGCGGATGCATAACGACAACACAACAATAAGTCACTTAAGTTAAAGAGCTACTTCATAGAAAAAACAAGTGCCTCAGATTGCAAAACACGTATTATTTGTTTGCTGATAGATGTCGCTCTCTTTCTGTCTGTCTGTGTGTGTGTGTGTGTGTGTGTGTGTGTGTGTGTGTGTGTGTGTGTGTGTGTGTGTGTGTGTGTGTGTGTGGCAGCTTAATAGGGATTGATAATAATGCGTTTGTGAGTGTTTTTTGATGAGCTAGGAGATGTGAGGGTATTTCTCTCAGCTGCATACATATTAATAACATTTGGGGTGTTTGGAGGGAATACTACTGCTCCACTATTACAGCTAGCTTGTGTGAACACACAAACAAGCATGCACACACACACACACATACACACACAAGGCTAAGCAGAGACATAATTTTCTATCTCTATGTCTCTCACACACATGTGCACCCACATAGAGTAAAAATGTATAAACAGGCAGATACTCACACACACATACAGAAACACACACACATCTGCTCTCGCTGGATGTGATAAACTTGCTTATGACAGCTAATAACTCCCCTATTCCCTCTGGTCTTAATTAGAGACAATTATTACAGTGTTTGATGCCCTCTCTCCCTCTTTCCCTCTCTCCCTCTTTCCCTCTCTCCCTCTCTCCCTCTTTCCCGGTTTCCCTCTCTCCCTCTTTCCCTGTTTCCCTGTTTCCCTCTCTCCCTCCATCTTTCCCTGTCCGTCTTTCTCTCTTTTTACGCCTCTCCCTCCTTCTCACTGTTGCACAGCTTGATTCCTGCGAGCTGTTCAGAAAGAAATGTGGAGAGGAAGGAGGGAGGACGACTTCGCTAACTCCTCTCTGCCTCACAGTTGGGGGCCGGTGCAACCAGCCTGCATCCCACACATGCACACGCAGACAAACACGCACATAATTACCATTCCTCGCTTCTTTCTAGTTTGCATTTAGGTGTTTTGACTCAACTTAGCTCTGTGAAATTTGTAGTCTTGCCCTTCGTTTCGCTGCGTTTTTTGTTCAGTTCAAAGTTGAGAACAGTATGATAGATGGGGGGGGGGGGGGTAGAAGGAGGGCATGAACTGAACTTGAACTGACAACACAACAGATGCTGCTTTCATCTCCAACACTCCATGTTTCAGGGGGAAAGGGTCCTTTTCTCACCGACATTCTTAGATGTTTTCATAATATTGTGACCACTTTCAAAGTGTATCATGGGCTCAGGGTCATACAACTTGCTCACACCATCGATGGCATTACCTTCAAAGTAAAAATTTGAAATGGGTAAAGTTAAGAATTTGGAGGTGCTGTGGTCCGTGCTGCATCCCAATTAACCAAGGAATTCCAAAAATGGGTGAAATAATGCAAGGCACAGTAAAATTGCAGTTTCTCAGATGGAAGTTGGATTTCCATAACTATTTTTGATTATCAGAATATAAGGAAATCAACTTGATAATTCTTCTTTAAACCAACAAAAGATTTCTCTTTTGGTTCCAAAACAAACACTGTACATCAATATTTGGTAATTACCTATGTCACAACAGATTCATGTGATTTATATCAGTTCATGAATATCATTTTTAAAAATAAAAATCACAGAACAAAATCATATCTACTTACCAATACAGCCCAATTATCAAAGCCTGCAGCTCATAAACCATAAGGAATAGTGTACTGGACCAGACTTTATACTGATCACATGCAGTATCCATTCATACCTGCGATATGCTGGTCATTCACAAGCTTCATTGCGGCTGATGCCATGTTCTGAAATTAAATATATCCAGGACAGTTTATTTTCTAATGAAATGACTGGCAGTATATCTCGTATGTTGCCCACTGATAGATATTAAATTCAATCGTCAACTTTGAAATGCTAGATATTTTTAATGATATAAATTCGGAAGAGATGGTTTATATGGGGTTGACTGTTTAATCTCCAGTGCTCACAAGCTTCCAATTTAATTTAATATTTGATAAAATGCCCTCAGTGTATAGCACAGAAGAAAAAAAAGAGAAAAAAAGAGGAAAATCTAGAGGCAGAAAGAACACGAGGAAGTACACGGGGTTGAATCAGTTGTAGTTTGATTTGATGAGCAAGTGACCTCATGCATTATGCAGAAATTATCTCTGGTCCCAACATGATGTCATGATCTGACAGAGGAGCATGCAGTGAGACTCTCAACATCAAATATTCATTTTCTCACACACACACACACACACACACACACACACACACACACACACACACACTCTCACAGTATGTTCATTGGAGGTTTTGATCGCAGCCGTCTTGAGCTGGACAGATGACTCAGATTGTTACAGTCTAACATAATAATTGATATATATTAATTGATAATATACTTTGGAAGAGGGTTTTGTGTATAAAAGCTTTTTTTTTTTTTTTTTTTTCGAAACTGGCTGTTACTTTACAGTGACAGTCATACTCTACAAAGCTATTGCAACTAATTTTCTGTGAAGTGATAAACAGGATTTCGCCCTGTTATGACACATTTCTCTGTGGCAGTTTTGCCATCAGGTTTGATTTGGCAGCCAACTTCACTTTGACCAGATGGCACAGCTGAGCTAAACTGAACATCAATGACTCTAAAAGAGTGACATTATTGTGTGTTTTGTCACCTGGGATGTAACCGTTTCAGGAAAGACCTGGCTGCAAAAAATTTAAAAGTTAATACACACTATGAATTTGTGTGACTTGAATGAGGGAGTAATATATCTTCTTCACATCTCAAAGTCTCTAACTGTATCACACATACTTAAGAAAGATACAACAGATATCTCAACATCTTCCTCAGGAATAGTATGGTACGAGTTGAATCCAAGTTGAATCCAAGTTATTATGACTTTCTCTCCCGTGCTTTATTTAAAGGGTTGGTTTAGCTACTAGCCTGCAGACAGGTCTGAGATGTATCTTTGAAAAGCTTTGCTAGAAGATAATTCAACTTTTTTTCCCCCAATCTAAACTTATGGTGATTTCATGATGGATGAAGCGTGCAGTTCAAGGCTTCACTTTTTAATAAATCAGAATGATTTTGCAGTCCAAACCAGCTAACTTTATCCAAGACTGTAACTTGTTTGCCAACTCAGTGATCATAAAAAATTGTGTCTTGTTTATCTGAGCTGACAGGGAGGCTGCGCTCTGTAGAGGTTTTGCAGGAGGGAAAAATATATATATACAGTACTCAGGGCTGCTGTGTCTCTTATCCAGTTTGCCAATTCAGTGGTTTTAATTTTTGTGTTAAAGTTGAAAGTGTCAATTAGAGTGTCCAGGGACGTCATTAATGCTCGCTCATTCTTTTCCATAGTTGCAGGGTAAATTGAGTGGCTTGTAATTGTGTGTCATGGCAGTTTATGAGATTGTAAACCGATCCAGAATGATCATGGCGCAGTGGGTTATAGCCCACATTAAGGGGGACAGGCATGGCTCAGTTAGAAAGTGAGTAGAATGACTACTGTGATGCAATATTTATTTTCCTAGGGAGGTGGTTAAGGAGAAATGCTAACGTGGTTGTCCTCTCTTCAGCTGCATCCGTATGGCTCGGACAACCTTCCTCTATTTATGTGGAAATGTGATGTGGAAAAAAGACAAGTTGATAAATGGGTCTATATTTTTGAAACATTGCATGTTTGTTAAAGACTTTAGCTACCCATAAGGTGGGTGCTGAAGTAGAAAACAAGCTCAGCCTTATTTAGTATCCTCTGTATTAATGAGTTGAGTGTGTTTGCACACTTTGAAGACTCAAACCGGGTTCAAACAACAATATTTCTGCCTGATAAGATGGTCGCTGTCAGATCAGGATGATTATGAAGTCATAAATTCCCTCCATGACTTGACACATGACAGACTACACGCTGTTCCCTGACACAGCTCACAGTCACAATTTGTCATTGAGAAGGAGGTTCCAGGAAGCAACTATAATCATAAAAAATTTGAACAAACAATGGTGTGAATGATACTGGCTGTTTTGTGCCTAAAAAAAATTACAAAAAGAAGAAAGTGTGTTACCTTCCATGCAACCCATTATCACGGCAAAGCGTGTACTAGACACACCGGTCACACATCCCATGACAGATCAACATTTACGTGCGTATTATTTTCATGCCAAGACAGCACCAGGCGTTGCTATGGCAGTGGACGCTTTGCAGTGATACTGGGCTGATGCGTGCATTTCACAACAGGACTGTATCTCCTTGTGTGAGAAGAAGCGCAGTCGTCACATGGTGGGAAGGAAGGGAGAAAAAAAACACATTTTACTTGTTGTAAGGATGTCATGAAGCATCCCAGATTCAGCATTGGATGTTGTCAACCACAGCTACATCCACACTGGAAGGCTTAGAGCTCAACTCAGATTGACCAATAATGCCCACAATCTTTTTGGTTTGCCTTTTCACATTTTAATTTGTATTTTTATTTAAATGTGGCCTATATCACGCTCCATTGTGACCTAATGGCAGTCTTGAACTGACCTGCATGTGCAAAAGAACAACAACAGATATTCAACGCAGCATGCTGTCTATGGAAATAAACTAGAGGCCACTTTACAGTTTCATTTATAAGTTAATGTGCCGTGGAAGCAAGCAAGATCATGAGTGGTTGTATACTATGTTAGGGATATTTGAACCACTTTTCTTTGATGTCGGACAGCCTTTTACGACAGCGAACTGAAGGAATTATACTCCTCTCAAAAGCCACCAGACACCTTTGGCAAAGAACATGGGAGTTGCTGTTCTACCGCTGCCTCGATCAGTCTGTTATTGTTACTTTGAAAGAAAACTAACATGTTAAAACAATTTTCCTCCAATTGTCTGACAATATTTGCAGCCAATATTTAGTTTGGGAGCATTCTTTGTTTATCCAAAATTGATTTTATTCATTGAAAGGTTTGACTGTGTTTTATTTTACAGTTTTATTTCCTAAGCAGTATCACAATAGTGCATGTATTGGTGAGACGTGTGATAAGCTGTCATTGTTAGGGTCTAATATAAGACATGTAATGCTTGGTTACTGGAACAGATGGACTGTGACCTTAAGGTACTGCACTGTTTGTTAATCACCACAAACATTTCATTCATAGTACTTAAGCTCAGTGCTACACAACTATCTGCTACTATAACTTTCATTGACAGAAAACACACACACACACACACACACACACACACACACACACACACACACACACACACACAAACAAACTCACACTCATGAATCTCTCACAGACTTAGGCTTGGATGGTTCATTGACTTGCCATTAAAAGAAAGAGCATTCATTAGTTAGGATGTTCCCGGTAAAAGGATACCAACAGTGCATATTTGTGTGTATGTGTGTGCGCATGTGCTTATCAGAGGGCTGTTTTCTGAGACATATGCATCTAACCATTCAGTCAGTCTCCAGCACAACACCACAAAAGGCATATTCATTAGCAGGAGGGGTGCCATTCCGCGGCACTTGGAAACCCAGTGGAGCGTTCACGGCTGTGGCTGGATGTTCAAAGTAAAACAGATTGGGAGAGATTCTGACGAACGGAATGGAAGAATGCAAGCGGAACATTAAAAAGCATTCCTGAATGGAATGTTAGCAAGAGACAATGAGCTCCGGTCAGGGACAAGCAGGATCAGAAATGAATTCAGGCAGGAAGCTGGCACATTTTACAGGCTAAACATTTTACAACAGGAGGGACGAATAATGACAGAAATTATGCTCAGTGGCCTGGAAATAATATCCTGGTAAGTAGTCTTCCATGTCAAGGAGTGATTCGCTCGAACTGGTTTCTGCTCGCAGATTCAGAGTCATCAGTCATCAGTTTAATATGTATTGCCTTGTAATGTAGAAGCTGACATATATTTTGGTAAGTCTTACTTGCTGACTAAAATAAGTATATGTACTGTATATTATATGTATATTATACCACTAAAAATGAATTCTTTAACAGCAACTAATACAAATATAAGGATCATTCCCCTTAATTGAAAAGTAGACTAATATTCAGTGTTATGACACATAACTGTGCATCAATATAACTCACTGCTGTTAGTTTCAATCTATAAAATATCTTTCGCATCCACATCTAAGGGAAATCTGTAGCCATACCAAACTTGGCAACTTATAAAATGGACTTTTAAGTAAATCAGACATGTTTTAATTTGTTTTTGCGATACTGTAAAGACGGACTGGAAATAATTTGTTTTGTAAAGGATGTTTTGCCAGTTGAATGCTTTTAATAGGACAAAGACTCAGAGTAGAAAATGTTGCCGTGGCATAAGTAGTTGGTTAATACAGCTCTATTCTGAATTCATACTATTTTTTACCTGTACATGACCAATTCGGCAATAGTTCAACTGTCTTGTGCTGTCCGATGAAGTAAATGTCCACATGTCCACAATGAGGTCTTTCCTACATTTACCATCATTCCGCATGAGAGGATTGTAACTGGTACTAAAATAATATTCCACTATCTCAGTGTATTCTATATTCCATAACAATATGCTTGAAAATATGACAAAATACAGAAAAATATTGCATTATTAATTTCAAGAACATGAAATTGCCACAAAATTAGTGTTACAGCTTTTTAAGTTAATAAATAACAGCAGTTTGCCTTTAAATATTCAGTAAAAACTGACACATCACTGCGGTTTGTTGTACATTTGAGCTTTTGCAACAAAATCCCTTCCACAAGTCTCTCCCCTTTGTGGAACCAATACCTTCACTGAAAAGCCCCATTCAGCCATGCTGGTTGTTGCTGTTCATATGTAACAAACGACATCAATAGCTCTAAATTTTCCATTATCACAATATGGATTATTTAAAATTACATTAACAATTACAACAATATCGTGAAATGGCACACCCCTATACCTGGTAACATATGCACTTGTTTACTCTCCGTGCATTTTACATGTAATCTTGGGGAATGTTTTTTTGTTGGAGCTCAGTGCGTGACATTTCGCTTGAAAACCCGAAGTTTGGGCAGATAATTAGCATAATTGAACAGCTGCATATTTAAACAGTGTGGAGATGTGCCAGAGGACGAGGAATAGATAAAGACGAGCACATGAACAACCACTAGTGCGTGAAGATTATCATCACCATTGTTAGGGCTCCCTTCACAGCCCTCATCAAAACCCGAATGGCAGCAAAGCGCAGGGTTAGTCAAGAGGACGTTATTTCCAATGAGCCAGAAGCCCTGAATCATGGCTGTTAAATGGTAAGTGAATCATGGCAGTGGCAGATGTTACAGCATGACTTGTCCAGTGCCAGTATGTGCTATCAGTGTGGATGATGATCTGCTTACATTAAATATGACAGATGTGTGGTGATGGTAATGCTGTTACACAGACACCTGCGCTGTGTTTATTCTTTACTCGAGTCAGTCAAGATGTGCTTTCAGGTTAAAGCACTTTCACAGATTTGATTGTTGTGATAATATCACACTGTCAGCATTAAATTAGTATTAGCAGGAGGAACCACAGTGCTTCTCAGGCAGCCACCTCTATGCTGAAAGGGACTACACAGACAAGTCCTCTACACCATTGTGCTTCTGGAACAGGTGGATTTAGTTATTTTGGTAATAGTGTAATGGAGAGAGGCAAATGATGATAGGATAGCTGGAAACTACCTTGCCTGTAAGCATCAGTGTTTGCCCAAAGTGACTCACAGAGCTGTCAGTTTGTTTAACGCTCACAGTAAATAAGTCCACAAGTTGAACAGCACCGCTGACCAGTAACAACTAAACTCCGTGCTAATTGCTAACAGCTAAAGCTTGTTTTTCGACCGTTTTTTGACCAGAAGCTGCAACGATATCAACACTTCGAGCCGGAGGCTTTCACAGTAAAAGCACTAGTAGTTATGCATTGACTCATTTCATTATAACAGTACCGTATTTCACTTAATTACAACAGTGCTATATTTAACTCCATTATAACAGCATTTTATTTAATAACAGTCAGGATACTTCTACATTGGCTTATGGCCTACCGACCTCTTACTCATGCAAGCATGGCTTTAAGACAGAGTTTAATAGTTAATAGTTTATCCCAATGATGAAATAAAACTCAAAGACTGACCTTCATGCACTGTGATGTGCGATGTTTTTGTTCATACAATTCATGATATTCATACAAGAAAAAAAGTTTTCCCATGTCCTAGTGTTTAAAAATACTCCGCAATACTTGCAAAGTTGTCAGTACTTAAAAATCGTAATACATAATTGACCCTGCACCCAAGTATCGTGCCAGCTGACCTAGAAACGGGTAAAGACTGAGTGAGTGTGATGAGAACTGCCCACCTATTGGAAATGTGGAGATCTCGAGGGACAGAAGAACAGTCATATTTCTGTGGTGTTTGTTCTATTTATTTTTAATCCTTTCCCAATCACAGAAGCACGACTGTATTAACGCATAACAAGAGGCAGTTAAGTCTTGAGAGTACTTGTCCTTAACACATTGCACAATTAGTTGAGATAATTAACACGTCAGTCGATGCTCAGCCACTTGAACATGTACGTAATGAATTGTAAACAGACAGCAGTTACACACACGCTTGTATGTGCACACACACTTACTCATAAACAAAAAACACAAATTATAAATGAATGTCTCCTCTTCTACACACACATAAGCACAGGGGGATACGAGTGAAACTCCACAAACCTTGGAAGTTATGAAAAGTACTAACACCTTGAACATAAAGGCTTGAACTTGAAACTACAAAACAAAAGACTGCTTCACACAAAGTGTAATAGAAGTCTTTAATGTGAAAATGAAAGCAGTTCTTTCCTTTTACAATGCAGCACACTCCAGCTTTGTTCCACTGCCTTTTTAACAAAGCAGTTGTCCACTGCTGATCTCAAAACAGACACTACTGGGCTGTAGAAGACCCTGGCTGTTTGATCATCACCTCACACACTGGCAGTGCAAACTATTAAGAGCATGAGTTCTTAGTATAGAACAGACTGACCAGGTGAATCCAGGAGAATCTCTTTTTGCTTTTACCTTAAATCCACTTTGATAATCAAGGGGGAGACGTGGGTAAAGTAGAAGAGACAGGATAAATCAGGATTAGGGCTACAAAGACATGGAATGTGCACAAGTCCGTATTAGGGGGAAATACGTCTAAAAATTTTGCACATCAAGATTAAGTCTGTCATCGGGGTATTTAGCAGGCATTAAAGCTGCAGCTGTCACTACATTTTTAAAACTGGTCAGGCCTGAGTGCAACCCGTGTCTCAGAGAGCAAGATTAGCGATTGCTGTGGCCTCTGCAAGAACAAAATATGTGGGAATGTATGTATGTATGTATGTATGTATGTATGTATGTATCTGTTTGCACCTTTAACAAAGACTGAATCTGTCTCTAAAGTTTTAGGGATGCCAAAATCATTTAGGCAACACATTTTCTATTTGTAAAATTAGATGGTATTGTTAATATTGTTCCAGCACTAGATCAGGCTTATGATATAATTCTGTTTTTTTTCCTTGTTCTATTTACAAGCTAAATGTGACCAGCATTTTCTTGCTCGATGCTCCCATCCTTTTCTGCTTGCTCTCTACCATAAACATGTTCACTTTTTACAACACTGTTTTCGTCTTTGATCATTTTCTTCTCTCTCTTGTTGCTAAATTAAATCCTTCCTCCAACATTTCTGGGATTAAAAAAAGTGGATAAGTGAGAAACTGGCATGGCCAGATTGTTTTTGTGATGAACTGAGCATAGTTTGCTCAATGCAACTCTGACTCAGTGCTCAGAGGGGGCTGGTGCAACAACATTGAATCTCAATTCTCACATGACTACCTACTGTCCATTCAGATGTAGAAATTTACCCTCAGTGTCAGTGATTCATGCAGTGCACTCACACTAGATAAAAGAAGTCACTGTTTCTAGGTATGATTGAAATGTAGCATAATATAGTAGTATCCCCAAGAAATTTGTGTTGAGCCTGTTCAAAGAACATGTTTCTTATCAAATGCTGCCATGCACGCTGTCCATCGCATTATCATTTGGATTTTCCATGGAGGCGAGTTTGCTCCCTCTTCAAATGGGTCTACATGCTTGGTAGGTGAATTAGCCTTGTGAATTTGCTCTTGAAAGAGCTCTCTTAATTATTTCCACTGCAGACTTCATAATGCTTATCCCAGAAGAGACAGAAAAAAAGATGGAGAAAAAAGAGAAACCTTGCAGAAATAAAGGAATAGTTTGAATTTTTTCCAAAATAGCCCCAATTTCTTTCTTGCCCAAAATGTAGAAATATTTCCTTAACGGCACATATGACAATGTGTCCCAACTAAGCTAGAATTACAGTATACAAAAGGAATGGGTCATGGGTTTAAAATGTTCAAATTAGCATTAAAAAAAAAAGATTCCTTGTCGCTTGTTTTTAGCAGCGCCTGGTAGCAACATGTTACCATTGACAGAAGGGGGCAGAAATGTACCTATAAGCTGTTTGCCAACTTCCATTAAGCAACAAAAGAAGAACATGTTACTGCCAGGAACTAAGGTCGAAACTGCAGAATCATGTCAAGACGAATACAGCGGTCAAACATTTCTGTGTGAAAATAAATAATAAGTACACTGAAAATTCTTTCAGGTAAAGCTAGTATATCAAAGTTTACCACAGATGGTCCTTTGACAAGATCAAAGATTGTCACTGGTCATGTATGTACATTTGATGCTCATACAGATGAGCACAGCAGACAACAGCCCTCATCTCAAGGACGATCGTCAAAGATATGCTTCCGGTTATATTTTTGCCTAAAATTCCCATCACTAGTATACGACTAAACCGAGTTCAATGTGCAGTATCACTAAAATATTGGTACAATAACGACAATTTCACATTTAAAGCATAGGGTATATGATCATATAAATATGTTTTTTTTAAAAAGAAAGACTACGTTAAAATTATGGGCTTCAAAGTACAACCTTGAAACAACAAAAGTAAACACACCCATCATTAGTGAGCGTCCATTCTTTTGTTTTTGTTGAGTTTTGGGATGTCTGCAGAGAAGTTTACGTGTATCCTCGGAGAATCATAAATCCACTATTATTTGTCTGATGCAAAAAGCAATGATCCTACCTTGTTGACACTCCTTCAAGATAGTTGAACTTTGACCTGTGAAAGGCAGAGCCAATTAGAGAGTCAACAACAGTGTGGTTTGCCCTTAAAAGACTGTGTAATAGAAGAGGTCCTAAATGGCTGCCAGCGATCTGGGACACTGAGATAACGACGAGGTGTTAAAAAGGTGGAACGCTGTCATCAGCCAATAGCTGACTACCCTGTTGATAATATTTTCTGCTCCGCCCACTTTTTCAGCATACAATATTCAGCAATCTGTTTACAATTATTGCTGAGTTTCTGTGTGAGAGTCTATGTACAGTACACACGAGGACAGTTGACCTTTGTAATTGTGGTGGGGGATAAATGGATGAGCAGATGAATAATACATATAGATATATACTGTACTGCATATACTGTGCATTTTATATTTTATATTTTTTACTGCTATTTTACTGCTATTTTATTGCTTTTCTATTATTCTATTATTATCTTATTGCTTCTGTATGCTGCTGCAGCGAAAAAGTGTCCCCTCTGGGATTAATAAAGTAACTACCTAACCTAACCTAATAGATTAAAAAAATAAATAAAGAAATAAAATAAAATAAAAATCGAAGATGTGGCACCAACCTATGCTCAGAAATGATCTATTCCCTGATATGTTAAAGTAAATGCTCACACTGACACACATATGCACAAACAGGTGCAGAAGACCATTAGCACACAGATATTGTTCAGAGGAAGACGATGTGATCTGCAGAGTGATAGACTGCTTCAATTTTGTACTACAAGGCTGCCATGCCTTCCATCTTTTGCCTGTCCTCTTTGTTCGCTCGTTCTCAGTATATCAGGACATTTCATTCGCTCTAATATTTCAGTTTGTTTCGTATCATATAATCATCCCCAAAAGGAAGCTGTAACCCAATGTCACTTCCTGCTGTGATGATGGATTGTGAAATTCATCCCACTGCAAATTTGTATCAAGAATTACAACCATCAACACACATTATTTATTTTACTCTGTATTATCCTGCCCACAAGCAAGAAAGGAACACACCTAAAGCAAAGTGTTTTGGTGCACTCTAAATATACAACCCATTGCGTGAAATTGTCTGCTGCTATTTGTGCTGGATGACTCAAAACATGTCTGCGGAAAAAAAACAATTCATCTACAACATGCACTCCGGGTGAACCTGCCTCTATCTTTGAACTCCTTCCTCAACATCTCCCCTTTGAAAACACTAAATGGGCGAATGAGATGACTACAGGGACAAGAACAGCCCAGAACTGTCAGGAAAAACAGTAGCACAAGAGAGACTATGTTCACATTTGAGTACAAAAAAAATCTTTCATCTCATTTTGGATTAAAAGAAAATTACAGTAATTTTGTACCTCTAAATAGATGACATCATATCACATCGCCTGGGTTACTCAGTCACCCTGTTTCAAAGGAGTCTCAGGGGGAAGCGGTTTCAAAAGCAGATTTGATTGGCCGCTGGGGCTGCTTCCCTCTGTGCTGCTAATTAGCACTCTCATGGTTTCCCCCAGGTCCACAGTGAAGTCTGTGGGACAACAGGCTTTCATACTGAAATACAAAAACACATACACACAAATAAGCTCTCACACCCATTTAGGGATGCAATCAGGGAAACAACAAAAAACAAAGCAAGAAGCATGGAGATAATTAATTTGACAATGTAAAATGAGCAAGAAAATCCTGCAGAATGTAAGTCACTCTTCTCACCACAGCTTTACTCGGTTTTTCACTCTGTAATTGTTGCCTCGCCTCTTGTTTCTATCCTGTATCTTACTCCCTTACTACAACCCCCTAATCACGTTACTCTTTCCATCCATCTCCTCTGCCTCTCCTCCTCTTTCTATCCACCTGAGGACGACAAGTAGAATAGCCATAACCCTGGAATTTCTTCTAAATTAAATGAAAGCCAGTTTTTCCAGAGATACGTTTACAGTAAACAGGTGAAAGGAAAGTCTACCGTTGTGTGTAGGCAACATTAATAAACTTTAAGAAATAACTGTATAATGCAGCAATATGAAAATCAGGCTCTCAGCTCTCAGGAAAGAAGGTTGGAGACCCCCGGTGTAAATGCAGGATTACGGCTGCCGGCGCCAGTGCAATCTGATACTTCGGAGGGGGAACTAGAGGAGGAATAGTTGCAGGAGACAAAAAGAATAAAAGAAAAAAAAAAATTCTCATTTCTTTAAAATGGAATAATTCAACATTGGTTTTGAAGAGTTTAATGTGAAGATTGATACAATTCACAAGGTTTTTACTTAGTTTTTTGTATGAATTTTGGTAAGTGTAACACAACGTTAGAGGTACAGCGAGGCTAGAACTTGTTACTGCCAAACAGAGCGTTGTCATAGTGTTTCTTTGTTTCATGTGTTTATGCTAAGCTATGCTAACTGGCTGCTGGTCATTAGCTAATATTTACCATACAAACATAGGATTGGGTACTGAACTTTAATAGTTTTTTAAATGATGCCCAGCCTACACAGACACAAGGGTGGTATAAATGTCAAATCAGATTTGTTACTAAAATCAGATCCGTTAGAACAGATTGTCTGCACTTATTAGTATGTGTGACTATCATCCTTCCTTATTCCCCATGTATATACAATACTCCCATCAGAAGGTGGTGGTAAGGCACCGGTTTTAATAATCAATCACTAGTCAGAGCGACTGTCAAGTAGTACTTTTGCATGAAATGCCATCCCTAATTTTGTGTTTTTTTTGCTGTCCAGACTTTCAAATACCAGTCCAGCTAGAATTTGAATATGATCACAACAGATTTGGGCTGGCAGTCTGAACAAGGCCTAACTGTCTACATCTAAACCTGCAACAATATGTCATAGGTTGACTGAATAAACCTGCATACTAATTGAAATCGAATTCCCCTATCTGTTAAATACTCCGTATTTACGAGTGGTCCCACCCTGCAAAAGACAAGACCTTCCTCGTGATAATTAATAACTTCATTAGCATCTATTAGTGCCAGAAGTAGTGGTGGATGTCATTTCAGGATGGAACCCTTCCCAGACATTAAGTGTAGAGCTCAATCTAACAAACAAGATCACAGGGGCTTTTTTTCCCCCTCTGATGCACTCCCTTACATCATGCCCTCCTTCAAACCAGTGTTTATAAGGATCATATAAAAAAATAAACTGGCACTCTCTGAGGGAGTACATGATGAAACAGATCAATGTCAGGTACAATGGGATTCATATTCTGAATCAATAAGGGGTTACACATCAAGGTCTAACCGCTTCTAACACATGAAACTATGTATGCTCCGGGTGGTGTATTCAAGGTCCTAACTTTTTTTCTTTTCACAGAGCGAGAAGGTGGCAGGTTAGATTCGAAGAAAGTGGTGTGAGTGAGAGGTGAAATTCAAAATGAAGTCTAGGATATGGGAGTAGAAGCGAGTTTGTGGGATGGGAGAGAGAAAACATAGAAGATAGAAAGGATGCTTGTGCATAATTTTGAATGAACAAGAGACAATGTTGTATAATGGAGAGGAGGTAGACAAAGGGGCAGACGTTAGGATATATACTGCAGGTAATAGATATAATAAAGACATAAAGTAAAGTGAGACAGCCAAAAGAATGGAGGCAAGAAGAGGGATGTTTATCCTCCCCATGATCGTGTAGCCGTCTGTCTCTCATTTAGCCCAAGGTTCTGATTAAGTCGTTTGTGTTTAAAGAGGAGGAAGCCTCTAATTCCCCTCCTTTCATCTAATTTAATTATGTGCTGACATTCTCCCTTTCTTCCTTGGAAGGATAAAAGCAGCTTAAGCTTTTATGTGGAGCTTTAATGACAGCGGCGGGAAAACTTTACTCGCTGATTGCTTAGCCTTAAGTGTGTTTAGCCTTAACACAGTGCTGCGGCAAACACTGTTTTACACACACACACACACACACACACACACACACACACACACACACACACACACACACACACACAGTAATCCCACACGGTTGTCCCACATAGGGACACAGCAGCTTGTATGCACGCTTTCACAGAGAAACACAAAACGTCTTTTTATGTTTAACTACAGTTCAGTCAGGGAGCAAGAAACACCGTTGTGTTTAACATGCAGCTGTATTGCTGCCTTTGGAGCCATTTCGTCCTCCTGTTTTGAAGTTTTTGGTGTGGTGTGACACAACGCCTCACAGCAAGAAGGTCTCGGGTCCAAATAGGCATGCCAGGGCTTTTCTGTGTGAACTTGGTATGTTTTTTCAAGTGTTTGTGTAGATTTCCTCACACAGTACAAAAACTTGTATTCTAACTACCAGAGATGTAAATGTCCATTTGTTAGCATACTGAGAGTGTCTGATTACACGACCCTATTGAGGAGCACAACGCCAACGTTCGTTACCAACATTTTGAATTCTTACTTTCTCCAAGATGTGGGAATTGAGCAAATAAAACTTGGTTTGAGTTACGTTAAGTTAGTTTGGTTAGACAACCATCGAGCACAAGTGCGCTGTCGGTCTGTGAAAGGAGTTGTGCTGGATATCGTTCAAAAATGTAATACCAGTACCGTTACATTCACTTTGATACTAGTAACTCAACGACACTTGTTTCCGATGCTATTTTTTTTATAAAAATCCCTTTTTAAGGAAAATAAAATTGCATTACACATTATGGTACAAATCTTTAGTTTTCATGCAGTTTAGAGCAGAAAAGAATAAACCTGGTTACTTTTGTGGCTACAATTTACCAATGTTTCCTTAACCCCTCACATGAAGGCTGCTGGCAGACGAGAGGCGGCCGGCTGCAGATGCCTTCAGTCCTCAGTTACTGCAGCACCTGCAACTCAGACAGGCGGGCTGCCCGAGTGGAGCCATAGCGGCAACGGAGGGAAAACACTGTTGTAGCTCACTGACATCATGCAATCTAAACTGAAAACTATTTGAGCGAATGTAGCCTTGTGATCCAAATTTAGTACTGACAAGGCATTTTTCCCCAAGCAGATAGTATCGAAGCAATTCGGTCGATGCCATAAAAGTATTGAAGTTCGGTACCGAGCCTTGTGAGAAGGTCAATACACAGACATTCACCATTCAAACCTCCACACCCTTCCCATCTGCTGTGCTACTCTGGGGGAACACTACATTTCTGCATTGGCACTGAACAGTGCTGTATACACTATTCCATTAAAAGCAAACAGCAGCATGAACAAATACACACACCAAACAGGAGTACGTATATATATCACAGCTGAGATTTCTATGAAAACATGACAAAAAAAATAAAGATCACTCTCCAATAAAAGGCCTCTCTCAAAGTTTAGTTTTAGATGTAAATACAGACGAGGCTTCTTCCATTAGAACTTTTGTGTAATCCCATGTACAAAACATGAATGCCGTGCAGGACTGTAAAGATTGTGACGTTCCTAGCGTGCACCCTGCCTCTCACACAGCACATACCGTGATAGGTCGTGGTTTGTAGAATGGAAGGACGTAAGGAAATAAATTCAGTTAGCTCGCCGCGGTTTTGATACAGAGAAATAAGGTTTTTGTAATGACACACTGTGAAAAGTTCAACAAAGGTTATTTTGTGTTTTTAAGGTTAACATTGTGAAAAAGGCAAATATAGCCAATATATTCAGCATCTTCCCAATATATTTTGGATATATCGGAGTATTGCCAGTGTTCCTTTTATTGCCAGTATTCCTTTAAGCTTCATGTCACGGACTTACATCAACACGTTTTGGTTTGTTTTACGTTGGCTAAAAATTGGTCTTCATTTTGTGACAATCCTGAAAGTTCCACAGATTTAGGTGCCTGTAACTATCCCGGAAAACAATCTGTAAGCATTTCAGGGAACGATAATTTGGACAACAAACAAAATCAAACACAAACCTTCATGTGTACTGCAGCAACACGCTTGCATTTTTACACGTACACATAACCAAACACAGTGCACATTCACAGGGAGCTTCATTAATACTCTGGGCATGTCTACTCTTCACAAACATAATCATCCCATCCCCATCAAAAAAAAAGTTAAAGGACATTCATCAAACTACTGTAGAGCATCAGCTTAACAGGACTGTATTGTAGGAATCAGCTGTATAAACAGCACTACACTGGTGGGGCCCAGCCAAATCAGCAGATACATCTTTAATTAGGATGAAGAGACTGGATACAGTGACACAGACAAACAAACAAGTCATTAATCACCTCATTGGCAGTCTGCTACACACACATTTTAAAGAGGCAGACGAGGGGTGTGTGTGTGTGTGTGGAGACAATGACAAGAAAGTCAGAGACAAAAAGAGCAATGACAGAGAAGCCTTGAAAAAAACAGTGGCATGTTAGAAGGGAACATGCAAACAAGAGATGGATAATGAAGGACAAAAGGCCAAGTGTTAAAATGACAAAGAAGGGGGGAGGGAGAGAGAGAGAGAGAGAGAGAGAGGCAAGCTGGGTAAAACAAAAAAAAATGAATGCAAGTGCAACGAGTTGGAGTACGACTGGAAAAAAGTGGAATTAAAAAAATATAACAGAAGGAGCATTACAGTAGAACTCATTGTTGACCGTCTGACCCCGGGGGATGAATTCGCGGTGCACCACCCCGCGAACCTGAAAGAAAACCCTCACGGTTTCGCTCCTGACCTGATGTGCCTTCTTCAGTTTTTGGACAGCGACATTCCTCCCCTCGGAAGCAACGAAACTTGGACGACTTACTCGGTTCTCGTGACAGCCGTACTTTTCACGTGTATTGAACAACGATGAACGTCCTTCAAATTTACTGCGCTGCAAAATTAAACTTAAACAGAATTCTTGGACTGCTCCAGCATCCGCAGCAATGTTGTTGTTTTTTTTTTTTTTTCTTCCTTCTCCATCCTTGACATTTTTAACTCAATCTTACAAACCAAAAGCTCACCTTCTGCATCGCTGTCCTCAAAAGTGCTTTTCTTTTTTCTTTTTTTTTTTCTTCTTTTTAACTGAACCAAGGACACGAGGTATACACAAGCGCACACATCCTGTATGGAGAGAAACTACAAGTCTAATGGGGCCTGAACGAGGGACGCCTAACGAGGAGCTCTAACAGGTGTTTCTCATTAAAAGCAGAAGAAACGAATCTAGTGCAGAGAAGGAGAGAGAAAGAGGGAGAGGGTGGGGAGAGCGAAGAGGGGAGAAGCAAACGATGAGCTGATATATTCCCGTGTTATTCATTAGTGTCTTACAGGCTGCTGATATTAATGATTCACTGTCCATAAGATTCCCCATTCCCTCTACGTCGACATACACACACACACCGAAAAACAAGCTGAGGCTCACAAACACACTATATCACCCGCCATCCCTCCCTCTTCTCTCTGGGCTCTGGCCTTTTGTGCTTTTTCAACTGGAAAAAAAAAAAAAAAAAAAAAAAAAAAAAGATTTGTCTTTTAGCTCCTGTTCCTTGTTTTCCTATAATTTTGCTTCACATCTGTTTTTTTGGTTTTTTTTTTTTTAATTCTTAATACATCCCTTTCTACATCAACCCTGTTGCTTTACTCTTGCTTAATGTTATTCCTACCATCTGTGTGTGAGCGAGTGTGCCTCTGGTAATCCACTGCAGGAGTGAGCCGAAGAAGACGGAGCAGACTGTATCGGATCAACCTGCAACAGGTTATCGGCGTCATGCCGTCGAGGAGGTGCAGAGAGCAACTTCAAGCTCACGCTCACGCACACGCGCACGCGCACACGCGCACGCGCACACACACACACATACACACACTTTTACACCTGGTTCTTTCCTCCCAAGGCCACTCATTTTACATCTAGCCTTTACCTGTCTTAATTAACTAGCTGGACCAATCCATCACCTAGAGAGCTGCTCTGATTAACCCTCAACACCTTAAAACCCTCCCCATCATCCACGAAACTCCCCCCTCCCCCTCCTCACCTCACCTGTATCATCCCCCTTCGTCCGTCCGTCCCCACCTCCCCCAGCCCTCACCCACCACCAGGATCACTTCGCTGCACATGGATGCCTCCACTCCATTAACCATTAAACTGGACAGCACTAAAACCCATGTGCAAAGATGAGGAGGGAAAGAGAGGAGGTGTGTGTGTGTGTGTGTGTGTGGGGGGGGGGGGGGGGGGGGGTCCTCATTAAACACTTTGAGACCCGACAGAATCAATTACAGTGATGTATCGATTTGTCAGCAGGTCCCGGTGGCTCAACCAGTGCACCGGGAGACTGCCACCGAACTGGAGGGACAAGGGACAAATGGAGGGATTAAAAAGAGGAAAGGAATGGAGGAGGCGGGAGGACAAAAATGGAAGCAATGAAAAGAGACATAAGAAAAGGAGAAATTAGGGAGGGACAGATGGAATTAGAAAAGGAGTGACGGTGAGGAGGAGAAACCATGGAGAAGGGCTGTGAAGGAGAAAGCTCCCTACAGGGGAGGACGGAGGAAAAGAGTGATGGAGGAAGTGTAAGAAAAGGAAAATGAGAAGGAGAATGGAGACAGACGGAGGGAGGGAGGGACAGAAACATAGACCTGTAAAGGGGAAGTAGGAGTAGGAAGAGTGGAAAGTACATTTCCTTGTCAAACTAGATGGCGTTCTCCCGCCTATATTGCCGCCCCATTTCTTTCATGTCCTCTGTTGACCTTTCTTTAATTCCCACCTTCTCCCTCCTCAACCTCTCTGTTCCTTATATTTTCTCACTTCATCTCCCGCGCTCCTCCCCTCCATTATAACTTCCTCCACCTGAACTTTCTGTCCAGGGCATACTATACTTCCATCTCTAGCATACAGGGTCATTTAAGGAAAGATGAGGCTATAACCTTGAAAGTTATACCTGCGTAGGCTGCAACATGTGAGGACACTGCAGGGACATGATCAGGGAGAAATAATAACAACAGTAGCCACAACACAGTGGTTTGTGTGAAGAGAAACAACCGTCTGTCCGTCAAGATAGATGTTAAGAATATGTATTTGGTGGTCACGTGCACACTCAAGATTTCCCATTACTATGTTTGCCAGCAGCGTTACCCCCACACTTGTGTTACACTGTCTATTCACAGCCTGGGAATAATAAGGTAAGACACATCCAGCAGCCAGCACAAACTAAATAGCTACATCTCACAATGACAGACAACACATCTTCTTCCTCTCCTGTAATGAGGCTGCAGGGCTCCAACACACAACATGGGACATGATTAAATGGCACATTCGCAGCAAATATACCCCAGACCTGACAACCACAGAGGGAAAGAAGCCACTCATTCATCCAGCGCAGGTGCAGATAGTATACTTGAAGAGGAAGATATAATTTTTTTTTTTTTTTTAAAAAGGCCGACGGTATATGCTTCACTCGTGGTGCATTGTCAGGGTCGGCTGGTTGTGCTTTTGCATTCCCTGCATCGAACATCCAGAGAAGACGACAACTGGGAGACCGCGTGTGATTGTACTGTCAGGTGACATGTTGTCTCAAATGTCCAAACACCAATAGTCTCATTAATTTTGCATTTAAAGTCCAACTGAATCAAACTGCTATTGCTGTCTTGTCATACAGAAGTGCACTGCAAATCACATATCCTGTGTGCTGAATGGATAAACAAAACTAAAATGCACATAGGAACACATACAGGCCTCTATATAGCGGCTCGTCAGCCAAAAGTGTTGTCAGTCACACTACAGGCCTGCAGCCCGTCGCTCTGAACAAACCACGTGAGTTTGCTTGCAAACGTTTCATTCATTTCGACCTCCCACGCGTCGTTCTGCTCCTCCGCTTGTTGGACGAGCGACCAAGCACACGCGCAGCTGGGAAACCTGGCGCTGCTCGTGTCGGTCGCAAACCAGTCGGTCCATTTAATGCATGAGCTGCAACACGTTAAATTACACTGCAGGTAAACCTAGGCCTACTTGCCGGTGTCACCTCGGTCCGCTTGCGTGCCGGTGAGGCCCGATTACTCCTCAGTACCCCAGACATGTTAGCAACAGGGTCCGTTTGTCTGCTCCCACCTCTGGCGCTCAACCTGCGCGTTGCTGTCAATCAAACTCAAATACACACCTGCAGATCCCCCCCCCCCCCACCCTCCACCCCACTCCCTGAGGGGAAAAGGAGCATTTTCCACTATTTTTCCAAATACATCTCTTACTTTCAACAACAGTAATAAAAGGCAGTTAGAAATACTTTTCTGAAACCAACCATTAGCACCCATCAAACACATTATTATTATATCACATTATTACTTTATATCAATAGCAATCAAACTCTGTCTACGTACAACAAACATGATACCAAACATGTCTGAAAACTATTTCATGATGTCAAGACGTTTTTTTCTTTTTCTTTTTTTTAAACAACATTAGGAAAAATGATCAGAGAAAGATTTTAAAGGAACATATTAGTTAACCCTCCTGTTGCGTTATGGATCAAATTGACTTCAAAGTTCAAAGTTAGGGAAAATATGTTTAATAATTTTTGTAGAATGAAACCTTTTCTGTTGGGTTTAATTACAGTAACACGTAAATAGAAAACAGTGTATTTAAGAAAGCACAGTTATAATCAAATAAGTGCTCAGTGCCCACCACAGGCTGTAACAACAGCACCTAAGCCCTCAGAAACATCAGGAAAACCATGCAATTAATATGCCCCCATTAAAGAAATAAAATAAGAATGCGTAAAACAAATGTATTGAGCATCTATTTTGTGATACTGTAAAGAAAGAAGGTATTCTGTCTGACAGACAAGTTGTTTCTGTCCCTTCATTTCAACTTTACACTCATTATTTGCCTGCCTACAGTTCCATCCTTTGTTCCTGTTTCTGGCCTGCCTCTTTCAAATCCCAGTTTGGGTTGCTGCAGACTATACATAAGACATAAAAGACAGAAGATTTGTGCTCTAAAATATTAAACTGTTCCTTTGACAGTTCATAAAAGGGAAAACAACCCAGTTCTACAGTATATTAGGACTGTCTTTTCTTCCGTTTTACTCATTGCGTGGTTTATTTGTGGACTCACATCGTCACGAGGATGCAGCAGCTTTTCCCTTGCGGCTCACTGTAGGTGACCTGTTAGACACCGTGAACAAGGGAGTGCTTTCAGGGCCCTCTGGGTGTGGAAAATTGAATGGCTTTTCATCAGAAAACAAGATGTGCATCCAAGAAGAGAAGAAAATGCATCTGCTCTGCAACTTGCTGTCAAACAAAACACCAAAACCCATGAAAACCAAAATATATAATATGGTAAAAAGAAATCAGACAGAGAGAGGGGGGGGAGAGGGGACAACAGCATTCTTCCATTTGTCACCAATGTCGACTGTTGTGTTATATCTAAAAATGAAAATGGTACAAGATGTCTTTCAGAATTCACTGTAAAAAAAGGAAAACTTTTCTAAATTCACCCAAGATTAAAAAAAAAAAAAGTTAGTTTCATAACCCAGCATATTGGTCTGCCAGCGGTTTTGCGGCTCACCAAGTCTGAGCTCCAGTTCCGTAGAAGGGTCAGTTAATATAGTGGAGTTAAATGTCAACTCCCCCAGTTTCACAGTCTTTCTGACAGCATCAACACCATCACAGACAACGCCAAATCTAACAAAGGTCAGCTCTCTTTTTCTATTCTCTTTTCCTGTTTGTATGCATCTGTCTGTGTGTGTGTGTGTGTGTGTGTGTGTGTGAGTGGGAGAGGGAGTGAATGGGCGAGGAATGTAGTGCACAGATCTCAGAGTAGTTTAAACTCAGCCCTGCGGTTCGATATCCATCAGATTTATGTCTCTGTTATTTTCCTCTCCTAAACAGTAAGTGATAAACTCAGTGAAGGACACAATAACAAAGATCTACCTTTTCACCTCTCTCTCCTTGTCTATCTCTTGGTCTCTCTGTCTTTCTCGCTCTGTCCTTGTGCTATCAATCAGTCTTGTGGTGATTGCTGTTGGATTACAGGGCTTTTGCTGTCTGCACCCAGCGATTAACGTCGGGACAAATAAAATACCCTTCTATCCCTCCACGGTGACGAGAGTAAAGAGCCGAGCCACGTGCGCTCACATTGGCACACGCAACCACCTGCGGCGCACAAATTAACTTTAATCCTGAATTCAATCACAAAGTTTAGCATCTATTGACGTCCATTCTACTTCTTGAGCTTCGGTATGTGTTTGGTTGCGCAATATAGGCCTGATTTTCTCCCGTACCTGTTTGTCCTCGTTTGATCCTTGCATGCATATCAGCTGGAGATAAAGTAGTGGACGGTGGGCTGTTAACTCAGCTAAGGACAGTGGCAGTCGTGATAGATTAGGACTGGCTGTGGAGACTAATGAAAAACAGCAGAACTGGGAAAAAAAACAAAACACCACGAAGTACACACTAACACACACCAATGGAGCATGTACACATTCACCACAGCGACAACAAACCAGTTCCAGTGCCTGGTGTTTATCTTCCCCCACTCCAGCACACACATAGAGATGGCAGGCACTGGCACAGCTCCTTATTCCCTCCCTCACAAACATAATTTATCACCTGCAGGAGCCCCACTGTGTGTGTGTGTGTGTGTGTGTGTGTGTGTGTGTGTGTGTGTGTGTACACTGTGACCTGATCCAGTGCCACCCTAACCTTATTAAGAAACAAACTGATGACAACAGAGAAAATTGTTCTTCCTAACCCCTTGTGGTAAAATTGGTACTGCAGCCACCTGCCCCTGGACGTCTGCCCTTTAATGCACATCTCAGACAGCGCGCACACACACACACACACACACACACACACACACACACACACACACACACACACACACACACACACTGTGATAAACACACAAAGGGGACCCCTGCTGAGAGTAAAAACAAAGTTCCCATTTGCTGCCCCCCCTACCCCCCCCACACACACACCCAACCCCCCTCCCATCCTCATCATTCTTCGTCTGTCTCATTGTTTCGTACCTTCAGCTAATCCATCCACAGGCATGCATCTCAGTAACCGCTCATCTACACGAGTGAATTAAATATGCTGCACAGAAAACAAGGACACATACAAAAAGAGACTGATCATAAATGAGCTCAAAGCAGCATTTATTCCTCATTGTTTTTCAAAGCATAACAATTATACTTTCATCTATTTGCACACAGAGAGTTCCCTGGTGAATTTGTTTTCGGAGTTGAAGGGCATCTGCACCAGCCTTCCCACCACACGAGCACAATTCAAATGACATCCATTGTGTCATTTGTCCTGTCTCTGATCTCTTGCGGGACTCTCTTGTGTGTGTGTGTGTGTGTGTGTGTGTGTGTGTGTGTGTGTGTGTGTGTGTGTGTGTGTGTGTGTGTGTGTGTGTGTGTGTGTGTTTCTCAGGGTAGTAATAGAACACTCTGCCGGTCTCTCTTCGCAGCCTCCTCCTCGTCCTTTTGTTCCTCGGTGACCTCGGCCCTGCAAGACCGAATCCAACAATTAAAGGCAGAGCATCCCACATACTCAAAGCTAAAATACCAGCCTATGATTAAAGGAGAAGATGTGCTGAGCCTTTCGTAGGTAGTTACAGATGCTGACATCACAGAGTTTGTTCCAGACACATTTCTTACAAGTATCAGATGGACACAGCAGCTCACTTACACATCTAATGAGCAAATTAAGGTCCACCAAAGTATAGATTGTGTAGCAATGTTAGGAATGATAAAAAAAATAAAATAAAAAAAAACTGAAGAAAAAGAAGACAAAAGAAGAAATGTTGTGACTGATCATATTTAAAACATCCACAAGAAGAAGAAGATACAATAACTGCACCAACTGGCCCTCGCCACCTGTATTTATTGAGACATTTAGGAGAAGCCTCCCCAACTTAGCATTCAGCTATGACAAGGCCAAATTAACTTGGGAGTCATAAAGGACAGCAGGCATATCAATGCCATCCTCACTGCCCACCTGCGCTGAAACTAGAGTTGCTCTATTGGCGTCAACTCGGCCAGCAGGTGTGACGGCCTTTTTCTTTTATCAAGAATCCCCTTATTTTCCTCAGATGATTGATGAGTGACTCAGATTCAATTCATACAGAGTGTTGGAAGTTCAGAAGTTTTCTCAGATTGAAAATGTTGCTTTGCTTAAACTTTATATATGCATGACGTTTCCTCTCTGAGCAGGTTGACATATCATAAAAGGTCCACAACTGAACCGAGTCTTTAAAAGTTGACTTGACTTGTAAAACTGAATAATCATTCCGACTCATTGTTTGTGTCATAACCTGCGTTGTACCTTCAAGCTGCAAACTGTGCTGCAGGTTTAATGAATGGAGTGTGACCACAGACAAGAAAGAACAAGCTGATATTCATTTTACAGGAAGTCAGTCAAAACATTCATACAGGGTACAGTCATGTTTTTGATATATTTAAAAAAAAAAATATATATATATATATATATATTTAATTCCTGTTATATTCATGTTATGCTCCTGTGAATTCTGAGTTGCATAAATTGAACATGAAAAAAACTTCAATACGTCCATTTTCGGAATATTAATGTGACAAGACTCTGAAAAATCTGCACTTACTGCAGGTTAGATCACAGACAGCCAAAAGATGGGGGCAACACGAAAGCACAGCCAAGCAACTGCAGGCAGTTGAATGAGTCAGAGCAAAGATACGTGATGAATCGCTGTCTGAAGATTGAGGCTGAATCACATCAGACACGTGCATCAAGGGACACACGCACACTGCACGTAACATGCTATGTCATAAGATGCACTTTAGTGTAGCGGGACTCTACTTTAGAGTGTACATTTCCTATTACTGGAATATTCAATGAAACAAATGTATATTTTATCGATTCAATACGAGACCAGATTGAAAACTCTTCGCGACTGGTTTGCGGCAGAGACCGCTCCGCAGCCGAAATCGTCGACATACATCTGCTCTACGATGCTGCAGCAGCCACCCACTCGGTCTATTAGGACAGTGTCCCTCTCAGACGGTAGAGTGAATCCATTGTGCATCAAGGGAGTGACTTCTGAGTTAAACATCTACAGAATGATAGCTCTACGTTAAAAATGAATTTGTATTTCCCGTTTGTAGTGAGCGTTGTAAAAAAAAAAAATAATGTTACAGCAACGCGTCAACTAACCGCATTAAAGGGTTCCTATTATCCCAAAAGCCTGTGTTTTTGGATATTCTGTCAGCTGAATATTATCAAAAAACTGCATGCGAGAAGGAAAAGTGACAGTAATCGCAAAAGGTGAGAGTTGCGCCGAGACAGGAACAAAAAGATACCTGTACAGCGAAGCAGAAGCAGTCAGATTAAGTGCCTCTGCGTGCCTGCGTGTGTGTGTGTGTGTGTGTGTGTGTGTGTGTGTGTGTGTGTATATATATTGGTGTGTGCATGTGTGTATGTTTTAAAGATGTAAAGAGCTGTTTTGGGAGCTCTCTCTGTACTATGTGCTAATCCGTTTATTACACGTCTCAATGTGATATTCACAGTGCTGTGCTCAGCACAAGGCCTCCAGCGCAGATTATGCCCGCGACACGCACGCACTAGCGCAAAACGTCAACAATGCACAGACACACACACACACACACACACACACACACACACACACACACCCACGCATTCAGCATCTGATATACGAGAAAAAAATACATTGACACACTCTCGTCTCACACACACACACGTTAAGCAGCACATTAAGGCCCGATACCCAACATGCTGTCAAAGCTAAAGTCGTTCTGCTGGCTAACGATCCATTACACACTGCACATATCCGGCAGAGACGGGGGATTGACGGCGCACAAAAGAAAAAGAGGGATAACCCCCCCCCCACCCTCCTTTTTTTTTAGGATATCAAATTAGAATGGAAATTTTAACAACTGCTTAAACTCTAACTTTAAATTGCAGAGGACGTGCAATTGTCCCGAATGGGCAGAAATCATACATTACTACCATTTCCAGGTCCAATAACAGACACTTGAGGTTACCCTTTAGGATAAGGTCATGTACATTGTGATCCCTGAGCAACAAAGTTACTACATGGGAGTGTGTTCAGTTTGTTACCCACCGTGTGAAACGAGGACTCGCATGCTCATCTTTGTTTCCACTGTTTTTGGTACCAAACACCAGAGTCTCTGTTTCTGAGGTAGATATAAAAGACGGTTAATGCTGTCACTGTTGTAACTCATAATTCATCATCAGGCATTTCTGTAATTGTCCTCCAAACACCCTTGTGTTGTCATCAATATACAAAGTCCTACATTGATTCATGAAAGGCTAAATTGAATGTGTTTGCGTGCATGACTTGCTGTTGTATGTGTGTTTCTGTACCCTCGGCTCCGAGTCTCAGTTCCCGCTCCAGAGCGTGGAGTGTATGTGCAGTTGCGTCGGCGTCCAGGTCCGGGTCCTCACAGCCTGTCCGATCCACACCACAGATCTCCATGATCTCTCGGGCCGCTCGGGACAACGGACGAAATGCCGGAACAAATTGGGATCCCGATGTGGGACGACACAGGCGGGCAGAGAGAGGAAGAGGAGAGGGGGAATGGGAGAGGCAGGGAGAGACAGATGCAGAGAGAGGACTTGGATTTGTCCTTCGAGGGTGAGAAACAATAGGTGTGGGGTTGCCAGGCAGGTTCGACCCCGACCCTGAATAAAAAACAAAAGAGAGATATGTAAAGAGAAACTTAACAGTGCACATAAGGACCGATGGATAAATGCAATGATGGGCCGTTTTGAGAAAATAACGAGAGAAAGTGTGTGTGTGTGTGTGTGTGTGTGTGTGTGTGTGTGTGTGTGTGTGTGCGTGTGTGTGCGTGCGTGCGTGCGTGTGTGTGTGCGTGTGTGTGTGTGTGAGAAAGTGATGAGAGGGCACGGAGAGGAAGAAAGGAGAATGTAAGAAGAAGCTGTGCTGCTCAGGATTCAGGGAAAGAGGGTGAGAGATACAAAAACGATCACAACAGTCAGAGGAACGAGTGGTGTCTCATCCCACTCCACTGCGAGCCACATCAAATTGAATCAGATTGAACATCCATTCCCACCTGCTCACTGTAAATTACATCGAGGCCCCCACAGAGAAGCTATGATGGCGTGGGTGTGCATGTGTGTGTCGGCAGCACACCGGTTCCTCATGCTGCGTGCTGTCTAACCAGTTTTAGCTCCAGTGTTAAGTCTTTCAGTCTTTCAATCTTCCATTGTCTCGTCACCCCATCCCTCTCTCCTCCGCTCTCAGTGCCTGACTCCTTCTTTCAACAAGCACAGAACCTCCACTTAGTGTTTCACAACCACCTGCGCTGTCAAACTAAGCAGCATGGGAGGAGCGAAGCGCGCGGTGCGGTGCTGCTAACACACGTAGATGTACACATACTTCTGGACTCAATTTACTTCCATTTCAAAGCAGACGGGACATATTGTGCGTCGAGATTTGTGCTGCTGATCAAATTCTGTGCCAGCTTTGAAATGTATCAAGTGTAAAATAAGAGAAAGATTCAAATCTGATCTCTCCTCCCTCAAGAGTTCCTGAAGGTGGTCAGATTTCAATTTGACTTTTTGCGTGTTTCTGCGTGTTCGTTGTAGTCATAGCCTCGAGTCATATTAAGATGCAGTCATTGACGTGTGTATCATTTTCGTGTTACAAATTATAATGTCAGATCTTTGCAACGCACTAAAAAAATGCACGAGGACAAAACATGGTAAACTAAACGCGGTGAACTTTAAAAGGAGTTCCCCTCTTACACAAATATGCTCAGGAGCTATTTCGAGACATTCACTGATAGCACAAGGGAGCCAAAGTACAGATGTTTTGGCGAGGAGCCCTCTTCAGCGTGCTGTCAGACAGCACGCTGGAGCGGCACACTGACAAGACAGCACAATGAAGCACCCTCAGTGAGGCAACTTGCCGAAACGTCTGTGCTTAGGTTCCCTTGTGGAAGTAAAAACACTGGAAACGTGATGCTATAATTAAATAGGCTTTAAAAAAAAAAAGTTTGTTTTAACTCTTGAGTGGTTTAACAACTGTGGATCTTAAGTGCGAGTTGCCACGAGTGTGGACAATCTCGGCCTCAATGTCACAAATGATTCACTTTGGAGCTGATACCGTGGCTAGAAAAGAGTGAGTATAAAATTGAAATAAAGATTACAATAAATAGGTCAAAGTTTTGACGACTTCGCAATACGACGAATGGACATGACACAAGACAGCCGGGGCTAAATAGTGATAGTAGAGAGTGGAGGAATAAAATGCAGTTGTTTACAGTAAAGTGGGGGGGGGGAGGGAAAAGTAAGCCTGAGAACCGATTATCATTGGTGGGTATTAGATATATCGCTGCGTAAAACAGATTACCACTCTGTCTCTCAGCTGTCTGTTTGTGTGTGTGTGTGTGTGTGTGTGTGTGTGTGTGTGTGTGTGTGTGTGTGTGTGTGTGTGTGTGTGTGTGTGTGTGTGTGTGTGTCTACAAAAACAGTTGACTACAGTGTTTCTAGGATCTGGGTGAAGGAAGTGATGAGACGTCCAATCCTGCATGTATTTGTGCACAGTATGCGGGTACGTGACATGCGTGCCAGTTTGTGCCTGAGAGTAAGACTGTATACTCTCTTTAAGAAACCTGCACACACTCAGTGCCGTGAGAGTGTGGCTGTATGTGGAAATCAGGTGCATTGATTGTGTATGAAATGGAGTTTTGGGTGTCGGAGAGTAAATGAATAACAGGAAGAGCTCAGCGTGCCTGAAAATATTCACACGGGCAAAATACACACAAGCATGTGCGAGAGCACACGTGTGCATGCGTTTACCGGATGTTCCTGGTTCACACGCTAATATCTCTCTTCTCCTGGTTGAGTGAATGCGAATTCCAGTTGGCTGCGTGTGGTTGTCCTTCATCGCTCTAAAAAGCAGGTGTTCCTCAGTGGAGGTTGAGAGGCTGCTGCTTGATCCATAACTCTCTGACCCTGAAAGAGAGGGTGAAAAAGTAAGAGAGGGGTCATCAATTCAGAGTTGGATAAAAAAATAAAATAAAATAAATAAATAAATAAAAAGGCTCACCAAGACCAGCCATGCATAAATGCCTGACACAAAACATTGAAAAACAAACAGCATGCAGCAGCATGTCTGTAGTTTGAGAGCACTCTGTTATATCCCATCAACTTTTCCTCTGGTTTCTCTTCTAGCGGCTCTGTTTGAAAAGTATCCCATCACTCTACCCACTTTCACGTTCCGTCATTGCCCTTTACGCGCTTTTAGAGGCAGTTGGAATACCTGCATACAAGATAAATGAAATCCAAAGACACCGATCATGCACTGTCACGCCGCTATCAGTTGGATGTATAGCTAGCAATGCATTTGCTTTGCTATCTAACTCCAACAGTTTGAGATTTTTCGATAGCTCCGACATATTAAATAACTTTGCAGCCATGACTGCATATGAATGCTACACAGAATATAAAGCAGAGGAAATTAAGAATAGTGGGGTTTTTTTCCCGTTTTTTTTTTCATGGTTGTTTATCAATTAAAAAAGTCAGTCTAGGTTATGGTCCTGAATCATTCAAATCTTTTAATGCTTTATATCATAAAATGTAGAAATGAATAGCTAATAATAGCAGTTCGCAACACAGATACAAAACAAAGCTTATCATTGTTACCGTAGTTCCATAAATACATGAAGAGTCCTCAACGATCCCTACAGGCTTAAACAGGCACCCATGCTGACGGTGCACCGACAAACTACTGGCTACTACAACACCAGCCTCAAATGCCAGAATAAAGGATGGTTGTGAAGAGGATCTCAGTTTACTAAAAAAATCTATTTGCCAATAAATGCTGACAATTCCCTAAATGAATTGAAGTAAATTTAGTAATTACATTTGATACAATAATCTATTTACCTATTCAGCACCAAACCGATATTGCTTAACAAGCCTGTTCAGCCGGTTCTGACAGCTCCAATGCAATTACTGCTGTTTTCCTCTTTCTCTCCAGTGGTCAGTCAATTCATTAATACTATTGACTGAAAGAAGAATCTACTAACTAGTCTAAATACGCTGTAAATAAAGAGAGGATAGTGGGAGAGCAGTCAGATATCCAGCTTCTAAACCCACTAAAGAAAAGAAGGGAGAAAGTTGAAGATCATTCGAAGATACCACTGGAATTCCGCAAGTCTGATGGTCTGTCTTTTCTTCTTCTTGCCTTTTGTCTTTCAGAGAAGCTGTACATGTCCCTGTCTTTTTGCCTATTTCTTCATAAATGTGTCTGATTTGCACCATCCCTTACTGCTAGTGACTCCAACAGCTACCTGTGTCACTTTTCTTGCTCTTTTTCTATGTACACTCAAACCATAAAAATACATTCTGTATTAGTTGAAGTAAAAGATCGAAGACTTCTTTTACGCACAGAACAGGTTTGTTTCTCCCAAATGTTTTTCACAAATTTGTTCAAATCTGTAAACTGTAAATGTGCAAGTTTTATCCTGCAACACAATGCCACGGATGTCACAAGTTTTGAGGGAGCACGCAATGGGCATGCTGATGCACCAGTTCGTTTGCACAACCAAAGAAATTCGACACAAACTCTCAGAAATCATAGTTCATCTGAGCTCTCACCGGGAATCAACAACCTGTCAACTCTATGACGAGGAGATGTGTCGCACTGCATGAGGGGAATGGTGACATCAGATACTGAATGTTTTTTTTGCCAAACACCGTAAAAAAACAGTCCAAGGAACGCCTGTGCAATAATCACACGGTTTAATCTGCATATTGCAGTGCCACACCTGCCAGGTGTTCACACACACAGATTTTGACAAATTATGAAAATAATTTGAGAAAAATAAATCTTTTGCGTGCATAAAATAAGGGCTCGATTTTTACATCATGAAAAATGGGGTCGAAAACAAATGCGTTGCGTTGATATTTTTGTTGAGTGTCGGTCTCTCCCTTTCGTTGTTGTTGAACTGGATGCACGTGCGACAGAAACTGCACACAAACAACCTCATTTTCTGACTGATGAGGTGACGGGGAGAATGTGAAAAAGGTGAGAAAGGTGAAACGGTAAAACAGGAGACATAAAAAACCTGTTGGATCTCAGCCCTGCCAGGAAAAAAAAAAAAAAGGAAAATAGAGTAGACAGATGGAGGGATGGAGGGGTATAAATGAGTGTGAAGTGTTGTCAAGGTGATATTCCTCCTCTCTAACCTTTCCCTCTCATTAACTTTGGAGCTTTAACGATGGTGGCAGAGACAGTGCGGGATTTGACGAGTGGCTGGCTGCTTGGTGTGAGGAGGTTCGTGGTGCCCTTGTGGGAGTCTATCACTGTTAACCTCGTTCATTTAACCCAGGCTTGACAATGGAACAGTGAAAAGGATGGAACAATGGATGAAAGAAAAGGTTGATGGGATCATTTTGGGCAGAGGCAATTAACTTAAGCAAACAATTTGAAATCCTTGCTGAATGAAAACAGTAACCGCTTTTTGAAATGCATGTAATTCAACAGCCTTGGACAAGATAGCGAGGTTTAATAAGCACCATGTGTTCAGATAAATCGTAGCATCTGATGCAATCCAAATAAAATTACTTTAACTCTTGCAATTTGGAGGTGCATGCTTGACTTCCACCAGTGCACAGTCTGAGCAGTTTACTAATTATTAGTGGTAACAAATTCTGAACGCCCATGCTGTGGCCACAAATACGAAATTCATCATGAACCTTGGGGGCATATTCCTCAGTAGCTACAGCACGGTCTACCAGACACAGTTAATGTCTGACCATTTAAAAAAAAAAAAACATCTTATTGCAGCAGAATGTGCTTGATGTAGTTGAAGGTGAAACTTGGCAATGAAGGAAAATACTCCAAAACCATGAAAGAAAATGTATCTACAGGCAAAGGCTAGTGATGGGGATAAAAACTATATAAAGTAAACTGAAACAAAAGCAACAGCAATAACTACTGCATAAAATACCTCCCACAAAGATGTACAGAACTAGGCTTTACTTTAAACTATATTTGTCCAGAATCTTCTGGACAATAATGACTGATTAGAGAACAGGTTTTCAGAGGCGTAGTGAAAACATGACAATACAGAGACGACATAAAATATGCCTTACAACATTCCTCTGAAAAGTAAAGTCAAAGTACTCTTTGTGTGCCGTGTGAAGGACACAGGCATTGTTATCCACACTTTTCAGCTGAGAAAGAAACAAGACAGAAAGGCTGTGTTGTCTGAGTGAGTCTTTGTGATGATTTATGGGCAGTTTATGGGTGGTGGTGGTGGTGTCGGCTGTGCGGTCTGTGCACGTCAATGTGTGCCTGCATTCTCCTCCGGTTTAAGAAAATTTAGGAACTAAATATAGGCAACAAAAAAAAAGAGGCACACAGGCTTAGAAGCATGCATAAACAAAGACGCATGCATGCACGCACACACACGCACACACGCACACGCGCACACACACACACACACACACACAACAACAACTCAGGAAAGCTCCCCTCGGACCCACCAGCAGTAAATTATTGGTGTTGTCCCCCATCTCTCATTTTTCACAAAGCACCCGGCACTCCTCTGGGTTTAAAACTCATTTTCATGTCTCTTGTAAGCTCCACATTTTTACATATTTGTTCTAAATCCTATTATGAGGCTTTTGTGATATGAATAACACTTGCAAATTGGAAAATATCTCCAGGCAAAAGCTGGACACAGAGGTAATCTTCAAAATCTAATCGCTTTCTGATGTAGTTTATAGGAAAACATGATTCAGATTGACAAACTTCCCATTGAAACTGAACCATAAAAAAAATCAAGCTCTCACCCACACACATTAAAAGACTTTCCCTCTTCAACCTACCTGTTGGGCCTGGGTCATGCGGCGAAGACTGGATTGTGTGGTTAGCCTCACAGTGTGCATGTTCTGGTGTGCCGGCGTGAATAGTGTTATTCACGTCAAAACCTGGAGGCGAGAACCCATCCAGATCACAGAACTGCTCTGATCCAGGCCCAGCACTCTGGTTGTGCATCACCTAAGGGGATATGGAAACAGATGGAAGGGATGTAGGAGAAGGAGGGTTGGAACGAAGAAGGGGGGTAAGCAGTAGAAAAGGGAATAGAAAAATGAAGACAGGGAGAAAAACAGGTCATGTTAGAGTGAGATTGAGATGATACACAAAGGGAAATGGGAAGGAATATATGGATACATTATGAAGGGAGTTGAGGAGGTTATAGGAGGGGGAATATATATATATATATATATATATATATAAAAAGAACATGGAAATAGAGTGATTAAGATAAAAAAAAAAAAAAAACATAGACTGGTCTCAAAGCTTAATTTAATTAATTTTTAACAATTCAGGTAAGTGTGTTACATTTTTATTTTCCCATTTCGACAGTGTAAAAGCATAATATTAAGCCGGTGTCTTTTACTGGAGATTATTCCCCTCTCTCCCTGTTTCCTTTGTTTCCACTTGATGAATTGATTTTTAATTAACCCCTGGAGCTGGTGAGAGAATCTCACAATGGCGTGGTGGGTTAGCTGTTCTTCTCGTGCAGGTGCGCTCCTGTGAGACAAGGGTAAAATGAGGAAGCTCTGTTTGGTTAAGATTAGATCTGATGCATTAGCATGCTAGCCTTGCAGGACATTGCAGATGGACCGGGAGATAGAAAGGAAGGCATGTGGGAATAGCGCTACTTAGAGCAAGGAAGGAGCAAGGATGGAGAATGACAAGAGGAAGACAAGGGTAAAAGAAGGGAACGAAGGCATAAGAATGAAACGGCAAGTGACCAGACACAATGACACTGTGCAGTGAGAAAAATGTGAGGTCTCTTTGTGCAGACCAGATCTCCTCATAAGGAAAGGGAGCTGTAGTTGACTAGCTGCCTTAACTACAAGGGTAAAAGGTAAAAGAAAAAGGAGGACGAACATCAGAAAAGAGGGCCGAAAAAAAGATGGATAAAAGGAAAGAGAGGCAGAAAAGTGTAAAACATTTACGGAAGACGAGAGCAGAAGAGATCAGGGCCAGAGAGAGAGAGAGAAACACTATCTAATCATTTTAGGAGCAGTTTGATTCAGGTCCAAAGGCCACTGATAACCACCAGCCTTACAATCATGAATTTAATTTTGTTCCAGCTTTTTAATAAAGCAACTAGACCCTCCCCCCCCACCCCACCCCTTATTTTTTCATTCCTCTGTCACAGTGTAAAGGATTCATACCATTAAATGGCTGATAAGTCCATTGACCATTCAGGCAGTGCCTTTTTAATCCACTCTGTTTCTCTTTTCTTCCCTCAATGGTTAGCACCTTTAACACCACAGCTTTAGATATCTCTGAGCTATAGATGAATCATGTAAAGTAATTACCAGGATACAAATGTTATCTAATAGATCGGGTCAGGTACAATAAGAAACTGACTGTAAGTCGCGGAAGTCTTCTCGTTCCACACGGCAATTATGTCCGGTGTACTGAACTTCTAAAACTTGCCAATGTATTCCTTTTATTAACCAGCCTTGAGAAATTTCTAAGACAAACTTCAGTGCACGGGAATATTACTAGAACCATACATTCTTCCGTTCGTTTGTTGGCAATTTGTATGCAATCAAATATTTTTCACCACAGTCATTTGCAGAGACTGTGTTGAATCTTTATTAAGCAAAAGGACTTCTGCTTTTGAGATGAAAAACTTTGTGGTGCTGTGAATTTTGTTACATCAGTAATTTGCACCTCTGCATCAAAATAAAGTGCTATCCAGGCTTCAATAGGGTGGCCAAAAAAATGTCTTCTCAAAAGTAATGAGTCAGTCTTTTATGACTGAAAACTAAGTCACATTGAAACAATGGTTAAATACAGACTACATTATGGATTGAATTTAGTAGGCTCATGCCAGTAATTTCTTACATATTCATGCCTTTAGAGTTTCCCACTTATAAAACGTACTTAGAGCTTCCCAGAGCTATTACAACTCTGTGTCCACCCTTTTAAGAACCAAAAGCACACAGGAATGTTGAAATATGTTACCGTGGATGGTTTTGACAGCTGCTCTGGCTTATCAGTCTGCAAATCTTTCTCCGTTTCTGCCTCTGCAGGAACAAAGGAATCTTCTTGATGAGATATGGCAGGATTCTTTTGCTCTTCTCTGGATCTCTCTCTCGTTAAACGTCCTTGCATCTGTGCTTCTTCGTCTGAAGAGTCGTCTTCATGTGGAGCCAGACCGAGGCTATCACTGGACATTTCATCTCCGCTGTCTTCATGAAAAATACAGACACACGTGTTAAGTAACTGCAGTTTAGTTATGATTCAAGATGAACAAAGGCTATTTTTCCTCGTGCTGGACTCTAATCTAAAAGAATAGCATTGTATTTACGTGGTTTAAACAATGTTGGACTTTCAAGGTGAATGGTAAAAACACGCTGACTGTCCTTGTTTATTGTGCTTTGAACCACTGAAGCAACATTTTCATCTCTAACATACAAGGAAAAACGTAACACGTGATGTGAGTGTCCTTGACACTGAAAAGCTCTGATAAACTGATAAAGCAGGCATTCAGTGCCACGCTGGTCAAAGAGCTGTAGGAAGTGGCAGAAGTGAAGGATGCAAAGGATGAAGGAAAGAACAGAGATGATGGATGAATCGAGGAAGAGAGGTAGAGGTGTGAGGCAGGCAGTGGAACTGAGATAAAGTAAAAGCAAGATTAAGAAAAGTTGTGAAATAATAGGCTTTTCTAAACTGATACCACAGTTCACAAGACACAAGGTTTTGAATTTAAAGCCCAGATTTTTTTTGCACAGTTTTAATTCTAAAAAGGATCTCCTACATTTACCAATGTTTCTGAAAAACAAATAGGCCTCAGCAAATCATAACCTGTACAGACACATTTATAGTGTGGGCACATGAATGGCCTCACAAACAGACCCACAACAATATAGTCAGTGAAAAACAAATGGGACATATGCAAACAGTCGGGTCATTAACTGGGATCTGGGGCAGAATTCACAAAACATCTTAAGGCTTGTTATTTAAGAGCAAAATACATTATTTAAACTGTGATATATACATAAAATAAGGTGATTTCATCATCATCATCACTGGAATATTGTCTGTAAAACTGTAGAATGTATACAGAATTATAACATCAAAATATAATGATTGGTTTAGTCAGCTGAAAAATAAACGTCCTATTATGTTAATTGGTACCAGATACAAACACACTTAACCAGTCAGTATTTCATCTATCTATCTACCAAAAGTTACTTCTCGTTCCTTATTAATTGCATGTATTTTTCACATTCCCAGACACAGACCTGGCATTTGTCAACCAACCAATGTAGACTTGTCCTTAAATTAATTGATGAAACGCAATGTCATCCATAGCTACGAGGTCAACTCCACCCTTCCTCTCAGCTTCGGAGTTCTTGCTGTTCCTTACTAAGACTTGCTCTCTTCGGGGGGCTTTGTGAACAGGTCTTACATGTGGAAAATCTTACGAAGGAACATGGAGCACACTATTCTCACGATCTAAGCGCACAGAGCAAGTGCATTTAGGCCCACGTCCAAAACCTTTTGCTTGTCTGACAGATAATCTGAGCACAAAGTAAGGTGCATCGTTCACAGCTCGGTATCGAGTCTTTTAAATAATCATAGGTCTATTTTGGGTGTAACATCAGTGTCATCACTCATTCCCTTTGAGAGACAGGTGCACCTTGGCGGACTGCCATTATGACAGAAGATTTGCAAAGTAGTTGGAGAGAACTCTTCCCTGAAGAGGAAACCGATCTGCTCGTGTGCAGATTGATGTACATAATACAAATATTTCACACTGCAATCTTGGACATGCGTATCACACCTAGATGAACGAAAAAGTTCCAACTCACCATTACGTCAACTCAACAGGAAGTCCGCCGTTTTGAAATTTAGTCGCCATTTTTGGCAATTCACACATATTGTACTTTAACAAACTTCTCCTGCAGATATTGTCGGACCAACTTGAAATTGAGTCTGTGCACTCTTAACATGTTTGGAATTAAAAGTTATCAAAATTATACGTCTTCGTCGATCGGTGTGCCCGTGGCCCACCCGTGTGCCCTCTAAGGGTAAGCCACACTGGTTCAAGTTTGTAAATGCGGTCATACTAATACCAAACCAAAGGGCAACAACAATACAAAACCCAAACAAAAATAAAAATCCCCCAAAAGACACTTTTCATTTCATGTTTTTTCATATTTCGGACAACATGTATGACACAGTGGTGTAGTGGTTGGAGCAGTTGCCTCACAGTGAGAAGTAATTTGAGGCATGCGTGTCAGTTCAGAAAAAGGTCATACATTTTAATACAAAAAGTGATAAAAAGGTAATCCAAAATATCCAAAGTATGTCATCCAAAATATTCAAAGAAAAGTCATAATATAGCATGTTGTCCAAACTATGATAAAAAAAAAAAAAAAAGATACATGTCGATAGCATCACGTCAAAAAAGTGACCCAAAAGTCATTTTTGTATATAGTATAGCCCGGCCGATGCGGCTAAATTTGATGTTTCGCTGTGACACAGGAAGTTGATGTTTAAGGTCAAACGATGCTCCAAACCTCACGAAACTTTGCACGTGCGTCAGGCACCAACTTTCATGAGTTTTTGAAAATGTTAAAGCTGCCAAAAAAAAGGCAATTTTTGTTTAAAAAGAATAAGGAACAAGATCGAGAAAAAAAATTGTAACTACAAGCGGGAATATGCGGACCCTCGCACGCTGCACGTCTGGGAGCCGGCGGCCCCGACCCGCTGGATCCCCAACGTGCAGCGTGCGAGGGCCCGCATATCACTGCTTGCAGTTTTAATTACCTTTCCGTCTGTTGTAGTTTTATGTTAGGTATTTACTTAAAACCAAACCTTAATCAATATGAATAAAAATAGAAATAACACTTTTTTTTATGGTTGGATTTAAATTGGCTTAGAATAAAAAGATCCACAAACAGTTTATTCACATAAACTGCCTGACTACTGAGAATTGTGTCCAAACTGTGGTGTAGTGTGTAGGAATCACTTTACAGCAAAGAGCTGTGCCTCTCCATCCATAAACATGAATGTGTTTAATTCTCTTTTTCATATTTTTGTAACCCAAATCTAAACTCCAAGAAAGTATGGCGTGGTCTCTGGGAATCTCTGCAAATATTGTTTTGAAATGCAAAATGAATAAAATCAATTTATGGGAAATAGGCTGTATAACAGAAGTACTGTGTACAAATTGTATTAGTGCAGTGGTAAGTAAGGAGGTTTGGGTAGATAGGCATATAGAGTATATATTTGCCTTCAAGCAGACTTGTAGCTGCAAAATGTAGCTAATTACCAACAGATTTATGCAGCTCTATAATCATTACTGATTTAAAATTGTTTCTAACCCTTATTAACCTGGCTATTTAGAAACTAATTGTTAGGCATGGCCCTTTCACGTTCCTTCTCCACCTTGCAAGTGGATGAAATTATACCAGAAACCCTACTTTGACAAATTCAAGATCTCGGCCATGAGAGCAGAGGTGGAAATATTCTTCCCAAATAAAATTCTCTTAGTTAGAACTGTTAATTGTATGAGGTGTAAATTGGCACTTCTTTTTGAATAATGAGGATAAAGAAAGAAATGAATGTTTAATCGTATCTGCCTGCGCTGGTGCAAATAATAGCACACACACACACACACACACACACACACACACACACACACACACACACACACACACACACACACACACACACACACACACCAAAAGAGAGGTTGTTATTACACTTTATTTACCTATCGATAGCTCCTCTTCCTCCTCCGATTCCACAGCTAAAGCAGGGTTCTGGATGACATTCAGGAGATGGGATGAAGGGACACAATGTGTCTCCTGATGTGACAGAGTTGATTTGAGGTCATCAGATATTGGGGTAGATGACATGGACACCGGACCATCCCCATATGTTGGAGTTGACCTATATCTAGAATATGCATCTGGAGGGGACTCATTAAATAGAGATAACGTTGATGGGGTTTTTGCAAATACACCGTATGGCACAGAGGTGGTTTGTCCCAGACCTGGTGCCGGTGTTTTCAGTGGCAGCTGTGGACTAGCAGACACGGGTGACAAAGGCAGCAGGAGTTGATTATCTGATAGAAGAAACTCTGGGTCACACAAGGAATGTTGGGATTGCTGTGGGGACATCAGATTGCTTCTTGGTGATTCGCAAAGCTTTGGAGATGAGATTGTTTCTGCAAATAACTGGGAGGACTGAGGTTGTTCTTGAAAGGAAGATGAGTCTGAACCTTTTCGTAATGGGGCTGAATAAACTCTGGGTAGTAGGGTCGACTCATTAGAGCTTGATGGTGAGACTGTGAAAGTGGACCTAAGGGACACAGATATAGATGGAGAAGGGGAGAAATGTTCTTCTGGGACTGGTGAGCTGTTACCATCCAAAGCTGAATATAAGAGAGGGGAGGGTGAAGATTTGGGAATCTCAGACTGGGAATGTGGCAATGAGGACAAAAGTTGTGGTGATTTACATTTAGCTTTTGATTTGTGAATAGTGGGAGAGCAGATGGTCCCTGGTGGCTCTGAGGCTAGTGTCTTGATTGATGCCATTGAAGTTCTTTGTGTTTCTGTGGGTTTACTTGTATGGGGCAATGCTGTGAAAAGGATGAGATACAATCAATATTAAGTGTATTATTTTGCAAGCATGCGGTCACGTTTCTGCGATATAGGAAAAAAAAAGGTTCCCACACAGGATTATCAGAACAAACCAATTAGTCCCTGTGCATTACCCCATAGCTTTATATCTTTTCTAATTTACTTCTAGCATGATGTTTGGATTGTTTTTTTCAATGTAAAAATAGAATCAATCAATTGCCTTTCACACCTGATCTACAGACAACAATGTTCTCAGTCCTTGAGGCCAGATACACTAAAACCCTGTATTATCACACTGTGCAAATGGCTCTCATAAAATAGCTTAGATCACTATAAAATGAACAAGTTATACAGCTCCGAATTGTATTTTGACTTTGCAAATACCTCTTCAGTCAGGTACTGTATTTTCTATACTTTAAAACATGAACCAGTGACATCATTTTCAGTTTTGCTAAATCGTCAGTGTAACACCACACTGTGTGCCCCTTAACAAACAAATGTCTGCCATCCATCTCTCCTCATGAGCCACTGCAGAGTGCAGAGTCATGGCAAATGTGCTTACATTGCAAAAAAGTCACATGAATTTAACAATGATGAATCAGTGGGCACACTGGAACTTATAGAGGTTTAATTTCAGGATATCTTTGTATTTATCTACATAGTTTAAATAGTGCACCTTCATGTTGCAAACCACCCCAAAAATGTACCATTCTGAACATTTTGATCTCCCCCTGGTACAAAAATGTTTCCACAGAAAGCTTTGCCCTTTTACTTTTCCCTGAAAAACTTACATTCAACTGAGCGTTGTGCTTGTGAAGTCTGAGTCTCAGATGAATGCAGCTTCTGGGCTGTTTTGGGTGCTCCAGACTGTCTGGATAGTTGTGCTGGACCGGCAGAAGAGGGGCTGACTCTTGACAACCCACCACTGGATACAGCTGTTTGGGGCACCAGTGTTTTTTCTTTCCTGGAGATTTCTTGAACAGAGGGGAACCTGTGTGTGAAAAACAGCACTTTGTGAATGACTCCACATTCACCTGATAATGTCTAAACATGTGAAAGATTTAACACATTTTACTTTAATAACAGGATTCCTTCTTAAATATGAATAGTCTGAAGGTTAAATAATGCAATTAACATTCTGCTGTTTATACCACAAACACTGAATACTGACACCAGCTTCCACAATATTGCTCTTTTGATTTTACTAAGATATGCACAGAAATGATGTGAATGATCTGATCATTTTCTCTTTCGTCTCCAAGGAACAAAAAGCTAATTAAATGAAGTGGAGACCTGTTGTTCACCTGATGGGTTACCAGCTGCTTAGAAATGTTCAGAAATCGCCCTTTAACCCTTAAATTAAAAAAAAGAGAGGTTGTCAACTCATGAGACTCATCTACTAAGTATTTACAAATTATATTGTAAATTATTGGGTTTTATGGTTTCAGCTACAAATTTCCATTCTGTGAGAAAGTATCAGTATCTTTTCTTGAGACAAATGGGAATTAAGAGAGTTTTTTGTATTCTCTCTGTAACACACATTAACACACTACATAGCCATGACATGTTGCGTAACATGCAATTGTCATTAAAAGGATTTAGGAGTCATCTCAGTTATTGTTGGTATCTTTTGGCATGGAATAAGCCGGCCTTAAACTTGTGTGTATTTCTCAGAGGAATATTACTGTGGTAGAAAAGCTGATGAACGAGAACTGATCAATAATAAATGGAGATTCTGTCAATCTTATTTAGTAGATCCACTTTTGGAATTTTCCATAGAATTCCCTTGGCTGTGTGTCTGCATGTAAGATGAGTGTAGTCGGTTCAACCTCTGCTTTTTTTTTTTTATCAAGCAGGGTAGTGTGCATGTGGTAGGTACCCGAGAGGTCCTGATACACTTATTTTAAATTGAGGCTTACTCTCTGTTGATGTCTGTCCTCTGTTCAGCAGCACAGTTCCCCTTTATGTCTCTGCATGGCTGCAGAAAACAAGAGATCAGTGTTGTGAGTGAGGCAGAGATGGAAAGACAGAATACGGCGGTGTTGTGAAGCCCTGTGTGCAGGTGTTAACATTATCTGTGTAGACTCTCCCATTCGCCCTGTGTAGAGGTTCAACATGTGTTCATGCAGGGAAAATGTTTGCTTCAGTTGTTCTCACCTCATCCAGGACTTCTATGACAAGGCACGACTCAGGTGTAGTAATCTGTGGCTCAGTTCTGCCCCTGCTGACAGGGACAGTGAACAGTGATGCACAGTAGCGACGCAAATCCTCCTCCTCAGCTAAAGACAGACACGTGCACACGCACATGCACACGCACGCACGCACGCATGCACGCACGCACACACACACACACACACACACACACACACACACACACACACACACACACACACACAAATCAAGACAGGGCAAGAGAAAAAGAGAGCCATGATGTATGTTGTAATATGAGAGACTCAGGGCATCTGTTACCTTCCTTTGTTTTTGATGCTGCCAGATTTATCTGTATAAACATATTATCTTTAGAAAGCTACTTTAAGAGGAACACATTAATTAAAGACATATTTTTATAAAAGATAATTACAGGTAAACGTGTTCTTTAATGGTAAAATTATAGTTGATAAAAGAAATCCCAACTCTGTAAGGCATTTATCATTCAGAGTTTGCACTGACAGGAGCCTTTGTCATAAACCATGCATACTGGCCGATGTACCAATCACAGGCCGAACCAACCCTCAGCATTCTGCTCACCTCTCAGGTCAATGCTCAGCTTTTGGCATTCAGCCAACTCTTCTACTGAACTTTTTTTATGCTCCGGCAGCACTGAAGGTGACCCACCTCTGAATGATAAATGATGGACATAAATTGGGGGATTAAATCAAAACCAAATATTTAATAGAATTTCCCCCCCCCAAAAAAAAAAAAAATCTGTTTTTATTATTTATTTTTTGGTACCCCTCATTATATACATTTACTTCCAAGCCATCAAAAATAACTTTTCCATCAAAAATACCTCAACATTCAGATAGGCAAACCAAAACTGGCAAAAAAACAAACAAACAAACAAACAAAACAAAACTGGCCAGGCTATTAAATATGGGTTATCATTACTGCATTATTTATAATGGCAAAAACTGAATAGAACATGTTCTTGTTGTCGATCAAACAATACCATCAGGGATGTGTCTTATCTGTCCCAAATGAAATCTGCAGCACGACTGTGGCCCCAAACTACAGCCACAGTGATAAGAAGCATCTTCAGCAACAAGAAGAACAAGTCGGATTGCATGATGAGACAGTAAGAACAGTGGCAAGTTCTCAGAGGTGCTTGAAACATCCTACCTGTGCCAAGTACCTTGAATAATTGTGCATTTCAGAGAACACCAGAATTTAAATTGATTTCTTACTGTTTACTTTACATTGCATTGAGGTAGAAAAACTCATACTTTTTAAAGTATCCTGCACTTACTTGTATTGCCTCAGACTTTTGCACAGGAGTGTAAATTCTTCTGCAGGTGAAACATGCTAACGGCCATGACTGAATACTTGAGATCAACAGACATATGTCTTCCCTTATACCCTCCTCCTCCTCCACTGATGAGAAGTCCGGGTCGTAGAGAGTTGCTCACTTGGTTCTGTATTCATTTATAATTTTGTTTAAATTGAAAGATGATGCTGACACAGCAGGGGATGAATGATGGTGTCATGGCTGAGGATACTACCTCACTGCTATGAGTACAGCACACACATGTGATCATCTACAGTTCCTATACTGTATGCCTTCGTCTTCTGGGGATATGTGTTTAATATCCATAGTATACATCATCTTACTTTGATAGGCACATGAACGCAAGTTGATCAAACGATCATAACTTGTACAACTTACTATTATAAAACCTGTATGCTGATATTTCCCTTTCTTTTCTCTTGATTTGTATGTGTTCTTCTATTGCTGTTCTACCACTGCAAGATACCTGTCTGTGCCACCTCCCTCGCTTCCTCTTTCTCTCTCATACTAACAATCTTTCTATCACATCACCACATGGGTCTGACATCTCAGGAAAATGCGAATTTAAAACAAGGGGGGGTGCTCCCTCCATGATGCCAGAAAACATCTTTTATTATTCATGGACACACACATTGCCCACCCTTTCATATTCAAAGACAGGAGAGGAGGAGAAGCTCTGCAGCCTGTTGTAATTGGCGTACATTAGGAAAGTTTGAAGCAGGTGGAAGGAATAGTTTATCAGCTGTTGAAGAGCTCTACATTTCCCAAACACAATATGGTCTTCCTTACATCTGCATGTAACAAAAAACAGTGAGGTATCAATTATTAAATTGTGAGCACAAATATGAAAGCTCTGATGTGAATTTCTATATGAATAGAGAAGGGCTGAGTTTTGCTATAGAAAAGTGAGGGATAACCAACTGTTCACTAACCATTCTTAATAGGCAAGTATAAAACATGCCTACTAATGAAACTTATAGCTTCCCCCCGGTCCGTGCATGTCATGATGCGGAGCTCGGTTTGCACGCAACAAAAGCAGTCTAAGAACTTTTTGATTGTGCTTCGTATGAGAGGAAAATGTATGTATACAAATGATAGCATAACTGCAGCCATGAAAAGAAGTTCTGAGAATCTGCACTTACCTGCTCTTTCTCAAAGACCTGGATGTGTGACACAAACTACAATAGAATTTCATTAACAGAATTTGAATTGTGAACTGAATGTAAAAAGTTGACGTTTCCGTGAGGAGCAAATACAGTTTCAGAGCAAATCAATTCAATTTCACAAGGAAACATTCAGTTTAAAAAAAAAAAAAAAAAAAAAAAAAAATCAAATTCAATTGAGAACCCCTCCTTCAGGAGGGTCTCTCAACAGCAGAGCGTTTTCAATTTAATATTACAAAATAACCATTTGGAACTAGTAGTGCAATTCTCTGATGTGAATGACTCATCTTCCAGCATGATAAAAAAAAACATCCATTCATCCATTATTTCTTCACACTTCAACCTGTACAGGGTCACAGGGGATGCTAGAGCCTATTCCAGCTGACATTGGGTCCACACTGGACAGGCTGCCAGTCCATCACAGGATGGACGAGGACAGTTCATTAAAGGGCCAGCACAGGAGACAGACCACCATCTGTGCTTATATTCACAATTTCAATTCAATTTAGAATTACCTAATAACCAAGCATAAATTTCTTTGGACCGTTGGAATAAACCAAGCCCAGGCCCAGAGAGAACATGCAAACTCCACATAGACATTGCTGACCACTTTCCCTGTGTAAAACTGTCCTCTAACAGTTTTCATGGCATTACAAAGTAATTGTTAGGGCGTGACTTTTTTTCTTTTTTCTTTGCAGCAAGCAAAAAAACAAGGATTTGAACTTAAGTTCACTGTTGCTTAATCAAGTCTTTCTTCAAAACACATCTTCTTGAGAATGTTGATTGAGGTGATGAGAGGCAGTTGACAGCCGCGGGGTCGAGAGGTTTGGAAGGGGAGAGATAATCCTGGTGTACCTGTCTCCGTTCAGCCTTGACTGGGGGGCAGAAAGTCAGAACACTCCACTGACTGATGAGCTCCAGGCCGTGAGCTCCAGACTACAGGCCGAACCCCACCCCTCTCTCCCTGCCCCATTCCTTACCCTGTCAGGCTTGAGCCACCACTAACAGCCCGCTGCCCACACAATCACAGCCAGTGATTACCCGTCACAGTGCCACGGATGGATGGGCTGGCACTGATACGCCTGACCCGTTGAGAGGGAGAGATTTTGCTATTGTGTATTTGTATATATGTGTATATGTGTGTGTGTGTGTGTGTGTGTGTGTGTGTGTGTGTGTGCTCATGCAGGCCATCTGTCAAACTACTCTTGAGCGGTTTGGCTGTTCTGTTTGAGAGCCTGTTTGTCGTATGTGTATTGAAAAGGATGGAGTGCACAGGAAAATAATTTTCAAGGTTGTATGTCAATGTCCTATTTTAGTGTCAAAAGGTGTTTTTGAACATAGAGATGTACACACGTATGTGGTTGTGCACGTGTGTGTATTACCAGTTAGGTTGCTTGTAGTCTTCTCCACAGTGTTTGTAGCAGGTACCGATACTAAATCTGTCCCAAAGGCCAGTGAGGGCTGATAAATTTCAATTGGTGTTCTGGAAACAGAAAAATCATGTTGAAATCAGGCCGGACTCCTGACAAAAAAGTAATATCAACTAACAACCGTTCCATTTTCCTTATTTCCTGAAAGCTGGATCACCCATTAGATGGACACCTTATGGTTTTGTTCTCTTGTTAGATCACTATCCTGCAGCCCCATGCAAACAGCCCACAGCAATACCTTAAGTCTAAACTCTCCAGTGCGAGGCTGTTGAGCCACACTTTGCAGGCAGCAGGGGAGTTGCTTGTAGTTTATATCTTTTCTTCAAACTTAATTCATATCTTCAAACCTGGCTATGTTTGTCTTTTCTTTGTTTCAGATCATTATATTTAATCTTGCGGGTCCTTTTCTTCATCCTCCATACATCCAGTACTTTACATGCAGTAGCCTCACTCGCCTTAGGTTGTTTGCATTGAGGCTTTTGCCAGAAAGCAGTAAAAAAAAATATATGAAGCTCTTTTGGTTCCCTCTGGTCCTGCATTTTTACCTCCCTTTGGAGATGTATGTTTGAATCCTTCCTGATACATCATACACAGTATATAATGTATTTAAATTTATGAAAAAGTACAATATGGAGCAGAGGATGAAGAGTTTAAGATCCCTAGTTGAAAAGACCAACTCTGGTAAAGTGTCTTTGAGGAGACTTTTGAATCCATACAACATTGTTCTTCACAATAAGAAAGAGCAATTTGGAGACGTTCTATGTTAAGCAATGCAGTGGCAAATTTTTATTGTCTCTTTAAAATGAAAAAAAAAAATAAAAATGAATTGGAGATAATTCAGTAATTACTGAACTACTTTGCTGAAAAACATGTTTTGAGGCATCCTGGCATCTACAGTATGTATGTGTAGCAAGACATCCTCTTCAGCACATAGAGCATCAGGTCATCCTGAAGTCACAGGAACTTACGACACAGGACACCACAGATCTACAGATAAACTCCAAAAAGCTTTCACGTCATAAAACTCATCAGGCCGAATAGACAAACATAAACTCCCCTTTCAATCTTGGGTTTGACTCTGTCTCATGCTGTGAACCAGCTGATCTCTGACCCTTCCATCAGCCCCACAAGGTGAAACTATCCAGACTGCTGCCCTATGGTTGAACATTGTTACAACTCCACAATGACTAACTCAGTCTTCAAGCTGAAACTATAATGCACGTATAATGTTTTATTCTGTTTGTTTCTCATGCAAATTAATAACACTTGTACATATCATTGATGTTTATTCATAAAAACTGTAAATCTCAGACTGAAGCGGGCTTTTTCTCTTCTTCTGATTAACCTTAATATTTATCATTAGTCGCTCTGTGTTTAAGTTAATCTCACACTTTCTGATCGTCTTAGAGTTACCATGCTCCATATTTCTTATTAAACCTAAGTAGACTTTAAACCAAGTGAAAAACACATACTTTTAATTGAGACTAATTGATTTGAATTATCTCCTGCAACCGACAACGCCGCTGTTTTATTCTCTCTCTGCTGCGCTTATAAGTGTAGTATTATGCATTCCCACCATCACTCCGCTATAGCTCAGAAATCCTGTTCATGACATGATCCATACACTACAATATATATTCATATAGTTTATTGTTGGTGTAAAAATTGTTCAATAAATATCCTTATTGACCAAGCACTTGCTCCTGTGTATTTCCTGGAAGATATTGAAAGAAATCCCTGAATGTAGAAGTCATGGTTCAGACTATGTTGACTGATCACTTTTATATATGCCTATACAGCCTATTAAAATTAAATCTTGATTCTTTCTGCTAGACGGAAAGTGGTGCCCAAATATGAATCGAAAAACCTCATAGCTCTGCTTTCATTCTTTTTTGCTCAGACATGGAGCAACATCATGACCGGACTGGAGTCTTTAAGCCAACATTTGTTCAAGATCTCATAGAAGCCATTTGTGTTTTAACCAACATACCTTATTGTGTGTAAGCCTCTATGGGGGCTCCAAGATTAGTAATTTTTTATAGTTTGACAATGAAAATGTATTTTTAAAAGGCTTTTTTTTTTTTTTTTTTAGATAAGAAAAGCCAGATTTGGGTCATAAATTTAGCATTAGATCTCTGGCGCAGTCAAATCAGGTTTTACAGATTCAGGTACGTGCCAGGATCTCAGGTTTATGCCTTTGCAGACTTATATTTCAGGGTTCAGTGCCTTGATCACAGATACTCCGGCAGTTGATGGAAGGACAAGCCTTCACTTACCCCACCCACACTGCCCATCCAACCCAGGGAATCAGAGTGATACTGCCCTGGTCACAAGGTCGCTTCCTGTAACCTGCAGGCCACGCACAAATCTACCAAGGTGATAGAGTTTACGACTGTAATGTAGCTGAGCACTTTTAGCGGATTCTTTAGAGCTTCTTCCTCCTCCACACTCCCTCCTTCTTTCACTCTTTTCCCCATTATTATTGAAGCTTGTTAAAATTCAACCACCCCTTCTATCTTTCTGCCAGCCAGCCAGTCTCTCTGTCTCTCCATTAAACTCTGCCACCATCACTGCTGCAGGCTTATTGCACTCTAGATTGGTTCTCTGGTCTATTCCACAGTTAAAGGCTGCTATGGCCGGGGACTTAGAGCATTCCTGCTCAGGCAGTCAAAGGGCCTAAAACTGCACTCTGCTCCCCTCTCCCCTGACCTGCTCTCCAGTGGACTACTCAGCCCAAAAGGAGCCGCTTAAATAAAGGCTGTAATAATGGGACCTGCTGAAGCCAAGCCCGCAGGCAGTGCACCACACAATAAGTACTAAGAAACTGCTTTGTACACTGGTGACTTCTGCAGGCTGACCACAGAGAGCCAGGAGAAATGTGCTGTGGTGACAGAAAGTGTGTGTGTGTGTGTGTGTGTGTGTGTGTGTGTGTGTGTGTGTGTGTGTGTGTGTGTGTGTGTGTGTGTGTGTGTGTGTGTGTGCACGAGAGTACATTTGTGTCCCCATTAATGGAAAAAGCAAGAGAAGGTGTGTGTGATGTGAGAAATTGGGAGTTGATGTTAAAAATGTGTGTGCATGTGGTCATATCAATGTTCACACTTGTACAAGCAGTGACCTCAGCAAATTGTCACTTAGTGACTGTGTCTGTTAAAATGGTGGCAAATTGACTACAATTTTTTGATGTCCATGGATACAAGTCACCATGATGCAACACCTCAATGATGAAAACTAAATGAATCACAATGAATAATATAAATAAAAATGTACCTTAATGTACATAGATGTAGAAAAGGAAGCAGGAAATCTACCTTCACATTAGTGCAGAAATATGTCATTTGAATTACATCACAATGGTTTTATCTGGGTTTTTAGTTGTTTTCTAAAAGTAAGTACAAAGCTTTGCACAACTGCACTAAATATATTCAATTTAACAATAATTTGGCACAGCAATGACAAATACTGTATCAAACCTACACAAACAGTAAAAATGCTATAATCACCACGTAAAGTAGTAATTATTTAAAAAATAATCACAGTCCTTACTTTTGACAGATTGTGTCACATTAAAAGCTGTGGTAAAATCTGTGATAAACACGAGACATGTCAGTGGCTAAACTAAAGAGTTATGTCTCGCTTAGCAACCATATGTTTTTCCTCTGGAGGCACAAAACCAAACTGTGAGCTTCTTCAATCACGTAAAGTTCTAAAATTATAAAGAACTAAAACTATATGTTGTCATGCATAATGAAGAGGGGAGAAGCAAAGCTTTTCATGGCGGCTACTGTCTGAATATGATGAGTGAAGCCTACGTGGTTTAGAATATGTACTGTATGTGTGGTGCATGCACATTGTTGTCTGTACCTGCGGTGCTTCTTGAGAAGCAGTCTGTTCATGTAGGTGAGGCTGCTTTCTGTGAACTCCACCTTGACAGGTAGCCTCTCTTCTCCCCCTCCTCTTCTTCGTCCTTCAGCTCCTCTGTCTGGCGGAAGGTCCGCTTGGGTTGCCATAGCTGTCATTGATACTAAGAGGAATATGAGGAGGGGGAGATCACACACTAATAAAGTTAAGATAAGAGGATGAAAACATAGCCTTAAGGTAAGAAAGAGTGAGACTAAGGTAGAAAGGGAAGCAGGGAAATATAATCCGCCAGCTTCTCAACACACCTCCTTCCAAGAAGTGAGAGAACACCTTGTCACCATGCCAAAAGTGCCAAAACACAAACAGACAGGAGAGAGCCCCCTGGGAATGAGAAGAAGATGCACACAATACAAAAGGAACATAGTGAGTGCATAAGAGAAAGGGAAAGATAGAAGTAAGAAAGAAATGTTATGATTGTACTCCAGACACTTTGGCAGTCTACAGTGGCAGCTTTAAATTGGGCCGGGGTGCCATTGGTCTGACAGAAATAATTAGGGCTGGAGGGGCTAGCAGCAATTTGCAGAGCAGAGCGAAAGGTAGAGGAGAAGAGTATGTCCAAGCAGTAAAGAAGAGAAAATAAGAGGGCTAATAAAAAGCACAATCACCTAGACACATACACGCAGAACCTGGAATAATAATGATAATAATACACACCAACATAAAACTGGACACACAATAACTGCACTGCACGTGTGGCAACACAGTATATGGGAAAAGGCACAAAAATTGCCTGACACAGTGGAGCTTGTGTACACACACATTCATACAGCAGAGGCGATTAGTGGTGTGGTGTGGAGTTGGGCCACCACTAACATTGCTCTCATTATCTCAATATGCAACTGCCATGGATTACCTCCTACTGCAGCGGTAAGCACTTTCTATGCGGCCCTAACAGATCAATGCACAGACAGGGAGAAGGAAGCGGGAAAGCTGAGGAGAACATGAAAATGGAAGGGAAGAGTAGAGGAAGAGCTCGGAAGGGAAGTATGGAGAAAGGTGAAAAAAATTACAAGAACGCATGTAATTTTTACTGATATGTGGTTAGTAGTATTCTTATACAACAGCCCGTTCACTCCATTCCCATCAATGCCCGCGAGAGCCATGAGCGGAGGCATTATGTTTCTGGGATGTCTGTGTGTCCTGTCAATTCTCGTCTCAGAAACACCCTGAGAAAATGTTTTCAAATTTGGCACAAAGGTTCACCTGGACTCAAGGATAAACCGAGTAGAATTTGCTAGCCAAAGGTCAAAGGTCAAGGTTACTGTGACCTCAAAAAACAGGTTTGTGGCTATAACTCAATAATTCATATGCTAATTACAACAACATTTTCAATTCTAATAGGAAAAAATTAAGTGATGACATTTTGTATCCGAAAGGGCAGAGGTCACCTTCACCTTCATCAAACTGTTCTGCAAAAACATGTTTCTGGCCATTGTTCAACACCATAACTTAGGAACAGAAGGGCAGATTATAAACATATCTCACATTTGGTTGAAAATGTGTTTGAAGCATTCATGTTTAGAATTTATAACTTCTCTGTAGCAACATCCATATTTAAAGTATTGTCAATAGTCATGGCTACAACTTTGTGTTCTATCTGAATCAGTGTTATTGGCCAAGGATGTGAACACAATGTGGCTTTGTTTATCGATCTATGTATTGTTTAATTAATTTACAGACTAATACAGTAGATAGCAGAACAAGAACAACAAAGACTAACAAAGTCAAGCCAAGTCAACCTATGGATGTAAACTGAAACTGGTTGGCTAAGTCATGCAACCATAAGGCAGTAAATGCAGTCTTTTGATGCACGATTAAAACGGAACTTTGCTTTTTACCAAAGTAGGGTTACCTACTTTTACTTGAAGTTGCATTAATTAATATTTGTATACTAATTATGAAATGACTATGTGTAATGTGAAAGGTTTGACTGACGGTAAAATGCCGATACAGTTATCACCCAACTGCATTTCTACACAGTACTCCAGCCAGCTGATGGATTAACAACAAGCTAGAGGAGAAGGAGAATATATGAAAAGATTATGGGCAAGTTCACCTTATGAACACTCATGCATTCTAATGCAGTCCAACTCAAGCACCTTGCAGCAGATCACCTACTATCAGCATACATAACATCATTTATAGTTTAATCTCGTTGAATCTGTGGCACTCTCAACACAAATTAAACATTGTGAGGTTCCAGGGGAGTTATTTGCTGCGAGGCTCTTGTACTGCATTGCATTAGATGCCCCACTCTAACGCACTGTAAATACAGTGAAAGAGGAGAGGGCAGAGAAAGAAAATAATGAGAAACAGTAGCATGAAAGTAAAGGACGAGGATTATTTCCTCATCAGTCTCATCCATAATACTGGCAACATTTAAATCTCGAGAAACTATGAATACTTTCCAACCGAAGAATTAGGCCTGTTTTCTCCAAAAGAAGGATGGCGTTTCTAACAGGATAGTACCGTACATGTGACCATCGATGATGGTTTTATGTGTTGCCAGGTTATGACATCGACCCCCTCCCTCACCCACCCCCTTCCTGTGTTTATGTGTTTGTCTGTGTGCCTTCGACCATGTCGAAGCAGTTCACCTGGTCTGACGGGTATCCACATTGCCTCCGCGGTCATGGCTTCTCTTCTTCCATCCATTCTCTCCCCTCTCCATTGTCTCAGAGCCTCCTGGAAAGATTTTGCAGACTCCTCCTCGTTGTAATCTCCGTTAAGAAGCAGGGAGGGGGATTCTTTCCTATCTTCTCCGGCGATTACCTCCGTTTTCACTTCTCCATGACTCACAACCAACACCTGCAACAAAAGGAATATCTCATGAATGTAGCTTCAGTAACTGATGGCCAAAATGTGATGTAAGACAAAGAAGCTCCCAAACTGTGTGAGCATACAGTCTCATTACTAAAGGGCAGCACAAGTACGACTCACAGATACTCTTTTTTTTCTCATATACTAACACAAACAAATTTACATGAAGTAGATGTTTGCATTACTAAATATAAATGTGTTGCTGACGATTTTCCATGCACTACTGTCTGCTGATTCTGCAGGCAGGGACAAGCAACAATGCGTCTTTTAAGTTTACGTTGTTGTAGCGTTGACTATAACTTCCATTATTTCAAAGGAACGCAATCGATATTCATATTAGACCTCTAAGTATCAGATCAACTGAAATAAAATTCATATGAAATTTCAGAGTAATGTTCATCGGAAGGAAAATAATAGAATGATTTATGTCTTTACATCCTTAATACATAAGTATCCACCTGAACAACTAAAGAGTCAGCCGTCATTCAGTAGCAGTAGTAATTTTCTCATTTCCAGATTCTGGAAATCATATAAAGGTAAACAAGGTCTGCTAAAAACTCAACAATTTGAACTATTACACCTCAGATCCACAGTGATGGGACACCTTAATGGCTTCTCCTCCTCGGGCTCCCTTTATAATACACTAAAAGTATTCTTGGAACCTTCACATATGAAAAACTGTAATTAGGAAAACTGTTATACCAGTCTACGCATTTTTTCTGCACACCAAAACACAGTTGGCTCCAATGTATGTGTCAAAATAATGAATCTCAATTATCTACAGAGGTGTACAGAGGGTTCATATTTTTTTATATATTCAGCCAACAGGATTTCAAATATATTGACCTTCATGTACAGGAAGGAAGTTGATGTAGCTGTTGCCTTTCAGATTGGTGATTTATCATGGCTGTTTCTGAAGCCTAAACATGTTCAGTAAGTTAAATACTAGCTTGATACAGTATATATATAATTTTCTCAGTACCTTCTGACCCCAGCTGTTTGAAATGACTGCTGTGTGAATAAGGTCAACTGAGCTCTGTGGTGTAAAGAGTCTGAAATGTCAATCTAACTGTTTTTGCCAGACCTACACTGCTGGAGGGCATTATTTGGTCCAGAGGTACATACAGTTCACACGCCTGCCTGTAGATACAGCCTGTGGATATGGCGTCAATTAGGGTTTGTTTGAAATCTTTTCAATTGACTCACAGGGTGCTGAGGTAAAACTCACATGGTGTAGAGGCTTGTTTAATATGTTTCTACTGCATTGTCACAGCAAGTGAACTTTAAATTGAAAGAAATTTGGTTCACAGTTCAATAACCGCTTGAAAATAATACTTGTTAATTGTTGGGGCAGTCTTTGTAAAAGCATGTCCAGAACAAACACTAAGACAAACCTGACCTGTGTTGTCACAAGCTAATACTCAGAAGCATATGAAAGGGCACATACTGAGGTAATAAAAATCTCATTGGCACAAGCAGAAGATCTGCATCAACCTAGTTTTTCTAAATTCCTTTTTAAGAGATCCTGTCTTCTCTTGGTTTGTCAAAAACTCAATACCATGTGCATTTCTTGATCAGGTTCAGAGGAGTCAAACCAGTAAGTGGTTTCCTGCAGTCTTTAATGTGGTGAGTTAGGAGGAGTTTGTTTATTGTGCTTGTCTGTTATGTGCTCGCAAATCAATAAACTGCGTATACTGTAGAGTATAGGCCGGATTAAGTCAATGCATCTTCACAAAATTCTATAAATGTATAAATAAATTATCACTTATACAGTACATGTAGTGGTGAAGGTGAGAAAATAAGTATAGCCGTAGTTACCACCTACCTCGTTGCAGTCAGAGTAATATTCCATATGTTTTTGCTCAGCCTGTGTTCCTTTTTCTGGGCTCTCGTCTCCTCGTCTGGTAATCGCATAGTCTGTGATGGTGGGATCGGAATTTGGGGTGGTACTGGGACTGGGATAGGAGCTCGGGTTGTTCTGTTTCTGGAAGCACCTGACAACATCTTGAGTGCTAACATGGGTCTGTAAGTCTGTCTGTAACAGAGGAGCAAAGTGTGTGACACAAGATTAAGATTGTTGACGCTGAACAGAATTACAGCATCTAAATACAATAAAATAGCAGGGATATTAAGTGAATCAGGAGCGGATGGAAAATAAAAGACAAACTAATGTACATGCAATGAATAAAAGCAAGCGAGTTGATGCATTATACATCGAGTTAAAGCAAGAAGTGAAGCATAAAACAAGAAATTGATCCATGAGGCAATCTTTTAAAAATGTATTTTTTGTTATTTAGGTTTTTATAGACTGTAACGATTCAGCTAGCCTAAGTTCCACTCTATGATGAAATATTTCACAGTTCAATCTTCTTGTTGAATGTTTACATTACCAAAGTCAGCAACGATTCTGCCCATCAAGCAGCAAAAAATGTAGATCAGATGGCTTTTCTGTTCACTGAGAGTAAGGAAGTAGACTGCTCATCGCCAGTGCTGTTATTGTCACCACTGCAACTGCGATCAACAACAACAAGCTTCGTATGATCAAACTGTAGACACGAGATGTATCAGTCACAGTTTTTCCACAAATGAAGGTAATAAGTACCAAGCAAGCCCCACTTGATGTACACTAATGACATAAAGGCAATGAGATGAGGCCACTCCAGACAGCTGCCATGAACCCCATTTAAAGGGTACAGCCTAATCATTTTAAGTGCTCATACCTACATCACTGGCATAACCTTGAAAGCCACAGCAGTGATCTCCATTTTACGTAATATGTGCACCTTTATTTTATGTAAATTAATCCACAAAAAGCAGAAAGATACTGGGAGTGTGTATCACATGACCAAGCTGGTAGCACAAGTCATGTTTACTGCTTTTATTATATCCCATTTTAGCTACAAAGCAATGCGGATTTAAACTTTGTCCAATAAAAGATCGCACACGCGCGCGCACACACACACACACACACACACACACACACACACACACACATCCTCAGTTTTTCTTGGAAAAAATGCATTTACATACAGTGTGATCAGATATCTCCCTATTGGATGAGAGAATGTGAAGCACACTACAAAAGTGCTGATTGATTTTCTGTATACCACAGGCTGAATTCATTATTCTCTTTCATTAATCACCACTGACCAGTAGGGCTGCTCAGGTTAACCCATTTGGAAACTGATATCTCGTCCTTTAGAGTGTCCAACAGAACCACAGAAACAAATGAGGAGTTACGGAAAGGTGGAGGAACTGAAACAGGTTTGGGCCATGCTAAGAAGCTAAAAATAAATTTGGTAATTTCATGAAATATTTTACTGCTTTTCAATTCTTGTCACCTTTGCTGGCAGCCACTGACAACAGCTAACACTAGAATGATGCTCTTTTGTAGATCTCTTTCACACTCCACCTCAAACTCAATTATTTATCACCAATCACCTCTATCTAGAATTCATTTAAAGTGAACAACGGTTTTGCTCCATATTGACAGGTTTCCATGACAAAAAGGAGTGCAGCTGACAATATACATAGCCATTGGCAAACAAAGCCTGTCAGCTTCTTAGTCAGTGGGTGACTTAAGTCATTATGCAAAACTGGCTTTCACCATTTAGGAACCCAACAAAAGCTGTGAAAAATGGAAAGGTAGAAGGCTTACTTTTCTAACATACTGCTATACTGCAGCCAAAGCCTGATGGTCTGTGATTTAGATTTTGTAAGTGTGGACAAACAATGTGGGTTAACCGGTTTTAAAATATAATAAACTGTACCAAAGAAATGTCAGTGACAATTGAGTAGCAGATCTGAATTATCTGAGGATCTGCTTAAGCTAAACAAGTGTAAGTTTAAATGTACAGCAGGTAAGTAACTGTTGTACTGAAGAATATACAGCACCAAAGAATCAGTAGCACAGAAATGCCAACCAGAAATGAGACAATATGCTTCCAGCAGCAGATCAGTTATTGTTGTTAAAAACAATTCACAGAGATTGGCATTCAATACAGGCCAATTATTCTGTATCATTTTTCTTTTGCATGATTTTCAACTTTATATTTTCAAACAGGGAAGGAAACCCAGTCTTTGCATTTCTTTTTGATTGCTTTATGTTTTCAGAAAAGCGTTTTGTTATATCTCACGTGGCTTTGACACTTTGTTTGCCCTAGTTCACACCTCCAATGTACATTTTTACTATGTTGGAATTATGACAAAAGGAGGATTTGATGACATTAAGCGTGACACTTTTAACAGCTCTTTAAAATCTCAATGTCGGCTGGTGAAACCAGCAGCTTTACTCTGATATGATCAACCACCTGAATTTCTACATTTGTGTGGAGCTTGACTGTCACGCATGCAGCATGAGACCATGTTTTCCAGTGTGGTATTTGTGGGTTTTAATGACTTCTGCATTGTGAGCTCCTAAACGTGGACCTGCAGCCCTTACAGAGATTCACACTGCCTGATGAGATTCTTTAAAATAGAAGAAACTTTTTGAACATAGAGGAAAAAGGAGCAGGAACCTTTGTGGTGACCTTGGTAATTTAACTCATAACACTATCTAACATGTGGGTGGGATATCTATCAACCAAATATGCATTAACTGTGACACACAGCAGACCTCTTTGAGCATTACATCACTTCTCTTGGCAACACCAGACATTTTCTCCTGCAGGATGGAAGCAACATCATATGTTTAGTGGATCCTTGTCAGGACCTCTTTGTCTATGTGATGGATTCTCCATTTGTTCTTGAACAGTTGCATACTGTAATAACGCTGTTATACATGGATCAATTTGTATAAGTCCAATTTGGCAAAGACAGAAACTGAAATATATTAGGTCTACTCAGTGATGAAAGCAAAACAGAGCTCATTCAGTGATGCTCTATCCGTGTGCTGAATTCAGTATCTCGTGGGAGGGAATTTGCCAGTGGCTATAAAATCTTTAAGAATCAAATCTTTGTCTGAAAACAATCCTACAAGCCTGGGGACATAATTTTTCTCATCTTAAGACCCTCTCATGGCAAATCTGTGCATCGTACGAAGTTTTAAACAGTACATATGCTAAAGCCATCCTTCTCGCTCTCTTTCTCTATTCGGTCATCAGCCAGCTGGGTTTACAGGTGCCCGTCAATGGACACTGAAGGTGCTGTTATGCCTCAAACTAAGAGCTTGTCAGTTCATCCAGCAGTATCTGAATGCCCCTTTCGAGGTACAATTGCTATGGGCCAAGTCTGGCAGTAACTTTCTCAAACGTACAATCCAAAAATCATCCCAACCTCACACAATCGCCAACTGTTCAGAGTTGTAGGAGTAGGTGAGGCTTTGAACGTCTCTCAAGCTCTCTTTTTTCCTTCTCTAAATAACTTCTGTCACTTTTCATGTGTACAGCTGATATCATGTTGGAGGTTCCCAGCAACAGCCGAAAGAAATTTGGGGATTCAGCTTTTGTCAGCTACGCTCCAAAGCTGTGGAACAAACTACCTGTTAGATATCAGGGAAGCTAGCTTGGTAAATACTTTTAAAAGAAAGCTCAAAACATATCTCTTTACATTCACATTTTAACTAGCTACTCTTTAAGCTCTCTTGCACTTGCCTGCACTTGAACTACCGCGCCTTTAAAGTGCATATTGCTTATTTTATATTTTAACTCTAGTTGTGTTTAATTTTATGCATTTATCTGTTTCTTATGCATTTTATGGGTTCTGATGCATTTTATCTGTTCTTCTGCATCTCATTTATTTTCTACATTTTTAAATGTTCCTTTATATCTGTTTTTATGTGACACACTGCATATAATTATCTTGCTGTAAAGCACTTTGAGCTGCATTTCTTGTATGAAAGGTGCTATTCAGATAAAGTTTATAATTATTATTATTATCAATGCAAAGACTGCCTTCAAGGAGACACTATCCAAAAGTGTGTGCTGGTATCAAAATATCACAGTGCACTGTCAAGAATTCACAGAGACTTTATACAGTTTTTCACTCTTATATATACCAAGGAGTAACGTGCAAAGTTTTGTCCATTCGTCCAACTATTTTCGACAACGTGGTGAAGCTTGGTGTTTACAAAGTCAGGTTTGCTTAGGCTTCATCTCTTCTTCATTTGGGTTGACAGTTAACTAAACGTTTAACTAACAGTCATTTTCAACAGTCAACTGTGTAATTTGACAGAAAGCAAATGAATAAACAAGAATAATAATAACAATAATAATAATAATAATAATAAAAATAATAATAATAATATAATTGAAAAAGGTTCCATAATCATGCTAGTGGGCAAAAAACCCAAACCAAACCAAAAAAAACCTGCTCTATTGATATCTGCTGTGAATTGTGCACAGAACGAATGGAAAATCTACAGTTCAAGCCAACACTTTGGCACACAGTATCAGCAACATCTATGTGGGGCAACTTCAACTACACCAGCTCCAGGATGCTGTTTCAGCTCTGCAATCACCACCTTTGACTTGCCTCTTTTAGGGAGCAATGGAAAATTAAATTTTCCTTTGAAACACCATACATTAAAGTGATGCAGGGGAGGCTTTCCACTTCTCATGTGACCAGGCTTAGTGTCTCTCCTACCCTTACTCTATTATTCAACTGTACAAGAGCTCTTTGTGGTTTCAGGTACCTCAAATCGGATTATTACACAAGTAAAAAAAATATAAAAACTGCAATATAAAGACTAAGCTCACATGGTGCTGTAGTTTTCCTTAATGTTGCACCCAATAAAAAAAGAGACGTGAGTGGGGACAATAAAAAAAAAAAAATCATATAATTTAAATTAGCTTTATTAAACATGCTAATGTAAATGTTTGTGTTATTGTATAACTAAAAACGACCTGTTAAGTGTTTTGATATGCCATGGCACAACCACACCCATCCTGTACTCTACACGGGTTAGGTGGGTGTGTGTGTGAGAGAGGCCGGACACACGAGCTGATGAAGCCCTGATGAAAGCCCCAACACAGGATATTGATGAAATGAATACTCATTTTATCTTTCTCTCACTCATTCTTTCCAAGGCAAATGAAAAAGGATTAGCGGAGGAAAGAGAGAGATTTGCCTGCATCAGCTGCATGTGTATAATCCACAGCCTTTACATCTTGCCAAAATAGACAGTTTTGCGCTACCGGTGGCTAAAGTGAGGACAGAAACACAAATGAACACTTGAAGAGATACGGAGAGTGAGTTGTCGTGTGTGGTTTCACTGAGCTGTTTCAGTGTGTGCACTTTTTGTCTCTGTCAGTGTGCATGGCTTTGTTCCACTACGATGGTAACCCAACACATATTAGTGTGTTGACCCCAACCAGCAGTCAGGTAGCACGTCCACATAACAACTGAACAAGCAGATTACGATGATAAACTGATATGTTCTGTAAAAGGGCTGGTTAATCGTGGTTGTTCCAAGTCGTACAGTTCTACACATTAACAAGCAGAAAGCCTCAGGCCTCACGTAAGGAAAAACATGTTGTCGGATCAATCCCAGAAATTACTGTACATATTCACAGAGCTATATCCTTGCACAAAGAGTACATCACAGAGGAGTACGTCTCTTTGTGAGTACTTTTAGATGAAAATAATAGCACCCAAGAAAACAACGAAGAAGCTGGGAGCATTGCACACATCCTGGGAGCGAAAACAGCACCGCTAGCAGAAAATAGAAGATCCCCCAAAAGCCAAAAGTACATATAGGAACAACACAAAACATGCAAGCCATTAAATCAGTCCACATGAAGAAACACTGCGAAAGAAAATGAATACATGCCCTCTGCATATAGAAGGAACCAAGTAAGTATGAATGCACAAAAGAGAAAAACAAACTCCACTTCGCTAATCTTATATTAATCAAGTTAAAAAAGGACGAGACCTGAATTTGGCCACAAGAGGCTCCTTCTGTCTGTTTACCAGCTTCCTTCTTTCTCTCTAGTCCCAAATAGCGCTTGGTCTTGCGACCAAGATGAACGATAATATAACAGGTCGCTGCAGTTAATGCAGCAGGTTGGCATGGTTCTAAAGCATGCTATACTATGCTACGGAGGGGGGGGGGGGGTGACAATAGCAGAATCATTTCTCCTACACCAACTCATTGATAGTTTGATAAAAAAAAAGTTCCTTTGAGAAACAGTTCATTAAAGCAAGCATACTTAAGATAACAAATCGGTGCTTTTGATGTTATCTAAAGAGTTTAAGTCTAAAGTTTGTTAAGAATGTTGGTGAAAAATTATTGTCGTGTGAAAAACAAGCAATATCTGCTCAATATCCCATACTATGTAGTTTAAACTGCTATGATCTTATGTATCGATAAGATCATTTGAAAACTCCCCATGTTTACACATTCACAGGGTGTTTGAACAACACAGCATATTCTGTCTCATTATGAGCATTTGGTATATCTTTGGATAAATGAGGTTCCCTGTTAAAAATGCTTTCCATACAAATTTTATTTAATAGTCCATTGCTTAACAAATACAAACCATTGTTTGAGTGAGTGAGTGAGTGTGTGTGTGTGTGTGTGTGTGTGTGTGTGTGTGTGTGTGTGTGTGTGTGTGTGTGTGTGTGTGTGTGTGTGTGTGTGTGTAAGTCTGTGCATGTGTGGTCAGAGCTGGGTGTGCCCTGTATTCTGTTCGTGATGTAGTGTGAAGTGTTTTGTGTGAGTTCAGCATACAGATCTGTGTGTTCATGTAAATCATTTAACTGTATACCCATAAATATACACACTGGAGGGGTTTAAGAAGTGCAGGTTTTGCGTAAGTTTGTGACCGAAGATCCGTCAAAGTTGTCGGATATCAACAACGTCCAACATGACTATAGTATGTTAAATTGCCACATCTTTCTATTACAACTCTTGATGTATGCACAGCATAGCGATGTTTAATTCTGGCAGGTCAATCAGCTCTCAACTTCGTTTTATTTCTTTATCCTACATTGCCTTAATACATGGATGTGCAAAATAGAATGTCACATTTGTCATCCATGGCTTTTATCGGTACTCACAATTATTAAAATTAATAGATGCAGTCTGGGTAGATGTACTGCAGAATCTTTGTCTACTTTGTGGATCCAGCACAAGTGTATTGGCTCAATCAAACTCTCTGCCCTCGACCCGCTGCCTTGTCTTTCTGTCCTTTCTTTGACTGACGACTGTGGTTGCTGGTGTTGGGTTGAGTGCTGCCTGAGGCCTGTTGTTCTCTGTTCTCTGTCAGAATGTGTTTTTGCGTGAGTTTGTGTAAGATTGTATGACATCATTTAAAATCAATATCCCAATTAATTGCCACATTTACCTTGGTAAGGATGATTCATTTAACAATTTCCTTTTAGCAGAGTTCCAAAGAGATTTTGATTTGTTTGCCCCACTAATTCAACATTTACTATTTTTTTAGTTTTTAAAGTAATAATCTCAGAGATTTTCATTTAAATAGATGCTAACTCACTGTCAAGGGATGGTGATTGAGCAGGTGGCCCACTGATGAGAGCCCTTGCATTTATTACAATGCGAACAACAGGCTCTGTGTCTGTGGCAACGCTCCCAAGAAAAATCAGAAGTGGCGCACAATTAGTGATGCAATTGCCATCACCTAACAGTGGTTATTCCACCAGAGAGGGTTGGCAGAGCTAACACAATAGGCTCAACTGCCAACTGACTGATGGCACAGTATACAGCGTTTGGATCTCTGGGAAGTGAAGTACAAAAACACAGTTGCAATTACTGCTTAATGCCATAGGTGGTGCCTCATAGAACAAAACATATATCTCTGAGATTGCAACTGAGTTTGCCAATTGTTTACTGTCTGAAATGTATCAAATTGTATATCTCTGACAATAACATCGTTATGGCATACTCACTGGGTTAAACACATACTAACTGACAGCGATTGGTTGTTTGTTAGTAAAGTAAGCTTTGATTCATTGTTGAAGTTGAAATAATTCATTTACGAGAGAAAGTCGATTAAACAAATTATTTGATTTACTGACCAGCCGTGGTTTGTTTGTGTGTGTGTGTGTGTGTGTGTGTGTGTGTGTGTGTGTGTGTGTGTGTGTACACATACAAAGGGGAGGATAGGGGGCTGAAGTACAGAAAGAGGATGAAAGATAAGAGAGGTTAAAATAAGTAGAAACTGTAGTCAGGGATGCAAGAAATGCAAAAGAAGGAATGAGTGAAGCAGAAGGAGAATGGGATCGAAAAATATTTAATTTAAAGTATCAGTGAATGACATCAAGAGCAGGAGAGAGACTTGATGCACGTGACGAAGCTCACCTTAATGGGGATCATTCTGTGGAGCTTCAGTGCCCCCTTCTGGTGAAATCTGCCAAAGCAGCCAATGCAGTAGTTCTCGGTGCATTCAGCACACATCTACAATACAGAGACACATGGTGCCGTTAGTGTGTGTGTGTGTGTGTGTGTGTGTGTGTGTGAGAGAGAGTGTGAGAGAGAGAGAGAGAGAGAGAGAGAGAGAGAGAGAGAGAGAGAGAGAGAGAGAGAGACAAGGTGCAGAAGAGGAGTGTGGAGATTTGTGTGTTTACATATCTTATGGAAGCAGAAAATGTATTTAACCCTCATGTTGTCCTTGGGTCAAAATGACCCGCAGCTTTGTTCAACCAAGTTCTATTTTATTTCTATATTTTTATATTTTTTTGGGATCATTGGTCATCATTCTTTAAAGAAACCCTCACAGCCTCCTTGTCACCAATGATCCCAAAAAAATATGAAAATAAAATAGAACTTGGTTGAACACAGCTGCGGGTCATTTTGATCCAAGGACAACACGAGGGTTAAAAGTGATCTTACATGCATTTATGAGCATTATGATAGGAATAGTTGATCAACACTGCTGGAGGAAGCCCAAGACAACCATCTGATGTCTCAAGAAAAAATGCTGACACACTTTATCAAGGAGAATCAGAATAACAAGTACAGCTCGGCCCAGCCATCCCAACTGAAAGCTTGCACCTCCTTGGCCACACTTAGAGAGAGACAGAAAGAGAGAGAGAGAGAGAGAGAGAGAGAGAGAGAGAGAGAGAGAGAGAGAGAGAGAGAGAGACCATGGGAAGGAGAGTGCCTGTGTGCAGATGCATTTGTGCGAGGTGTGTGTGTGTGTGTGTGTGTGTGTGTGTTTTATATGTGAGTGTGGGTGTGTGAATGCATCTTAAGGGAGGTCATTATCATTTCTATCTCTAAGAATCTGGTCTTATTAGTGGGGAAAAGTCCTTGCATCAGCAGGTTTGGAAAATAGGCCTCAACCAGGTGGACTGGGAACACAGGCAAGGCCAGGACGAGTGGAGACACAAAGACGGGAGGGTGGGATGGAGAAAAAAGGACCAAGGCTGCGTAACAACAAACAGGAAGGAAAGGACTAGCATTCTTTTGGTTCCTTTCATTTACCATGCTGTTGATATTTAATTAATGCCAGTAGTAGTTTAGTTCAGGCTCTGAAGAAACAGTACAAATTCTACTTCTCCGTCGAGAGACTCTTTTTGTGTTACTGTGTGATATATTTCTGCTCCTAATGACCTGGAACCTTCTTCCATAGTCCCTTTCTTGCTCACTTGCATATTTTCTACTTCCTTACCTGATTATTCATTGCTTACTCTACAAGATAATTAAGATAAACAAATCACTGCTTCATACAAATTCCTTGCAGAGGAAAGAGGTCTTGTGCAAACTTGAACCAACTGATTCACATATTAACCCTACTTCTGCCATTCCTCCCTTATCTTCCTCCCTCTTTTGGTTCTTTGTTATGGATTACTGTAACTAATGCATTTAGGTGTAATATTGTGTTCATTCTCTTTTGTCACACATTTCAGTATGTGTGAGTGCACAAGCAAGCCTACAGCTGCGACATTGTCCTTTATTGGTCCCATAAAGCAGGGCCTCATTTCCCCTCTTCAGGCCTGAGGATAAATTACAGCCACTCCCCAGGGACGCGGCATCCCTATCAGGCTCCAAGCAGCATAACGCTGCACTCTTTGTTCTATGCAGAGAGAAATGAGCTACTTTTTTTTTTTTTCGCCTGGATGACTGTAGAATACAGCACAAGGCTCGGTGTGCAGAGTGTACATGTGTGCACATGTGGTGATGGTCAAATCTGTGCCAGTAGGTGTGCGTCATTGTTTAAAACAAGCCCAGATGTGCGAATGATTGTGTGTTTGCATGTGTGTGTGTGTGTGTGTGTGTGTGTGTGTGTGTGTGTGCCTAAGTGCAGTTCCAGACAGAATGGCAGAGACAGTTGTAACGCTTCCCATTATTGCCATCATTATACTAGAGCTATCCAAAACGTGCGTGTGTATGAGTGCAATGTGTGTATTTGTGTGTGCATTTGGCCTATGTGCTTGCCCAGACGACTATGAGCGCCACCATTAAGCCCATCACTATGGGACACTGGGGGCACTGGGCCCTTCATTGGACAGTTCAGTGCCATCACCATCAAATGCACTATCAAGCAAATTGCCACATTACATTTAACTCATTGTGTGTGCTGCACTTAAATAAGTTATTCCATAACAAAAGGGGCAGAAAAATGGTGGATGCCTGCTCAACTAGCTCAACCCCTCCCTCTGCCTCATTTCCTCTATAAGTCTCTCTTGCTCTCTCCCCCCATTGCACTCATTTTCTGTCTCACAGCCTCTCCGAAGCATCAGTTATTCAATACTGGAGTCTTCTGCCTTCCTCGTGAAACAGGCTTGGAATTACACAAGTAGCTGAGGATTTAGGAGGCAGGGAAGTGGGAGCAACTGGTCATCAAACATCCATTACTCAGCTCAGTTTGCCACAGTCCATTATAGACACATACACGCAAAGCATTTCTGTCCCGCTTCCTCTTATTCACACATACAGTTGCAGGATGTGGTCCCTCCTTCTGAGCAGCTGCAGATGAAGAGCGAGAGAGAATAAACAATGGTGCCCTCAGGGGTCTCGAGTATCGATAAATGGATCCAACAAAACTGTTATCAGTGCAAACACAAACACACAGATAGACCAGCAGATTGGACAGTTGAGGCACAGAAAGAGAGAGAGTCAGGGAGAAGAAAGAAAAAGATAAACATGACTGAGGGAGTGCAGACAGACAGACAGAAACAGGTTGGAATACGGCAGATGGGAAAATTGAGAATGATGAGAGGTGAAAAGGTGGCGGTAGAAAGACAGACGGGTAAACACAGAGACAAAGAGGGAACCAGGGTGGGAGACAATGGGCACCTGAGTGGCACATGGAGCAAACAGGTGGTGCAGGGGGAAGAGAGAGCAAGGAGGAGAGAAAGAGAGTAGGAGGAAGAGCGAGACAGAAAATGAAAGATTAAGCATTTCAACTTTGAATATAGGTGAAGTTAAACGACACCTGGTGTTTTTAACCACCTGTACATGTTTGTGTTTGTAATGATCAGTGCGAGATATCAGTTTCCATACAAACGTTTAATCTGAGTTCAGTACTGACATCTGATCCCTGAAAACAGGTAATTTTACAAGACTGGTGTGTGTGTGTGTGTGTGTGTGTGTGTGTGTGTGTGTGTGCGTACCACTCCAGCAGTCTTGACTTCACACTGACCACAGATCGTTCCCTTCAGTCTGCTTTTTCTTGTCATCCAGAGACCGGTGGTACGAGCTGGAGGTGGTGGCTGAGGTGGAACTAAGAACAGCAAGTACACTGTTGTTCACACTTGGCAAGGGGACTTCATTGAATATAATTTCCATTTAAATAATATTTATGTAACCAAGTACCTGCCTGACAGCAAAACACACAAGCAGAGATATAAGGAGAGTGTCAAAAATACAGTTCAGTATGTGCGGCGAAATTGTATAAGAACCGAAAGGGCTTTTTGTTTTTATACAAAATAAATTAACAATAAACATACGATAAGTGGAATCTTCCGCCACTGTTGTGAAATACAGTAATTGCAATAAAAAGAAAGGCTACATAACCTGTTAGAACTGTACACACCAAAGACAGTCCTTGTAAACATGTAAGTGCTGTATATATATTTAACACAAGACATCAGCACATTTTCAAACATTCCGATTCAAGGTGTGAATCTGAGCCTCGGGGCATGTTTAAAACATTAATAACTTTGCCAAGGCTGGCTAATATTTAGAGAGATCAGTCTTAACAAGAGAGCTCCAAGGTCTGGCATCTGCAGAAGTAACTGTGAGCAGGACACTGAAGCTGTGAGCTTAAAAGGACTGCTTCGTCGCGCTCCAAAATGAAGGTTCAGGGAAAAGAAATAATTTCAGTGTGGGGTCGAGGGCACATCAGTGTCAAGTCTGCTCGGTGGAGATATCTCACATTTCAAGCTCAGGTTGTGTCTGTAAACTTCTCACCTGTCAGTGGTTCGTCCTTCAGCACTCGGATCTTCAGTTTACCTGTTGACAGCTGTTGAGGAGGGGGAGAGTAACAACTCAGCAGCAACAGTTTGTTTATGCTCACAGCCTACTAACAACACTGCACTTCTTTTTTTTTTATGGGTGTATGGGTGTAAGTATAGAAATGAAATGAATAAATAAAGTACATCTTTTTAGTACGAACTCTCCTGTTGACTTAAAGACCATACCCTGAAGACTCCCTGAATGTACCACATTGTGTCATTTAGAAAGGGTGTTTTCATTTTAGTATTTTGATTTTGTTTGTTTGTTTGTTTGTTTGTTTTATGAAAGTCTATACTGCGGTTACAGCTTCCAAATGGGAATAAGCATTTTTTTTTTTTTGTCTTTCTTTGACGACCATCCTACCACCATCGTGTTTCATGGTTGGCCATTTAAAGGTGTTTGCAAACTTTACAGGAGGAGTGACTTTGTTCTCGTGTAAACTCAGTCATTAGGGTTCCTCCCCTGAGATGCAGGACGCTAATTTTCTCAATTCAAGAGGCAGGGTGCAAAGTGCTATCTCAAGTCTGCTTGGCAGCGTGCACTGATGGACTAGTAGTATGCTTTGGGATGGCACATGGTGCATCTACAGCATACAGGAGTAAGGAGACGTCTTTTACAGTGCAGGTGAGCGGCAACGAGAATGATCTTCTTCAGAGAAAGAACAGATTCTGCATGTGAGGTTCTGATAGTAATTAGCGCGTTAACATATGTGTAAGCTAATTTACTTAATAATATAATTATATTACATCACTGACATTTATGGAGGCCGTGGATAAAGTGACTCCATCACCTTCAACAGGATGACACAAACACAATGGTAAGCTCATGTGCACAGAAAAATGTAAGTATTTCGACTGTACCTTTTGGAGTGTGCGCTCCTTGTTTTTCTTGGAGCTGTTTGTTTGAGAATTGCTGTTTAAAGGACCACATTGTCCAGACGTCCACCTAAACCGTCCCGAATGTCTAACAGAGTGAACAAGAATGGGAGAGTTTTTCTTTGAAAATCAATAATCTCAAATTACAACCCCTTTGAATTTGACAAGCATAGCTCATCCACACAATCATAGCTTTGATTTATAAAAAAAAAAAAAAAAAAAAGAGAGAATTGGTGATTATATCTGTTTCAGTCCTTGATTTGATTAATGTATGCTTTATAGCCACTGATATTTGCGCTACGTATGGGTGTGAGGAGTTGCGTGATGGGCGGCAGCAGGGTGTTGAGGAGTCTCACAGCTGGCAGGTAAAGGCTGTTTATCATGCAGAATGTTTCAGCATTCAGGCTTCAGAACCTCTTGCTGGAGAGGAGGGGGTTAAAGAGATTAGGGATTGTTAGCACATACTCCAGTTAGACCAAGAGTGGTGTCGGCACCCTTTGCCTCGTGAGGTCTCACTCTGGGAAGAGTGTTCCTCATTTCAGCTGTGATTCGGCAGAGGTCCAGGTGTCCGTCCGTAGGAGGAAGGTTGCTCAGATCCTCAACATATGCATAAAGCTTCTTGAGTCTAACAGGGAGGGGTCCCGTGGCTGTTGTCGGCCTGCAGGGTTGTTTTGTGGTCAGTGTGGTCAGACAGGATGCCCTGCCACATACGCCAGGCCTCAAGCTAGATTCTAACCGTAACAGGCTGGGTCGTGTTCTGGCTCTGAAACAGACACCGGAGTTGATCTCTGCTGTTCCGGAAATGCTCGTGATTCCACCGTCCGCGCCATGGCTCATGTCAACAGCGTCCCAGAAGTGGCTCGGTGCCATTTAACAACGTAGCCTGTATTTTCTGTGCATGAGTACATTTTGCTTTCCCTACAACCCAAGACAGATTTGTTCTGGCAGTCCTGAGTTCAGCCTGATTACCCACTTAAACGACAGTGTCCTATGTTTTCAATAGTGCACGCACCTCTGCTGTGAGCTAAGGTGACACCCTACACACATTTGCAAATGTAGTTGGCCACAGTTTCTGTATATTCTGAGGCAGATGCAGAACTGAACATGTCCCTGCATTCTTGCAGTCTTGGAGTGCTGGTGTTGCTCCCTCTGCCTTGATTGACTTATTTCTGGCAGGCTTGTATAGTTTTAACACTGAGGTATCAGATAGTAGGAGCCCTACTGCTGTGGGATCGGTTTTATCAACATGTGAGAGTGTCTTTGTAAGACCTGTGGATTTGGGTATAAACCAAGTCTATGGAGTTCTCAACTCTTGTTGGGAAGTTCACAGGCTGGTTGAATTTAGGCACGACAGATTGCCCCGCATCAAAAATATACATGAAAAGGTTACAAGAATTGTATCTACACACACAGAGGCAGATGCAGGCGCAAATACATGAAGATGAAAACTAATTGGCGCACACACAGACACACGTGTAAACACTCATGCAGGATACTCCTGTCAGTTGCAGAAGGTGAAGAAGTGCAGAGTGATCCTCATTTAGATGCGAGTTATTCATGCTCATCTTGTTGAATTATTTATGCTATTTATGCTATTGTGATGTCAGGCTGTCTTGGAAAGAAGTTTATTTTGGATTGAGCTGGCAGCCTGTCAAGGCACAGTGTGTGTATGTGACGGGAAGAGTTCCCAACACCCGTGATGCCATCGCTGGGCTCTGCTGACACTGAGGGTCGGCGTCAGGTAATCATCCTAGCGACAGCACCTAGGCAACTGGACTGTCGCTAGGGGAGACAGTTGAGGCACACCCCTGTCGGTGCGGGATGACAGGGTGTCCCCTCAGGACAGGCAACCTGGAGAGATAAAGTGTGTGTTCGTGTATCTCTGTGGACTGCATTAGATCACATTATTTAATCCACACAGTCACTCACTGAATTACACCCACACACACACGAGTAAACGAACACCTCAACGTAATTGTTGTCTTTAAAAGCCTGCAGATACACATCTATAGTCAATGTCTCTCTGCCTTACAATCACGCACAGAAGCACACATACACTTACTTTCATCTCAGCCCATTGCATTGAGTGAATCCAACACTCCAAACTGCAAAGTTTAATAAGCACAACCAAAGTTATTTTGCTCTACTTTTAACTAACAATAACAGCATATATGTGCTTGCGTGTTTGTGTACTTGTGTTTCGATAATTTGGCCTGTCTCACTTTGGCAGAGACCTTCAAAGGGCTGTTGGAGGGTTAAGACTTGGTTTCGGGGTTAAGGATTGAATAGCTTTAGGTTTAGGTTAGGGTAAGGGTCGGGTTCAGGCATTTAGTTGTGCTGGTTCAGGTTAGAGGTTTGGAAATAAATGGATGTCAGTGAATGAATGTCAGTCTTCAAAAAGACATGTAGAAATCTGCAATTCAGTGAGAAAGATGTTCATGTTATATGAAGAAAGAACGACAGACACACACACACACATGCAAACACCGCTATCACACAAGGCTGTGCACCTTTCACTGTCTAGTAGATGTACTGCTGATGACAGCCTCAGTGTCACAACTTCAATATTAGAAAACAAACATCAAACACCAAAATCAAGCTGTCACTCCGTCAAAAAAAAGTGTTTCATCACATTTAAAGCAGACGAAATGCATTGAGGAAAACACTAGTTTAGAGCAAACTCATATTTTTAAACAATATACAGATAGACTGCAATGAAAGGAGAAGGAACCACCAATGATTCAGTGTTAACCCAAGGCAAACACCACCTGTCGGTCCTGGGCACACTCAGGTCTGGGACATACATCCAAACACACACGAGGCTATCACCTTTAACTGACCCTTCGCACCCAAAGGGAGAAGAGACAACATCTGCGCCCCCCACACACACATGCAAATGCAAGCAGACTTTGAAGTCTAATGCCAAAGTAATCGTGTCTCCTCTTAATGCCTTATCGGTGTGAGACGGAAGGACGGAAAAAGAAATGGAGCGTTGATACGGGAGGGAAATTTATACCAAAGGCAAGAACAGTCCAGACATGAAATCCTGTGAAGACAAACTTTAAGACATTGTACTCCAGCATTAGTGTCAGGTCACCGGGTCGCACACATCTACGTATGAACGCATACCTACTGAAACAGGTACGTGGTAGGTGGAGCCCAATGAAACAAAGAAAGAAAAGGAATAAAGGACGGCAGGGAAAAAAAATAATAAAAGAGGCAGCCGATAGAATGAGAAGTACAGCGATGAGACAGAAAAGGAAACAGGGAAAAAGAAAGCTCAACCCTACTTTTAGATAAGACGAGAGCTCGTGTCTGTAAGCTGAAAGGCCTAAAGACAAAGCTACATTAAATCTGCGAGTCGGGCAGGCCACAACACAGAATGATGTACTGCGTTTGCCCCGAGCTGCCGCTCGGGCTTTATTATCGCCTGTGTACCCTTCACAAACTGATTATACTACACCCCCCTCTCAGCAAACTGAATTTGTTCGCTTATTCTTTGGGTGCATACATGAGAGAAAGTGTATGTATGTATGTGTGTGTGTGTGTGTGTGTGTGTGTGTGTGTGTGTGTGTGCGTGCGTGCGTGCGTGCGTGCGTGCGTGCGTGCGTGCGTGTGTGTGTAGCCCAGGCTCTAAGACAAAGATGAACAATTCATCGACTCTGGAACTGTGCGATCTAACAGACAGACAGAGTATGAAAAACAGAGCAGTGCATAACCCAGGCACACAGTACTCTGCACAGCCTGAGAATAAATCACAGCTTGAAGCTCCACAGTAAAGGTTTGTCAAAGATGTTCTGAGAGGAAAAGGTGAAAGTTTAGAGATAATTCAGGTAACGTTCACGTCGCACCCAAGAACCACGATTAACCAAATCCTCACATTTGTCTGGTTTCCGCCACGTACGTCACAGAGGAACAAATGAGAAGCCGTTTCATCTCGTTCATGGTCGGTGGACCAATTACTTGATTCAAACGGTTGAGCTAGGTTTTCACACGAGATGCTGCTGGATCGCTACACACGCACACGGCTTTCAGACAAAAGGAAGACGGGAACTGCAGTTACATGAATGTGGATTTCAAATTTAAAAGACAACTGTTGTAAGAGGGTGGATTCAAAAAAAAGTTCAGAGACTGCTAGTGTCGCGTGCAGATGGCGCGCACTGCCGTGACGTGCACGTAGAACAGAGAAGCTACAACCTTCATGAGTAAGTACTCCGAGCTTTGTCATTTGATCAAAATTAGTGCCACGAGTTTCACATTCTTTTGTGAGCAGTGGTTCGGATGCGTCAGTGATTCTTTATGCACCAGAGACCTGAGCAGAGAGCACACATCAAAGCGTGTAACAAACTATCAGGGAACAGAAAGACGCAGCAGAGAGCCAAAATCCAGCGAGTAGGGGTGGTGGGGAGCGACTACTGTGTCGTCGTGGACGAGAGACTTGCGTGTTTTCAAAGCACTGAGCAGGTGCTTTGTCATTTTTGGAGAACCCGAGTGCCATCACGCCACAATTAGACGCTTCAGATTGTCTCAGCCTGTTGCTTCGGTAGGCTTCCTGAAGCGTTTCAAGGGTCTTTGTTGTCAATTTCCAGAGTTTGACAAAAAATGTGATGTGCGCTGTCTGTTCAAGTTTCAGACGCATAAAGACAAGGAAACCCACCGAGGTCCCTGCTCACTCACTAATGAAGGTCGTAGCTTGTCTGTTACAGCTGCGCACCAATCGCGTGCGACGGGAGCAGTCTCTGAACTTTTTGATCTACCCTCATATTTTAGTACTCATCATCTGTAGCCACATTTGAAGGGTGTTCAAATGTTCTGCCCTGTGCTCCTTGACAACGGTCAGGACAGAGAAGACTGCACATGAAAACAAACTGGCAGAGCATAATCAGCAATGACCTATCTAAAAATGAAGGAATATTTATTTTCTACAAATTAGACCAAAAATATATTTTTTTTTTTCCTTTTTTTCTGTTTCCAGATACCACTCAGCCACCATATCCAGAGAGCACCGTTTCGTCTCTTTTCTTTTTGTGGTTGTGCCAGCTGAGTCTTCCACCTACCTTCCCTCCCACACGTACACAAACGTTTGCCATAGTTTCCCACCTCTTTCAAACAAAAATGTAAAATCGCTCTCAAACTAGCTGTAGAATATACTGTAATAATCCAAAGACATGGAGCCTGAACAGGAGTCCCGTGGTGAAGTTGTGTGCGTCTTTACTCATTAAGGAATGCAAACCGAAAGACAAATCCACATAGCGGTAAAGACACACACAAACACAAATGCCATTATTTATAGAGGGGCAGCATCAAAAATACACACAGGCAGCGACGCGGACATCTTGTCGTATCTTGTGGCCGGTGGAGCGATAAATGTTGCAGTATTTCAGTGTGACAGAAAACACTGTGTTTATGTGCTTATCATTTGTGCAGCCTTCACAAAATGGCCCTCTCCCCATAATGATATATGGCTTCTTAATTAGAGATATGCCTCCGCTGAAAAAAACAAAGTAGCACTCAAATACAAGGACGTACATTACAGTACAACCCCTCTTCTAAAACAATAAATGCATTGCTTTCCCAGGTGTTGATGTATGAAGCTGAACCAGGAGAAATCCATCATATGTCTCTCACCATACCTCAACTCTTACTCACGGATATAATAATTAGCTGTGATGCCTTTAAATGTACATTTGCTTGTGTCCGACTTTCTGGCTGTTATTATTGGAGAGAGTGTGTGTTTAAAATACATATTCTGCTTCGTCCTAAAGCTGTCCCGGAGTTATGTGCACATATATTGTGATATACGCCCCTATTACGCTGTTCTCCATAACTTCACCTGGGTAACACGTCGCAGAGTTATTAATGAAATGAGATGAAATGAGGTGAACTGGGAATAGAAAATAAAAACCATCTCATTAATAACCAGTGTTTGTTTTCGTTCTGAAAATTAATCTTGTCGTGGTAATGGGCCAGGTACATTTTCACTATATCCTGTAATGACATGGGAAGGAAATTACTATTAGTATTATTAATATCTTATGTGTGTGTGTGCATATTTAAATAAAGTGAAGATGCGATGCCTTGGTAATGGGCCACTATCATTTGGAGGCACGTGTTTGTCCCTTATGTAGCGACTGTCCCGCTTTCTCCTTGAAAATGCTGGGAAGTCTCCTGTGCAATCCAAACGTTTATTGGAAAACACAGAACAAATGACAAGAGGACAAACACACACACACACAGTGTCCGACTGTCCACAGTGTGTGTGTGTGTGTGTGTACTTGTATTACTTATCGGGACATAGATCTGTTTTACAGTTACATTTTGGGAACCTGCATCCGTTTTGTGGACAAAAACAAGTCTTTATAATGTAAATCATTGAATTTATGTCTGAATAAGAACCTTCGGGTATGGTTTGATTTGGCTTGGGGTGAGGTGAGTCAATATAATACCTCTGAAATGATGGAAACAACTTTTTCAATAGGCTAACGTCATCTCTCAGTGTAGCAGCCGTTAATTGATTCATGTCTGATGATTATGAATCAGTTACAGCAGATGTGGCCTGTTATGACACTAACATGTATCTACAACCACTTTTAGATGGCGTTTATCATCAAAACAAAAACGGACAGAACATTTTAGTCACCCATCTTGACTTTAACCTGTCATTTTTCATTTAGCCAGTGAGAATTTGGAAATCTAACTGGCGGCAACAGCAGAAAGGTCTGTCTCCATTGCTTACTATCAATTTGCACAGTGACTAAGTGCAGTGGCCTTTACAAGAAGAAAACCGGTGGCATTTAGCATTCACCTCAAATATAACATGATCACTATGTTTCTCGGCATGTTCAGCCTAAACTAGTGCGACTACAAAGGTTTCTTGTTAACTATGCAAAATATCTCAGACGTTATCAAACGAGAGACAAACTAAACTGAACTACATTTGGAGAAAACTGACAACTTCAGGCATGTTAAGGTTTGTTATAAATGTTTAACCCTATTTCTTTGAGGTGTGAAACCTCAAAGAAATTATATTAAACTCTAATCAATCAAGTTGATGCTGTATTCCCTGTCACGTCGCTTGTTTTTTTTGTTTTTTCTCTTGTTTTTTTATTTTTAGATGACAGACTAACAATTTATAACCACAATTTCTCACTGAAGGGTAGCTGCTGGCAATCTGAATGTTCACTGAACTGTATCATGGGAATAACATATGGTTCATCTGTTTTGAAGAGTGATTTTCACAAGCCACCGGAACAGCACTCATATCTGAGCTGAAGTAAAACTTTCAAAGATACTGAAAGTTACTTCTCACCGTTATCACTGACTTTTGTAACACTTGCCTTTATCGTTGCCTTGGCCTGTCAAAATGAATTATGAATTTATAGAAATAAATACAAACAGAGGCAGCCTTGCCCGTTTCACCAGAAAACAGTGAGACCTGCAATTACTCTAAAGAACCGTGAAGGTTGCAAACAAATATAAGCCTTATTGAATACATAACAGCAATTAGAGGCGCTAAAGAAAAGCATGTCAAGATGATGACATCAACAGCAGGTACAATCAGGACTTTGATGATGATAGTAAATGTGAGAAAATAAATCTAAAAACAAATGGGGTTAATGGTCATGTGGCAGTAGTTCTATAACCTTTTTTTTTTTTAAAAGCTACTCTTAACATTAAAAAAAACTTTCCCTCTTTGGTCGTTCACATTACTGTTAGTCATTCTTGTCTGCCAACATGTTCAGTGAAGGGAAGTATAGTTGCTCCACTAACTTTAAGAATAGTTCACTGCACGAGTGGCTTTTTCAATTCACTGACTGCTCCATTATTTCTTCCACAGCAACCCTTCCTTGACCTTTATAGGTGAAGAAGTCATTGACCTGCCTCGTCTCTCGTTTGGTGTCCTCCTTCATCTGTCTCTGTTACTCAGTGTCCCTCTTTGTTGCTTGCTCTTTTAAAGCTGTTGCAGTCTTTTCACACCTTCTCTGCCTCACACACTGCATAATGTCTCTCCTTCAGTGACTTCTTCTGTTCCTTTTTTCTCACCAATTAAGATAATCATTCATCTGTCCTTCTTGCTCTCAGCAGTTCTTATATTCTCCCTGTTCCATTCATTAAAAGACTTTTTTTATTTTTATTTTTTTTTTTTTAGGGATTTTTGGCTTTATTAGACAGTAACAATGAAGATAGACCGGAAATTTGGGAAAGAGGATCGGGGGATGTCATGTAGTCAAGGCCCTGCCAGCCAGGACTCAAACCAGGTACTCTGCTGCTAAGGGAATTTTTGCTTTCGTGGTATGCACCCAAAACATTTGGACATCTTTTTAGTTTTGGGAAAAAAAAGTCAACAGGAAACAATCAGTGGAGCATATTTCAGAAGAGTGACAGCTGAAGACAACAAAACCAGCTTAATTTAGGCGATGTTCAAACTGTCAGTCAGAATCAAATTTTTTGCAAATCCAATCAAAATCCAATCTTCCTGATTGTCTGCCTGCATTATACATTGCAAGTGATCAGATCTGTGTGTCTGTGTGGCAATCCTCATTTTTGTTTTGATTTACAGTGGTTGCTATAGTAATGACACTGCGCCGGGAAGTAGAAGTAGTTGACATAACCAAGGGTAATGATATGAGTTTTTAAAAACATTATATGACAGCGTCAGGGATGGAGAAAATTTGCCTGCTCTGATTTATTTCATACACACAGCTGTCAACACCAGTATCACTTTCCAACAAAGACCATGGACAAGACAGACCCGCTGTGATTGGTTCCCTCAGCCACCACACTCACACGTTTCCTGTACGTGTGACGTGCATATGAACTTTACGTGGCATCAAAAGTCAAAGATGTAAAGTAATAGAAGCAGTCAAATAGAACTGAACTGTGTAATTGTATTTCAAACCCCAAAGGAAGGTGGTCTGAAACAGACTTGTAAAAGCCAGGTCTCATGTGATGTTAAGCTGTTCACATCCTATTGGATTCCAATTGGATACGCACAGAAATCGGATTTTGACTGACAGTCGGAAGATATCCTTAGTCCTGCTCTCGCAACCACCAAAGGTTGCAAAGAGATTTCTCAATGTAGCATTTTACCGAGAGTTTAAGTAAAATACATTTCAGTGATGTATGAGGAGATTAATCGACAATCAGACAATGGTACAACTGTAATATTGGAACATGCATGATCCAACACTGTATAGTCCAGCACTTAATTTGAATGGTAATCCGGCCTATAGTTGTTGGTTAAAGTGTTGAACACTCATAGAGACAGACAGATGTGAAGCTCCTTTCTTGAAACCTCGTGCTTTGTGGGGTTTACAATATAAAATCAAACAAAAAGTCAAAAGTCAAATCACAACAAACTAATTACACAAACATCTCTCGTGATGGGGTGCAGACAACACAAGGAGAAGCAACAGTGTTTGTGCAATAGGCTGATGTCTTACTTCCAATCTCAACACCCCTCTTAAATTTGCCCCTGTGCCCTCCTCTCCTCTCCTCTCCTCTCCTCTCCTCTCCTCCTTCTCTTCTTCTCTAGGTCTTTAACACTCATACTCACCCTCTCTCCTCCTTCTCTTTACTCATGCTGTATTTCAGCTGTTGCAGTTTCTCCTCCATGTCTTTGCTCTCATTGGTCAGAGTCACCGTTTCCATTTTCAATTCTTGCAGGTTCCTGTGGTAACGTAAACACACGCACACACATACATGCAATCAGTCAACAACAATCAATCATACGAATGACCTACTCCATCAGCTTGGACAGCCAGGCTTGCATCAATATGTTCAATTCCTCTTCTGTACTAGCAGATCCCCGTTGCTGTGAGTAATCAATATGTTAATCAATTAGTTACTGGATCAGGATCCCACCAAGCCAGGCATCAATTCGGTCGATTACCTGTTGACAAATGAGAACTACAGTAGATGGCTGGACTTCATTTTGCACTGGGCATAATTAAGAAAACATATAGATTGCACTGAAAACTGCAGAACCCAGCTCATAAGGGTTACCTTCTCTGAAAGTCCATTTTGTGAGAAAGCCATTATCTTGAAAAAATGTAAATGGCTCCAGATGAAAATAGTACGGCAGCCAAGTAACCCTAATGGGTTTCTACCAAATGCCTTAAATCACATCATTGATCTTATCTCATCTTACCTGGCATTGAGCTTGACAGATCTGGCCTTGTTGTTAGGAAGCACCACAAAGTCATTTAAATTCATGTCTCTTCTTTCTGGTGGCTCAGGAATTCCTCCCGTGTCTTTTGCTGTGCTTTTTACAAAGACTCTCTTCTGCAATAAAAAAAAAAAAAAAAATTTAAAAACACAGACTGAATATCATGCAGGGCCCGGGCTAAATCACACACAACTATAAATGAATACTGCTCCAGTGAAATGAGCAAAAGAGCAGGGACGCATTTGCTCAAGTGAATAAGAGGAAGTTAAAACCAGCAATTCTGGGTGTTTAAATAGTATCTGGCAGACTTACAGTATGTGGATGACAAGTGGTTTTTGGGGCAGTGAAAGACATTTAAGAAAACGAGCCAGTAAGACAAGATATTATAATAGGAAGACAGCCACACTTGCTCAGCTGGAGGTGAAGATGAGTGAGCCAGTCTAAGTTTTGTTTAAGGTGGGTCACCACAAAGACTTTCACTAAAGCTCAACTAAAAAGTAGCTGGCAAAAGTAAACTTTCGCCCTCTAGAATGTAAAAAGCGGAGAATATTTAGACTAAAATCAGATCCTCAATTAAAAGTCAACTTACATGATGGCAAACTAACAGACCTCTTTCAGAGAGGTTGTTTTCACTTGTCATAACAAGAAAAGCAAACGTGTAAGTAAATACATTAGATATCTAGGATAAATTAGTGCCCATTGAAACTCCACTTGTAAACCTTTACACACCTTACGCCAGTCCTGAACTTACTTACTTTTTAACTTCAAAAAGACAAAAATGTGTGCAATTTGAGAGAGCAAACAACTGACGCTTCGAATGCTTATCGGTGCTCTGAGTGGAAATCTACAGTATTTTAAACACTTAGGAGTTAGAGAGCACAGGTTCCTACAAAAGGTCTGTTGAACCCCCTTGATCGAAAATGAAACTTCAAATTAGATTCTTACCCGGAAACAGAAATATGTTACAATCCGCATACTGTGCATTTTACATTTTATATTTTATATTTGTTTACTGTTATTTTACTGCTATTTTATTGCTTTTCTATTATTCTATTATTATCTTATTGCTTCCTGTATGCTGCTGTAGCGAAAAAAATGTCCCCTCTGGGATTAATAAAGTAACTACCTAACCTAACCTACAGTCAACAATGGGTTATGGGGAAATCCTGTCTCTTAATGCAACACAATCAATGGTAACAATGGTTTTTTTTTTTTTTTTTTTGCAAAGCATCTAACAGAGAGTTGAGTGTAGAGAGATGATTGACTAACTGAGGCTAAAATTACTGGTGACTCACCTAAAAGGTTTCAGAAACTATCATGCTGGTGACAGACACGTGATGAATTGCCATGTCACGTAGCATGCTGTTCCCAACAGGTATTTTGCATGCCGGCTCGCCAGAATAACTTAATGTGACACTTGGGTCATTGTTCGGGTTATTAATTCCACCTGACATTTTTTTTTTTTTTTGCTCGTCAAATTGTCTGCTGAGTAAGAAGCTTGTAAACGTGAAGCTGATGGCGCACCGTAGTCTCACCCGACAACATGTTTACTTAAATTGAACTTACCAAAATGTCTCCGTGGTTCTCTTTGGTTTACCAGCTTTTCATGCCATAACCAGCTCTTCATTTTATGTAAATGATTCGCTGTCTTTCATCCAGTAGTTCTGGCTTTGGCCGGTGGCATGATTCACTCCGTCCTCGGAGGGTTTCTGTTGGGCGATTGTCGCTATGGCAACTAATGCCTCTCTCTCGCGATAGCACGGCAGCTGGTGAGTTTACTGGAAGCAGTTTTGTTCCACGTATTCATTTACATCTCCTTGGTTTCACCGTGTGTGTGCGTGTGTGTGTGTGTGTGTGTGTGTGTGTGTGTGCGCGTGTGCGTGTGTGCGTGCGCGTGCATGCGCGTGCGTGTGTGTGTGTGTGTGCGCGCGTGTTGTAAACTTTTCCCTGTCTGAATTTGTTGACTAATCTTCAGCCTTTTAAAAAGATTATCACGGTATGCCTTTGTTTGTTCTGGGAATAAGCACTGGATTCAGTTCCCCTACTGCCTCAGTAATCATGAGTAGTGGGAATTCCCCTTCAATTAAAATCCTCACTGCATCAAGATAAATTTATAGCACTGATTAGAGCTTTGAATCATCCTTGTTTTTTTTGCCAGCAGACTTTGGAGTTGTCTTCAGTCATCCAAGATGATCATGTTTAGGTATTTCCTGTTGACAAGCATTAGAGATCAGGAGCAAACTAATTTCCCATTAACCCCAAGACAGGCCTATGTTTTGGAATGAATGTGATAAGACCCAAACGAGGAAAAGAGGGTGTATGTGTGTCCACAAGTGTGTTGATGTTTGTTTGCCTGCAGGAAAACTATCATGTTTTATATATATATATATGTACATAAGATTTATAGGTATTGCATAAAAGTATAAGCAAAGAGACTTTTAAAATGCTATAGAGAAGAAAAAAAACACATAACATGACACCACAGTACAATCTTATCATTATCAAAGGTTTGTTTAATTATTAATTTTACACACAGTGAGACTATTGCAGTGACATTAACAATTTAGAACAACATTAATTTGGCTTGGAATTTAACCACTTTGCTTTATGAATATTACATTTGTAGAATTAACATCTACATTTTACAAATAATAGCCTACTTTATGTATCATATTAAAAATTAACATTGAATAATCTTTTTTTTTATGATTTCTTGTATGTAGGCTTATAACATAGGCTACATTTTTAATAAGTATCCAAAGTATCCAAACATTAAATTACTTCTGCTGCAGTTCCCACAAGCTTCCCTTGCATTATTATTGTTAATTGTTATCGCAATCATATTTCGCTGTGATGCTCTTGCATTCATGCCTGTGTGTCGAACAGAGGAAATGCAAACAGATCCAAAGGCTCTTTGTGTGAGTGTATCTGTCTGTTTGTTCCATAAGTGCAGCCAGGCAGTCATCCATCCAGCCTCATTTGTATTCCAGGACAAAAGAAACTTTCTGATGACTGCAGAAGCACTCTTCTACTGCCAGCCATGCCCTCACCTTTACACCTTTTTTTTTTTTTCCGATGTCTCTATCCTTCCTTGCTGTCCTCCCTCCAAAACCACAGGACAATTATGGCTCAGCAAGCACACCTCCTAAAGCCTTCTTTCTCCCTCTCCCTTCCTTTGTCTGTCTCCCTCTCTTCCTAGATTGTTGGCATATGACCTATTGCTCCTGCCATCAGGGAAGTGTGGGTGTATGACTTATTGAGCGGGTCTGTGTGTGTGAGTGTGAGTGTGGATGGTCATTTAGGGTTGTGACCCTCCAGCTGGTTTCTGTCTCTGCTGCTAAACAGTGACTCGCTCCCTCGCCCGTTCTCCCCATCTCTCCCTCTCCCTGCTCTGCCTGCATAGACAGCAGGGTGTGCAGTGGCATACCGATGAGCGGACGAGTGAGAAGCAGAGAGAGAAGAAGTGAGAGAAGGAGTGAGAGAAGGAGTGAGAGAAGGAGTGAGAGAAGGAGTGAGGGATATAGGAAGGAAGGGTGGAGGTATATAGGGAGGGGGCATTGCAAGAGGGCAGAGGGCACACAGAAAAGCAATGCAAGAGGAAGAACAAGAGAGCAACAGAATGCATCAAAGGAGGGCTACAACAGCAGAGCAGTTGCAGGAAAAGGACAAGCACTGTGCTGTGAAATGTCAGGGCTATTTAATTCATTAGGAGGCAATGATTATGGTGCTGTACTGAATGTCATCTGCTGGGTTAAACCCTCCTCAGCAGGGCCATGCTGGATATATATTGACTGTTTGGCAATGGTGGAAACAGACTGGAGATAGACAGAGAAGAAAGAAAGAAAGAAAGAAAGAAAGAAAGAAAGAAAGAAAGAAAGAAAGAAAGAAAGAAAGAAAGAAAGAAAGTCTTCAGCCAGCCAGAACACAACATTTTTTGGTGACTCTTGGTATGCACAGAGGGGGCTGTAGGTAATCCAAGGAGTATATTGACGACATAATGGAGAAATTGTTAAATAACCTTGAAAAAGGTGGTGGGGAGCTTCCATCCATCCATCTTCTATACCTGCTTATTCCTATTCAGAGTCACAGAGGGGGTTGGAGACTTTCCCTGCATGTACAAATGGAAAGAAGGTCACCAGTCCATCATAGGATTAACATCAGGCACATTTACGGGAAAGTTTAATCTTCGAGTTCACCTGATCTGCATGTCTTTCAATTGTGGAACCAAAGCACGAGATGTTTTCATTCACAGGACCGTCCTCCTGTAACTGTCAGACAACAGTGCTAACCACTGCACCAGTTCACTAAGGGAAAACTGATGGTATTTAGCTGATGGATAGTATTTAGCCCAACGCAAACTGGATCCTGACCTAATTTTATATCACAAAATCAAACCAGAAAACTGAAAAGGATCTGGGATGCATTAACTGAACTCAAATGAAATCAGCTAAAACCTCCAGTATGGTGAAACAGCATGAGCTCAAAACATCATTATACCAAGCAAAACAAAGGGTAGAAAAGGTAAAGGAGGAAGAAAAAGCATGCAGAGTCTGATGAACAGAGGTCAGAAATAAAGAATTGGGTTTCATGCTTTTAGACAGCACATGGCCAATTATCTCATAAACAGTAAAGAACAAGAGATATCAGTCACAGCTCACATGTTGCAACACAGCAGGAAATATGTGGTATCTAAAAAATATAGGAAATCCTGAGAAAAAGATGAACAGATGTGTGTTAACGTGGTACCTGGATGGCTCCAAGGATAGATTAGAAAGCATAAACCATCAGATTAGTGTGACACTCTAACAGACTTATCAATCAACGGAATCACACACTAAAATGTACACCTATTTAAGCCATAATACATGCTAATATATATTAAAAGTCAAAATTAAAAAAAGGTACCCATTTCTGAGATGGCAGCCTTCACCACAATACAACAGGCCTTTTTTCACAGCAGGTGTATTTAACAACCTTTGTAATTGTTAAATCGCATTTAGATGTGTCAGTGCCAGGGTCCAAGTGTGTCACATGCTCCCTTTTAAATGGAACAGAGGTTGTCAACAGCGCACACCTCTGCTTTTTCTGCTACAAATTGTATTTATCGTGATAAAGGTGTGTGGAGGTCATCAAAATGTTGTACGAGTTGCTCACAGCATTCAAGAATTGGACAACATACTCTACAGCCCTCACTCTGGAGTGTTTTCACTGCAGCAACTTCTTGAAGACATACAGTAGGATGAGAGGACTGTTGACAGCAAGATTTGTTTGGGACAATGACTTGGGAAGGATATTAATTTTCATTGTTTAAAATGAACTTACTATCGTGCTACTCATGCATGTGAAACAACATGTCTTCTATACGTCCAGCAACTAATGCTATGAACATATTAAATGAGCTTTGATTTTATTGGTTAGAAGGGATGTCATGTGACACATGTTAAAGATAATGCCATTGGTTCGGAGGTTGTTTTTTTGTTTTTGTTTTTTAAAGCAAATTTCCATAACGTTAAATGTAAATGATGAAGTCCCATACAGGGAAAATATCGATATATCAAAACCTACATGGGTGTTTTCAGTTATTTTGGTTCATTACACTTTAGGTTGAAGCTGGGTGAAGCTATGCTGGAATCTGTCACCTTACCGATAAGGAATTATAAATGTGTAAGTAGTCCCACTTTTACAGGTGCAGGAGTAAAGTGAGAAATATATTACATCAAATACAGGATATAATGCAACCACACAGCCCAGAGAGGAAGTCTACTCAGTCAAATTAAGTGAAAACATGAATAGGTAGGGGTTGGTCCCCTCCATGTTACTGATTGGGGTTTACAGTAATTGTGAGGTTCTCGCTAGTAAATCACTGATGTTGAGGTGAGGTAAGATGTGTCAAGCTGCTATCGCCTGAGGTTCCTTGTCCTTTTTTTATAATTTATTTTTGATTTATAAAAAAAAACATTTTTTAGTGAAGTATTACTGTAACTGTTATTTTTGGAAAGTGCACAACTATTAAAGGTCTCATATTTTACACTTTTCCAATGTTTTATTTTCAGTTCCAAAAAACTATTTCAACATAGTTTTGCATCTCCTCTCTTAAGCATCTCTCTGGAGCTCGACCAAGAACAGACTGTTTCATGTCTGTGTCTTTAGGATATCAATGACCCACTCTTCTGATTGGCTGACTCATTTCTGAGTAATACATGCCCAGGCCAACCACAGATTTTCTTAAGTCTTGCAGCTTACTGGCTCCACGACTGAATAATCGCGTTGCGTTGTGTGTTGTATAAAAGGTTGGACAGTGGGCCAAACTTAGGGCACACATATGATAGGAGCTTGAGTTTGTAACATGACAAACTTCCAAAAGTCAAAACTGCTTGTCCAAATGACTGAGTTGCTGAATAATAGGCTGTGTGCATTTATCTGTGGATTAGGTGTTTTAACACTTTCACAGTATTTTATGTCACAGTTTAACATCTGGCAAAAGATGTTTTCAAGGGCTGCAAATATAATTTATTCTCAGTGCTGTGTGGAATATCCAATAGCAGGTCCAAAATAACAAGATTCCCTCTCATTAAGGTTCTCATCCCTGAAAAACCTCTTTCAAGCCATGACTGTGAAGAGAGGTACTCAGTGGACATGCCAGTCTAAAAGATGTGAAATAGATGAGGAGGAGGCAGACGGGTAAGAGCAAAGAACAGGGTTCAGCGCCATCACTATGGGCCACAGCGGGATGAGAAACATGGCCAGGAATATCGGTCCTGGACATCATGAAGAGAGTCCAGCATACCGGCTCTAATGATGTCTTCATCCTCCTATGATTTTCTGCTTAAGGTCCCACAGGGTGAGTGATTAGTTGGTGTGTTTACTGTATGTGTGTGTGTGTGTGTGTGTGTGTGTGTGTGTGTGTGTGTGTGTGTGTGTGTGTGTGTGTGTGTGTGTGTGTGTGTGTATTCGGTCTCACCGGCAAAAGTAAAAATGAAACAAAAGAAACAAGCTGATCTCAATAAAACAGTGAGTAAAGGAGACAGAGGAGTACAGTGCAGGACGATGACTCAGAAATATATGGTAAAATATATGAGAATAATGTGATTTCTGTATTTAAAAATCTAAAATAGAATTGAATGACCATGGAGACAGTGATGAGACAAGTGTATGACTTGATATGTAGATATAGGAAATTAGAGAGGGAGAACTAAAGGGGAGTAAGACAGAGTAGGCGACAAAGAGTACTGCAGCATGAGGGAAAGAAAGAAGAGCTCAGCAGAGCAAGGTAAGATATAAGTGTCAGGAACTGATGGCCGGTCTGATGTCACTGAGAAAGAGACAGAGAGGTAATGAGTGCTGTGGTGGAGGGGAGAGAGGCCAGAGGGCTGGATGCAAAGGCCAAGTGAGAAATTGAGAGGGGAGGAAGAGAGAGATGGATGAATGTGAGAGATGAAGGTGCAGAAGGGTGAGGAAGGAGAGGAGCGCAGAGGAACACATGCGAGTGGCCCTTCATCATGTGGAGTAGCTTAAGATGATGGCTCTGTGTCACACCACCAGACACTCACACTCACAGAGACAAAGTAGGCTGCATACGCAGAGATCACGCACATCAGTCAAAGCTAAGATCTGACAGTTAGTGGTGCTCAAGTCTCGCAGATGGCAAGTGGTCATTCTGATGATCACCCAAATGAAACAAGATGGTGAAAAACAAAAAGTGAGCAAGAAAGAAAGAAAGAAAGAAAGAAAGAAAGAAAGAAAGAAAGAAAGAAAGAAGGAAAAAGAAAGCGATGTAAAGTAGGTGACTTTTGAAAATGATCAAAAGCATTTGATAGACAACAGTCAGGCAAAAAGCAATGATTGGGATGGGAGGTTCTTAGAAAGACAAGGAAATATACAAATGGGGTAGTAGGGGGGTACAGGAAATCATAATCCTCCATTGGACAATGATAAATCGTTAATTTTCACTAGGCTAGAAGGTTTTGACAAGAACACTGACTGCCTTGTTAAAGCTGCGTCGAAACGGAATTGTGTGTCATTCTCTTTTTTTATTCAATTTTATTAAATCCAACTCCAGGAAAGAGTGAGTGTGACAGTAACAGCTGCAAAGAAATCTGGGCCAGACATGACGTTTAATAACCAGGGAACAAGCTGATAGTGTTTGATCACACCAGCCTATTGTTCTGCCATGGATTATAGAGACAAATGGTGGCATGAACAAGATTTACAATAGACAATTTCCCCCCCAATGTCAGTAAAACAATGTGCGTGGGAGCATAGGTAAAATAGAACTCCAATACCTTTCACTGCTGTTTTTTTTTCTTCTGCTTGATCACTCTTGCACACCCTCTCCCTCTCAGTCACACAAACATAAGCATATTGTTGCCGATACACACACGCACACACACACACACCTGCGCATAAGCACACACAAAATGCCAGTAGCGCATCAGTGGGCTGTGCCTCTACTGCCATCTCAAGGTTTTATGTGGAACATATCTTGTATTGATTGCACCATAGCTCAAAGAGCTATATGTCAGTTGCAGCTATATGTGTGATTTTCGACACTGGCCTATGAGTCGAGCTTAGCGTAGTTTAAGCAGTTTTTAGATTAATGTAAAGACTGGAGGCGGAAAGAAGCAGCTCACCCTGCTGTCTTCACAGTTTTAAAATACACCTTCCAGTGCCTCTAAACTCACCAGCTTACACGTTATAGGCATCCTTTGTGTTTAATCCATACGCAGACAGAAATGTAAACTTACTTAACCAGCGCAGTCACAATCATGTGTCTCCAAAAAATAGGTCTCAGCACGTCACTTCGGTAAAACCTGCAAACTTGAGCGGGACATGTTTTAAAAATGAGCTTCAGAGGTACTATATCTGGTAAGCTATTTTAACTTTGGATACCCCGGCCAACTGTTTCCACCTGCCTCCTTTATCTCGGCTATGCTAAGCTAAACTAAGTTAAGTTAAACAACTCCTGGGTCCCTAAACACAAAGGCTGTGTCTCAATTCACGTATTTGAGTGCACAAGTGTGCTCACATTGACGAGTATGGCAAAATGCAGTGAACTATGAGTACCCAGTGTACCACCATACTACTGTTGGTCAGAAGCCATCAGTATGTTTATTCTGTGCGTGAAAAAGGGGCCACGAAAACAAATTCATATGTTGTCGGGTGATGCAACTAAATATTAAGATCTTCCTTTCCTGTAAGTGCACAACGGCCGTGTGCAATTAGAAACAACAGCATCCTGTCGAATTTAATGCAGTACACAAGTAAGTGCACTAACATGAAGTATAAGTGTCTTCACAGAAGTACAAGAACTGAGACACCGCCAGAAAACAGACGAACAGTAGCCCAACAATCCTCTTATATAAGTGTTTTTGCCTAAAATGTTGAACTATTTCTTTAAGCAGTACAGTCACTGTAATTGGACAAAGACAAACAATGCATTACAGTCAATAAGTCATTTATTTCACGAGCTCCAAGGCCCCATTCATGGCTTCTTCCTTTTTCCACCTCTAACAACGTTAAACACAGAGGCCTTAAACAATGTTTTGTGGTGGCAAATGGTATTTAATTAGCTTTGTCGATCATTTATTCAACCCACGCAGTAAGCATTCCTGATTTTTAGTTAATCATCCCTGTATCAGGCTACACCACCTGCTAATGCTGATTATTTATGGATTAACGACCATCTAAACACACATCTTTCACCACAGATACAAGTGTGCAAAAACCCATCCTGGAAAATTTAGACACATGAATCTTTCTGCTTTTTTTATTTATTTTTTTTTTATCTTTATTTATCATTTAGAATTATACTTATGAGCACACGCGCGCATACAGTACATGCATTCATACATAGACACAGCACTCAGGATGGACAGTTTCTGTCATCGCAGCACTTTCCCAAACAGACTCTGATTAAACAGCAGCTTAGAGCGCTTTAATTTCATGGAAGAACAGACAGCGAGAGAGGGAGCGATGGGGAGAGACACAGAAAGAAAGAAGGTGTGTGTGTGAGAGAGAGAGAGAGAGAGAGAGAGAGAGAGAGAGAGAGAGAGAGAGAGAGAGGGAGAGAGGGGGCAACAGATGTATGGGCAGGGAGAGAGAGAGGGGGAAAAGGGTGCAGGGTGGAGGACGGATAGGAACAGAGAGAATGAAACAAGCTGCAGTAGATTGAAATGATGGATGGAAGATGAAAGAGAACAAGTGGGACACATAGAGAGGGACATTACTTAAGCCAAGGAAGGCAGCAATGACAGACAGGATACAGGGGGGACAGAAAGAGAGGACAGAGGCATGGGGGACAGGAGGAAGGAGATAAGAAAGAAAGAAAGAAAGAAAGAAAGAAAGAAAGAAAGAAAGAAAGAAAGAAAGAAAGAAAGAAAGAAAGAAAGAAAGAAAGAAAGAAAGAAAGAAAGAAAGAAAGAAAGAAAGAAAGAAAGAAAGAAAGAAAGAAAGAAAAAGATATATATATATTTATATATATATATATATATAGAGAGAGAGAGAGAGAGAGAGAGAGAGAGAGAGAGAGATCTGAGGGCCTGTCCAGAATTTAAAAAACCTTGAACAGGAGGTGAGAGGAGGTTGGTGAATATATACGCTGCAGGCAGGTGGAGGGCTTCAATATTTCAGTCACATAAAAAATTTAAATCCCAGCTAAAAATCTGTGAATACTGCGTATTTGTGATTTGTCTTATGTTTCGTCACACAACAGGCTCTCCTCTCTTATCTCTGTCGCTTAACACACACACACACAAAAACACACACACACACACACACACACACACACACACACACACACACACACACACACACACACAACACAACACAACACACACAGAGAGAGAGAGAGAGCCTTGAAATGCTTTCGTGACACGCATATGCTTCCAGTTAACGGTTGAATGGAAAGGGGAGGAAGATTATTAGGGGATATCAGCTATGGGGACGTGACCACAGGGCCAAACTGTCACACTGCGTTCTGAGCCAACACACAAGTGAGCGGTTGAGTCTAGAGAGCCTATAGCAAATGACAGTAGTTAATCCACCAGCCTGCAGCAGTTTAAAGTGTGCATGTCCGTGTGCGTGCGTGTGTGTGTGCGTGTGTGTGTGTGTGTGTGTGTGTGTGTGTGTGTGTGTGTGTGTGTGTGTGTGTGTGTGTGTGTGTGTGTGTGTGTGTGTGTGCGTGTGTGTGTGTGTGTCGGGCTGAGCATTTCTTCAGTTTCTGATGTGTTACGGTATAGATTTCCACACTAAAATGGTTCAGTCAAAGGGTTTTAGCATTCAGAAAGGATAATATGGACTGCAAGTGCACATTCTCACACACAGAAAGACTACTTTAAACAACAGGGCTTCTTAATATATGTTAAAGTACTTACAAACCCATTTGCTTTGAAGAGTTCACTGTGGCCTTAAGGAGAACTGTGCAGTAGCTAGCTATGGCACCAGAATAGTAATAATATATGAATATTAATGCCACATTCTCCATTCTGAACTGTCTATAGACAGCACGGGACCATTATTCCTGGATGTTTGCATGTGGTGCGTGCAAAGAGTATGGATACTGGAGCTCCTGTAAGTACATACACACTTCTCCTTACCTTCGCTTTCTGAGACTTGACAGGATTAATATTACATAGATGTTTCAGTGATCTGAGCACGGACGTCAACATCAAACGCCTTAGCTACCAGGCTATGTAACTGGAGAGCTTTTGTAACTTTGAATCTTTTATATTTTTGATCATCTGCAACCACTGGGGCCAATTTAGCAATCACACCAAATGAAAAGATGTTTGAAAGAGTTTCTGTGTGGAAGTTAAGAAGCTCAACACACTATCCTGTAGAGAGATGGGATAAAAAAAAAAAAAAAAGGAAAATGCAGCAAAAATACCGCATGACAAGTGGATATAAGACAACTGACAGATTGGTATGGAGGTTATCAGTTTAAAAACAGGGAATAATATATGACCAAACGTGGAGTGGCACACACAAATTAATATTTTCTTCATTAAACACACAGTGAAAGTGTGTCAGGTGTGTGAAGCATTTCTCTTCTCATCCTCTGCTGCCTAGTCATCTCACTGCCTCCTCATTTCCTCACTTCATTCCCCATCTTCCTTGCTGTTTATCTACATTTTCTCGTTTGCCCCTCTCTGTCTAACCTCTGCACTCTCACATATCCATTACCTCTACATTTCCTCCATCTCTATCCAACACTCACTTCTTGTCCTTTTCATCTACTGAATCTGTCCTCTCTGCTTTTCATCTTCTCCTCAGTTCTTCTCATCTTTTGCCCTCTTGTTTCCTCTCATCGGCTATTCCTTCACTTGTTTCTTTCCGTTTCTTTTTTCTTTTTTTATTATTACTCTCAGTCCTTTTGCTCAGTCTATGCACATCCTCGCCTCACTTCCCTTCATCTTCCCCTCTCCCCTCCACTCCACTCTTCTACAGTTGGACAGACTGGGGTAGATAAAGTGGAAAAGAAACCTGTTTTGACTAGCGAGGGCATCAGTATTTACAACTAAAGTGTGTGTGTAGCTGCTGATCAGTAGCAGCTATAGCCCAGGGAAGCAGCACGCAGTGTCAAAGTGAATTTATGGCCCGACACACTCTTAACATAAAGACGGTTTAAAACTGCTGCTTAGCATTCTGATAGCATGCATCTTCCTGCTCTGAGTCAAATGTTCTTGAACTGATCCCGTCCAGATACACACACATGCTTGGATACACACAGAAAACCACTGAATCCTGCTCACTTGGACTCCTTTGGAGATTTATTGTGCACTGATGGATGGTTTCCATCTTAATCTTGTATTTTGGGTCCCTGTTCTTTAAGCACAACCCTCCTCTAATTCACTCTACTAAACATGCTGAATAAATGGACATGCTGACCACACCACGACATATTCACGTTCTCCTCTCAGGGGGACAAAAGCACAGCACATAAAACTGATTTGAATAATGGTCATTCATTATGCTGTATTTCCTCCATATAACATGCCAGAGTGAGTTGAACAGCCTGTAACATTGCAAAAATGTACTCTCTTTCACCGTTCCCTTCAGTCTCCCTCTCATAAAAAATTTACTCTCCAGCCATTTCCATCTTTACAAGTTCAGCAGTAATGGTAATGCAATTAAAAACGCATTGAGGCAACATCCCCATTAAATGCAACGTTGTGAGAAGCACAAAAACAGGAGTAGATAGAAAGACAGGCGGAAATCAGAGATGTGACGCTGACAGATACACAAGATTGTTGAAAACAAGTTACAACCCCATTTCCAAAGAAGTTGGGATGCTGTGTAAAATGCAAATAAAACTGGAATGTGATGCGTTGCAAATCATGTAAACCTATATTTAATAGAAAATAGACCAAAGCCAACATATCAAATTTTGAAATTTTATTGTTTTATAAAAAAGATATGCTAATTTTGAATTTGATTCCAGCAACACATTTCAAAGAAGTTGGGACAGGGGCAACAAAAGACTGGAAAAGTTGTGTCGCGCAAAAAAAAAACCCCAAAAAACAAAAACAGCTGGCTAAACATCCCACAAATAAGTGGCAACAGGTCAGAGACATGATTGGGTATAAAAAAAAAAGAGCATTTCAGAGATGCAGCATTAAAAAAAAAAAAAAGAGTATGGGGCATTTCGGCTATAATTATTTGGACTTATTATTTAAGCCGTAATATTTGGAAAAGCTGATTTTGGAATACAAATAGGCACATACTGTACAATGTACGCAATGCTGCTTGAAACTTGTAAGTGAAGCTGGAAATACAAGGTACAGCCACGTTACAGTTTGTTGCTAAAAAGGAAATGCATACGTGACATAGAAATGTTAAAATGTCAGAATAATTTGTACTAAAGACTTCATAGATTACTTTTCTTCACTGTCTGCGTCTTCTTTTTTTTCTCATCGCCGTTGAATTAACAAAATGAGCCGCGTTTACCCGATGTGTACTGTGACTGTATTGTATGTGAGTACAGAGTCTCAGTCAACTAAACACAATCAAGAATGATTTGTTTTTATGTAATATCCTTGGGGTCTATATTTAAAGTTATTATACATGAATAGTATCAGCGTCATCGAAATCTAATTTGGTTTTCATTAATGACTACATGGATGTTTTTTTGTTTTTTTATCATTAACAGCCAGAGAGAGTTATGAAATATGAGTGGTGCAAAAATGATATTTTATAAAGGACATTTGTGACTCCTTGGTTTATATGTTGACAACATTGTACATTTTGGTTGGGAAAATAACTTTAGTTTGATCAGTCAGTTCTTGTGCCTGGTCTCTGCACTGCAAAACAACGTAACGTGTTGACAGCCAACGCTGCCCAAAGCTACCTAGAATAACTCAAACAAAGCAAACGTGGGAATAGAAATTATCAATGTGCGGTGCCCTACTTTAATTTGCTGTCATATTTATTTGTCAGAGGCTGCAGAAGTTATTTAAAGATGGTGTTTATTCGTGGATTTGTCCACCTGGCTCCCGTCGGCTTTATTTTTGGCTCCAGTTCTAATGTTAGTTTGGCTGCAGGTGCAGCTTCTAGAGCCCGTCTTACTGTGGCAGTGTTCTTTTTCTCATGTATCCGAGGTGTGTGTTAAAGCTGAATCCTCTGGACTTCAGGAGATCAGAAAAAGCGCAGGAGGATTTAGATGCACAGAAGTCTAGGGAGACGCTGAACACACAGTACATTAGAGGCAATTTATACTCTGGTATAACAACTCTAAAATGTTCAAAACTTTTCACAACCAAACACAAATATGGAAACACTTTCAGCTGGATGTTGCATTATCACATCTGTCCAGTGGACGCCTTGTTGCAGTGCATCCGAACCATCTACATTATCTGAGTCACGGCCGCCGCTCTCAGTACATTGGCTGGTTATCACACCGGGGAGAGCGAGGAAAGGAGCACGGAGTTGCAAGAGGAAACACTGAGGAGTGAAATACTGTATCTTACGTGTTAAATGTTCACACACAGTCCGGGTATTATGTTAACTCCCCCGAGGCATGCGTGGGAGGTATATGTTGTGTGTGTGTGTGTGTGTGTGTGTGTGTGTGTGTGTGTGTGTGTGTGTGTGTGTGTGTGTGTGTGTGTGTGTGTGTGTGTGTGTTCCAGTTATGAATCTGTATGACAATAAATCGTATTTGTGGTAGACGCTAAAATTAACCAGGCAATACCAAGATGAGAACTAAATTACATGACAAATGTAAATTTGATTTATGGCAATTATGCTGCAATCAGGCAGCCTGAGCTGCAATGTGCATGCAGACTCAGACTAATTCACCTGCCACCAAACTCATACATACAAATGAATCCATCTTAAAAAATAGTGTATATGAACAGAGATGTATGCACCATTGATACAGATGAGGAAATATTACAAGGTTGGGTGCTTCAGGCCAGTTAATGTGCAATACATGCCTGCACATACAGTAGATACATATAATATACCGTTCGTCTGCGATCAGCATATCTTCAATTATAAGTTAAATTAGCAATAAGTGAACCTAATTCTTGGAGGGCAATATTTGAGGGAGGGTGTGTTGTGGAATTGCAATTTAATGGTTTCCCAGGAACTTGTGTATGATGTATAGTCATAAACATACAGTATGATCATGAAGATTTATGCACACACTGTAGGAGTGTGTATAAAGTGTGTGCGCATGTGCGATGCGATTTTCATAACTTGAATGTCACCTTAAAAACTGACCAAATGACAGAGTCTACCAAATTAAAGTAAACCAAAGCTGAAAGCAATGCAAATTATGTACACACACACACACACACACACACACACACACACACACACAAGATAAGAACACTGCACCAAGAAGCCCATATAGCAGTGCACTTTAATCACGGAGTTCATTTCATTTCCTCTCCTCTCCCCTTTATCACTGGCTTGGTTCTTATTCATCTTCATAAGAAAGCAGAGGAAGAGGAGCCAGCTCCTAATAGCTCACTGATTTACATGATGAGTGTTTAGCCCCATAGACGAACGCTTGGAAAAGGGGACCGGAGAACAAACAAGCACATACAGATGGCTTCAGACACTTTCTCTAACTAGCACACACACACACACACACACACACACACACGGTTTGTTTTCTTATTCTTAGACAAGGAATCAGAAGCAGATACGTGCACGTGCGCACACACACACACACACACTCACACACATAGAGAACAAACAAGGCAGGCCCTGCTATAAACAGATGAGTTAGCACTCGCACACTGCTTTGCTTGTTTAGCGTGTAACTCAATTTGAAATGCTAACACTGCCATGCGCTCAGGGGTATGCAGCGGCAGGCCAGCATCATCAGCTCACTTCCTAGTAATTTAACTCCACTCCTTCAACACAGAGCGGTCGTGCAGTGGCCTCATATTTTACACACAGTGAATAAAATTAATTGGGAGTTTTTGGGTGCACACTATTTGCACGCTGGACCTACTTTGAATTGGAGATGAAGAGGAGGAAAAAGAAGAAGAGGGGAGGTGGTTGTAATGTACCACAGCATGTTGAAGTGTCTCACTGTGTGTGTTGATTCTATTTCTTACCAACTAAGATGCGTGCATGTGTGAACATGTGCCACACAGCTTCCATGAATGATGATGACCTCCAGCTCTGTCATTAGTATCCAGCATCAGACATGTGTTGGGTTTGGAAGGAGGGGTGATGATGAAGACACTAATGTATATCTGCAGAGAAAAAGAAGCAGACTGTGGATAAACACAATTACATGCAGGGATATGTTTTATTGGCGGGCATGTATGTTTGAAGGGATTGAGGGTACAGTAACTTCTGCAAACGTATGTAAATCCCACATTAGAAAATGACTGTTACTAAGTACTGTCAATAACCATTTTGTACTAAAACTGTTCAACCAATTTATATAAAAGAACTCTGCTGATCAGGCCACTTTTTTTCTTTGTTTTTTCAAATAAACTGAGTGAAGGAGTTTTGCAGGACTGACAGCTCCACATTTATGTTTGCTGGCTGTCGGCAATAACAGGTGGAACTCACAGCAAGGGCTCCAATTAAAATCAAAATCAACCTGCCTGCCTGTAATTGCTTTTCCACCTCCACACTGTGTGTCTGTGTGTCTATGTGTGTGTTACAAGTTGATGCTAAATTTAAGAACATCTAAATTTCACAGGCTAGTTTAGCTTTTAAACATCCTCTCAATATTCACTCTTTTAAATCTAATTTTGTTATAATTATACGTGATCATTGTGGCTGCGTAAAAACAGAATAAATCCTGCATTTTCCTCTGCGAGTGTGTGTGTGTGTGTGTGTGTGTGTGTGTGTGTGTGTGTGTGTGTGTGTGTGTGTGTGTGTGTGTGTGTGTGTGTGTGTGTGTGTGTGTGTGCGCGCGTCATGGGATAGCGCGTCTTATTTCTCTTGTGGATACCGGAGTACTTTGTGTTGCCGCAGCGATTAGACTGTGCGCCCAGACCCATCAATATCCATGACTCCTGTATTGCTCACAAACACACACACAGTGATGGAGGGAGTGGAACAAACCTGACACTCTCACTCTCTGCTGAATGGTTGCTCTGATGGACTGAGGCTATTTAGACACACACACACACACACACACACACACACACACACACACACACACACACACACACACACACACACACACACACACACACTCAGTTGGTGATGGAGTGAAGCCATTCCTTCTCCTCACCTCATGCCCAATAGCTGGCTGGCTGCCCAGTTAAGACTTGCCAATTGGCTCTTCCACCAAATCAACCACACAAACTTTTCTGATGAGCTCAGTACAGTACACACAATCTCTGCTATGCACACGCACACACACACAGAGATTCACGCAGTCAGTGTTGATTCTCCCGTAGAGTCATGGTGGGCATGCTAGCTACAGTTCACACTTTTCAGGTGTTTCAAAAGTTAGTAATTCTTTACAAATATGGAGTCCTTTGTCACTTGACTCGCCCTTCGGCTTCCAGAGACTTAAATTCTGTGTCCTCTCCACATCTACCAATTTCATTTCCCTTCGGAAACTATTCCACTGTGGATTAATATTACATTATTCTTCTGATTGCTTACATTTTTATGGTCATGAAATGATAATTTGTGAAGTAAGGTCATAATAATAGAAATTTTAAAACGTTTTTTGGTTCATTCCCTCATTAGAGCTATTAATAAAGTTAAACCCGCCTCAGTGAAACAACTATAAGGGGGCAAACATGTTTTATCGATCTTTATTAACTGCTCAACATCATTCAGTGCCTTTCACCGACACCATTTAATTTGTACTAACTGTAATTATGACCCATACAGAGCTGAATGCTGTTAGCCAGGCATACTTTCACTGCTGACTCCACTGGAGAACATCTTTAACATGAGCTTTTGTTTTTACAACTCTACCTCCCCTTTATTATGTGGTGAGTGTAGAAAATGTCTTAACACGAGCCCGAATACTAGTTCTCAAGAAAAGAAAGTATACGTAGGCCTGGGTGATATGAACAAAATCAAATATGATATTTTTGAACAAATACCTCAATATTGATATTGTAACAATAATGTGGGGATGACTTATCGGTGCTTTCCTTGGTTATCATTAGTAATGTGGACATAATGAATGAATAAGTGGGTATAAAGCCAAATATTATATCATATGATATATAAAGTATGTATGTGGTAAGATCAGGAAATTCTCCTTGGGCTTCATACATTACACCATGAAAGTGTTCCAAAACCGCATGTTTCATATGGTCAAAACATTAAAAAAAAAAAAAAAAAAAAGGTGTCATGTGACCGCATACGTTTTTACACATGATCAACTTGTGTTTTTTTCTGAAAGGGAAGGGGCTCTCATTTCAATGATAGTCTTGGACAGAGTTGACTTCTTGGACAACATTTTCAACATTATCTGAGTTCACATTCAGGCACAGTTCCATCTGTATTCGTGACATGAAAATATATGTCACAGATCTTGAAAACCAGAGAATCAAAAAGCTCTTATGTGTGGTGTCGAATGTACGCAGAGCTTGAAGCTACTGCCTTGGCAATGAATGGGAGAGTGACTTTGAGAACTCCAGTAAAGACTGTCTTAACTTTTTCTAACTTGTGTATTACTACAGTGTAGTCAGTTTGAAACTTTCCAGACTCTCATCCACTGAAATAATGCTGAATGTGGACTCCTTTTCTTTTTTCAAAGCATAAAATAAGAGCTAAAATTGTAGAACTGGGAGCATCTCAAAAAGCTATTTCAGTTTTTACAGCTGTGAAAGGCCTTCATCGCTATTCACTGTTACACTCGACACTGTCCTGAGGCATAGAAATCAGATATGAAAAATCTGCAATTAGAGTTGTTTTTATGATTCAAGTCCTTCTGCTTACATGATGATAGTGTTGTGCAACTATTATGAATGTTTGTGTTGTTTGTCTAATTTAGAGTAAATAATAGAAAAACACTTGGCAAATACTTTTTTAAAGAAACAAAAAAATATTAAATATTTCAGTTAATTCATTAGAAATCCCACTCAAAATCATAGAAGATCATCTACCTCAAGGACAAAATCGAAAACACTGTGCTGTTGTACCAGACAATGGAAAAGAGCAGTGAAAATGAAGCTCAGGAGATTGTGCAAATCCAGCAAATTGTAACTACACCAGACTCGACTCTTCACCTGGAAAATGGTTCTTTTGTGTCCTCGTCTTTTATCCCCACCTCAGCTCCCTCTGCAGGGCTTTAGTGTCCTGGCTCAGCATCAGTCTCACCGGGTGCCGGAGGTGATCTTCTCCCCTCCAATGTGGCGTCCTCATGCCGTTCGTGGTCCCCCTGGTCCCCCTCGGGTCCCCGTTGTGGGTGAAGTGTTCGAGGTCTCTCCAAGCACCAATGGACCTCCTGCAGGTGACGGGCAGCAGCGGAGACAGGAGTATTTGAGTGGGCTGGTTTGCGAGATGACCTTGGGACCACTTTGAATCAACAGATTAGCTGGAGTCAACTGGATTCTGAGACATCCAAAAACGTGCAGTTTATCATCAGTGAGATTTTACACACTCATTAAATTGTAGTGAAAACACTTTAATGTGAATGACTGTCTCAGTATTTTGACCTTGATCTAAAACATATTCATAATTAACAGTGTATCCTTTGATAACCTGATATGCTGAATGTGGAGGTGGTCTTTTACTTGAAAAATGTATCTAATAAACACGACACAGAAAAAGTATGAATGCAACATCATCTAATGAAGTAATGTGAGGTGATTAAATGTGGCATAATACCTCACCTTAAAACGTTAAAAGCCACACAAACTAGATTTAGGCAGACTGGTTCAGTTCTTTGTGCATACTGCTGCACATGTGAGCAGCATTGTTGGATGAAAACCTTTCCTTACACTGTATTGTACTTTCCAGAGTACATGTCGGTCGGTGTCCATGCATGTTGCCTTTCATTTGTGCATGTTCAGCTTTGGGTTGTGGGGAATTTACATGAATGCATTTGTCTGAATGTGTGTGTGTGTGTGTGTGTGTGTGTGTGTGTGTGTGTGTGTGTGTGTGTGTGTGTGTGTGTGTGTGTGTGTGTGTGTGTGTGTGTGTGTGTGTGGGCCTGAGGCAAACTGAAATGAAGCAACACTCAGTAGACACTGCCCCGGGCGAACCTAATATGGGCCTCCTTTGACACAAACACACACACGCGCCTAACACTGGCTTGATGCTGTGTTTCACATCCATTTCGTCAACTGGATACTACCACCCACCAGCACGCTGCATAGTGGGAGGTGAGACTTTATCAGAGCCAGCCTTCACTGCTGTACGATGGAACCGGGAGGATCTAAGGCTGTTACCTTGACAGTGTGGCGCTGAACAACAACTCCATCCAAAAAGCTATTTTTTTCAAACGTGCATGTATCGTTATGTAATTAAGCTACTGCAGTGCAGTAAAAGATGAGCCGTGTGCAGTTGTCTACCTGTCCGAACAAACCAACGGTGTCCCCAGGCAGGTAGCTAAGAGCCACACTGCAGTCTGACGATGCTGAGAGGAGGAGGAGGAGCCTATCATCATGCATGCACGTCTCCAGGTGAGTCACATGATCAAGGTGGGGGCGGAAACTACGCAGCAGTTTTGGAAGATCTTCGTTCACTCGTTCATCTGGTTTGAGGCAGTGATTCTGAGGAGCAGAGGAGAAAAATAGGAGTCAATCTTTAGTTGGGCAAGGAGAACGTTTCCCTCTATGGATGGACAAAATCATGCATCTCATTTTATATTACTGTAAGACTGCAAAGCCATGCGTTACCGCTGCTTTGCCTGTCAAGCTTTCTGTTCTCTCACATCACATGAGCAGCTCACAGTAGCAGTAGCGGCAGATTCACCGCTCTCATTACTGCTGCTCAGCTTTTGTTCTCGACAGTAGATTTTTACCAGCTAAAATCACAAATGTCCCGGTGGCAATCCACCGTGATATCACAGGATGATGAGGGTGACTGAGAACCCAAGGACATTATGCCCGTCCACTTACGCCAGAAAACATAGTTCTATTTGAGACCTTATATCTATTGGAGCCAGAGGTTTTTTTGGAGCCAGCCCCTAGTGGCCGCACAGTGGTATTGCACTCTAAGGCGCTTCTGCATTAGCTTCTCTTTTCAGCCTTGGAGCCCTCGTCAATTGTTATACAGAGTCGATGCAAATGCCGATAGAGGATTGAAAAGAAATATTTTGTATGCGATAGATGTCTACCTACAGCACGTGATGCTATATCGCTGAGCTTAAGTATATGTCCTTGGAAAGTGATCTGCATTCTCACCAGCTGAATATCCATGCAGAAGACTGAAATACAGGAAAACATACTGCAGAGTAGAGATAGTTAGCTCGATTGCTGGAACATGGAGGAGACTGTAAGATCAGCCTACTTTGACATGAGTTGGGTTTGGGTGAGGGTTGAGCTAATAGACGATACCATCACGATGGGAGTCTGGCATTGTGATCCCACAAAATAATGTAATGTTGGCTAATGATGTTCAAACTGGCCTTGGAAATGAGACCATGTTAACATTACTTCTGGAGGTTTTAAGCTACCTGGCTATACATGCTAATGTTTGCATATTACATTGAAGCGGGTAAAACACATTGTTGAATCAGTTTCTTACATATTTGCAAACTATGCAACAGGGTGAGACCTGGGTCTGACCTCAGAAGTCCTGTCTGAGCACACAACCCTATATACTGAGCAATCATATTAGTCATCCAGCTGATTCCAAAGCACGATCCAAGCTTTGCCAAAGGACAGGATTTCTACCAGGGAACTGAGCTTGCCCAGCTTTATCAACTCTGCTACGTAAATACATACATCTCCATAAATTAAACTGGAAGCCAAATGAGACGTACCCCTCTGAATTCACCCCCTCTTATAAACTGTGACAGAACGTTGAGCTCCGAATATTGTGGCAATAATACCCGAGAGGGTGTTCCTTTACTACAATTATGAGCATGACAGTGAGGCAGCTCCGCCTCATGCCAATAGCTCAATCCAAGTCCCGTAATCAGAGTCAAAAAGTCAAAAGGCCTCGATGAGATATCAAAAACTCTTTAGTCACCAAATATATGTGAAGTTTTCGTGGGTTGAATGGAATCTCAGCAAACTTGGATGATAATTTGACCTTCATATTGAGTGATGATAACCTCTTTTAATGGACGTAGCCAAAAAAAACTGTTAAGGCAAATGTTTTTCAGCACAATTCCACACATTTTAGTGTGTATTCCTGTTAAAAAATTAGGGACTGCAAAACTGCAAATGATAACACTCTCATTCATCAAATGGCCTTGAACATTTGAAAACAAAACAGCAAAGATGATGAGAGCATTAACTCTTCATGCTAATATATCAGGGGAGATTTCCTGAATGATTGACTGTCTCTGTTGAACACTGGAAAGCCACTGAGGCTTCAAAGTGACAGACAGTTCTTTCAGTTTCAGACTGAACAACATGTCTGATCTAATGGATATATCGGAGACCGCTCTTTCTATTACAGGCTGTCTCTTGATCTCTTTCCCCCCACTTTGGCTCTGTGTTCACCAATCTCCGTTACTTTCTCCGTCGCTGTCACTCTCTCCAGTTCTTTACACAGTTCAGTATACACAGATGCCATGATGGAAGGGAAATAGCAGCTTTAGTTTGAATTAGTGCAGTCACAGTCCATGAGTGCCACAAAAACCTACCTCTATGTCCCACGTCTTGATCGTTCCCTCTCTATCAGCTGTGGCTAAATATTTTCCACAAGGACTGCCAGTCATCACGATGGATCCCAGGTCCCTGTTGTGAGCTGTGAACTGTCCCACCAGACAGCTGTGTTGAATGCTCCAGAGCCTGACCACACCCGAACCACCACAGGACACCAAATCTGCACCACCTGATGGAAACGCAGAAATAAAAAGGTCTAAAATAACCACTGATATCTGTTACTGCAGACGTGTACGTGTGTCTGTGTGTGTGTGTGTGTGTGTGTGTGTGTGTGTGTGTGTGTTTTTTAAAGCAATGGTATACTGTAGCATCAATAACACACACATAAAAACAGCAGCATGCCAAGAGAAGGTGCAGTAAGTCAGTAAGAGTGGAAATATGGGGTTTAGATTGGGGTTTGATGTGAATGTAATCTTGAATATAAAAAAAATGCCCTTCTTGTTGCGTCATCTGAAGCACCTAAAACAGATCTACAACATCCTTTAAAATGCATTTCCTGTTGAGCACTAGACTTGTAGTGGTGAACCACTACAAACCTTTTAAATTTGACGACATTTACAATCACTGATTGCCAGAGTTATATTCAGATTTATGCTTTGAGTTAATATGAAAGTGGGTGCAAGGTCAGAACATGACCAAGGCTGTTTTGATTTCATCCTCTGAGAGGTTTTATAGTTATTCCTGGAAAATGAGTTGCGGAGACACACTGCTGTATTGACAAAAGCTCCAACTTAGACCTCGTCAATAGACCCACACACCTCATCACCACAGCCAGTCTAAACAGCAGGCATTGAGGCCAGGGTCCAGGGGCTTTTTTTTCCTCACCAAGTAAAATGACACCTACAGCTATCAGAATCAGCAACTACTACTAAATCAAAATGGATTTAAAAAGCCAAGCAACCGCAGGTATCGCTAAATTTAACAGAGAAATAAAGATTAATTTCAGAGCTTGGGATGCTGCTTCTGAATTGTGGAGGAAAATTGGAAAACATCATCAAACGATTATTGATGTGTAGATACTGCACAGTATCTTAATAATGTCTACACAAAACACACACAAAGCAATGTGTATCTGTTTACTTGCAACTGTGCCTTTTACCATCAACAACAAAGCTGTACATACAATGTAATAAAAAAAGGCTTTTGATTGCAACTCCTACAGCTTTCTAAAGTAACTTTGCTGTTTGCCTCAACTCACAGCTTTGCAGGCTGCCACGCAACACTATTTATACAGGAAGGATATACGGTATGTTTAAATGGGCTTTAGCCTGCCCAAAAAAATAATAATAATAATAAAAGGCACCTGATTTTATCCTTATAAGAAAACTGCCACATTTGTTTGGCAAGAGGGCATTCATTTTGGAAACAGCATTATTGAAGTCAAAATACAGAATTTATTTGGGTAAATGCAATCACTACTGTTATTTTGGGAAAGCTCCTGAGGCAACACTGCTTAACATTATGATTGAAACATCACGCAGTCTCCCATGTCTTTCAGAAATTACAGATAACACGCACTATAAGTAGAATAAGGATCACACAGTTGGTCTGTGTTTTTATTAGATTTCACCTGCAGCTGCGGTCACAGATGTGCGTCCTGGTATGAAGAACAGTCTGGTGATGGCAGCGCAGTTTTCCGAGTCCTCTTTGCCATTCAAACCAAGTTGATAACCAAGGAAATGACCCAGCATGTCAGAGTTGAGCCAAATATTGAAGGAGAAAGACAGAATAATTATCGGGAGACAGATAAAAGGCAGAGGAACAAATCAAATTTGAAATTACTGAGAAAAACATGAACGCTATTTATCTTGGTTTAAAGACGTAGAATGAATTAAACAACCAGAGTTAAGTTTTGAAATTATTTGCAAAAGCGAGACCTTGCAGCTTTTTGTAGTTGTCAGGTCCAGCTCGTGACCGCAGTTTCCTCAAAGCTTTTTCTGTGCTGCTGCTCCACACTATGATCTCTCCATCGTAGCTTCCTGCACACGTCAAAAGTGACACAAAACAAAAAAGTCCCAACTGATCAGAAACCAGTCGGCAGTCAGTTTTATGTCAACAATTTCACTGCAAATGCTTTATGAGCTTTCATATTTACAGAGTCCCAACAGAGAGAAGAAAGCATCATATTCTCAAAAGCAATATGAACAATCGACAGAAAAAACTTTTTGTCAACACAAAGGCTTTTACTTTCCTCATGCTGCTGAATCATGCAAGCCAGCCAATAAAATACTTTAAAGATAATAATGCTCAACATCTGTCCCCAGCTACCATCTGCGCCTCCACTCAACCCTTAACTTTCACCTCAACAGAGTGCTTTTCAAGTAATCTACATTATATGTAGGAAAGTGTGTGTGTGTGTGTGTGTGTGTGTGTGTGTGTGTGTGTGTGTGTGTGTGTGTGTGTCTGTTTATCAGATACGGCAGGAATCTCATCAGGTGGTTCGACAGTCGAACAGCAGGAGTTAATGAGATGTGTGAAGAGTGTGTTGGCGACGGGGGGTGAGTGTGTGTGAGCAATAGGAGGTATAAAGTTTATGAGAGTGTGGGTCGCCTGCATTATTCATGCAGCCCAGGGCTAGCTTCTGTATTTCAAGCGACTTTTATCATGTCCTGTGTGTGTGCGTGTGTGTGTGTGTGTGTGTGTGTGTGTGTGTGTGTGTGTGTGTGTGTGTGTGTGTGTGTGTGTGTGTGTGTGTGTGTGCGTGTGCGTGTGTTTTCACGACTGAGGGACAGAGGGACTGAGAGAGTGTAGATAACGGCATCATCTACACAATGCTGAGCTGATGCAGATGGCTTTATCACCATCATTAACTTTCAAAGGTGCTCTGATGCACTAAGCTCGGGAAATGTTCACGACACTCAATACAGTAGACACCACAGTGCATATTCCTAAATACAGGGTGATATAAGAAATACAAACAAAAATTTAAATGCAGGAGTCTGACATAAATGTATCATTGCCCCACTATAACACTGTAGTACATTTAAAAACAGGATAAAAATTGATGCTGCAGAACCAGAGATAATCTTTTTTTTTTTTTTTTTTTTTATTCCGCACTTTCTTCTTTTTTTTTTTTATCAATCACAAAAACAAAAAAAAAACATGTTCATATTCAGGTAAAATAACCAAATAAAGTCGGCAGATATGTTGGTGGATGAAGCATTCAAGTGCTACAGTTACAGGAGGCGCAGAACGGCCGTGTGTGATATAAGGCAACACTACCACGTTGAAACTCGTGGACTACACAAGTCCCAACATGTAAGAGCAGTATTTGTCAGTGTACTAAGGGAAGTACAGTATGTCATTCTGAACACAGCACAAGATTTGGATGTGTTCTGCCAGTAGTAGCTGATGCAGCCTCAAGCCTACAGAGGTCTGGTAAGATCACCTCTGACTCCACACCCCCACATCCATTTTTCAACTTGCAGTCGTCAGTCCCAACTGGCACCGATTCTTCATCAATAACAACAACTGACATCACTCAACCTAATTTATTAGATTTCATGCTGCGTCCTCTGGAGCCACTAAAGGCTTTATGCAACCCCCCCTCCCCCCCACACTCCCACACATGTAGTAATACTTCCCAACAAATACATATACAAAAAAAAATGTCACTGCTGTCATTAAGTGTTTGGATTTCTGCACATGAATTTCTATTTGTAAAACATTTTCGCCATCCATCAGAGTTTAGAGGAGCTGGTCCTCGGCCGCTCGGGAAGGTGTTCAGCCACAGAGGATTAAGGGATCCGAGAAAAGAAGGCAAAGTGAAAACGGGGCGGGGGTTGGTGGTGGTGGTGGTGGTGGGGGAGGGGAGGGGTTGTGACTGAAGGAGGTACAGCGGACCCCTGTGTACATGAACCCTGCTGTGTGTGTGTCTGCATGCGTGTGTGTGTGTGTTTGACGGTGTCTGTGTGTGAGAAGTCAAGCGGAACCTATAAGACTCTGAATATGGATGAGGCTTCAGTCCCACGTCAGCCAAATGTTCCTTCTGCAGCTTGATTCAAGTTGAGACACAAACAAACAGATGCATGTACACACACGCGCGTGCACACACACACACACACACATACGCACACACGCACACACGCACACACACACACACACACTCCTGAGTATGTGTGAGTCCAAACAGAACTTTAAATTGACTTTTGTCACTAGTGGCCATGATGCCACCACTGCTCTCACTTGGCAGCACGCACGCTTTGATGTGAAAACAGCATTACTCTCTGCGACCCTGAAGAAATGCGCTGCCAGCTGAAACTAATGCGTCATCGCTTTTAGATGCCGTCTTTGCGCTCGGTGGATTGGTGGAAGAAAGAACTTGCAAAAGTAGTTAATATAGAAAATACCACACAGATAGTTCACATGCACCTTTTACTTCAGTGTGCGAGCAGACAAGTGTGGAAATGCAGGAAATAAGCAGGTGAATGTGAGTCACCCTTTTTTTCAAATATGCCCAAAGGCCAGGGGAACAGAGCAATAGACAGGATATTAAAGCGTAGGAGGAATTTATGAGTGAAATACGTCATTTTATGATTTTTTTTTTTTTTTGGGGGGGGGCATGACATTAGATGATTTGGGTATATGAGTACCTGTGATGACAGAAAACTGCATTTTTGATCCACACAAAGCATTCCTCCAGACTTTGCTTTAATGTTTTGTCTTCCTAAAATATTTGCATTATACCTTATTAAATAAATGTATGAGGTTAATCATTTGCATGCAGCACACCTCTGGAGGCATCAATATTGTAAAGCCATTGGCTGAGTGACAGCAGGTTATGAACAAATAGAAATCACAGATAAAGGGGGATTTCTTGCAAACCATCTGCTGGCAAAATATCCAATCATAGCTTTTATTTTGTCAGTTTCTTACACCAGCGTTTAACAAAAGGAGTCATTGATTTGGTTTAGGAAAAGAAAAATGCAGCCACAGAGTGATTTTTTAAATGAATACACTTGCAAAAACACCACCACATATACAATCTTGGTTTTCTAACATATCCAAAGTCCCACCCTGCAATAGCACAACACACACTCACACACACACACACACACACACACACACACACACACACACACACACACACACACACAGGCACACGCATATGCATGAAAGACAGAAGGTACTCTGTCTCACTCCCACTGAGAGAGCCCTAATAAACATAATTTAAATTGAGCATTTGGATTAAATTGGGAGGAGGAGGGTGGAGTGTGGGGCTGGTTGCCTTTGTGTGCCTGTCTGTGTGTGTGTGTGTGTGTGTGTGTGTGTGTGTGTGTGTGTGTGTGTGTGTGTGTGTGTGTGTGTGTGTGTGTGTGTGTGTGTGTGTGTGTGTGAAGGCAATGCAGCAGGTTAAACTATGAGATGAGGTAAAAAATAAACAGAAGTGAACGAGAAGTGTAAGAGACTCAGGGAAAAAAAAGAGCAAGCAGGCAGAGAGAGGAGCTGAACACACCGACAAAGAAAATGCGTAGCGAACTTTGAAGAAGTTCCCAAGTTCCCAAATAAGCTCTTGAATTGTGTTTTTGTTCCAGCTCCAACTATTCATTTCCTTCCAAACCATTTCTCCCTCCGGCTTCAAGAACAACCCTCTTATCTACCTTTCCACCTCCAGCCCTCGCTTTATCTGTCTCAATACTTATCTCTGGGGGTTGATCTATCTCAGAGGGCCAGAGAAGGTCTGCACTTTATGTCCACTCTGACTGGTAAACTGAAACTGAACTTTCAATGTGTGAGCCAAACTGATACCCCACAAACTGAGGACCATAGTGGGGCAAATTGGGTGCAGAGTGTTTGTAGTTTGATGGTTATAGAAGTAGACCAATGACTGGAGAATTGCCAGTTCAATCCCCCGGGCAGAAAAATGGAAGAATGTGATGAGTACTGAGGGGCCTTGCTGGTATCTCAAAGTATGCTGTCCTCATACTGAAGTGCCACAACAGACTTGGTAATTCTGGTTATCTTGTTAGGACACAGGTTGTTTTTCATGTAACCAACAAGTTATTTGTTTCTTGGTGATGGTTGCGTCCACAAAAGAAAAAAACAACAACAAAACAATCACACGCACAAACTTTGGATATGAGTTCCAAAGTTTGTATGAACTCACAGAAGTGGACTAAAGGCAATAGAGTGATAGGAAAAACAAGACAAAGCTCCTCGTCTCCTCTTCCATTTGCCAGAGGCGCCCAGTGTCTCTGCATTTCAATAAGGGCTGGTGTGATTTTAAGACTGATTTAATATATGTTTATGTGCGCATCATTTTCATTTCACACCGCTGAATCCATGCACGGATCAGCTGGTGGATCACCTTGATTGTAACTCTAAATAAACTTTGCTATGTGCCATTTTATTAGCTCGTTTTTTTTGTTGTTTTTTTGGGGGTTTTTTTATGTTTTCTGGAACAACACTGCTAAAATAAGGAAAATATTCTAAATCAGAAGTTGTTCCTCTAAGCTCTCTTTGGGTAATGCTCAGTGTTGTAATTGTATTACCTCACACACACACACACACACACACACACACACACACACACACACAGAAAAAGAAATGAAAATTAGAAAAGTATGCGTTTCTGACCTTTTATTGGGAATAAATTGATCTTATTTGATGGATTCAGCACAATCTGCATTGCCGTGCGGTTTTTACTCTATACTGTACACACTTCCTGACCTTTACAATTTACTTTCCCTTAATACAGCTCTAATTAAGTATTTAATTAGGATGAAACTTGCAAATTAACAGTTTTTCACATTTTAAAGGTTTTGATCTGGTGGAGGCGAATGCCAGCTCACAATACAGGAACACACACGAGAAGTTTCTAATTCAGTCTCAGTTCTCTTGTCCTGCATTTTTATTTACTTATATTGCCTAATTGTACAGTATTTATAATATGAATATTGTTTGACATTAAACTTTTTTTAAGTTAAGTTTTAAGTTGTAATACAAAACCATAGATGCAGTTGTGCACAGTTGTACTTTTCATTGTGAATTCTGAAATAAATTAAGAGCACTTTCTTCCCACGTGTGCAGACACAGAAAAAAACACAGAGCTATTTCCAGCTGAGGGAGAAGTGTGGGGCTCGAGTCCTTTGATAACAACACCACTTACTTTAATCAGCAGATAACTGCTCCCAGTTATTTTTCATTTCATTAAAGTTTTATTTTTTCTAAGATTTATTTTCATCTCCTTGCCTTTCTTTCCCTCTTTCCATCTCTCCCTTTCTTCTGCACAAACCCTTGTTCTTAATATAAGTTGCAAAAGTGTAATTCAAAGAAAAAGGAGAACACAAAACTACAGGCATACGCACTGTTATGAAACTCTGCAGACTTCTGTGTCGAGTACACACGATGTTGGTTTGGCAATGCCTGTTTTTCTGAAGTGTTCTTGTTCTTCTGTAATTTCAGTCAAATAAATCGACATTAGAAACACTTGTGGACACAAACACACACCTGTGACTAGGGTCTGGGGAGGCTGGAACGCAGCGCAGAGGACATCGCCGCGATGTTGAGCGCCTCCTTTCCACTCGGAGGGCTCAACGGAAGACTGCGAGAAGGAATGCAGACGGAACACTGTCAACAACCTGCAGAGAGAAAGAGGTGGTAGAAAGGTGTGTAAGAAGGTGTCACATGTACGAATCTATTAGGATTTCTGTTGATCTGGTTTGTTAATCTGGAATGCGTGATAATGTTACACGTTAATTATATCCTTGTTACCAGTAGTACGGTTGCCAGGTAGCAGTCGTAGCAGCAGCAGAGGTAGTGTTGGAGTAGTAGGAGTAGCAAGTGGTGGTTGTAATAGGAGTTGTAGTACTTGTGGCAGTAGCAGAAATAGTAAAAGTAGGAGCAGTAGCATGTGCTGTAACTGTAGTCGTGACAACAGTATCAGCAGCAGTAAAAAGAGCAGAAAAAGTAGGAGAATAAGATGCGACCGAAAGGTTCATGGGGTTGCGCAAGACCTTAGTGCAGCACAGTGATGCTGATGGAGCAGGGGAAGCAAATACTTTCTGAGAAGGTATTCCAAGTTACGTCGCTTGGTCAACATCAGCCCCTGAGTTACATACGTTTTTGTGACCACTGGTCCAGACGCATTTTTGGTTTCAACATGAACCTGAAACTTGAGCAGGGAGTGCTCATCAAATTTTGTGTCCAACTCAGGAAATTAGCAGCGAAGACCCTTGAAATGCTTCAGAAACACGACAGCGATGAAGCAATGAGCCAGGAGAGGAGTTTGAGTAGCACTCAAGAGAGACAGAACGTCATTGTTCAAGAAGAAGGTGCATCAGGTCGAGGGGCACTACCCGCTGGGTTTTCTTTGACATCCGCAGAGTTGTGCATTGTGAATTTTTCAAACAGACTGTCAACACAGATTTCTACTGTGATTCTCTGAGGTGTCGGAGGGAAAATATTTGGTGCAGGCGACCTGAACTGTGAACCAATGGTACTTTGGTTCTCCGACATGGCGACGCGCCCGCTCACAGCATGTTGAAGGGAGTTTTTCTCACCTGGAACAACATCATCGCTCCTCACACACTGGATTTGGCTCTGTGACTTCTTTCAGTTCCCCAAAAAGAAATTCAATCTGAATAGTTTTGACAGTGTGGAGGAGATCCAGCGTGAATTGCAGATGGTGCTTGATGTGCTTACAGAACGGGGCTTCCAGGGAGCGTTCCAAGCGTGGCAGTAGCGCCACGCTACGCATCACGTGAGTGTAGTTGATCTCGAGGTTGATACAGTCGCAGCCTCTAAACTTTTTGATCGCACCTTGTACAATGTGCATATTACAAAAGTTTCAATTTAAACCAGGACTATTGACGTTCAGATTTTCCATTTCAAAGGATTGGGTCGTATTTTCTCACATTTGGGACCAAATACGATTATTATGAGAAGAGAATAGAAAAATAATAATCAAATATTTACAACATAAACTGTATTTTCCCTGCAACACGTTCAAACTTTGCTTTACACCTGCGATGCATCGAGGCAGCATTTGTAATTTGTAACACGGAAGCTGTTCCTTTACACGGTGCTACAGGGGATGTCATGAATATGCAACACTTTAATATTCATCATCTCACGAGGGCTTTTAGCACACCTGCAATGAGTTCTACTTCTTTAATCTTTTTGTTCTATTGCATCACAGCACTTTTGCTTTTTATTGTTGTGCTGCAGGTACTCTATATGAACTGAAATAATGAGGAGTACGTCTATCAGTGGGGTGTGGATATTTTGACCTGCATGAGGTTGTTTGAACAGCAGAAGGAAAAAGGTCTTTGAATTAGATGCCATGCGGTACGGCACTATATGGATTAAACTGTGGTCTAGGTTGATGTGAAGAAACAGGAAATGATATGAGTGATGAAAGTCATAACGGCACTATTTTATTTTACTGCTGCTGATCTGTCATCTATGTTCTCTTTACCACTGTGACACCCCAGAGAGTAAGAAAGTGCAAGTGTGTGTGTGTGTGTGTGTGTGTGTGTGTGTGTGTGTGTGTGTGTGTGTGTGTGTGTGTGTGTGTGTGTGTGTGTGTGTGTGTGCGTGTGCGTGCGTGTGCGTGCATGGAGTTGAGAACGACAGAAAGGGAGGGAGTCATATAACTTGATGATAGCACACTGCTGAGTTCAGCTCACTGGGTGTGAAATGATGATGATGGTGATGATGATGATGAAGAGCAGATGTGATGTGGGTATACAACGAGCACACACACAAAGTAGTGATAGTAAAGCGAATGTGAGCGCCCTGGAGCGTTCTGACTTGTTAGGGTCCAGATGTCTGGTTGGCTCGGAGTTGTTGGCAGGCAGACAGAGCAGGAAAGGACAGACAGACGCGCGCGCACACACACACACACACACACACACACACACACACACACACACACACACACACACACATTTTTACCTCTTACCTTGCGAGGACACTCAAGCACCTTGTGCTAACCTAAACCTAACGTAACCTTAACCCTAAAATCAAGTCGTACCTTTAAAACAGCCCTTTGAAAGTGAGGACCGGACAAATCGTCCACATTTTCCACAAATGTCCTCGCTTCCGAGGTCTAAAAAGGAAAATTGCTCTTCACAAATGTAAACGTCACCTTGGCACACATCAACTGAGGGAGGTTACGTGACAAGCCATGGGACGAACGTCACTCGACGGAACTCATGAGATATGTGTTTTTTGTGTTTTGTGTGTTTGCGTGTTGTTGTTCCCGAACAGTAACCACATGCTTTTCCAAATGTTTTTGTTGTTCTAAAACACATTGTTTTTGACGCATTGTGAGTTAACGCCATGACACTGACACACTGCCCTCTAAGGTACTTGCAGGTGTATTACACACTTTTACCATAATATCGGGTTGAGTTTTTCAGCATTTACTGTCGGGCTCAATATTTGAATGAGCGAAACAAAAGATCCACACCGGAAGTCATGAATAGAATAAAAATAAATAAATACACAGCTAGTACCTTTCCCATCCCATCACAAGTATGCTCCTCTTCAGCAACAAGACCTGAGAGATGTCCACAGCCCGACCCAGGCCGGCGTTCATTCTGTGGAGGCAGCGGCCGTTGAAGTCCCACACCTGAGACACAACCCAAATGACACTTAAAGGCAATACCACAACACTAAATGTGCCTAAAAGCTTTTTTGCCTTTTTTTATGCTTTCGTAACATCAAAGCTTAATTTTCTTGTCAGGAAAATATACTTTTTGTCTTTTCAAAGGGTATTGAAAAATGTGTGAAAAAAACATTGGGCTTTGGTCACCATTGAGCAGTTGAGCTACTATCCTGCCGTTTATTAATCTACGATGACAGCTCAGGCAATATTTCCCATTGTCTGTCCAATTTTACAAGATGACGCAGTTTGTGTCTGTGTTTGTGGCATTTAACAAAGAAACACTGATTGGCTCAATGGGGATGCTGTAATTAAAAGGTCAAAATTTCACATTCTGAATGGGCCTAACTGCTACACAATGGGTTCAATGTTGATGAAAATTGGAGAGACGGTGCATCTTGTTACTAATTGGCCCAAGGGGTGCCTGCTTCTTCTGCTGAGGATGGCTTTTGCAGTTGTTCTAAATGGCAGTGTGAGCATATCTGACGCTGCTTGCACATTCACAGGACGCACATGGCTGCATTCTCACAAGGACTCATGGGGTTAGAGAGCTGATGTGGTTGATTATATTGATTACAAAATGCATAATTATTGTATTTATCTGTTGAGAAGAACTCCAGTAAGCTTAGAGTTATTATGCGGCGCTTTAATCTGTGAAACAGTAGTCACAGAACACCACATGTTTTAAATACCAATCAAATTTGAAACTGAAAATACGAAGCACGATTCTGCCCACAGAGGACATACATGCCGGCAGTGCACATGTACAAAGACTGAAATACAGAAACAATGAGATAGAAATGTGGGATCTATTAATGATGTACAAAAATATATATTAGATTTTTGTAATATACATTAAAAATATATATATATATTTGAGTCAGTGTATATGTGTCGTGTGTGTTGAGGGGTATGCAAGAAAAAGGAGTGGGTGATATGAATAAAATTATCACAATATTGATATGTATCACGAGTGTGGCATTTTGGCCATCGTTATCTTGGTTTTTCAGAGCCAGAAGTGACCATACTTGGACTGAGAACCCGATGACACTACTCCCACCTGCCAATACCTGGCTGCATCCCATGCTTGTCATTCAAATCAGGCTCCGAAATACAGCATATCTCTCTTTGAGGCCTAATAGCTAATGAATGATGTACGTATTTTCAGAAGGACAACCAAAAAACTGATCAGAAGGAGTGAAATTAGTTGATGACACCATAATGACTTGTGGAAAAAAAAATTTGACTTTGTATTTTAGAGTTTTTTTGGAGCCAGCCCCCAGTGGCCCTCGGTGGTATTGCACTTTAAGGCAGTATCACATTGGCTTCACTTTTCAGACCTGGAAGCGGCACCCATTTTTATGTACAGAAAACAGTTAATAGAAAAAAAAAAAAAGAAAAAAAATAAGGAACCAAGTATATTTGTAATAAAATAATCCAGTAAAATAAAAATAAAAATAATACCTGAAAAAAAATCTAAGTGCTTCACCACGTTGATGCGTAAACCATATAAAGATTTAACACTGCTATAAAGAAATCCTGGTCCATGACAGCAACATTGCAGCCAGAGATATTAACAAAATACACATAGGATAGCTCCAGGGTGTGGCTAAATCTAATGCCAAAAGCCATATTGTCTCGCAGGATGGAGGTCATCTTCAAAATTCTTAAGAGTGTTTTCTAAAAGTCTGCTGCTTCACCTCCCTTTTTACAGGTATTCCCTCTATTTTTACTATCCAGTTCAGAGTTTGAGTCTCTGCGGGTACCGGCCTGCAGCTATATGATTCATAACTGAACAAATGTTTGCGTGCGTGCCTGTCCACCTACTTTGACCTCTCCGTCAGTGGCCGCAGTAAACAGCCGGGTCTGCGTACCATCCAGGGCGATGGTGGAGATCTCGGCGTTACCGTGGCAACGGTGGAACTGCTTGACCTTTTGGCCCGTGTCAGCCTGCCAGCAGATCACAGAGGAGGCAGAGTCACCGCTGACTACCTGCAGTGAGCGAGAGGGAGACAGAGAGAGAGAGAGAGGAGATATCAATCATCCGGAGTTTGATCTATTTTAAGCTACGAGAAAGACAGATCGCACTGATGTATTCTTTAATGACTCTCACATAACCAAACCACTCTCCGCGCTTGAGCGTTAAGCCACCACTGAAGAAAATACGCAACTAATGTGGCTGTCAAGTGGGAACAAAAGCAGAAAAAAAAATCAAAAGTGGATGCACTTTAAAATGAAAGATGTTCATAATGGACGCATTAGCTCTTTTTATGCCTCCGCTCTGGCAGCAGCTGTTGGCAGAGGAATTCTGTCTTCAGGTTGTCCCTCCATCCCATTCACCAGGATGCCATATCTCAGGACCGCCTGGAAGGAATGTCTTCAAATGGGGCACAAACGTTCACTTGTACTCAAGGATGAACTGATTCAAATTTGGTGATCAAAGATCAAAATTCAAGGTCACTGTGATGTCATAAAACATGTTTGTGGCCAAAACTCAAGAAGCCATATGTTCATAATGAGAATATTTCACACAAATGTCTAATAGGATCAAATGATTCTGTAAGGACATTTTCTATCCAAAAGGTCAAAGGTAACCTGTACTGTGACGTTATAATATTCTCCAAAAACACTTTTATGACCTTTATTCGAGGCCATAACTCAGGAACAGAAGGGGACCATATTTCACATTTGATTAGTTGCTGGTTGTAGAAATCTTTTGTGTTGTCACGATTCAAGATGTGTGTGAAGCATCTACGTTGTATAATTTATAGCTTCTTTGCAGCAACATCCATATTTGAAGAATTGTCAACTGTTATGGCTGCAACTTTGTGTTCCATCAGAATCAACATTATTGGCAAAGCATGTGAACACGTAGAGGCAAGTTGACTTTGAATTTTCGATTTACACACTTATACAGAAGACATACAGCACAACAAAGCTCCCAAACTCAAATCAGATCAGTTTTATTTAAATATCCCTTCACAAATAACTAATCATCCGAATATAGAAAATAATAGACAAATTTCAGAGAACCATTTCATATACGCACCTGTCTGAACAGACTGTTGTACAGCACGCAGGTAACGGGATGTTCGTGGCTGCTGGTCCTCCTCTCGTCTTTGACGGTCTCCAGCAGGAGAAGCAGGCTGTTGAATGAAAGCAGGAGATGTTGATGCTCCTCGTGGAGAAACATGAGTGTGTGCGTGTCCTCCTGCGTCTTTGGGAAAACACCAGCCAAACGGTGTACACACAGCTGACTGGACAAGTCCCATAGACAGAGCACCTGGAGAGATGATAGAGAGATGGGCTTTTAGCGTGTAGGTGTTTAAGGGCAGATGAGAGCATGAATAATCACATGCAGTAAAAAAAAAATTAAAAAAAAAAAAAAAAATTAGTGCCACAATAATTTATGGGTCAATATCATAGCTACCAGACAATACAGTCACTGCCAAGAGGAATCGCTTTGTGCTGCAAGTTAGTGGCACTTAATAGTTGACAAGAACTCCGCCATATTCCTTTACGGCACAAAACAAGATGACTGCCGCTGATCCAGGAACTCTTTCAGAGAAAACTGAACTAAAGCCTTCAGAGTTTCTTGCAATGGCAGATGGTGTTTGAGTAGAAGACAGATGGAACATAAATCACTTCTAAAATATTCATTCTCTTCAGAAAAGCCCAAGAGGAGGCAAACATGCATAAGGCTGCAACAGGGAGAGGAAAAGCAGCACAAGCACCAACGTCCTCCTTGCATCAGAAAGAAGAAAGCAAATGTAGTCTGTATTTTGAGAAACGCCGGCTCTTTCCATGGTAACACCGTGAAACATCACAACCTCCTCCCTCTAGCAAGGGATCACAATTTTTATTAAAATTACAGGGCCTCTTCATCTCCACACTATCTGCACACAAACAGATGCTCCTACTGTACCTTATCTTTAGAGAAGCTGAGCAGTTGTTGCTTGGTCTGCATGAAGAGAACCGCAGTGACGGGGCTCGCGTGGCCACTGAGTGTGGACACTGGCTCAGAGGTCACGTAAGGGTTCCACAGCAAGACCTGATGATCCAAACCTGCTGTGGCTACAACAAATCATTGTCTCCAATTAGCATAAGTGCTGAAGGCAATTATCTACAGGAAACCATACTGTTTTTAGCCCCTCCGCCCCCAACCAATTCAATGTTCAATGAGGCATTTGTCAGTTTGGATGGGCTAATGTTAGCACATTTAGTTTGATTGATTGAAACTGGAAAACCCATTCACATTCTGAGAATTATTTTTAACCGAGCGCTATGGTACATTACACGTATAATGCATATAGCGCACCTTCATTTTTCCCGTTGAAGTTATTGTTATCGTTATCATTCTTTAATACAAAGGCCTGAGGATAGACGGTGTTTGTAATTTCGGGCTGGATAAATAAGTCTGACTTTGAAATGACAAGTTGAAGGTGAGCCAACATTAGGAAGACAAATTTGCCCCCACCAATCAGACTCAGTCCATAGTGGTGGTCAACATCCCACACGCCCCTCTTTGTGAAGCAGGAAGTGACTAGTAGACCCCTGCTTTCCTTTTCCCTCCAGCCAATCACCATGCTGCTCTGTGGTCTGGTGCTGCACGACACAAAGGCGTCGAGTGAGCCCAGGTAACGCACTGCAGGAGACAAGAGAGAGTCACAAAGTGAGAGGAAATTAGGCGTTATAAACTACATCGAGTAAATAGTGAGTTACACTAAGAAAGAACGAGCGTGCTCATGATGTCAAGTCAATTTGAAACTGGATGTGAAGAATGTAGAATACAAACAGACAATCAAATAAACAATTAAGAGACAATTAAAGCTTTGTGTCTGTGTTTGATGTCATTTTCTTACATTGATGTTTGCTCTGGTAAAAACTTATGGTATTTGACTGTAAATCTCTGCTTCGGCATCAGGCCCTCATGAGACAGCTACACAACAGGCCGCACTGAACAAAACAAAACAATGCAATATTTATATTTTAGAATAAACTACAACTGACTTGTAACTCTTTTTTTTGGGTGTGTTTCTGTGTTTTGAAACATCCCAGGACACCCTTTATGTCTTGGAGAAATAGACTCGGGTATTACAGAGAGCAATAGGTTTATTACAGTATCTACAAACTCACTTTAAGAGTAGAAATAAAATAAAAATCAGAAATGAGGACCGATGGCTTCCAAACAGCCCCTCTCTGTGGACCAACAGTGCAACACAAGTTACTGGCAGAGGGACGAAATGAGTTTTAACCTCAACAAATTCGATGTAAAACAACTTGACAACATATTTTGATGATGACACGCTGCTCATTTCATGTCACGTCTCCCCACTGATGGCAAAAAAGCTTTCACAAGTCTAAAGGATAAACACTGTCTGAGACGGCCGTGCTAAATGTGCAGTGACCGCAGCCTCTCTAAATCAACCAATCCAGCCCAGCGTGGAATTAGGCGGGTTTGATTTGCTCACTGGTATTACGAAAAATGTAATAGATCTTGCATCACCATCTATCTCAATTAACACTTTGATTGAGAACAGCTGAATTGGAGGCCACGTGTCTCCATTAGAAGCTGCTTAGCTTTCAAAGACTGCACAAATAAGGGCTGGTTGTGAGATGGCATGTGACAGTCTTAGGTCAAAGATCGACTGCACAGCCAGGGCAAATAATTATGTCTGATTGCGTGCCGTGCATCGCATCTTTTCTCCACTCCATGAATTAACAGATCAGTGGATTTTCAGACAGTGTCGCATGACTCACTTTTGAGCAATGAGGCTCGTTCATTGACACACGCAAATCAAACTATTTGTGATGGAGATACAGACGCATGACATGTGCTTTAAAACTCTTTAGCTGCTATAATCTCGTACTTTCACTGCTGAGTTTAGTATTCAAATAGAAACAGCAAGAGTCTCTGCAGGTCTACATCAAAGGGAACCTCTTTTTTTTTCTGCAATTAATCGCTGCACACTGGGAGATTTTATGTCACCGACACGCTGACGTTCAGCCTCAATGCTCTTTTTTTTATTTCTTTGGTCAAAACATTATGAGGACGTGTTCATGTCTTTCTCGCTCACAAACACATGCTGCCTACGCATCTCCTTCCTTGTCCTTACGGGTCTGTGTCCATCCCAATTTCCTCATAATTTCCTCTCAATTTCCCTTTCTGTTCCACCCCCCTCTCCCCGTGCCCCCGCCCCCCCTGCAATCCCCCCACCCCACCCTCTCTCTGGTGGCCCGTGAGCCCGGAGGTTTTGGAGGTCTGGATAACCAGCCATGTCTAATGGTACACAGCCCACTCATACTGCAGGGTGGGAAACTTCAAAAGAACAGCACCAGCACCCCAGAGGTATGCAAACACACATATATGCTCACACAGGCTCCCTCCTCTCCTTTCTCATACTCTGAAAACACCACACACACACACACACACACACACACACACACACACACACACACACACACACACACACACACAACAAGCCTTTAAACTCGCTCTCGCACACAGCTTGTAAAATTTCATTTCACCAACGCTTTGAATGGTTTGCCATTGTCTCCTCTGTTTCCCCCTTTTTGTTGTTATTCTTTGTTTTCACATTCTAAGTGCTTATTTATATGTACTTTATTCTTCTTTTCCCTTTTATCAGGATCCCTTCTTTTCAGCCAAGCTAGTCTCAGAGCACTGCTTCTTCTGAATCCTTATCAAACAGCCCAATAACTCTTCAGAGACGCTATCCGAATGATGCAACCGAGATAAAACTAAGCGACCTCTTTCTTACCCACGCTGAGCTGAAGTGGGGAATCTCAGCGGGACCAGACCTCCAGTCTGTGACTTTTTGCCCAGTCAAAAGTCTGACTGTGAGGTGGATGACTCAGGACTCACTGTGTGTGTGTCAGTGGCCGAGGACCCACCCAACCATTTGCATGGTGTTGCATAAGCTGTTATTATGTTATTATAGTGATAGGAAAGTAGTGAGCAAGCAAGTCAGTGGCTCTCTTCTCTCAGGTGTCAAGGTGAACGTGTGTGTGTGTGTGTGTGTGTGTGTGTGTGTGTGTGTGTGTGTGTGTGTGTGTGTGTGTGTGTGTGTGTGTGTGTGTGTGTGTGTGTGTGTTTTCTCTCTCTCTCTTTCTCTCTCTCATCTAAACCACTGATTTTGTATTCCTGCTTTCATTCCATCCCACTAATGACAACCATTGCAGTTAGAGACAGGAATGACAGGACAGCAGGATTTGGGCTCCCAGTTACTGACATGAAACTTCAATGATTTCAAATAACAGCAGTCAGAGCAATTTAGCTTCTGGTTATTTCATTGGAACACGTCTACTCTTGTAGGCTCTTCCAGCTGTGTCCTTCACTTGCCTACAATACGAAATCGTAAATGTACAAACAGAGAAGTTTGCATTGAGACAATAAAGGGAAACAATGATAAAGATATGCACTTGTACAAGAACATTAGGCTTTCACCAAAGAGAGACTTAAAGAGAGGTTTGTTTCGATGTTTTTGTCAGTGTGTGTCTTTCCTACCTTTTCTAACCCAGGCAGGCGCGTGTGCTTTGTGTGTCACAGTGGAACAGGAGCGATGTTTGCCTTTGACCAGCTCATCCCATAAGATGATGTCTGCTGAGTCAGAGTCCGACCTCAGACCGAGCCTCTCAAACAGAGAGATCTGGGCTGAGGTAAAATATAAAGCACTGACCTGAGAAAAGACACACACACACACACACACACACACACACAGAGTTGTAAAACAATGGACCAAAAATAACTGAAAGTGGTCTGCCACTCTCCTCCTTCTCCTCCCTCTTTCTCTATCTGTGCATCACCTGTCCTCCAATGTCTCCTATGGTGAGGACAGCCTGGTCAGGGTGGGAGGGATCCACCCAGTAGTCCAGACACCAGGGAGTAAACTTCAAACCCTAGAGAAGATAAGAAGTGAATCTATGAAGTCATGTATATTGACCCTTCTCAGGCCATAGCGTGTATATCCTCCTCTGGAAACTCGATACACAGACTGCAACAGCAGAGGCCAAAATGATGATAGAAATCACTTAATCCAACAGATCCAAATTATTACAATATTTATTCTTCCGTTTATTTATTCTAATGTTTGTTCTTTTTTTCAGGAGGGTTACAGCTAAAGCTTTTACCTTGAGTTTATACTTGCAGCTGAAGTCCTGTTTCGACAGGATGTCATAAAAACACACCTCTTTACTCGTGAAAGACACAGCAATCTGAGAAGAAGGAAAAACATGTTTATTAGAAACAGACACATAGAGAACTGATTTATATGATATAATGACAATTTAACAGTTTCCTAGGCTAATGGTGAATGAAAGACTGAAAAATCTTTATGCGGGTTATTCAACACAATTATATGTCATCCATAAATCTGCAGATTAAAGAATGGCTAATTAATAGTAATCATCAATAATTGATAGTCTTATTACTAAAAAATGAATGTTTGCTTTTTGAACTTTATACAACAGTTTCATGTCTGCAGTGCAATTAACCAAAACCACTGATCAATAATTCATTAATTGAGTGAAATACTTGTTTACCTCTGTGCATTACAATATCAGCCTCAATCATTGAGAATGCTTATCAATTATGAATCTACCAATTCATTTCTATGAATAACATTTCTTCAACTGTGCAACAGGAAACAGAATGTGTCCCCATAACCAAGCTGCAACACCAATAATGAAAAATTGGACGAAACAGTTGTTGGTGATGCAACATTGAGGAAGTGATCGGGTCACCTTGTGTGCATTTTGCAGCAGCACCATGTCAGTGACCCAGAGGTCTTTGGGTGCGACCGTGCTGTTCTGCAGTCGATGTGTGTGCACCAGTGACGCGTCCTCTCCGTCCCGCAGCACAACGGTTCCTCCTCTACTCACAGTCAGATACCGACCTGAACTCTGCACGTACAACACCTTGACAGTCCAGGGGATGACAGGAAGCAACATTTAACACAGATATACAGTGACAGCATATACAGCTTTAATACTGTAATGTCGTTTGTAACATTATAATGTGAAGTTAAATTAGTAAAACTGAGGCCACAGCTTTTTTTTTTTTTTTTTTTTTTTTTTTTTTTAACTTTAAATATTTATTAGATCTTGTATTTCCTCTTCTTACTCTATAACCATAAAACTATACTAGAATAAGTCTATTAAACAAGAGCTACTGGCTAAATCTTCCTCTTATTGAACGTAAGTGAATAAAATTGAGCAGGCCACATTCTGTGCAGAAGCCAATAAAACAATAGAGGATTAATGAATTCCACGATTTTATTGGGGAAAAAAGGCCAGAGCGAGGATACAGTAAGAGAATCTTCAATAATACTTTCAGAACAGAAGTCAGTGTTTAGTTGTTCTACCTTGTTTTTCCTTCAGTCAAATAAAGGCTTTGTAAAAATCTCTTGGATTGGCATGCCATGTATTTATCTCTAATTATTCTAATTACCTAATGATGTATAGCTGGTGACTTACTAATACACTGTGTTTCTAGCTATTTTTTAATTGATGTGTCCCAAAGGAAATATTGTCATTTTTGGGAGTCTGTTAATGGCTCTATGTTGCTTTAAAACAGGCGTCAGGCTTGTCTACAAATTCCAGTGAGGATTGACTTGTCCGTGAGGCTGCATTTGTGATAAGGAGTCAAAGTCCTGCTATCTTTTTTTTAAGCTAGCCTGTCCAACTGAAGTCTCACTGAAGCTGTGACTGGTAAATGGGTGAGGCATTCAAATTCTGTTAATCAGCGCAAAGGACTTAAATTTAGCTTTACAATATTACACCGTATTTAATCCATTTGGAAAGACTAATAGAAGAGCGTTTACAAGCCCCAAAAAAATGCCAGTCAGTCAAAACAATATGATCACTCAAAGATGAAGCAAATGATGTGAGGAGCTGTGAAAGAAATGAGTGAATGTAAAAGACCTGAGAGACTTTGGCAAGGACCAAAGAACGGCCAGACAACTGGGTCAAAGCATCTCTAAGACAGCAGGGCTTGTGGGATGCAGAGATGAGTATCTACTTACAGCTGCCCGAGAACGGGACAAACTGGCCACAGGGGGTTGGGAAATACGCTGGAACAAGTCCACTGTACAGCAACTGTGACTCACAATTCACAGGACATCTGATCTGCTGCCAACGGCTCGGTACCAGATACCACAGGTCAGTCCAGAAAGGAGTCAGTGCCGTGGCGGGTTGGAGCCGTGCTGGCGGCAAGTGAAGGACCAACACCATACAAGGCAGCGGGGTGATCAGTGTGTATGTGGAATACCAAAAACTGGGAATTTTAGTGTGAATTATTGCTTCAAGGTTCCAGCAGCATTAATGACTTATTTGGCTCCTTGGCGGCAGACAAACCAGCTGTAAACGTGAACATTGCTTGGCACCCTTTAAAGCTGCCATGGTCTACGTGTTACAAAGGAGTCACTTACATGTTTCGGTAATTCATGACAAAATATTAGCATTAATCCTGGTTCCGTGTTTCTTGCCATCTGGCAAATATGAGTCCAATATTCACTCCGCTTTTTGCTTTGTCTTGGTGTTCGAGTCCTGAGAGAAATATCTGGCTGAGTGTTGCCACATACTCTGCTATGTTCACCAGCTCCTTACTTGGTATTTGAAAGGTAGAATACAAGTGTGAAATGTTTTGTTCAATTGAAAATATCTGCTGTGGAGACAGCACCAAAACACTAAAGCTATGGGCTGTAAAGCCAATAAACTGAAAATCAGGAAAACTTATTCTCTGCGTTTGCGCATTTTCAATTGTTATATTACATATTGGTTTTCACATTTTTTTATTTCGCACATCACTGACAGAGTTGGGGATAGAAATTGGAGTCTTCTAAGCGTCGATAGTCTGTCTGCCTCTGTAAGACTGATATAAGCTATAAAAGGGTCCAAACCTTGCAGCCATTTGGAAAACAACTGACACAACATTCTGACATTTTGACATCCTCAGGATTGAAAGATTAAAATGTTGAGCCTTCACTTTATCCACAGCGGTAGGCACTTTATACCAGCTGCTTCATTTACATATTAATTGATAGATGTTAAGGGAGTCCAGAGCCATTTATCTCAAAAGAGGTGTGCCATTTTGATGAGCAAGACCCTAATACTTCTGAATGTTTCCGTGCACAATGTTTAATAATGTGGAATTCCATCCCGTCAGCAGTTTTGGATAATCCAGTCGGTCAATGTCAAAATGTTTTTTTCAGATAATGTGCCACAGTGGGTCATGTGTTATAGGCAACATGTTCTGACCCTGATAACACGCTCTTCATCTCCTTAGCCTCCTTGTGGTCGGTGACCTTTTACCTTTTGAACAGGGTCTCGATGAGGACAGGACAGGGTGCGAGGTGGCTTCCAGCAAGGCACGCTGATGGTTCTGGTGTTCCTAACTTTATCAGAGAGCTCCAGCAGCAGAAAGGAGCACAGCCCTCCGCAGTCGACACGTCCCTCCTCCTTCACGGCGTCAATGTCCAGAAGGAGGCCGCGGTGCTCCTGAGTGACAACCACACTGTCGAACAGGAGGCCGTACTCTTCCCTGGACCCATGGCCGACTGCCGACCACACCAGATTGATGAATTCAGTTCTGGACAAGGAGCGAGAAGCACCTGAGGAGTCCTGCATGACGATCAACAGGATTATGAGACAGTGCATAGGTGAATGCAGCCTCTTTAGCATTTCAACACCCACCTTTCTTGTTTCTAAAGCATTTCTCATGAGACCCGAGGTGAGGTTTGATGTGATGAAATGAGAGATATTTTATATTGCATGTTATAAACTTCTCAAGGTGTTTCCCATGTGAAATAAAGGTGTTATAATGTGAGGCTTTTAACAAACTGACAAAAAAAAAAATCAAAGACTCACAAGGAAAAGGCTCTGCAACTTTCTATAGTCCTCAGTGTTCATCCTGCTTTCAAGCTGTGCCACCTCCATTCTCGTTCCCATGGTTACAGCTCAGACCTGTCAATCAATGAGCGACACACCGAGGTCAGGGAGGTAAAGTGTGCAAGTTTTGTGCAGAGGAATCCCAGTCAAAGAATAGATTCCCAACACTTCTAGGTGTCACATGATGAATGTCGTGAGCTCCAGTAATCCCTTAGTAACTGTCCATATCCATTTCACATCAGGTTGTTATGTCATCAGAATCATACAGCCGGGTCACAACAGCAGACGTTTTTTTTTTTTTTCAATTAGCCATTTTCAGGCCATCCAAACATATCCGTGTTAGTGTGCAAAGGATTTTTAACAGAAATTTCCCCCAGCTGTCATTCGTAGGTGGGTGAATAGGTCCCCAAATTATGTGTCAGAAATGGTTCAAGGAGGCGGCAGGTTGACAAAGCATGTCAAGTCTGTTATGGTGGTTAGTATGAAGTAAAAAAAAAAAAAAAAGATGTCAGATAGACGACAAGCACAAATAATAGTATGAATAAAAGGTAGGATTTGTTAAACTAGCCTGTGCTGCAATCAAAATAACATTTCAGGTCTAAGAAAAATGAGAGCTGATGAAATGTTTCTTTTTAACAGTCTAAAAAAACACTGCAAAGGGTAGCAGAAGAAAGCAAACATTTCATTTCAGAGTCAAATTCATTGGATGAGGCATCAAACTGAAATGAGATTTAGATGACAGGGTGTGTAATGAAAGCAAAAATCAATGCTTTGGTGCAGCTATTATCTTTTCTTTTTTATATCTGTTACTAACTGCAGTGCAATTTGACTGTAATAGTTTAGCCACGTTTTTAATTACATCTCAGATGACAAGTAGGCGACTGTACCAGTTGTGTTTATGATACAATAAAAATACAACATAAATCAAAAAAGGTGATACCCCAGGGAGGATTTTTCATGTTTTGTTTGTGAGTACGATTACTTTTAATCAACCACATCCTGACTTGTTTTGCAGCGAGCTGCTGGCATCAGTCTGTATGCGACTGCACAGGCGTAGTTCCACCAAATCTGAACACAGAGTAGCACATATTTTGAGCTGATGCACCACCCATATTGCTGTTAGAACGAAGGTAAAACATGTCTACGGCATTTCCTCTCAATGCTACTGTCACAGAGTCAACTACTCTCAATCATAAAAAGAACATGTTAGCAGACATTTACCAGGGTTGACTCTCCTCTTCTTGGATGGCGTCTTCAGGTCCAGTCAAGTCTCTCGAAACTGTCACTGCAGTTTTTCTATCTGCAAACTATTAGTTGTAGTGATACTCTTAAAAAAAAAAAAACACCTCAGTTCCAGGCTGTAACTGCATAAGGACAGGCTCTTGGCCTTCAAGTGTATACACACACTTCAATCAAGCAGATTCTTTATCATAAAGTTCAAATAGTTGAGCTTCACACAGCTTCTCACTTAATAACAAATTCAAACTTACCAAGACAGCCAATTTTGTCCTCTCCGTCCACAATAGGTGTCCTCAGTAAACTGTCCCAGTGTCCATGCTCTGAGATGTCGAAACACCATTTTTTAAAGTATGACATTTCAAACCAATCCTCATCCTCTGGTTGGTCTGTCTTATCCTTTGGAGATTCAGCTTTGTGTCCAGAGGTTTGGTCTTACCCCGTAATGTCTGAGAAGCAATCAACGCCAACAGCCCTGGCTGCAGCACACACACCCACTGAGAGTTAACTAACTGCCCCCAGTAGCCCAGACAGTGGTAACACACACAACACACACACACACACACACACACACACACACACACACACACACACATATACACATATACACACACACACACACACACACACACACACACACACACAATTCTTTCTTTTATTATCCTTCACTCTTAAAGACTCAGGCGAAGTTCCCTGGCAACCAAGTAGTCAAAAAGAGTTGTGTTTGTGCGTCCAGGCACTATTGTCTGTATGTACCACAATGTGTGTGTGTGTGTGTGTGTGTGTGTGTGTGTGTGTGTGTGTGTGTGTGCGTGCGTGCGTGCGTGCGTGCGTGTGTTCTATTCACAGATTAGGCACAGAAGAGAACATAATATGTGAGGTACAATAACTCACACCATCGCTAGAGCAACACAATTCACAAGAACATTAGTATTCCACTGTCACTCATAAAAGTATTCATGCATTGAAACACCTAAAAAATACAGCTGTGAACCTGACTCAAAAATAAACACTGCAAGAGCTTTACAGCACCACTCAAATGCCTTTGAGAGGACATCATGTGGGTCACTCGTAGTTACAAACGCACGCATAACAAAAGAGACGAGACGTTTGGCAATCAAACAAATAGACTGCCAGCATGAATACACACAAAATCTATACATCCAACAAAGATATCATCAGTGTCCTTCCTCTCTGCTGCTTCAGTGACCATGACCAATCCCTGCGTGTGGCTTAATGGTCTGGAATAACTTGAATTAGTTGATTGCAGTGGTCGTCAACAGTGACAGGATCGGAAAATTAGGTCTCAGCAATTTCAATAATAAAGCTTTAAAAATTAACACTATCACAATTGGATTACAGTGGTGCATGTAGGAGCCAGTACAGAGCCCAAAATAGCCCACCACAAATCCACCATGGAAAATCCACTATTATATAGGGAGAAGAATGAAGTTGCTGGAATGGGGGGAAAAAATTGGTACGGATCTTAGCGCTGGGAGGAAAGAGGTGCAGTCGAAGAAGAGAGAATGGAAGAGCAAGTGAGCAGGAATGAAGCACTTTCTTGCAACAATGCAAATCTGAAGAGAGACCCACTTTTGATATTCTTTCTCAGATGTCAGAACTCTTTAATTTGCAGTTTTAAAAAGAAGAGTTTTCAATCTTCATGACTCAAGTCCTCATGTACTCAAGAAATCTTAGGTTTAGGTTTTTTTATTTACATTTGGTTGAAAATGGCATGTTGAACACTGTTATGGAAATGAAAATCAGAAGTACTATTCAGAAAACAGAAAATGATACATTCATAATCGAATACATTGGTATAAACACAGTAAAGGTTAAATCGTGTCTTATTTCAATTTTTCTGTTTCTAATTCCTTGAACTCTGGATGAAAAGTCCAAAGTCAATTTAAGATTGTATTGATTTATAGACATGTCGGCAAGCCTAGCAGAAATGTACTATGGATAACCTTGGTTTTTTTTGTGAAGTGTTTTAACTTCACACCCATTTTCCTTAAACCAAACCTGTTTGTTTATACCGGCATACCAACTTGTTTTCCCGAACACCTTCCAGTGTGAGACTGGAGCAAACGGCACTGAAAGAAAAGCTCGGATGCCAAGCACCCGACATAAACATCTATTGGAGAATTTCTGAAAACTCCTCAAATCAAAGACATGGAAGCTGTCAATGTTTAAAATCTAATCGCAAGCAATGAAATAAAGGAGAATGATTGGGATGTATTTTCCTTTGGTATATAATGTACAGACAACAGTGTCTCGTCACGGGTAAATATTATTTTAGGGGGTCTCAGGGAAAAACAAACTACTGGAAAAAATGTACAGGGGACAAACACATCTCCAGGCATCCCACATAACGTTTCTGTCAGTTCAGAAACTTAAGATCCATTACCTTTTATTAAACCAAAAAAACGTCCTGTTCTGTTATATGGCAGAGGGTATAATGTTAGTACTTAACATAAATCTTTGTGAAGGAAGTCAGCACAGCTGGTGATTACTGATCCCCTGAAAGGGTGGTGCTTATGATGCACTGGGGTGAAGCACGGTAAACACAGTCTCCATTTCTAATTACCAAATGTTTTTGTTTTTTTGCCAGCTCTTCATTTTGTAACATGATTTGAACACATCAGATTTAAGTGAACAATGATGTGTGCTGATAGTTGCAGGTAAATCTGAAATGTTAAGTCGAACGTTTGCAAATCAGTGAACAAATGTCACAATTTCTCTGGATGGAGCTTCTTAAATGTGAGACTCTGTCTGTTTTATATCATTGTAAACTGAATATTTCTGGGTTTGTGACTGTTGGTCAGACAAAATAAAGTATTTGAGGATGACACTGTGGTCTCTGGTAAGATGTGATGGATTTGTTTTAAAGATAAATTAAGATTTCTGGCAGACTAATCAATAATTGAAGTAAGTGTTAGTTGCAGCCTCAGTGGCATTATATTACAAACTACCAAAAGTGTAACTTTTTAAGACTTTTGCAGTTGCCAAACTTTTAAGGACGTGAGAAATAATCACATTTTCCCCACACTTTTTGAAACCTACACAGACTTGAACAGAGAGGGAAATATATAAAGGAATGAAGACATATCGACTTAAGAATCTGATAAAAGAACAACATAAAAGAGAGTTAAAAATCCCGAGCAATTACTGTCAACCTGACTCGCTTTGAAACTCAAACTACCTGATCTCCCCTCAAAGCCACAGAATTATAAATTATACAGCCCAAAATAATAAAATGTCATTACAAATTAGAAAGCCTCATATCCCCTATTCTCTAATAAGAATGTGTATGTGTGTGTGTGTGTGTGTGTGTGTGTGTGTGTGTGTGTGTGTGTGTGTGTGTGTGTGTGTGTGTGTGTGTGTGTGTGTGTGTGTGTGTGTGTCGTCTTCCCGGGCTGCTACACCAGCGTCTTGAAGGCCTGGAGTATCATGTTGGTTTGATGGGTGAGCCGGTTGGCGCTGACAAACACATTTATCACTCTGGAAACAAGCGTGACAGAGACACAAGGACACACGTGTCAATCATACAGCAAAGAAACCATGGCAACAAAATTAGGATTGATCCAGGAAACCCTTTGATCTGGCTGGAATGGAGAATGTCAGGCTTCAGAGAACACAAGCCAGCATGAATCCACAGGAAATGGGTCAAGGGAATTATTCAGCAATGGTGGATTTGACGGAAACGGGCCTGTGATCAAACAACCAGCATTTACATGGTGGTGACAGTGTGTGTGTGTGTGTGTGTGTGTGTGTGTGTGTGTGTGTGTGTGTGTGTGTGTGTGTGTGTGCGTGCGTGCGTGTGCGAGTGTGTGTGTGTATGCTGGCTTGTGCGTGTGTGGACAGCTGTTAAACGTGTTGGTGGCTACGTGTGCATGTGAGGGAGAAAAGGTTGAACAAGTGAGTGCGAGGACAGAAAAGGAAAGAGAAGCCACTAAAACAGAGAACAAACTAGAGGCAGTCATACTTTCCATCTTTGAAGTAGGTTTTGAGGGTGTCACTGAAGCTCTTGGAGTATTTCACAAACTCTTTCTTCTGCTGTTCCAGTGCCTAACCAATAAATAGAGACAGCCTTTCAGCTCCACTTATTTCACAGCAACTGTGTTTGTGTGTAGGCATGTTTTCCTCCTAATGTATCTAACTCACCCGTCTGTTCTGATACTGGTATTTCCTGAAGACGGTATTAACTGTGTCGAGCAGCTCCTTGATGGCACTGGCGATGTCTCTGTGGATGACACGCGCAAGTAAGTGTAGATTTAAAAAAAAAAAAAAAAAAAAAACAATATCTAAAAATCTGTCTGTTTTTTTTTTTTATCAGGCAGTGATCCCCTGAAACTACAATCCTTTGATCCTGCTCGTCATCTCTCACAAACATGCTTTTCACCTTCAACTTTTTCTCCCCTCATATGCACTTGAAATCTGCCGTTTCATAACTTTAATTTCTTAGCATTCCCTTTGAATTGATTTTATTTCTAAGCCCTCCGCTGGGTAAGTAACTTAAGCGGTGACTCACTAAGAGTATTGAATTCGATCAAAATAATGGCAAAGTGGGCCAAGAAGATGAAACATCTCTCACTTTCTCTCCTCGGTGTGTGTGTGTGTGTGTGTGTGTGTGTGTGTGTGTGTGTGTGTGTGTGTGTGTGTGTGTGTGTGTGTGTATGTGTGTGTGTGTGTGTGTGTGTGTGTGTGTGTGTGAGATAGAGAGAGCGAACGAGCGAGAGAGAGGGAGAGAGAGAGAGAGAGAGAGTGTGTGTGTGTGTGTGCGTGTGTGTGTGTGTGTGTGTGTGTGTGTGAGATAGAGAGAGCGAACAAGCGAGAGAGAGAGGGCGAGAGAGGGGGGAGAGAGAGAGAGAGAGAGTGTGTGTGTGTGTGTGTGTGTGGTGTGTGTGTGTGTGTGTGTGCATATTGCAGTGGGCAGGGATATGAAAAGGCACACGGGGACCTCACAGTTTTGCCTTGACTTTTTCACATCTATTCAACAAGACACCTTAAAGACGGCAAAGATGATGACAGTGAAAGGCTGTCGAAAGCTCATTAAATTGAGTCCCCAGCATCAGAAATGAACTCACCTGATTTGAATTCACTTCTTGTGTTGCTACTTAAAATTCTAACAAAAAATGTCTATCGTGACAAAAATTATTTTGAAAATCCATTGAACGTGAAACAACCTCTTGACGTACAAGTGGTTTAACAGAGCACAATAATTACCAGCAGTGAGTCTTTCTTTGACTGTTGTGCTCTCGGCTCTTGTCTTTCCTTTGACTTACCTCGTCCAAAATTCACATTGATTTGTTCAATAACACACACACCACACACACGCGCGCACACACACGCACTGTATCAAAGTTTCATTCTTTGTACTAAACAATCGACTACAAAAGAAAATGCTTTTAATCAGCAGTTGGTTAAAATCCCCATGAGGCATTATTTGGCAGTATTTTTAATTAATTCAAGAATTTTGATTTGAAGGAGAATTTAATCTGACGTCGACTGCGCACGCACACACACACACACACACACACACGCACGCACGCGTGCGCACACACACACACACACACACACACAAAGCTGTCTTACTTGATGGTCTGTAGCAAGCCTACTCTGTCATTGATTTCATCTGGTATGGTGCTGAGGATGTGTTTCAGAGCTCGGGCCCTCTCGTTCAGCTCCTGGAACTCTGGCTCACGCCTGTCAATCATGAACTCTGACAACAGCAAGAGGAAGAGAGAAACACACAACCCGTATTCCTCGGTGATGAGCACGTCAAACACACATGCAAATAGCTACAGGGGACACTGAAAATAGAGCAATTAATCATAGTGGCATGTGTGAAAAACATGTCTACAGTGCAAATGTGAAGAGCGAACACAGGATTGAGTATGTGTGTGTGTGTGTGTGTGTGTGTGTGTGTGTGTGTGTGTGTGTGTGTGTGTGTGTGTGTGTGGATTTGGACACACTTCAAAGTGACAGAATTGAGGTTTTAAAGAGAAGGCAGGGTTAAAGTAGAACCTTTTTTTTTTTTCTTTTTTTTTTCACTTTATTAATCCCCGAGGGGAAATTTCGTCGCTACAGCAGGGGGGCTCTCAGGGGGGAGCTGCTGCAACAGGCTGCCACTAGCACGGCGCCAGGTAACCTGACCTGAGGTGCATGTTTACCTGGGATTTACCATGCAGGAGGTACATTTAAAATTCATCCAAAGAGTGAGTGAGTGAGTGTGAGTGAGTGAGTGAGTGAGTGAGTGAGTGAGTGAGTGAGTGAGTGAGTGAGTGAGTGAGTGAGTGAGTGAGTGTGTGTGTGTGTGTGTGTGTGTGTGTGTGTGTGTGTGTGTGTGTGTGTGTGTGTGTGTGTGAATGTGAATGTGTGTGTGAATGTGTGTGTGAATTCATTACTACCATCAATCACTGTGCTCGGCACAAGGAATTCAATTACAGACAGAAATAAGGGAACATCTGAGAGCAGGAAGAGGAGTTGATTTGTGGGGAAACAGCTCCCCCTAGTGGGCAGCTGGGATAACGTAATATGGACCAGGGCTTCACAGAAACCCAAGTGAAACGGGGTTGGTGATCACTCAAATTCCCCCGCTGGAGGATAGCATGTAGAGAGAAAAAAAACTCTTCGGGAAGTATCTCAACACGAGTTGTAGACCTACGGTTTAATTTGCCTTTGTTATAATTGACAGGCTGTAAATCTCATGCCGTTACTATTGTCTGGCCGTCCTTTGGACATGTTATCTTCCACCCTCCTCCTCCTCTCCGGACGCACCGTCACTGAACCTCCTACCTTCCACATCATCAGCAGCCATGCGAAGCAGAGCCTCACAATAGTTGATTTTCAAGTTCTTCTTCTCCACTATTTTCAGAACAATGTCCTGGGTCAGACCCGGGTTCTCCTTCTCTGCCTTGAGACACACGAAGCACAACAGCTGCATTCAGGAATCACGGTCAGCCTTGGTGTTTTGTTGCAGAAAAACTTAGCTGGAAAGCTATAAAATCTCTGAGCTGTTTGTTCGGATGATTTTGCAACGTAAAAGCATGGGCAGAGTTATCATAAGAAAGTTGGCGGTTCCGTCCATGAGCTGTAAACAAACTAACAAAAGGAAACTTTACCTTTATAAAGGCGGCTCTCAAGGTCTGCGCTGCTGATGAATTGACTTTCTCCAGCTGCGAGTTATAACACAGGGACACACAAATATAAGCCAATAGCAGGAAACGTAACGCATGCATCTTATCTCTTATCACGGCCGCTTGTCTGTCCGGAAATATAATTCTGCAACGGACACATACAAGATAAGGATCCGACCGTATTAAAGACGGACACCGGTACTGTATTGTGAAAGGCTGTGTTGAGTCATCTGTGTTCTCCTTGTAAACAACAGGAGTCTATTCAGTTCCTCTGAGCTGATATTTTGGTGTTAGACAGCTTGTTGCTAGTTGAACTTTAAAGTTCTGCTTGTCAGTTTGCGCACCTTGAAATAAAGCATCCTTTAATGATTAATTACAAACTGATAAGCCTGAGGCGTTTTCCACAAACTCAAACTATTTTTTGCAAGTAGGGGTATGTATGCTAAGTATGTGTATGTGTGTGTGTGTGTGTGTGTGTGTGTGTGTGTGTGTGTGTGTGTGTGTGTGTGTGTGTGTGTGTGTGTGTTCCACATTGATTTACTACATAACTGCAGATGCGGGTTTGAAATTTCTCTGCAGTGTTTGGATTTGGGCCATTTACATTTATAGATCTTTTTTTTTTTCAGAATTCCACTTTTTTTTTTTTTTTTTTGCCCAACTGGTTTTTAATACTAGAAAACACACAAAGTGTAGATGTTCATGTTGTATGATTATACAACATGAACATGAGATCTTCAAGTTAAAGTATAATAAAAACACAAGACACCCAGTGGATGTACAAAACTAAAGACTATGGAAAAAGACTATCCAGAAGCACACTAATATAATCCGTGGCCACGCAGTATCACACCAAAACGTGTAATAACCCTCTCAGGCCACCAGAGGGGAACGTGTCGGTTTCACATTTTGCTTTGTGGAGGCGTGAAAAGTAACAAGCCTCAGATCTAAACACCAAAAACATGGTCAGGTTTAGGAAAATGGTTGGTTAAAATGATTAATTTTATGTAAGCAATGTTATGTGTGTCACATAACTTACGTGATGTGCGATACGCAAGTGGAATACGTTAAGTTACAGTAGCAACTCATTTACGTTACATAAAAAGAAATTCACATTGGTTGTTTCTTTCTCGTGGACCTCCTTTCAACCATTTGCTTAACACATACAGGCAGTCTCATATTTTCACATGTACTTTTGTTCTTCCTCATTAATTAAGTTTCTTTATTTCTATTTTGGCACACCTTGAACCTGATCAGAGTTAACCTCCACCAGCCTTAAACACACACTACAATGTAAAAATGTCCCTTGAGGGATTAATAAAGTATCTATCTGTGTGTCTGTATGTATCTATCTATGTATGTATCTATGTACCTATCTATCTATCTATGTATCTATCTATCTATGTATCTATCTATGTATCCATCTATCTATCTATGTATCTATCTATGTATCTATCTATGTATCCATCTATCTATCTATGTATCTATGTATCTATCTATCTATCTATCTATCTATCTATCTATCTATCTATCTATCTATCTATGTATCTATCTATGTATCCATCTATCTATCTATGTATCTATCTATCTATCTATCTATCTATCTATGTATCTATCTATCTATCTATCTATCTATCTATCTATCTATCTATCTATGTATCTATCTATCTATCTATCTATCTATCTATCTATCTATCTATCTATCTATGTATCTATCTATCTATCTATCTATCTATCTATCTATCTATCTATCTATCTATCTATCTATGTATCTATCTATCTATCTATCTATGTATCTATCTATCTATGTATCTATCTATCTATCTATCTATCTATCTATCTATCTATCTATCTATGTATCTGTCTATCTATCTATCTATCTATCTATGTATCTATGTATCTATCTATCTATCTATCTATCTATCTATCTATCTATCTATCTATCTATCTGTCTGTCTGTCTGTCTGTCTGTCTGTCTGTCTGTCTATCTATGACCTCCACTGAACTGAAAATGTGCCAAAAGTCTCATGCACATTTTCTTCTCATTCAACAAACTTTGTCCTTATTTATTCAGCGTTTATTATAATTTTGTATTAAAGTGAAACCCTGCTTTTTTCTTTTACCTGGCTAAGGACAGGATACATCACGGTGTAGAGAGCCATAGAGACGACTGAGGCGGTGTCTGCTTCATTCTTCATGTCCTCCATGGTCATCCTTGACCAATCAATGGCCCTTTATGCGTGTGCTCGTGCCCTGATGCCAGTTCCACCGCATTCAATCACTGGTGGGGACTGACAGAATGGGAGCAGACGAGGAACTGATGAAGAGGAGAGCGAGACAGGTGAGCAGGCAGGGGGAGATGGATGGTAGTGGATGCAGATGACTGCGTAAGGAATCTACAAAATATATTGTTTGCAATCAAGATAAAAAAAACCAACCCCATAGATGTATTTAAATGTCCTCCTGTTTCATAATCAGGGACAGAAATATAAATTCATAAAATACATTTTAACGATGATTCCTTCGGAGCACTGGTTCTGGCAATTGTCTTCTAATTACTTGCCGTCAAGCCCCGTGTGCACTACTTCAAAAAAAAATGAGCCTTTCAGTCACAGACATGATCATCACCTAACAGTCCCGCTGCCAGAGAGCGCGTACTTTACTGTTCCACCGGGTGCAATGGTGACAAAACTGCAGGAGTCACACCTGAGAAAGAAACCCCCACTCCAAAATGATTGCAGCAGTAAAAATATCACTGTGATAAATATAGAATCTTGGCACACAGGTTTGGATTCGTTCTTCTTTCTACCTCAGCCTCGTCATAAAGAAGCTGTGAATCCTGGCAGTTAAAATAAAGAGAAAAATAGCTTCTTTCATTGGCCTGTGTTCTGCCTCGTTTACTCACACCTCCCGGACCAGTTCCTCCACAGCTAGCGTTCATTATATGACGGCTTTACGGGATCTAATATGACATCATGGTTCATTCTCCTCATCACACAACAAATAGTTTACGGGAGGGCAGGCGCACTCGCTTACATACCAACTCTATTCATGTGCGAGCTGTCCCGAGATTACAATGAGTCACCACCTTCTGATCTGGCGATGACTCAACACTCCTTTTCGAGTGCAACTCAAAGGGATCTTAAGTTTAACAGCCTGCTATTTTGTCCTTTTACACCCCGTGTTACATAAACATTAAGACGGCACTAAATACAATTGTTACATGGTCCTTTTTGTATGAAATAAATCATACTTCAATTCAGCTGAATGCCAATAAATTCACTTTTTTTTTTTAAAAAAACAGCCAGTTTTGGAGGCTGTTTGCAAAGTGCTGCATTATTTTTGGTAGAGCGCTCGCTTTTTCTTTCATAATCCTAGAGGGCTGACAGAAAATAAACATGCAGCCCATTTGAAACAGGGGAACTACATCTACAGGTGAACTTTGTCACATTTCTATACAATTTAAACAAAGTGTTCATGGCCAACCGTTGGAATAGGTTAGCATTAACTAAATACAACAAGATAAATAAACTTTGCATTTTTACGTCGGTTATCAAACAATGACGATGGAAACTAAATAGGAATAACGTGTTAAGAAAGTTTCCTGTCCAGACAAGAACACGGTGATAAATTTGCTCTTGTCGACCCATAAATGATCAGTTAACGTGCAGTGAACCTTCAGCCAATTGTGTAAAGATCTGTTTATCATAGGCTCAAACTTCCTGCATAAAATGGATTAACCTGTGAAAACTAGAAAGAGGCAACAGTAGCATCTGTAAATAAGACACCCTAAATAATAAACCTTTCCCCAGGTGGACATTTCATTAATCATAATGACTGTATTACGTTTAGGGATCTGGTATTGTGGCAACTATAGTTTTCCAGAATAACATAATAGCACTTAATGGACCATTACAATTCTTCCTGAGCCAAATGCGCCCCCCCCCAAAAAAAGTTTTAAAACCAACACACACAGCAGCCGCAATAGCAAACGGTTGACAAAATCACAACCATAGTTTTGTCTGTCTGGCTCACTGCCATCCAGCCGGCCGAGTTTAAAGGCACCATCTCGCTCTCTGACATCAAATCACAGCACATTACACCGGGAAGGTTACGGCCGTAAGTCACCGTGACATCTGGAGGTGGCGATACTGAAACCAAATGATCGTGCTACTTCCTGATGGCTCACACTGAGGCAGTAACTTGTCAGCAGTCTCTTTTCTAAATCCACACAAACACACAAACACGCGTCCCGGCTGGTCTGTCTGGTATCCGGCGATCAGCTGACAGCGACGGCAGGTGATGCGTAACAAAACAAGCCGGTCTCTTTGTTGAAATAAATCAAAACAAAATACTTACCTGCAGTGAAATAGATGCGAACAGGGAGCAGGAAGCAGTGTGCGGATGATAAAGAGGCGGACGACGTTTTTAGAGGAACAATAAATTACCTCTATAGCGCTAACGTGGATTTAGCAGCTTAGAGCAGGTGATCGACTTCCGTCTCAACTAAACCAGCTGTATCGCGAGCTCAGTGTCTGGAGATAATAATAATAATAATAATAATAATAATAATAATAATAATAATAATAATAATAACAATAATAATAATAATAATACAAATTAAAACAAATAACAGCGGTAGAATACGGACAGACACATCCGTTGTTTACCTCTCTTGTTGTGGTTTGCGTCTCAGTCAGGAAGTTTTCTGCCTGACTGAACTGCAGCCTGTAGCCGGCGCTGCCCGGTGGAGTCGCACGAGAGACCGGTTGTAGTTCTTCCTGTGACGCTGCTCCGCGTTCTGTGATCGTAACGGTCACCGGAAGAGACTTCAAATCCCAAACAGGTACAGGTGATGGGCTTCTTCTTTTTTTTTTTTTAACCCCGACGACACTTTCGTTGACAGCGTCGACGGCGAACATTTGAGCTTTGCCCCCACTTTAAGAAAGCGTACAATATATATTTAAAAAAATTAAAAATTAAAAATTAAATGTGTATATTGAAAATGTGTTTCGGGTTAAAGTACCGACAAATAGTGAGCTATTTATCAGAAGCGTGAAGTTAACTGTTGTCATGCAGGTCAAGATAGTTCCCTCCCAAACCCAACGAGCGCCGGTTATCGTAGGACAGTTACGTACAAGTCAAACAGTATGAAGAGTGCAAAGTTTGGTTGTTTTTTTTGTTTTAAATAATCAGCTCGTCTCATTGAACTATGCCAACCATTGTAGCTCGCTATTTATAGGGCCGTTACAAAGCTGCAGCGTGCACAAATCGAGGCAGGTGAAACAAAATACGTTGAGTATTTGGGTGGTACAACTCAATACATCTGTGACACACTTTAGGGGACTCCTAAAAGAAAGAAATATCCCACCGTGAGGCGGTTTGAAAACATTAGAGTGATTACTGTATACTAAGTTTAACGGTATCGTAAACAAATAGGGAAACGGGAGACAGTGATTTATTTCATTCTGATTTTACACTCTTTGGTCGACGTTCATTGGACCAATCGGTGTGGAGGGGGCGGGGCCTGCGGCAAATGAACAAGCAGTGAGCTGCGGAGGAGAGCAGCAGAGAGAGACCGCACTTATCCATTCATCCATCCATCCCTGCCGTACGCCCTTTATCGGTAAGAGCCGTTTTATGCAATAATCTACAGCTGGTTCAGTCACAACGCCTGCCCTAATTTATCTGACTAACACGATCTGATAACAAACATTAAGTGCCCAGCTTTTGAAAGATACAAAAATATGTCATTTTTCTGAGTTTTTCCATATAGGATTACTTTTTATTTAGGTGTAGGAATGTGTCGGTTAAATAGGGCATTTTATGGAATATTATAAAGGGATTATGATGTCGTAATCAACATGTGTGGGCTTTTAATAAAGGGGGCGGATGGAGACGCACATTGGAGCCAAACATATTTCTTCAAGCCCATTGATTAAAGCCGTTATTACTCGTGTGTGTCCACCACCTAAAGCTGTTTCATTTCTGTCCGTGCTCTGTGATTGCATTGCTTTGTTGTTGTTTTCCCCTGAAATCAGCTTAGTCGATGCAGTGTGGTTCTTGTCCTTGAAATACAGGCAAAGGCGCATTGAGTAGTATGTGTGTGAATTAACGAGGCAGATTGTAGTATAGACTGGTCCTACCTTATCCCCCACCCCACACACACACACACACACACACACACACACACACACACACACACACACACACAAACACAAACACACACAAACAAACAAACACACACACACCACTTGTTATTCCTTCATGCAGGTCTGTGTATGTGCATGTGTTCATGGTGGTTTCGATTAAAATTCATACACCAGAAGCCACAGATTCAGATAGTACAGGTTTTTCAGAAAGAAAAAAAAAGAAAAAAAATAGCTCTTCAATTATGACTTATGCACCTTATACAATGCACCTCAGGTTAAATCTGTGTGGATGAAATGATAAAAAAAAAAAAAAAAATGGAGAAAAAGCAGGTCAAACCTCCCACTAAGCACGAATACATACAAATATAATCACCTATTCCAGTATTTGTTTCAAGATCATTTTGCTCTAAAACACTCTACATTCTCTACAAATATATTTTCTCAAATCAAATAGCTTTTTACCAGCAATAACCATTTCAGTGTTCCACTGTCTTATCCTCTCAATCCCCCTCTCATCTGTTTACCTTTGCCATTTAGACAATGACCATTCAAATCCTCATTAAGGCCCATAGTTGCATTTCCATAGAGTATCCTTTTGAATCATAATCTCAATGTATAAATCCCATACACATCTGAATCACTGGTTAATCTCGGTTGATAGCTTGCTTTTCTCTCCCATATGCTTGCCTACGGTGTGAGTGCCTGTGTGTGTGCGTTCTGCCTATTCCCACAGAGAGGCTGCATTAATTGCATTTCAATAATTAAATGTCTTTCAAATCATCCTTGCGAAACAAAATGAGCGGGGAAGGGAGACACACACTGCACACCGAGTATGAGCTGCGAATGCATGTGCGCAACTGCTAACCATAACCTTACACATTTGTGTGTTGTGTGTGTGTGTGTGTGCGTCAGGGCTGCTGATGTGTTTCTGTCAGTTTCATATTCTGCTGAGAGTAAGGGGAAGTCTGCAATAAGTACTGCAGTTGTCTATCCTCGACCGGTGGATTCTTAAGATAGATCCAAGCCAGTTATATGCTGCAGTATGAAGTGAGAGACGGAGAGGGAAAACAAAGTAGTTTAATCTGTCTTTGTTCTAAAGTAAAAAAAAATTGGGCTATGGTTATTAAAAGTGCATGTATGGAAGAAAAGGCTGGCCAGTGATCGGCATGAAAAAAAACTGCTTATTCATCTTCCAAAAATGGTTTTTACATGCATGAAAAACATTCTGAAAAAGACGGTGACACTTTAAATTCTAAATTGAATCCATAATGTTTAATTAAAAACATAAAGAAATGGGGATAAACTGAATTTTAATCATTTCTCGTCTGCCTTTTTCCCTTCGAATTCGAAATAAACTCCCACACTGAAGCACGCCACCTGAACATATTGTACTGTACACGGTCCAGCAGCAGGTTTGTCCCCGGTACACTCTGCTGCAGCAAAGACACGGGGGATTAGTTAATACCTGGCCAGATAGGAGAGAGAAAGGGGTCAGGTCACAGAGAGGGAGCGAGAAAACCAAAAGAAGTGTCTACTTGAGTTAGATCGCAAAAGTATCAGTAGTTGATATGCAAACTAAACAAAACCATGTTACCTTTTACCAATTTGAAAATAATAGTTTTGAAACAGTAATTCACATCTCTGCAAAACGTTACATGCACACGCATTTTGGAATCTATCTGTTGATTGATTGGTGACATTGAGAGGTGGGCTGGGTGTGGAGCAGGAGGGGAGGTCGGGGGAAGGGGGGGAAATCAGTGCGGTGCACTGCAAAACTGAAGAAGATTTGGTAATGCAATCAATATGCTTAACACGCACACGCGCACACACACACACACACACACACACACACACACACACACACTTCGCTCTTGTGGTGCTGAGTCCAAAAACAGATAGAAACCTTCTTCTGAAACAGTGCAGACTGGCTGCCCACCTGTGCTTTTCCTGTTTTGACAAAATATCTACTGGCAAAACCCTGATTTTCTCCCGAAGCTGTACAGCAACACTTAAACTTAAACTTAAACTCCAAATCATTTGGAGTTATTCACCTCATTCTCACTCTGTAGCACCCTGTGAAGCAAACAAAACAGCTCATGAGCGAACCAGACACCCTTCTTATCGCCATCTCAGCCTCTTCACCTGGCTCTCACTTCTTATTCTGGATCACCTGCCTTGTCTCTCTTTCTTACCTCTGTTACCCAACCTCCCCACCCCTCCCAAACATACAGACACATACACGCACATTTCTCCCACCAACGAGTTGATGGTGACCTTTCTTGTGCTGCAGTGTCTCCCTGGTCTTTAGTCCAACTGAAAAAGCCTCCAGTCTTTTCACTTTTACCACTGACCCCAAATAGAGGCCGATCCAATTACGGCTCAAACCTCCTAACTGCGCTCCCACAGCGCCGTAGCTGTGTGTGTGTGTGTGTGTGTGTGTGTGTGTGTGTGTGTGTGTGTGTGTGTGTGTGTGTGTGTGTGTGTGAGTGAGTGTGTCTCTGTCTGTGTGTGTGTGTGTGTGTGTGTGTGTGTGTGTGTGTGTGTGTGTGTGTGTGTGTGTTTTCTGATATAGAGAAAGAAAAGAGATAGTGTTTCGTGTGCCCCGGCACAGTGAGGGGAGCAGTAAACCATCACGCCATACCACGCAGGGGGTCGGTAGATATCATTGGCTCAGAGTCAAAGCTTGTACCTGCATGGGAGTTGCCTCTGTTCCGCCCGGTCCTCATCTATTTGTCCGTCTACTTGTCTTTATTTGTGTCTTCTAATTTTTTTAACCAAATGTCTTTGTTTGTTTTTTTTATTGGTTTCGGTGTCTGCTCATCTTTTTGCTCTTCTCTCGCGCTCTCGGTCTATTTCACTGTCTTTATACCTCCTTATCTCCATGTGTGTCACTCCCTCTGGGTGTCTCTGTTAGCAGGGATTAATAAAGGGTTGTTAACCTCTGTTTGCCCTCTGTGGCGTGTACAGTGAGCACCTTGGGACTTCAGGCAGGTTCCACAGCACTTTAAGTCATTTTCTAACAAGGAGCTGAATGAGCTGCTGAGCTGAGGATGGGCTGTGCAGGTAATTGTGTCTGCCGTTAGAGGGATGTAAACTTGCAGGGATAGAATTAAAGAGCAGAATAGTGCCAACAGGTTTCTACTCTTTAAAAACGATAGTCAAACAGTTACTTAGGTATGGAGGTGCAATCGTCTTTCTTTTGTTTAACGGCTGCCAAATAATGGTTGCTAATGAAAGTATTGCTACACAGCGAGCGCCACATATAATCAAGTACTGCGCCATGGTTGTGGCTGAAATCCAGATAACAGATATAATTTTAGTCATTCAGACCGAATAAATCAGGGTCTCTCCCTCCACCAGTGGCCCTGTGTATTACAGCACATACTGTATCTCGTGTTTCCATCTTAATTATACAATGAAAAATAAATATCTATAACACATTTCACGCTTCATTATGATTTCCTATGAATGAGGAAAATTCAATTCATTGAAATGCCCACTTTATAAATTAAAAGCTGTAAATGAACCAATTTCGAAGTAGTTGGAGAGACAATCTCTACTTTATAAGGACATCTTTTGGAGGGAAAAAAATGTTGTATTAACTAAAGGATTAAATCTGAACTAATATGTATGTGATCAAGTTTTGCGAGCAGCTAGCACAGGGACAGCAGATGACCAGTATTTATCTTTTTAGTCCTCCTCCACCGGTGTCAAATTTATAGTCTTTGGTCAAATTTACAGTCACTTTTCTTAGAGGACATTTCAAAGAAAGAAAGGAAAGAAGTGAATGGTGGCTGAATTCCATCCACCTGCTTCAGTTTCAGAGTCCTGCTATTGTTCATGCTGGTTCACCGTCACGCGGTCGTGGCCTTGGCACACTTGAATAATGTTTTTAGTAACATCCATTGTTGATGACAGGTCCAACTGTCGCTGTGAAAAAGGTTGAGTATAAGAGATCTTTGTTAAACTGGCCCAAAAAATGTATAATCACATTTACAACAACATCAAATCATTACAGTCCCCCATTCATTTTAAAAGTAACCTAAGGCATGTATCCGTTATTCAGGAACTGCTTCAAAGACAGATGATAACAATGCTTAGTTCTCTCTCATCACATTTGTTTGTTTTTTTCCTGACATTTTACTTCAGTATGTAAAATAGAAATACCTGTGACAGTATAGTAATAGAGACTGTGACTTTGGGGGATGAGTTGCACACTGCTTTTAAGATGGCATGCAAATTATTGAATATCGCTGCAAAAATGATGCTGCGGTGGAGGTAAACTACTTTTTAAAATGCGCAGGTGTAGATTTTATTAAAATCCAAACCATAATTATTATTCACTTAAAATATCGACATGTTGTTTTTGTTTTTTATTCTTCTGGATTTCAAGCTTCCATCACAAAAAAATTATGCTGTGTTCTCTCATCGATGCAGTTCACAACTAGGATTATCCCTTCCTGAGAGGTTTAACATTGCCGGACAGGCAAATCACATCAGCGTGTACTTTTGCAAGGAAGATGATTGTGTTGTGAAATGTTGAGCTCTAACAACATTTTTAACAAACGTTTGTTTCCTTAAAAAAAAAAAAAAAAAAAAAAAAACATCCAGAGGTATTTAGCTGCTATTAGCTGCCTGAGTGCTACAGCAGGGGCGAGTAGTGGGCGTGAGCAGAACAGACGGCTTGATTGATGAATTGGATCCACTTTATTGTGCACTGAAATGGAAGTCCCCACCCGCCATAGGAGTTAAGTACTTTCCTTTCTCCTTAGACTGCCATGGAGTTACAGGCTCGACTTCATGGTGGGCTTCATTACGGCCTCCCTGTGTAAGATTTCTGTTCTGCTGCGGGATTCTCCACATCAGTGGGGGAGCAATATCTGCGAGACAGGTGTCTCATCAAACTGGCAAAAGAGTGGCACTCGCAGAGACATGAGTGATTTAAGATCAATGGTTTTATGTGATGATTAATAGGTTTTATGTTAGTTTAATTATTTTGAGTTTGGGTATGCATGTGTCTTCTTGCATTTTACTCACTTTTAAATCCATGTTAAAAAAAATAAAATAAAATAAAAAGCCCCTCTGGTATCTCTCAGGAGAAGTTGAAACTCATGAATGGTAATCAGACTTCATTATCTCGATACTGCAAAGCCCTTTATAAGTTAAACATATTCATGGTGAATTCATGCCAGATCACCCTGACATTTCAAACGGCGCATCCGTTGCAGAAATTCAAGGTTTTTCTGGGCTGGAGATAATCATAGACATCATTCTCTGCAGTTTATTCCCAGAGGGACGGGCCCTGATGAAATGGGATGTTAGCATTTTCACACTATTTGTCAAAGCTTCAGCAGTTAGGAAGTGTACTTGGACTGTGAGTGAACCAGTGCGCTGTGATTTGAATTGAAGCAGAGGAGAAGGGAGATACTGATGGGGGACTTTGCGGCAGCTCCTCATTTCCAGAGGAAAGCAGGAGTTGTTGTTTTTTTTGTCAGGGTACTGCATTGTGTGTCTTGGGAGTACGATGGTGTGTGTGTGTGTTTTCGGAGCAGACGCTGTCAGAGAGTGCGTTAAGTGACAGAACTGGTGCTGAGAGGGGTTGCGGGAGACAGAAAATGCTGAGTAGAGTAAGAAAAGAGGAAAGAGTTTATCTGCCTATATGGAAGCAGGAAGATATCTTTTCAGGGTAAAAATTCTTTCTGTCAGTTTGGCAAAATGAAAAATGTCCATCACTTGCCGGTTGCCTTGGTAACCTTGGCCTGGAATTATATGTGGAAACTTGAAAGTGTGCATGTGTTTGTGTGTACCTGTGGATTTAAACCGTGAATGCGGATGTTCATGTTTAATAAATTCCCCTGGCCTCCGAAGCATGCCGTCTCAAGGTGTTGGGTTTAAATGGCAGTAAGGATTAACGTACGCACTGGGCTTTTGGGTGACGTCATGTTTTAATTGTCGAAATGTCAACTGACGATCTATTCTGTCTGAGAATTAGGATTACACAGGGAGATTATAGGCAGTTTTTAAAGGCCAGTGAGTTTAATTGCATGGAATTAATCAAGTTGTCAGGATTAAACTCTTGCAACTTAAACCATAAGAGATTTTCTGGCATATTCGGTTCTTTCAGTCACGAGAGAACGTTTTATGCCTCGGTGTTGGGTTTCCCTGCTTACCTGGGAGGCATGCTGGGAAACCCACCTGAGGAGATCGGAAGTTGTGCTCATAGTCATCAATGGCCAAACGGGCAAAGAGTGGGATCCTCTTGTAGACGGCGTGCCGCAACTCAAAAGGTCAGAATGGTGTCACCGTTACAAGTAAAAGCCAGCCACCCATGGTGTTATTATCCACTCACACATGCACACTTGCACACAGACACACACAGGTGCACACGCAATTATGCCCCACACTACTTTTCCTGGCTTAACTGCATGGTTGGGTCTTTCCTTACGGAAAACAGGGCCGACTGTCTCAGAAAAGTTCAGCTCCCACAGCTCAGAAGGTCAGGAACATTACCTCCATTTACATCTCTGCCAGCCGCCCCCTCCTTTCACTCAGCCCTTCTTACTCGCTCTAGGTCTCTCTCCTTCTCTTTGCAATGTCTGACTCACAGCATGACATGTGAGAACAGGTGGATGCACGTGACGGACGCTGTATTAACGGCAATACGTTCGGTTCCCCATTTTATCTTACTGTTTAAAATCTGATGTGTCGTTTCCACCGCTTTAACCACCACTCATGCGCCCGCTTACTTGGTTTATGTATTTCTATCCAAGGGCTTTATTCCAAGTGTATTCATGTTTATTCATTGTCCTCCTCGTGCTCTCCTAACACTTTTTTGAACATGATGAGTGAACGCATTAAAGGATGGAGTTATTCTGTACTTTTGTTACCGTAAACAAATCCCATGAAAAGACCAAAACCATCAATGCCTCAGTGTGTCTCTCAGCCTCAAGCGCATTCATTTTTTTTTTTACGAAAGATGGAACATTTTCAAAAACGGTCTCACAAATCCACTTTTTTTTCACAGAAAATTTGAAACCTGCTGCACATTTTTGTTTTTGGCAAATGCCGCTCAAATAAGAGCAAGTTGTGAATTTTCTGGGAACTATTTTCAGCTGCAGATGAATACATATCTGTTGGCCTTGGGAGTATTCATAGCAGCACCACAGTGTATGTTGGATTGAGCTTATATAAACCGCAGCAGCCTTTTCAGTGAAGTGAAGGAACGTGTCACTCTCTCGCTTTATCTCTCTTTGGCTGCACAGGCAATATACAAGGTGCTTCCAAAATGTTCTGAGACTGTTCCTGTTGTGCATGAAAGGAGCACAGCACTGTGATGCTCATGGAGCAGGGGGAAGCAGAAGCTTTCATGAGTACGCCAAGTTACGTTGTTTGTTCAACATCAGTTACACAAGTTTTTGTCCGGGCGCATTTGCAGCTTCACCATGAACCTTGAAACTTGAGCAGAGCGACATCAGATCAGAGTCGCGCTGTGATGCTCTGAGGTGTTTGAGGTAAAGTTTCCAGTGCAAATTAACTGAACTGCGACGTGATGGAAATTGGGTTCTCCGACATGACAACACACTCGCTCATAGTTCCTCGCCCTCGGCAACACAATCCTCGCTCGCCACCACCCCTCCCGTCTGCCACTTCACAAACAATGTGATGCAAAATTTGATGCGCACTCTCTGCTCAAGTTTCAGATACGTGGACAAATCACAAATGCGCACATACCAGTGTTTACAAAAATGCTCGTAAGTCCGGTGCGGATCAGGGGCAGTCGTATGTTAGTAGGGTCAAATGACTGGGTGCGTTGACAACAAAGTGCAAGTGGTGTGTGAGTATTCAACAAAAAGAAACTTTGTAAAGTAAAATACATTTTCATTTGTTGACGGTGCTGTGCTAGTCAAAAGCAGTTTGTCCGAATATTTATAGATGGAGGACAAGATGAGATCTTGAATGTCAAAGAATTTAAACTGGAAATGACATGTGGTCGTATGTAGTTTGAGAACAAGGAATCATATTTAAAATCTTACAAAGTAGCCTTGGAACATGCAAGCATGGATTTCCCACTTTGCTGATTCAATTTGGGGTTATTACTTCACAGATAAGGCTTGTGATAATCTGTAATTTTTTAAAATTATTATTAACAAATCACAGAAAAAGATCAAAATCAGTGATGGATCAGTACAGTCTGACTTTCCTACTTCTTCTGTGACACTTTGTTCATTTGAAGGTGTAAATCTTTAAAAAGATCTTGCAAATAAAAATTTTAGAAAAGAAAACATTTCTTATATGCTTGATACTGTCATCTTTTTCAACACTGATATGTCATTATTTATTATTTTTAGCCGCGGATATTGTCTCCAGTGAGCTTTTAAGACAGAAGTAAGGCATTAAATCAAAACAAACTAGAAGGTCCATGTCAATAATAATGAAGGAACATGACACCCTGATGTGTTTTTAATAGTTCTTGGACACTGGGGGTCTGTGGCAGAGAGAAATAGACTCTGTATATCAGGCTTTGAACACGCACAAAATACCTGTTGATAGTATCAGTACATTGTTTGTTACAGTCTTTTCATGGATGCTTCTCCCACAGTAGGTGGGACTGGTTCATTTGGGGAAGGTACAGTAAATCATTGGTCATGTGCCAGAGCAGAGCAGCAGAGGAGAGGGCAGGACACAACAGGATAGGGCGCTAATTTTCTGGCTGCTGCCTATTGTTAATGTTGTTGACACCACCGTCACCTGCCATCTCACACATACAGCATTAGCCAGCAGATTCCAGCCCTGCATGGGACTCCTAATTTCAATCCCTTTCACACAGCAAGAGAAACAGACAACAAAACACGCGTGTCGCTCTTTAGCACCCTCTCCGCACGCCATATATTTCTCTATGTTTATGCTATTTTTCAGTGACTCTCTTTTCCTGTTTGGCCAGCAGAAAACAATGTTGCTCGGCAACAACAGTGCCAGAGATATGGCGCAGTGTGTGTGTGTGTGTGTGTGTGTGTGTGTGTGTGTGTGTGTATTTCTTGTCGTTTTGGGGAGGTACAGAGACAGAAAAGGTAGGAAAGTAGAGAGATGAGAGGGAGGGGGAGGAGATTGGTGAGGAGAGATAAAATATGGATAAGCGGAAGATAAAAAAAAAAAAAAAGGTGAGAACTGTGAAGGCATGGAGAGATGAGGGGAAGGAGGAAGGGGGGCAAAGGCCTTTTCCTCATCAGTCATTCTGTACAGACGGGCAGAAGCACATCAGTCCACATAAAAAGGCTTCAGCACAGGCGCACGGGGGCTGATTTAACTCAAGATGATAAAAACGGAGATGAAATTTGTAAGATCACTTAGGAAATGTGCTCTGAATTTCAGACGACAGCAGTACACTTGTTTCGTGTATATATATATATATATATATATATATATATATATATATATATATTACCATACAATACATACATATGTATTACCATACATACTTCCATGTTTTCCTTCTTTTCCTTCCACTATTTAAGCAGTTTGACAGTATTTTAACAGCGACTTTATGATTTCTTTTCATTAATAAGTTTAACAATTGCTCCTGGATATTTGTTTTCATTGCATTCCCGTTTTTGCCTTTCACAGTTTAAATTGGAAGAATGATTGACTGACATGTTATTGGTCTCGCTCTGATCCTCTGCTCTCTTGTTGCCGTCCCACATCCCTGCTGTCTTTCATCTCTGTCTCTACTGTTTCTCTACTCCACAATAATCGTTCTCCTTCCCTCTGTGCAATCCCGTTGTTTTCACCTTCACCTCTCCATCCTGTCTGCAATCCTCTTCTCTCTACTTTTGGCTCTCTCCTCCCTCCCACATCATTTTCTCTCATCTTGTCTTCCCTCCATCCATCTGTTCTCCTTCCTTTTACAACTCTTTGGCTGCCCATCCCCCTTCCAATCATTAATTTCCTTTTCCTTCACACTTTGCCCCATCCTTTTCTTTTCCACTAAACACATTTTTCCACTTTACTTTCCATTCTCTTTTTTTTTTCTCTTTCCTTTTCATCCCCTTTTCTCACATTATTCTCTCCATCTTGCCATCATCACATCACATTTCTCTATTTTTGCCCAACTCCATACATTTCTCTTACACTCAGCTCTCTGTGGTCTGTGCTGCGATGTTGATCCTGGACGTTCTGTCCCCGCTCCTCCTCCTCCTCTCCATCCTGTTGCCGGGCTACGGTTGCCGGGCGGCGGACATTCCAGAGGACACTACATCAGAGTTCTCCGTCAGACTGTACCACCGGCTGCAGGCAGCGGGGGGTCAGGACAACATCATTTTCTCCCCACTGAGCGTGGCTGTGGCCCTGGGCATGGTGGAGCTGGGAGCCCGGGGGGCTTCGCTGGAGGAGATACGACAGGCTGTCGGATTCGGCCACCTGCTGCCAGGTCAGAGACACAATCATAAACACAGGTTCACAAGCATCGGGGTCAGAGGTGGGTGAAGGACGAGGAGATGGAGCCAAATTATAAAAGTGAAAAGTCTTTGGCAAAAGCAAATGCAAGCAGGCTTTTTACAATTAAAAGAGCTCTCCACAGATTTTAAACACCAATGTCAGTTTACCTGTCTTAAGTACAGCCCAGCGCAAACAGCTGTATGTCTTCTGTGGTTGGAGGGAGCAGTCCAAAGTTTTAGAAAATACAATGGCGGAAATCTGCTGCACCACAAGCCTGTCAATCAAACAGACACGTCTTCAAGAAACACAGCTTTTTCGGGCCTAATTTCAAATTAACAATGGGAACATTTTCAGATGGGCCGCCAGAAAACTAATGATAAGGTGGGACTTTAACTAACAACAACATAATGACTTGTGGAAAAAATTTATCGATTTTTGTATTTGATGAGAGAAGTTGAATGGGAGTCTATGGAGCCGGAGGTTTGGAGCCAGCACCTAGTGGCACTCTGTTGTACTGCAGTTTAAGGCACTCACGCATCAGCCTTATTTTTCAGACCCGGAAGCTACGTCCACTTATTGACACCAGTCTGTGGTGTGTCTCCTTGTGTTCTGCAGGAGTGGAGTTCTCTTTGCTCCAGAACCTGACGGCGGCTCTGTCGGATGATGATACCCACTACATGATCCGATTCGCCAACAGCCTCTTCCTGCAGGAAGGAGTCACCTTTAACCCCGAGTTTCTGCATCTGATGAAGAAGTACTTCCGAGCTGATGTGGAGACGGTAGACTTCAGCGAATCCTCAGCTGTGGCCGAGCAGATCAACAGCTGGGTGGAGAATCATACCGAGAGTAAGTTGGAGAGAGAGGAAGAACGGGAAAGATACAGATGAATGGATAGAGGGGCGATAATACAGTATGAATGAACAATTATATTCCCCACATACTTTAAAAGGACATGGCTCATTGTCAGAGGAGTTACATCCGTGGTGGTTTGATCACATCCGCTAATACAACCTTCAAATCGCTCCCTCCAGGTAAGATCTGTGCGCTGCTATCAGCCGAGGACTTCAGCAGCGTGACCCGCCTGACCCTGGTGAACGCCGTCTATTTCAGAGGCTCCTGGAAAAACCAGTTCAGGCCAGAGAACACCAGGACCTTTTCCTTCAGCAAAGACGACGGCTCTGAGGTCCAGACACTCATGATGTACCAACAGGGAGACTTCTATTACGGTAGGGAAGATCTCGCAGAGTCTCTGCGTGCGTGCATTTGTAGAACTGCACTTGTGGCATTTTCTCTGGAGCCCTTCGTTTTCATCTCATATTTCCTGAGGTTATTTAAAATGTTAATCTCAGATCTAAAATATTCATATTTGGAGTGTTATTCCCAGGAAAGGCTATTTTTTTTTTTTCCACTCAGTGAGCTCTGCTGCTAAAAATTCTCTTAATTTGCACAAACCACAGTTGGTATGTCATTTCGATTTAGTAGTACAGTATATGTTGAAGGCTACTTTGCTAATCTTAAAGATATTAGCAGCGCTGTGGCAGTCTTTATGAAGTCTCGAACCACTACAACAGGTTTTTCTGACAGAGTGTAGCAAGTACTATTTTTTGCCAACTAAATGAAATTGTTCATTTTCTGCTGATCAACAAATCGTTTGGTTTCCAAACTAACTGTATATGTGCCCTGTGATTTTTTTTTTTATCACAGCTTTTTTTTTTTTTTTGTATCCAGTCCTGGTAAATGTGTTGTTGCGGGGTTGTTGTTACTTAACTAAACGTTCTCACTACTGTCTAGGTTTATTGTCTGAAAGGATGCTGTCGGGAAGTTCCACATGAGATTTGACTATAGCTTGTACATATTTAAGAACATGTTGTGGCTGTTCTGAGTCGGCTCTACTATATGCGTCAGATTTTGGTCTATTTGGTGTTTTACCAGCGTTGGAAGGTGCACAATGTTTGTGTGGAGTCCTGCGGTTTGGCTGTTGCACTTGAATGATTCCAGTCTGTCTTTTCTGCATCCAATCATTTTTTTTTTTTTTAATTTGTGCCAAAGATAGTTACATCATAGTCTTACTGCACTGCTACTAAAGTCGATGCATTTCAGTTATGTCGGTGCCGTTTGTATGGGTGTAGTGAGATTACACACATCCATACGCCCACGTTTGCACATAGTCATGCTCACACACTGAGGATCAAGAAAATCTGTGTGTGTGTGTGTGTGTGTGTGTGTGTGTGTGTGTGTGTGTGTGTGTGTGTGTGTGTGTGTGTGTGTGTGTGTGTGTGTGTGGTTGAGGGCTGCAAAACAGGGACAGGTCCTTGGGGAGAAGGCTGCGTTTGCATTCTCATTTTGAATCGCAATCATATTGGTTAAGTAAAATGTTTCGGGAACAAGCCTCTCTGCTGCATCGTTAGCTCACTCTGCATCCGCAAACGCTCCCCAGAATGTTAAGTTTAATGAAGGATGATCAGTCTTCTTGTTGTGATCTTTCCTTTAAAGCAGCATGACAGCTCGTGTGCGGCGTATGAATGATGAAATCTGTTAGAGTTCATTTCTGTATTATCTCCATCTCGTATTACAAAAACCAAAGTAAGTGGGATAATCCTGTGTTAAGATTTCAAATATAGTTGGACTTAATTTTGACGATAAAAGGATGATCTCCTCCCGACTAAGAAATACCGTCACACGTAATTCTTGCCTTGTCTTGATTAGAATTTGTATGTGAGGGTTTTGTTTAATTAGAATACAAATGCAAAGGTATGTTAACGATCCACCTCGCGTCTATGAAGCTGTCACATTTTTGGTCTGCGCGGTGTACCTCTAAGACGATATCAGCTCCAACCGATGTTTGTGTGAGCACGCGATGTGTAATCACGGTATGTGTGTGGGCAAGTGCATTAACATGGATCTATATATACATGCAAGGACGTGATCCTATGTCGGTTTACTTGGTTTTATTTCCTGCCTGAAGACAGTCAAGTGTGTGTTTGTTTAAAAAAAAAAAAAAAAAAAAAAAAAAAAAAGGCATCGCACTGACGAACACACTCAAACACACCATCCTTTTGTGCCTAATTGAATTTTGCCGGGGATTTCAACAGAGCGCTAAGCACTGGGAGACTACATGCAGTACAGTACGCATGTAATCCATTTTCACACCAAGCGTAACCAAAAGCCTTTGAAGTTAAGCGTCAGTGGTTTTTAATTAAAACATCAGGGAAATGACCACACAGACTGTAATCAATACAGCCAATCAATGGGCCTCAACATGCTTCCATTTGTGTTTGTTCCTCCTCGGCGAGGCTCACAAACCCATTACGGGAGGCACAGGTGTGCGTGTGTGTTTGTGTGTGTGTGTGTGCGTGCGTGCGCGCACGCTTCCATACGCGTCTTTGGGTAGCTGCAGTTGCTTGTTGTTTCCTGCCAACCAGGCGAGTTCAGCGACGGCTCACAGGAAGCGGGCGGTGTGTACCAGGTGTTGGAGATGCCCTACGAGGGAGAGGACATGTCCATGATGATCGTTCTGCCTCGGCAGGAGGTACCGCTGGCTTCCCTGGAGCCCGTCATCAAAGCCCCGCTGCTGGAGGAGTGGGCTAACAATGTCAAACGACAGAAGGTGGAAGTCTACCTACCCAGGTGAGAGGGAGCGCGCACACGTAAACCCATGTAAACAGCCCGGCGGAGCGGAGCAACAATACGCCCGTCAACCTCTCACTTACTGGGAGAACTCCACACGCTCGCACACGCAGCGATACGATCTCATCCGTTCGTGACACCATTGCGCTTCAGCAGTGGTTTTGCGCGCCGAGCCGCCAGTCATCCTCAGTAGTACAAACAGATGCGCAGATGTCACAATGCGATTAGAACATACTTTTTTTTTTTTAATATATATATATTTTAGCTAATGCCTGAAAATGCAATGAGGCGGCACAAGTGGGGTTTTAATGCCAGAGTGATCAAATGCAGACTCAGTCGTTTAAAAAAAAAACTCCTTTGTGCCCTTTTCAATGAACATTGATGGAATGTTGTGTAATATGTTGTCTTAAGTGGAGGTCTTAATAATGACAATATGATCGCGCAACATGTGGAGTACCTAAGCTGTTGAATGCATTCTTAGACGATGCAATATGCCAAACTACACATAGCCTGGCTGTATACACTTGTAGTATTTTATTCAATTAAATGTAGTCTTATTTGTGCAATATGTTTTAAGGTTTGGAATGTATTAAGTATTTTTTTTGTAAAGTGCAGTCTCTTATCCTGTAATACGTTGACTTAAAATGTGTTAGGTAACTTTTTTTTATTACTTCAATTTAGCTATTTATGGCACACAAATCTATGTGTTTTTTTTTTTTTTTATGAATAATGTTGTTAGGCCCAGAAGGCAGAATTCAAATCAAATGCAGTAACACAAAACTTTTCCGACGGGGACAATAAAGTACACTGTATCATATCGTACCTTATCGAATCTTTTTTTTCCCTTTGGTCCGTAAATAATCAAACACAATAATTCACTTCCTGCTTCCCACAGCATCCCAAACTCTCTGACAATGACTATGATCGACTGACCTTTGAACTCAAACCTCCAGGTTTAAGGTGGAGCAGAAGATTGATCTGAGAAACACTCTGCAGGAGCTGGGAATAAAGAACATCTTCACCAACGATGCTGATCTTTCTGCCATGACAGGTGACGCACAGCTGCATGGAGGGCAGTGGCAGACACACACACACACACACACACACACACACACACTACACATCGCATAAACCACACTGCACATTACAAAATACTCCCATATATATACATAATAATTAATCCATATTAAACACACATTGGTACAGACACTAATAGCCAAAAGAAATAAACTCCTAAAAGAGTTCGGGAGATTTAAAATGTTTCCGTCTTGGCAGCAGCGAAGTAGCCTTCAGTACTTTCAAGGGTAACCAAGGTAACTGGCACTGAGTGGGCAGGTCACATCATCTGTTAAAAATAGATCCAGACGGAAAGACAGATATATGCATGGAGGCAGTGAAAGACATATATATGCGTGGAGGCAGTGAAAGACATATATATGTCGGGATAATCCATATCTAAAGAAAAAGACATGGCCGTACTGAAAGCCAACTCACACATAACTAACACGTTAAAACAAACTAAAATAAAATGGTTTAAATAGCCTTATAAAGTCAACACCATTTGGTAAACGGCTTGTTCTTACCAGGTGGAGCTTGTATTATATTGCGAAACACAGTCTTTGGACTTCGGTACATTTTGCACTTGCTAAAACATCCTCAACTCAACATGTACTCAGAGGACGCAGCCTGTTCTGTCCGGCAGATAGAGAAGAGGATGCAGTTAAAAATGCTTTCAATTAGTGTGGAAATAAATGTTTAATATTATCTGTCTGAGCGTACATCACTTTTTAGGAAGTTACTGCTTGATGTGACCTTCTGTCTGGTCTGGGATGTTGATTTGATTAATGAGTGGGTGTACTCCAGACCAGCGTGCTTTGTACCTTTAGCGAGACGTACAGTTTAGACTCAACGTTGTCCCATCGCTCTCCGATTTGACGTAAACGATACAGACGAGGTGACGAGCCGTGCGCTTTTGTGTGTGTTGTCCAGACGGTAAGGATCTGTACATTGGGAAAGCAGTGCAGAAGGCCTACCTGGAGGTGACGGAGGAGGGGGCAGAGGGAGCCGTTGGGTCAGGTAGGCTTACTTTTTTTTTTTTTTTTTTTTTTTAATCTTAATCTTCGTAAACACAAAACATTTTTGCTGTGTATCAAAACAGCAAAGTCAACTTCAAGTTCACAACACACGATCAACAAGTAACCCTGATGATTGTTCCCCTCTCTCAATCGTTCTCTCTCTCAGGAATGATTGCCCTGACCAGGACTCTGGTGCTGTACCCACAGGTCATGGCGGATCACCCGTTCTTCTTCGTCATCAGAAACAGAAGGACAGGTGTGTGTGTGTGTGTGTGTGTGTGTGTGTGCGTGCGTGCGTGCGTGCGTGCGTGCGTGCGTGCGTGCGTGTGCGTACAAATATTAAAGTATTTCAAGGGGTATGCATCGCCTTCAAATAAAACAAATCAAGTAAGCAGGTACACACAGTATAAGAGGTGCGATCAAGAAGCTCTCAGACTGTTCCTGTTGAGTAGGGTGAAGCAATAACTTTTGCGAGTCAGTATTGCAAGTCACGTTGCTTGATCAACAGATTCGGAGAAGATTCGGCGAATCAACCCAAACTACGGCGCGATTCTCCAATAAGACAACACGTCCACTCACCGCAAATTTCTTCCGTGCAGCAACACAATGGTTGCCCTCCATCACCCCTACGCTAGGTTTGGTTCCATTTTTCCGTTCCCCAAAACTTCTTCACAAAATTTGATGTGCGCTCTCATTGCAAATGCACAAAGACCACTGGTCACGAAGATTGCAGGAGCTGATTTGCTGATTGATCAAAAGGACGTAACGGAGTCACTCCGTGCACATCAGAGTGCTGCATCTGTCCATGTGTAACGGGAACACTCGCAGAGCCTTCTGATCGCGCCTCGTAACAGTCCACGTCTGTTTATTTGTCTTTGTGTGTACTAATCCGTAATAAATATGTAATGTTATATACACATTTGTACACATGTGCGTTTTAACCCGACTTTTAATCCCTCTCCTTCCAGGGTCTATCCTCTTCATGGGCAGGGTCATGACCCCTGAAGTCATCGAGCCCAACGACCATGACTTCGACTCCATGTAACCAGGGTCTGAGGTCACTCAATCTCAGCCAATCAAATCGGGACGTCATAAATGCTACCTATTCCTCTATCCCCATCTTCAGCTGTGTTTTATACTCTTTATGAAAAAAAAAGTATATAAACTGAATATTATATGATATATTATATATTGAAACATGACATACGACATATAATGTGACTGTGTTTTGATACCGGAAGCTTTGAATTCTTGGATACAGACGTGCAGAATGAGATAGTTGTAAATATTCTCAAGTAAAATATGGTTTGTATATGAGCAGGACGAACACATTGTATGTAATCCACGCACAACCCCTTTAAGTTCAGCAGCTTTGTACTCATTGCGCGCGCGAGGACACGCGCAAACACACGCACACGCACGCACGCACACACACACACACACACACAAAACCCCTTTCTCTTCAAATGTGTTTCTCCTCCAGATACAGTATGTGCGCACGCTGAGTTCAACACTTCAATTACATCCCTGTACATTTGACATTGTGTTCTCTACATATATATGCTCAGTATTTATTGCAGAATAAACATGTGCAAACATTTCGTCTTATACAATAAATCTTAGTAATATATCTGTTCCAGACAGTATTGAGACATTTTTACACTGTAGGCACATGGCTAAACTGCTGATAAACTAATATGCCTTATCACATCTGAGTGGCTGATTAAGTCCGAGCCGGGCCTCTTACAGGTGAGCAGAGGGGACTGCGTAACGAAGGCAGGTTGCTATAGAGACGGACTGGAGCAGGCAGGCGCACTGAAAAAGATCTGCTGCACTGTTTTGGATGTACATACAGGGAGAAACAGTAACACCAGCTGTATTCAGTCTTTTATTCAATAAAAACATGAATGTGTTCCCATTAAAAAAAAATTATATATCCTTCTCTGTGTGTAGACATTGTTTTCATAAGATTTATTCAAGGACACTACAGCTTATGCGCACTACAAAAAACAGGGCTATCTCTAATACTGCTGGATTTCCTGTGGGTTCTTTAAATAAAGGATTTAGTGGGAATGATAAAAATGCTTTAGTTATTATTTAGCTTAGTGCCCTGAATAATAAAAGACGGGTGCGGCTATTCAATCGTAACTCAGTTTCCCGGGGCAGACAATGTCCTGCCAAGGCATCTTGGAGTAGTTTCAAGCCTGCATCACCGTTTCCGCACGAACACAAGGAAACGGACCATATCGTTGGTCAACGCAGGGATATACTGTGACCAAGGACGAATGGGAGCTGCGCACCGATACTGAAGAAAGACACTTATTAAAGAAACTGAGAACATTTCAAAAAGTCAGTATGTTCATGATTTATGAACAGTTGTTTTAACTCTTTAAAAAGCATCAACAGGCATCACCGAGAACAGAAAGAATATGAAATAGTACTGTGCTTAACAGGAAATAGAAAATGACACTATTTACAAGGATGTTTCAAGCACAAATAGTAGCTGTAATTGTTGGTTTTTCAATTTACATTTTCCACTTTTTAAATTTAAAATTGACTTAAGCAATACATATATATATAAATATATAGTTTATATTTGGTAAAAAAAAAAAAAAAACAATTGCTTACACATCTATTTCTGCCTGCACAACCCGGATAATTACATCCCCAACAGATGTGTCTGTGACAACAAACATAAAATGAGCTTTGATATACTGACTCGTCAGTCGATGTTTAAGAGACACCAATTATCTTTGTCATGACTGCAACACAAAATGAAACCGGCTGTAAAAGAACAAAGCAAGTCAAATCATTTGAATAATGAACAGGAATAGCTGACGTACGCGACAGTTTACTCCTGCAGACGATGAGTCTTGAAATAACAATAAATCTATTAAAAACACATTCACACTAAGTACAAAGTCAGAGTGGAATCATTTAATCTCAAGCAGTTCCAAAGGTTTTCCTTTACCTATATCTAATAGCTTTTTCACCTCCTCCGTGTGCTCAGTGTGTTTCAGTATCTTCAACACAGAGAGCGGCACAGTTGAGGAACGACAGCCCATGGGTGAAGGGAGTTATTTATAATCTAAATTACTTTCACCAGCTGCAAAGATAGCTGTGCCGTATGTCTCCATTGTGGGCACCGTCCTTATCTCTCCTGCTACCCATGACAACATACTGCACGGAAAGAAGGAAACTACAAGAGAAGACATGAAAGTGCTCCTGAAGCTGCAAGCTTTCCTAATGACGGTTACTGGTAAAATATTTCTAGAGGTGGAAAATAATTGCCATACACAAACTCAAACTTTTCAACTATATCTCATCTTGTTGTTTTGTCCACTACAAATACACTGTGACTGGTACTTGTTGGCTAAACTCACAAAATGTAATCTGTGATCAACCTCCCAAAGAGTTTAATGAATAGTTCATGGAATTTCTTGTAGCAGCTGTACATTATTTCTTATGCATTAACAATAATTTACGCTCTCACCCTTGATACATTTTGCAACCTTGTCCATATTTTTACTTAAAGTATAATTTGAGTTCAGAACTGGTGAAGTAGTTTGATATTGAGGTATCATGTTAACAAGGATTTCAGTATTTTCATATTACTGATTCTTTCATTGGTTTAAGTATAGTTTTGGTGTAGCTTACATTAAGTGCCCAATAAAAGAAACATTTACTCGCTGAAATTCAGTTAAATTTGTTTGCAGTCTCCTTTCAGACCCAACTAACAAAACAATAAATTCAAACAGGATAAAGAGAAGAAACAAGAGAAAAGTGGCACCTAAAAACACGAGAGGCTAGAGGTGTTTTTGTGACAAGACTAAAAAAAAATAAAAGCATATTGTATTTCAATGTGTCAAAAGGTCAGATTTTCTCTTAAAAATAGGCCTGCATAAATAAAGACAAAAACCTGTTCACATCGTTGCAGCACTCTCTTTACACCAAGACAAGTCATTTTTGAAAGTTTCAGTTTGAAGTAATGAATCTGTCACAGCTCATTAGAAAGTTGAATGTTAATTTTGAGAGAGCGCTGTGCAGCAGCGACCCGCAACAGTTTTATTTCTACCTCTCTTGTGTAATACACCTGAACAGTGTTGCCAGGCAACCATGCAGCTTGGTGATCAATTGGTGTCCTACAGCTCCGGCGGCAGACGCAGCACTCACACAATGGTGAGAAAGCACTGTGGTGTCAGACTCCCGAAGGACGGTCAACTTTCTCTGTGTGAATAATAACAAACCCACCGGGCTCCATGGGTAACAGCTACAGGGCTGCAGGGCTATACCGAGCCATTCACAAGGTGTTAAAGAAGGCCAGGAGAATTCATCACAAGGAGATTGGGACATGTCAGAAAGGTAAGCCAGAGCAGCTCATTCTCTGATATCTGCCCATTTCTATTATACTGGTGGCAAATTTTTTTCTCTGTTGCTTTTTGTACCTCAGCAGAAATGTGAGCCAAAGAGGCTAACTTTGTATTTAAAAAAATGCAATTGCTAAAAAGAAGGTTTTAAATATTTAATCATTTTATTCAATTCTACTCGAATGGTAACTATTTAGCAGTACATGCATAATCAATTGTAGAGGCACCGGGGTTCAGCTATTCTCTGCATTCAGCCACTATTATAAGATAATAGCACCTGCTCAGGTGTCCACAGGTGTCCATAGCAACGGGTCCTAATCTGCACTGACAGGCCCAGTTCACTGTAACTCTAACCACTCGGCTGGTGGTCAGGGTTTCAGCACACACCAGGGCTTACGTTACGAAAACACAGCTCCCCTTCAAACAGGGACCGGCGACGTGACAACGCACCTGATGACCCCAGCTGTCTTTTTCCCCTCGCTCTCAGTTCTTCAGGTGTGAACACGCTCAGTGGCAGTTTTCCCAAATCCCACTCATCCCAGTACTCTGACCTCAGGGTATCACGCACACCTCTCTCTGTGGAACATAGTCCTGATTCTGGACTAGTATCTACACCTGTGAGTTGCGCACACACACACACACACACACACACACACACACACACACACACACACACACACACACACACACACACACACACACACACACACACACACACACTCTCACCCTAAACACACTGGCCTCTAACCTCGACAGCTATGCCGATGACATTTTTTACCCTCACAGCAATTTGAATTAAGACAGATGAAACATGGCTTCTCCCCTTATCCTCCCTATATGTCACATACAAAGTTTTCCACTTGTAGTGAAAACAAATGTCCGATGTGCTCGTGACTGCAAAGTGCATTGCTTAATTACCTGCAGCAAAATAGTGAGTTTAAAGAAGTAGAAAATGCCAACTGATGTGGGGTTATTGTTTATTGCTCGTGGTCGATGTTCCGTTTGAGCAGAACCATGGTTAAACTAAAACCAGCATTGGCGTTACATTTATTTTTCCATTTATAATATCATTATTTCTATAACATTTGGTCTGTGTATTCTTCAAAGTGAAAGCACACAGTGACATTTTGGTTTCGGGGCCGTTCTCTGACTGTCCAGTCAGTGAGGAGCAGTGGTCAACTTAAAGTGAGGTCATTCCTGTGTCTCAATGAACAGAAGTGGGTGTCGAGTGACACGGACACACTCAGAGTGAACAGGATGAGTGTTAGAGGGTTGAAAAGGTCACGCAAGGAGGACAACTGACTCCACTACTGAATCCAATTGGACTAAACAAAAGCAGTGAACGGAATATTATTACATTTCATTTTACGCCATGTTGTACTATTTCATCAATAAGCTAAGGTGTCTCTAAAATGTTCTCCAATTGGAGGTTAGAATTGCTAAAACTAAAGAGACACTCATAAAAAACATTTTGTCATTAGAAGAATCAAGTAGATTTACTTGCCTGCTTTATCTCATGAAAGTGTCAGGTCCCGCTGCTATTTTATCGTGTGGCGTGATACCTGTAATACCGTAGTTGGTGGAGACGTTGGTATTGGAAAGAAAATGCACTAATATATTAAAGAAAGACATAAGCGATGAAATAGGGAGGAAATTAGGTGTCATTATCAGATTATAAAACACTTGTGCTTCATCAGGAGAATCTGAACATTGTGAACACGCGTTGTCATAGTGTTTAATGGTCTTGATAATGACCCATTGATTTTGGCTACATGCTATCTGCACGCTGAGAGAATAGAGTTTATGTTGGACTGATGGGGAGCTATGGTAGATTAAACTTTAGTGTGTCTCCTGTTCTCACAAGCCATTACCATGTACAAGTCTTATTTTGCCCGGCAACGAGACATTTATTTGACCGTGGTGAATTTCAGCTGCAATCAGTGAGAGGACACTTTGATTAAACTTGCGGGGGGGGGGGGGGGGGGGGGGATGTGACTCATTAGTGGTTTCTTCTGCCTTCACAAGAAATTATACTGAACAAGCCTCTGCACGTGTATATGTGTCGTGCATGAGATGCAATGATTAGATTTGACGAGACTTGGCAGAATGATGCATTTCACTCTTATTTTGTGGAACATTTCTTACCGGTTGTCACTTCGTTCACTCCCTTCTTTTCAGCTTCCATCCAATCGCTTCCGGTTTGTGTCGTGGCATCGCCTGGAGCAGTGTGATGTCACAGGCGACCAGCTGACCTGCCCCAGGGTTAGAGAAGGTGTGCGATTAAAATGAGAAAACAAACGGTGTGACTCTTGCAGAGATTCAACTTGGCATTTCCTGCAACAGAATAAAAAGAGAAGACAGTTTTCTGAACAGGTTTTGAACTAACGAAGTCACTGCCACAATGTGGTTTCTTTGTTGGAGAGTTGGTTCAAAACAATTCTGATTAGATCTTAAAGCAGTAAAAAAGTAGACACTGGAAAGTTAGGTTTTTTTTTTTGTTGTTATGCTTCTTTGTCAAAGCTGAACTTCAAAGAGAGCTTCTAGACAAGCCTCGCATAAATTTAAATGATTTGAACCGAAAAAAGAAGACAGTCAAGAAGCTGCCTCGTTTCCTTTTTTCCTTGTGTTGCTTATATTTTATGTAATTTTCATTTAATTTAGTAGATGACAAACATACTGTGACAAAGCATCTGAACCTGTCATTGTTAACACTGACAGCAGGATTAAATTGGATTAAATAGGTGAACATTGTTACAGGCTTTTCTTGTGTTTTTGACAATATTAATGAAAAAGGGCCATCAGAAGAGGATCTGTGTCAAAGAGAGGCGGCTGATATCAGTTTGGAGACAGCGGCGAGGAGGAGGAGGAGGAGGAGAGATGAAGGACAGCGATGGGAGGAGAGACTGCAAGAGAATTGGGAAAACTGTCTGGTAAGTTAACATGGATGTGTGTGTGTGTGTGCGTGTGTGCGTGTGTGCGTGCGTGCGCGTGTGCGTGTGCGTGTGTGTGTGTGCGTGTGTGTGCGTGTGTGTTGTTACAAAATATGCAGCAGAGAAGAAGAGCAGAGACGAGTAAAGAAGGCACAAGTATGAGAAGAAGAGGAAGAAAGAGAGATGAAGACCCTGACGATTGTAACACCCTTCTCTTTTCAGGAGTTAAATTTGTCCTATCAGGACTTAGGTGACCCCTTCCAGCGAGAGAATTTCCTCCGGATCCTCCGCCGGTTGATCCGCGTGGAGAAACTACAACTGATCGACAACTCTCTCACTAACCTGAGTTCTGTACGTCTGCCAAGGTACAAACTACACAGCTCAGGCTGCACCTCAACTCGCTCACCCGGTACACTGTTTACTCAGCTCCACGGAGACCACTGATGGATGTGAAAATATTTCATTCAGAATGCTGATAAATCTTTCAAGAAGCCCGAGATAGAAATCTATAAATCTGGTCAACATTATTCTGGTGTTCATAATAGCTTTATTGAATGCATTCAGCCGTTAAAATGGAGAAAAATGTCTCGTCTCATTCAAGACTGAAACTGACATCACACTGTTTTAAATCTTTTCACTTGAAGGTCGAATTAAAGGAAACAGTTCTGTGCTTTTGAGCCAGTATCTTGCTAAAGTTAGAGTTGTTTCTTTTTTTGACCACGCAGTTTATCTGTTGGTGTTTTAATGTTCCTGCTATTTTTGTTACAAACGTGGGGATGGTCAGACTTTTTCTTGAAGCTGAAACACTACGGCTACCGTTCACCTTCGGATGGCACATTTTTGTGCCAACAATAGACCGCATTGAAAAGTGAACGTAGCTTCCGTGTTTGAAAAATTAGGCCAACGGGGACATGCCTTCAGCTGCAGTACCACCGAGTGACACTAGGGACTGACACCAAATAGCCTACCATTCAACTTCCACCCACAGCTTATTTTGGTATTATTAGCTAAAGGCCCTCCTTCTTATTAGTTTTCTTGCAGTCCATCTGTAAAACAATACCATCATTAATTAGAAAATAGGCCTCAGAAATTGCGTTTTTAGGAGCGTGTCTGTTTGATTGACAGGCCTGTAGTGCGGTCGGATTACCGTTATTTTGTTGGCGTGACGTAGTGCCGTTGGGTTTCCAATCAGATTGAGTCAGTTCCACCGGTTGTTCCCACCTCAACTCGTCCAAATATGGTCACTTCTGGCTCCAAACCGTGCCGAACCAGCAAGATGGCGACGGCTGTAAAGTCAAACTCGAGGCCTCATACTGGCAGTTCACAAACCAATGGGTGACATCGCTGTTGGTTGCCGCTTGGTGCCAACTTGTTTATCTTATTTTGTCCACCACTTCTTGCCCGTTTGGAAAGCATTATTGCATTCCCCCCCCTCCCCTCGTACGCAATCTGGAATCTTTTGACAATATTGTTTTGATTTTTTTTTTTTTTTGTTGGTGCTTTTATGGTCCTTTTACCAAATACAACAGGTAGCAACAACCAGGGAAAAAAAAGTGAAGCCTTATTTGTGTTTCCTGGGGGCAGGTGCCGAATGCTAAACCTGCATCACAACCACCTGGTGTGTCTGCGTCAGCTGCCAAAGCTCCCCTCGGTGGAGCACCTTTGTCTGTCTGAGAACGCCATCGGCTCCCTGGGGGGACTGGGAGCTCTCGGGAACAGCCCGCTGCGCTCCCTTAACCTCACCCGCAACCCGGTGACCTTCACTCAGGGCTACCGTGCACGGTAAGAAGACATAGACGATGATGTCTGGGGGATGCATAAATGTGTAGAGGAATCCTTTTTCTTCATCTTCATCTTCATCATCATCATCATCATCATCATCATCTTCTCGTTTTCTCTCTCTCCCCGTGTGCAGTGTTTTCTCTTGTTTGCCAAAGCTTGAGGTCCTGGATGGAATCCCCAAGCTGCCAGAAGACTCGCTGCCCATCAGATTACATTTCCCAGAAACCACCAGGATGTGTAACATTTTATGATGTTCTTCCATGGATGGATGCGTACAGACTCAGTACTTTAGAAAAGTGCTCCACACTTTGAAAGTATGCTGAAGGTTTCAGAGATCTCCTCAGAGGAAAGCCAGATGGATAACGTTTTCTTCTGGTATTCAGTAACAGCATTTACATGAACTGTCACAACTTTTGCCGAAAAACACTTGAAAAGGCCACACTGATAATACAGCAGAGGTGTCACGCTGCCGGAGCGCACCAGATCGACGCTATGCCACTTCTTTTTCTTTTTTAACTAAGTGAGGAAACATAAAGTTGGCAATTCGCATAATATGGTTGATAATATGATTGGATACAATCATCTCTAAAGAGAAACACACGAAGAGAACCAGGAAGAACAAATGGAATATTTAAAGTTGTCATTTTGACAGAGATGGTGATGTGACTGATTCACGATCAACTCATGTATTGAATAACATTGAAGTAAACATTCCCTTTGAGCAACTGCAGTGAATTCAATCCCTTTTTCTCTCATCAATACCAAAACTAGTAAAAGATGAAAAAGGCAGCTAAACATCCTTTCCTTGTTTGGAACAGCTTAAAAGGTAACTAAAAGTTCACCATGATGTAGGTAAACGATGATTTAAAAACTTACTTGGCATTAGGCCAATAACCAAGTTAACATGTTGGCTTCTGCTAATGCCAGCTACAAGTAGCACTGATTCATATAATACAGCATTAATGTTGCTCTTTTCTCCTTAATTCACTTGAACCGTATTTCCTCTAACAGTGACTGACCTTTATTTATACCAGCTGCTCCTCTATTTGATAACTGGTTACATTTTATTAGCACGAAGCCTCATTTTGATCCACGTCCATTTGCCATGTTAAAGTTAATGTTAATACAAACTCACCACTTCCTGTATCAACTTAAAAGCCCTCAAGCATTTCAGTGGACAGAAACACTTTTTTTTTTTTTTACTTCACAGGGCTTTTATTGTCAAATATGTGCTGAAACATTTGGTGGAAAACTCCCCGACTTGAGAGATTTCCAAACGGCACTTGAAATATTGCCACTGCCGTGCTTTGACATTAACACAACATACAGTTTGGCTGAGACATTAACAGTTTGTGCACCCACTGTGACGGAAGTTCGACTTTAGATTAGTAATCCAGAACAACCATTGAAATCAACAGGATTATATTGTTGAATTTAACAAATTAAAGTGATGGAAATATACACTTTTGATTATTGTATGTAAACTTGCTGCCATAGGAACAGTGGTTACGTGACTCAACATTGGTGCGCTATGGAAACAAATAGCACTACAGTAATACAGCAATAGTATTGTAGTGGTAATGTGAAAACTGCTTTTCATATCAAGTACCAATACACTACTGATATTTTTAAAGTGAGTTTTTTTTTTTTTTTGTATACCCTTTACAGGTATTTTGATAATAAATAGAAAAGAAAATGAAGTCTTTTAGCTATTTTTTTCACACACGTAAGTAAATGTGGTGCAGTGCACGGATACATGTTGAATGACTATGACAAACTTTGGCTTTGATGGAAAGGAAAGGGAGCGATGTCTAATCAGATTGCTCCATGACTCATCTCTACCACCTCGACATCTCTCAGGACTTTGCTGAGCCAACAAATTCACACTGCTCTCTCTGCTACAGACTGCACCGAACATACACACCAGAAGGTTTTCTTTATATGCAACTGTAAATCCCGGTTGATGAAAATGTAGTTTCTTTTCTTTCAATTATTTTAATTTGGCAGCTGGATCCTTATATTACGCATGTTTACTTGACACGTGTAATATATGAGAGGAGAAACAGGACATCCGCTTTCCAGGCTTATCAAACATTTAGTGTCCAGACTCCCTTGGATAATGGCCTCTTGTGTCCTCAGGCTGACTGGGTAATGACCCGCGAGCTTCATGCAGCAAGTCACACACACAAAAATACATCCCGCACACAGAAAAGCAATCCTTCGTAGCTTGCAAAGCGCTCAGACTGATGGGTTTTTAACTAAAAGTATATGTTCTTTGTCCTGTAAAAGCATAAAATAAAGGGCACACATAGTGTCGCACGTAATGTAGTGTTGCGGGAGTTACACCTTGGATGTATTTAGAGGGAGCTCTCTTAACGCATCCATGGGTTACGCACGCTCCCGTCGTTGATTTATTCATATACTGCAGCAGTGTATTCTTCTTTAAAACTGGTTTCATTTTCAGCCCGTGCCTGCAACATAAACACACTTTGCTATCTGATACCGCACAAGTATGAATACTGCCACGCGTGCAGCCGAGCAGCCACCTCTGCATATAAACATGGCTCCAGCGTGAACCGCACAAACAAACACGCCACAACAGCCACTTGCATTTCTTTTCGCTCTCGGTAATAAGGAGAAAGGCAATTTAAGCAGCTGATATCTCTCTAACAAGCACAGAGGCAGGCGCAAACTACCAGTTACATGCCTCATTGGGATTTGTTTAAGTGTGGAAGATTGTTTGTGCAATTGTGTGTTATGTGCACCGAGCGAAGACTCCAGCTGATGAATGAGAGATCGTTACTGCTGCGGAGAGGCAGCGTAATGAGCCCACTGGATCCTCATGTACTGTGCTTGCCAACAGGATCCAGGTCACAAGGAGCATTTCTGTATGTCATTAAAATGGGAGAGGAATTTGAGTTTGATGCCTCCACCTCTCCCTCCTCCCCCGCCAAATAAGAAAAAAGTCTTGGGTGGAAAAAAAAAAAAAAACCACCATTTCATAGCTTAGAGCTTCAGCTTTCAAGTAAATCTCGCAATGCTGTTAAATGGAAGGTTTTGATAATCGGTGGCAATCGTGTGGGCATTCGTCTCAAGATAGATTTCGGCTCGAGGCAATCGACACGTTAAAATTATTCATGCCGGGTAATTCACCCATGAAATGACTGAGAGCACAAGAATGTGGAGGAGTTATCATATCTGCCATTGCTTGTCACTGTAAAAATATATATGTGTGTGCACGTCTTCTCCCTGTGGCCTGCTATTAGCACAGTAATGAGACACCTGTTACTGTCGCACTCCTCCAGCATCCAACAGTCCCTCTGGGGAGATCAACAATCTCACAGCAGCAGAGGGATGATGACAGGAAGCGGCGATGGGAGGAGGGAGGACGGAGGAGGGAGGAGGGAGGAGGGCATGGCACGAGGCACTGAGCGAAGAAATGGAGAGAAGGTGCCGGCGTGATGACAGGAACTGAGAGGTCGGGTAGGAGGAGGGACGATCTGATTGAGACTGTGTGTCGGGGACAAATATTGTTCATTAGAGCTAATTGCCGTTCTCAGTCAACCCCCCCCCCCCCCCCCCCCCCCCCCCTCTATCGTCGGATTTTCATTTCATCCTGATTTGTCGGTTCACTTCCCGCGCGAGCTGAGTTCACACGCAATGTTCTTACCTCTCTGTTCGAGAACAGATATAAGTTGATAAAGAAGAAGGTAGGCAGGGAGCTTGGGAACATTTCTGGCTTGCAGTGTTGATGAGAACAGCAGAGCGCCCGTGATTGTAAACTCAACAATTCATGTTTAGGATTTTTTTTTTTTCCCCTTCTGCTCGTTACATATTTATAATCCTCTTTATGAAAGTAGACTTGCTAGCTTAAGTCAAGTTATGAGCTTGCTGAAAGTCATTAATACATTGATCTATTCATCTACAGTAAAGGAGCATCCCAACAACTGACTGCAGATTCTCCATTGATGAAGCGAAGAACATTCATCAGAACATTGTTGCAGCATTATGGCTTTAACAAGAATCTCCTAAAAAAAAACCTCACTGGGTTGCCTTCACAAGTAATACCTGCAAGAATAATGGGAGCCCAAATTGTAATTGAAAAGCTACAAAGTGTACAACCAAAAACCTTAAGGAATTGATCTTGTCTTTAACCTCAGTGGAGACAGGTACTGTTGAGTTTTCCATATAAAAAAAAAAAATAACAATGATCAAACAAAAAAAATGACTCCTACTAAACAGACTATTGTATGTCTTCTGTTTGTGACGTAACCCAATCTGTGAAACCTTTATTCCGCTTGTGAAAAAAAAAAAGAAGTGAAATTTCCCCCTTTTTGCTTTTTCACATCTTGACCACATTGGACCTGGTTTAAAACAAAAAAAAACACTAGATCACTTTAAACCGCTTCGACAGGTCAAAAATGGACTACGTTATCCCAGAGAGCTATAACATCCTGTGAAACACAGCTTCTGATTTCTGAAATCTTGTTTCTATTTGTAAAAATGCAAAAAAAAAAAAAAAAAAAGGGACATTTCACTGCTTTTTCCAACATCCAAAAAAAAAAAAAAAAAATCACATTAGACATGGATCACATCAAAACCCACCACGGTATATTAGGAGCAACTAACCTTTTAGATCACAATAATGCCAGTTTTGATCGGAGTTAATTTGTTTGTGCGACCACAGCAGCATCTACACTAGATAGTGTCTTAACCCATTAACCTTAGCTAATATTTCACTGTCAGGCAGGACAGCTGTCTTTAAGTAACGTTGTGCATAGAAACTAAAGGTAGAGGCAGAGAAAGTTGTATACTTTTGAGGACAACTTGCATTGACGCCATTGCAGTAGTGTTACCCTCCGGTGCTTCCCCGGGTTCATGAAGAAAGCGAGCAGGTGTGTAGACAAGGAAGATCACGTGATTGACTGGAGGGGCGTGGCCAGGCCTGAAATGACAGGAGAGAGTTAGTGAATGGAAAAATACTGAATGAATGACACAGATATTGACATATTTACTCGGATGATAATTTTCAACAGCTCCTCATTATTATCACCAGGTGTCAGCCACGATAAAAGCTTTATAATACGGTAAGCTGTAAAAAAATTATATTAAATTATTCACACTGCCGGAAAGACAGCAAAGACGCCGGAGTAACCGTGTAATTAGGTAGGTATTTACTTTATTAATCCCTGAGGGGAAATTTTTTTTTTTACGTCACGGCAGATGTGAGATGAACCTCAGGGACGGCGTCGAGAGTTGTCCAATCACATGAAAGAAAGGTAAATGTAAAACAATACCGATTCGCTGCCAATAAAAGAGGGCGGGTCCGGGGCGCAGAGAAGTGTGGAAAATCTGAAACAACCAATCGAAGAGCAGTCTCGGGTCACGTGGTTGGCAAAAAAGTTGAACGAGTTGCATTCACCCTCGTTTGGCCGGCGCCCCACACCAGGAAGTAGATGTATTTACACAGAAATTGAACTAAATATAATTTGTAAACCGTTTTTTTTTATTGGTTGCTTACAGGTGCTGACACACTACCGGATGCACCTTACAAGCAAAATAATTAATTTATGTTTTACATGTTAGAGTAGTATGTTTGTTTTTCTCCCGAGGTTGGTATGAACAAACCGCCACTGGACCTGGACAATGATGACAAACTGTGATAAGTCGCCTCCACATTTTAAAATTGTTGGAGTGAACATTACATACACGGCAGTATCTCATATACTTTCCAAAAAAAAACTATCCAAGGTCGGAAAGGAAGAATAATTTAATATAATTCTTTACAGCTTACCGTATTATAAAGCTTTTATCATGGCTGACACCGAGTGATAATAATGCATTTTAATGACAAGAGCATTCATGGACAAAATTGACGAAGCGTAAAGCAGAATACAGCACTAATGCCTTTGAATGTACTTACTGTTTTTGATTTATGAACCCCTTATTCATCCAGGATATTCACTGCATAATTTGGCATCTGTCATGCTGTCACATCAGTGTTCATCCCCGACAAGCTTCATGATTTAAGTAGGTAATATACTTTTTGGGGGTTTTTTTCTTCACATACATCGTGGACAGATACAGATAGACCACAATTACATGTTTTAACTCTGAGGAATGCTCTACTCTGTGCAAGAACATCCAGAGGGGAAAAAAAAAACTATACCAGACACCTTAAAATAAAGGGCAGGGTGCGAGTTACCACTTTGACTCCACTAATGACCGATTCCTGTCAACTTTAAAATGTACCTTTTTTTTAAAAGGTAGAAATAAGAATAAGACAATTTAATCCCAGTTATCTGAAACCAACAGAGCTCTTTATTCCCAATCCACCATATAGATGACAAACATGGTTCAGTAGAATCAAAATCCCACTTTTTTTTAATCAAATATAACTGGTGTACAAATTTACAAATAGGCAGCACGGATTTTACTATACATTGTACAGTAGAACCAAAGATACTGCAGTAAATTGCATTAGGTTTGTGAATTTAATTCACACCAGCAGTTGACATGAAATAGATCTCCATGTAAGGCCATGTTGAAGCATTAGATCAGAGGTGGAGCACTAACTGGCCTGCTCTTATATCTAGTGTCCTATTAAAATGCTTTTCAAATAGAAAATGACTAAGACCTAGAAGAGGTTTCCAAGAATGGAAAGGCACATCTCTGCATGACAGGTTCCGCACAGAACAGCCTCACCAGAAATGTCCTTTTGATTGATATTTAAAGAAAGATGCTCCTGTGTGTCAGCAAGAAGTTGGTCAAAGCCAATATGACAAAAGCTACTTCAGTCAAACATAGAAAAGTTGCACCTTTCACGATTGTCAGAATTGTTACCATCAACAATAAATAACAGAAAACGACTTGATTGATTGGAATGCAAGGTGTAAAATTTACATTTGACTTCTACAAAGAATACAACTGTCTGCATAAAACATACATATAAAAGGCCTGAAAATGAGGACATTAGAATAACATAATTTATCTTTGCTTCCTTTACACATACTCAAAGACAGCACATTGATAAAAATACATTCCGTTTGACTTTTCAAAAGACGACAAAATAAAAACAGACGTGCGAGTAAACAGAAAAGTAAAAGGATTTAAAAAAAATAATATACAGTATACATCCCATTTACACCCTACAAATTGTGTCCATTTCCACAGTGTCAGCTGATCTGCTCCATCCCCTCAGTGTTTGGGATAGTTTCCTGATCTTCCAGACATAACATCCCAATTTTCCTATTTGGAATTCTAAATGGATGGCTGGTTTTATTCCTTTGGGAATCGAGGAAAAGAAAAGACCTGATAGGCTCTACAGGCAGCCGAAAAGGCACTGCAACCGCTCAGTGTTTGCGTCCGTCCTACATCTCGGCCCTCCGGTGGGTTCCCTTGTCTTGACCAGCCGTATCCTCGTCCGCTTCCTCCTCTTCCTCCTCGTAATTCTCTTCCTCGTTCTTCACACCATTTTTGTGATCCCCGTCCTTTCTTGGTCCTTCCTGGTTTTTTACTTCATCCTGGGTCAATTCACAAGCACACAACTACATGTTATGCCCAATGCACAGGCTAAAACCAATAATTAGATTTCAGATATTTTTCCACGAAGCTTAATAATACTTTTGGACATTTATGGGGATTTAACTGGAGACATGAAATGATATTGTTCTTCTCTGTCCAGCAGAGCATGAATGAACCTGAGCGTGAAAGCGCCACTGAGCTGAATTTACACAAAAGGGTGAGTGATGCAAGTCTGGCAAAGAAAAGGGGAAGAGGAACTTGGCTTCATGTGCATTAAAATGATTTGTATAACTCATCTTAGTCTGAAAATCTTTTTGTAACAGTCGTAAACACACGCAGTGCCATAAAAGTAGGGACTCGAGATAAGATGACTGGTGTTCTCCAAGGTCAGAAGTGATGGTTAGTTACAGAAGAAGAAGAAGCAATAACTGGTCGAATGTCTTTCTCAAGGACATCTCAGCATTGTGGTCTGCTGGTTATCTAAAGCTTCGAACATTTTTCAGATTGTACTTAAATTACACAAGAAATATTACAAAACAATAAAATTATTTATTGTATTGACCTGAATTGTACTGTCTGAGTTGGCGTGGCATTTCTGAAAATGAATGTCCCGTTAAATAGACAAATTGAATTGTGATGGCCATTTTTCCATAGTATACCGCTTCAACTCCCTGCACTGGCTGTTGGACGATGCGTGTCACCATGTATCAAAACCTGCTCACCGGTTCTCCACAGAACCCACCTGTTCAATATTCTCCTCTTTATACGGATCCTCTCCTTCCTCTTCCTCTTCCTCCTCCTCTCTCTTCTGCCCGCCAACTACCTCCTCTTGGGCCTTCGGTGAAAAAACAACCAGACAAAAGGATTACATGAACAAAGCGGGTCTGTTGTCATGGTAAGAGAAGTCAGAAGAAAGGTACACGGAAACTTACATCACAGTTAAACAATTACAAAAAGAGTTGTATTCTCCTGGTGGTTTGGGTCAGTGGGAGCCTCGCTATACATATTTATATTACTGCTCATTATGTAAAGCACCGTGTCTGAGCATGTGTTACCTCATCTTCTACTTCGTCCTGGTACTGGTCATCCAGTGTGTCTTCCTGTTGATCCGGGTTTCCAGCCATCTGAAAACACACAAACCACACACACACACACACAAGTTAAAACAGTAATTACCCATTTATTTTCCTACATCCTGGAGTTTCTACTGGATGTCTTCAGCCCTCAAACCCTCGTTGTCAGTTTTGTTATGACACAATGAGCTTGTGTGCGTGTGTGTGCGTGTGTGTGCGTGCGTGTGTGTGTGTGTGCGCGCGCGTGCATTCAGCTTGTAGCTGTGCTGCTCTTTTTTTCCTATTTTCCCCACCCTGACTGCCGATGTTTTTTCTTATGTCAGTACTTGACGTTTTCCTGCTGCTGTTATCTCTACAGTTGGGTCTGTTGGTGCCGAACATGCGGCAGCATCTGTGCCTCGCTGACCACCTCGCCTCCGTATTTCCTCTTTCTTTTAGTCATCTCCGTCCTCCGCACTCACCACCAGGTCCTCCTCCACAGCAGGTTGTTCGGGGCCCGGGTGGGTCTCTGTGTGCTGCGCTGGAGCTGCTGGCTCCTCTTCCTCTTCATCGACCCCCCCTTCCTCCTCAGCAACTCTGTGCTGCGGCCGGTCATCCTCGGCCTCCTCGAACTCATCCTCTCCCTGGTTGTTGGGGTCGTCCTCGGGATCCAGCTCACCATCTACAGCACCCTGTGCAGGAAGAGATCACGGCAAAAATAAGAAGAGCCGGAGTAATCGCAGTACAAGTGGCTGAAACTTCGCACAGAGAGAGAGAAAAACTACTTGGTGCAAAAAAAAAAAAAAAAAAAAGTCAGAATAAGTGGTTAAAAAAAACAAAAACATGATAACCTGGATGTAATAAAACTGTGGTGCAGAGGATTTCAAGCTTAATATGTTATAACAATACAGTGCTTTCAACGTACTGCAATGTTGATTTTATTTCTTTGCAGGTATTCAGAAGATTTAATGGCTCACTGGGTTGATGGACAAGTGGAAGATTGAGAGAGGGAAGATGAACACTCACTCCAGTGTAGCATGATGGGCAGGGACGATTAAAGAATCAAAGTTTAGACGGATGGCTGAATGGTTGTGTGACACGCGACAGACCGGTGTGAGTGAGCGAAGGAGCTGCGAGGACAGACAGCTGCTGAGGACATGTTTTAACAGGTGGATAGTGAGCAGGGTGGAGAGACCGACAGACATTCACCTGCCGATGTGGCGGCACTCTGTGATCCGCTTCTTGTTTCTCCTCCTCCTCGTGTAACATGTGAACATCTCTCTCTGTTAACGCACAAACAAAAGCCACTAAATCGACCAGCTGCTTGTGTGAACTCGTCGAACACCATCAGATACCAAGAAACATTCGTTCGGAATATATTTTAATGTAATATTTACATCTTAATGTCATAGGTGAAGCATTTGACTGTTGATCAGCACCCCAGGTTTTGTCTTACCGTCTTCATCGTCAATGTGACGGTCCTCCTCTCCTTGAACAATGTCATTGTCCATGTTCTCATACTCTGTCCTCTTCCTGATGACAACAATGACAGTGTAGGGCAGCCACATCAAAACGGATGTATTCATGTTCAGGAAAAAAAAGCACAAAATCAATAAAACCAAAACCTTTACTGCTCGCCACAGTGCAGTTTTAGTTTTCCTCTGAGAGATCAATATACATCTAACTGGATTGTTTGTGTGCCAGACTTATTCTAGTTTCATGTTAAATTATTTATATTCCAGTTTGCAGGAAGTCAATGTTATTTGCTAACATTAATAAATTAAATGAAAGAAGAAAATGGCCAAAAGCTGTGTTTACCGGACAGCTGATTCCCTGCAGTATCTGGATGTGGTTTATAAACAAATGCAGCAACATGACTAAAGATGAAACACCCCATGTCTGGGTCACTCTGTTTTTTTCTTCTTCATAAGTTAATATTTGACCTAAAAGTTTTTTCAAGAAATTGCTTATTTTAATTCACATGTTTCAATAATTTGAACAGGACAAAATAAATAGCATTTTCCTCTTTTGTGTTGACGTGAAGGCGCTAATCCCCAAAATCTGGACACCTAAAACTACTTGCACTGATAGATAGCTCAGAGTTGATGCAAGCCAAGTATATAGATATATATTTCTAATTGGAGATAACTCCTTGCGCAAGTCATTTTAAAGAACTCCAATTTGAAATCTGACCTTTGGTGCTCCTCTCTCATTTGCTGCTCCCGTCGGTCAGCCTCCTTGTGTTGCTGCTCCTCTCTGGCCTGCTCCTCCTTCAGCCTCTGCTCCCTCTCCCTCAGCACCCGCGCTCTCCGGGCCTGCACGGTCTCCTGTCGCAGCTGGATCTGCCTGCGCTCCTCGGCCCTCTGAGCCTCCAGGCGCTGCTGCTCCTGCTGCTGCTCGTAGGCCGACTTGGCCGGCGCCGCCTGGTGCTGCAGGCGGGCCTCCTGATGCTGCTCCGCACGGGCATCCTTAGAGACGAGACGAGGCAAGGAACAAAAATGTAGAGCAAGAGAGAGAGAAAGAAAAAAAAACAAAAAAAAAAAACCAGCAAATCAAACACATTTAGCTGGTGCTGATCTTAGACATAAATGTATTAGTATGGTATCAGTTATTCTTTGGGAGATGAAAATGACATCTTAAACAATGAGCAGAACACATAATGTGCACGTTTTCATAAATCAGGGAAGTAAACACTAAAAGGTTGTTATTTATTCAAGTTCCACTGGGATTAAAGCTAAATTATGAAATTTCTGATTTCAGCAGTAGCTGTTCCCTCAATATGACAAGGATTAACATTCTATTTATGAATACAATTGTTTTATGTTGCTCTAGTAAGACAATCTGAAACGCTTTAAGTGACGCCATATCTGTGTAAAACACGTTTTAAATGTCTAAACTAAAAATAGCCGAGTGAGATACAGGAAATTTAAAGCAGTTCGAGGCCTGTTTGAACCCTGTTGGAAATAAGACGGAGTGACCAGTTCTGACCTGCTGTGGCTGGCGTCTCTGTCGGTCCAAGGCGTTCTCGTCTGGCTGCTCCTCTGCTGGCTCCTCCTCCTCCTCGTCCTGCGGTTGGTCCGGGTCCTCCTCCAGCTTCTGAGGCTGTCCTGCTTGGGCCATCTCCTCCTCGGCCAGCTCCCTCCTCCTCTCGGCCTCTCCCTCTCCATCCTCCTCCCTCTCCGGCGAGGTGTGCTGGGATTCACTGGGGTGAGACCTGATCTCAGTGTGGGCGTGCCCGTCCTCCACTTGGTGGTCCAACTGAGAGGAAAAAGTCGCAAGAGAAATAATTAAATCTTTGCATTTTCATATTTACAGTAAACCTTCTTCCAGATAAACGTATCTGATAATCACGTGATCACAAAGAGTCCTGCATTACCTTTGACTTGGTCTCTTGGTGAGCCTGGTGATCTTCATGGATGGGCTCGTCATTTTGGTTTTGTTGCTTAGCCTCCTGGGCTTCATGGACATGGAACTTGGGAGCAATGGAAGCGGCTGCTTGGGGGACGAGGTGATGCTCCGGCTGTGCCAGGTTGGGTACCCTATTCAGGGATTCCTTGAGCTGCTTGTATTCGTCCACCTGCACCTAAAGGGAACAGCAAACACGACAACAGGAAGGTTAAGACTAAGAAAACCTCTGTGGACCTGTGTGATGCTGCACGAGTCTCACTGTGATTCCGCTTTACAACAGGTCACCACTTACAAAGGCTTTATGCCTTTATTAATTGTAAGTAAATCACTTTTCAAATTTTTAGACAACATTTATAACCAATGGGGAAAAAAAAAAAAAAAAAAATCTTGGCTTGAGCAAAATCAGTCTCGCTGCCGTGTGTCCTCTTCCATGTTCTCTTGTTGTGTGTTTTTAAGTTCTTTAGTTGATCACAGATACCCTTCCATGGACCATTTGACCTCTGACCCTGTGAAAAACAACTGCAGCGCATCTACACATCTTAACTATCCGTTAACATTTACAACTTGTAGTCTTGATGGATGACTGCTTAAGCCCTCTATTAGTGAAATATAGACAATTATAACTGCAGATGACATGTCAACTTGTCATCATCAGCATGTTGGCTAATTAGAAAATGACAATAGAAGCTGTGTTAATGTCATGACTCAGTGAAACAGCAGCTGGAGGTTTTTCAACACAATGCAACCGACAGGTGGTAACAACGTTTTTAAAAAGGTGACATGGGGTCACTAAAAAAGGCTGGCAAAAAAATAGTAACAAAAATGCATTTGTGTGCATCTCTGGGATTAAAATCACAGACTTTCCATAAATATTTCAAATACTTTTTAGTATGAATAATGAAAACTATTCTTCTCTTAAAAACAGGGCTACGTTCTCAAAGGTTGAATGTTTTTGAAACCAAAGAGCTGCACAAGAACTCAAAATACGCCAAAAACTACGGTTTCAAAATAAGCAAATATTTTATTCCAGAAACAGCAAGCGAGACTAGGAACCCAGACCAGACCAAGAATGCCGTGTTTTAGCATTAGATAGTTTCCTCTGGGATACAGACAGATTCCAGTCAGTTTAAAGACAGTAGTATGCCCGTCTAAAAAAAAAAAAACAGGTGCTAAACATTTGAATCGGTACCAGAAAATAGAGGACGTTTTAATACTGGCCCTGACCACAGATGAAAATACTGTACGTTGTTAAATGTGATTCCAAGTGTTATTACTTTCGTTGTAAATAAACAGCAACACAGTCATGATTCATAATTCACTTGCATCTTGAAAAAATAACATTTCTTGATCAGAAAATTTGCACACTTTGTCGTTCCCTGAGGCCATACGGACATTTCTTTTCAAATTGACCATCCAGTGGCGCACTCCTTTTATACATACAGGCATACTTCCTGAGCAGATCAGAGGGTTAAAGTCAAAACATTGTTCCCAAATTCCTCCCCCTGTCCCTGATCTCGCACTAGTCTCTCCAGTAGAGCTTTCTGCCCGATTGGCTGCAGTGTGCTTTAGATGTACTACTCCGACAGCCCTGACTTAACCAACCCCCCCCTAGGGGGGAAGGAAAAGAGTGTGTAAGGATGCGTGTTGTCCAATCAGAGGCACTGATGGAAAGCAGGACGGGCTTTGAAACGAATTCGCAAATGCAGACCGACAGACAGAGAGAGAGAGAGAGAGAGAGTATCCATCAATGCAGACAAAAAGGAAATCATCAGACTACTGTATATTCAATAAACCATTCAGGCATTTCAAAGGTCACTCTCTAGGAGAAACAGCACGATCTCATCTAATTAGCTAAAAACCAAGCTTCCTCTCCCCCTCCTCTAGTGAAGATTGAACGGTCCACTAAAATGGACTTTTTTTTTCTGCTTTATTGTGAAGATTAAATTAGGCTGAGGGGATGTTTTACTTCCTCTTGATCCTACAAACAGCATAGTGATAACACAGCTGGAGTTTCATATCGTCTCTGGGGACACACTAGTTCCAGGACTTACGCTTCAGTTTTCTGTACAAGTTTGTGTTTGATCAGACCATTGATTCCCAGTAACAGAACCTCCATATCAACCTATCCGTTTTACTCCTTTTATACTCTCTTAGCTTTACTGCTGACATGTTCTTAAAATGTCATTAAACTTTAAAGACACGTCTCTTTTCTCTTAAAAAAAAAAAAGAATAATGGTTAAACATTTCAAGGCCTTTAATGAGTCCAAGCAACCACTGCTGTAACACTAGAAATGTGACCAAAAATCCTTCGAGATGTGTGAAGCAGGCAGATATTTAGCATTAATCAGCTTTTGTATTCAAGATTGCAGCAAAAAGTGAGACTGCGTTTCTGTGCCGCTGTCCTACCTGAGCTGCAGCCAGCGCACTCTTGTGGTCTTCCAGTGTCAGTGCGAGCAGGTCGTGGGATGCCTTCAGGTCCTGATGCTGAACCTGAACACGCCGGTGCAACAGAAGTGAAGCAGCATTAAAATGCATCTGCCCAAATATTTTATTTAAAGTAAATCTAGGTAAAGACAGCGTGTTTTTCTTCGTTTTCTTGAACCACTGTCACAGCTTTATATCTTTATTTTTCAGAGAGGCAGATGGCACAACTTTGATGCTTCGTCAACTCTCGAAAAATGACAAGACGCAGACAAACGTGGACCACAAAGACATGAAAAAACTGTTTGAGTCTGTTCTCACCCGTGCATCCTGCAGCTGTGTGTGAATGTCATGGTGGGCTTTCCTCAGTTGTTTATTCTCCTCTTTTAGGTTGTAAGCATTATCTGCCATAACAAACAGCAAACACATGAATAGAATGCTTGCACTTTGACAAGAACAATATTCTCCTAAAAGACATTTAAAAATGATTAGATCCCTCCTATTTTCATGTTAATTTTTAATCTTTGTTATTGCGCTTTATCGTTACTTATTATGAATGGCAGTTATCTGAGTAGATATTTTATAGCGATGAGGCCAAAGGAATTCAGATTTAAGAAATCAAGCTTGGAGCACATATCAAATGGGTATGACAAAAACATTTCTAATCCAGGATTACAAATCTCAGCAGAGAGCGCTTTACTTCAGACATGCAGTATTTTATTAAGTCAGAAGATGGAGACAGAATAAGAGTATTTAATGATGACAGTACTACATAAGGCTACACTGCACTTATTACAGTTTATTGTAAGTGTGTGCAGCATGTCTTCATTTTGTGCACCTAATGGCCAATGCCCAAATATATACATAGTTTAGATGTAGTGATACAGTATAATCACAGCCAACTCAGAGAGAATTTAAGCAGAGATAACTTATCCAATGCAAAATAATGACTCTCGTAGACTGTCCCCCCCCCCCCCCCCTCTCCGTGTGACCGTCACTACCTTTGAGTTGGGAGATTTCCACCTCTTTGGTTTCCTGCAGTTTCTCGTAGCGGTCCTTGTGCTCGTCCAGCAGCCGGCTGTGGTCCACGCCCTGGACTTGGTGCTGCTCCTGCAGCTCGTAATATTGCCTCTTCAGGTCGTCATTCTGACTCTGGCAGAAAAAAAGGTTCTTGTCATCATATGCTCTACCCCTGTTACACACACACACACACAACCTTTACATATAAAAAGAAAGCAAAGAGAAGAAGGAGGCAGCGTATTCCGCCGAGGTACATCAAAATCGTTGGCTTTCAACTTTGGTAAATTTACATTAAAACACGTTATTTAACTTATTCAACTGTGTGGCCAAAAACTAAGTGCTTTCAGTAAATGTACTGATGGTCTGCACGTGAGGCATTTAGGGGACGACCTGTAACTTGTAGGGTCTACTGATAGCCTGAGTATGAGGCGTTTAGAGGATATCTGTAATTCATAGCTATAGATACCTACAATTTACACTCTTCTCCCTCTAACTGCATGAAACTCTGCATGCACATTGGTCACACGCCACGCCACCCACCACAAGTACATCCTCAACCTATGGCAACGCTGATGACGTATAATAAGGTCAGGGACAGTCTGCATGTTTAAACGAAAGGACAAAAGAAGGTCAAGTATGCAGATATCTGTGTAAAGAGAAATAAGACAGAAACCTACAGGGCGAGTATGAGTGTATTTTTGTGCGTGTTGGGATTATGATGAGCCATACCTTTAACACTTGATGTTGCACTTGTAAAGAGTTTAATCTGCTGTTGGAGTCTTGCTGTTAGAGCATAAAAACAAAGGTTAGAAAAAAAAACCTATAGAACCACTGTCTTTGTAGTCCAGGCAAACCGTTTGTGTACCAACAGATAATGGTGAAAAATGATTTACAGAGCTGGTCGGGGACGTGACAGCAACGCTAATTGCAGAGCACTTAAAGCTCACACCCCAAAGCTCCTCACACATTCAACGAGGTGTTGCAAACAGAAGCAAAACCTGGTGGCCACCTACATAAGAGACAGAATAAATAAACTGTGAAAGTAAGTTTCTACTTGGTCATGAAATAGAAGAAGAAAAAAAAAAAAAACATACCTTCTCCTTGTTCAGTGACTGTTGTGTTTCGAGTTTGTAAACCAGATAATCTATAAAACACACATGAAGCTAGTTTTTAATGTGAAGGAATTTATAAATGCACATGACACACAATAAACAAAGTATTACTTTATTGCACTCTAATATCTGTTTTAAGCCATACTGAACATCTCAGAATGAGATATGAATTTCCCAAGGCTTCTTTAAAAAGGAAATAAACTGTACCAGTCAGATTGAGTGTAGATGTGATTTTTCTCACCTTCTTTGGCCTTTTTGTGCTCCAACCTCTCCTTCTGAAGAGACTTCTCCAACCTGGAGCGATGCTCATACACCACTGAACACAGGAAAAGCATGGAGGGAAAGAGAGGGGATAAATAAAGGGAAGAAGAACAGAGTGCTTTGAAGTCCACTCGGACCAGGTGGAACAGAAAAAAATGAGCTGCGATACAAATGTGTAAACAGCAACAAAAAAAAACATATGAGCTTCCAGATGCTTAAACATGTGTTTTTAGGAAGACTGACACAGAGAGCATATGTAATTTATGATTGACATGAGAGTCTGTGATCTTAGTACATGACAGCTCGTCCATAAGCAGAAAGCTGCAGTAGTCTCTCCAAGACAAGATCTACTAGTCCAAAGGCCTTTAAAAGGTTTGGTTCCGCTGGTTTCTAACTCAAAACAAGAGTAAAAACATGGAAGGTAGGAGAGTTCTTGAAAGTAGACGAAGGGCATTTCCATACCTATAGTCAGTTTGCTCTCGTCCTAATCAGTTGATGAGTTTGTAAACTTGGGAGTGCTACCTTAAACACTTAACCCTCCTGTTATGTTGCGGATCAAAGTTTGAAAATCTAGAAAAAATATTTTAAAGTACTTTTTCTGTATCAAATTTCTTCTGCTTGCCTTAATTAGTGTAATCAAGGTAAAACATAATTTTTTTTTTTAAATATCATGTATTTGCAACCCCTCCCTGCAAGTTTATAATACAGAGATGATGTTCGGGTCAATTTGACTTTGAAAATGTGAGACAGTCTTTCTTACTCCCTCCCACCATGTTTCACCCCATTTCTCTCTCTCTCTCTCTCAGACACACACACACACACACACACACACACGCACACAATTTCATCCCAATCTCACATGCACTCTCTTTCTAACTACCCCACTTGTGTGAGAAATACAGATACTATTTTGACGGGAACCTTCTTTTTTTTTCCCCGCAGGAAAACTGCGCCCACACTTAGCAGGGAGGGGCGAAACATACAAAATGGTTCCTTGGGAGTCCTACCAACTATACACTCTGCAGATACACACAACTCAGCAGCTTACTGTAGGACAACATGAGCAACAGAAACAAAAGGATGACAGCCCTGGAGGCTCTGGAGCACATCCTTGATCACGACAGCGAAATAGAGGAGGATGTGTCTGAAGATGAAGACCATCTTGAGGTCAATTCAGATTGTAACGGTACTGATTATGAACCATCAGATGAGGAAAGTGATAGACCTGTTCCTCCAAGTGAGACATTTGTGTCAAAAAATCATGAAATACAGTGGTCATCCTCACCCAATACACATCAGCCGAGACCGTCTGCCGAAAATATTGTAAAGACAGTGCCAGGCCCCACCAGGACGGCGGTGACTCGTGTCACAGACATCAAGTCAGCTTTTGAGATGGTCATTCAAAACTCAATACAGAAAGTCATTCTAGAAATGACTGATCTAGAAGGGACACGTGTTTTGGGGGGAGAAGTGGAAGGAGCTGGTTGAAACGCAATCCTCATGACTCAATTTGGCTTGATTTTGAGTGAGCGGGTCAATATGACCCTGAACAGCAGAGGTGTCTCATCTCGATTTATCTACATCACCCCATGAAAAAAAAGAAAGCTTCAAAATGCAAATAAAATTTAGGAAAAGCAATACATGTTATGGCAGACTAATGCAATTTACATCTAGGTTTTTCCAGTGTACCTAAAAAATAGTCTGAACATGTATTTTTCCTGAAAACGAGCGAGTTATCCTAATTGAACTATGATCTATGGAGGGGTGAATAACTCCATTCCACTAAAAACTGATTGAATTGTTAGTAACAGTGTTGGTGATGAGGTACAAACTATATTTATTAGGATTTTTGGGTTTCTGACAACTTTTGGATGATTAAACATGCACCGGGTCACATTGACCCGGGAACATACCTAAGAAACGAACATAACAGGAGGGTTAAAGAAAACATCTCGTAAATATCATACTGCAGTGAAGACTGGCTGCCTTCAGACAGCTGAGCAGAACAATGGAGCTAATCTTGATGCTTAGCTCAAACAGGCAGAGTACACCTGGCAGCCGGGCTCAAATTCAAGATTATGTCTCCGTCACAAATGAACCAGAGTGTGTTTGGGACCAGACGGTCGCCACGTCTTCGCAAGTGTGATTGTGTGGATTTAAGCCATTACTGTGTGCACGCCTGTCCGAATGAATCCCACCAAGATAGAGAGCGAATCCGATTTAAACAACAACTAAAATAAAGCACGTGTTGAAGCACCCCACGTGTGCCTTGCCTTGGATACTAATGTTTGTGTTAATGTCGTCAAGGTGAGAGTATGGTAAATCATCTGAACATAATTGTAAGTAAACAGAATGGTCCTGAAAGTCCCCTCATACCCAAGAAGCTCTTAAATACCCCTTCATTTAACGGAAATGCCGCTGCTTTAGCGCTTAGATTGACTTCTAATCTCTTCAGCTGTCCTCTGAAGTCCTCGCACTCACTTTTTTCAGATGGATTTCGAGTTCAGAACCTCTGTTTTTCCTCTCTCATCAGGTTTGATATTCAAATAAAACAGAAATAATCCTGATTGAAATTAGGCATCAGCCCACAGAAGAGGTCTGATAAGTGTTTTGAAGCTGATCCGACAGGCAGTTGCACACAAACAATGCAACATGCGAATAAGAAATGTCAGGTTTGCATGCCGCAAGTCCTGTTCGTGTCCGTTTAGCTGCTCGACCGTCCTCACTTTTGTTCTTTGAGATGAAGCCTGATAAACAGATTAGTGAGTGATGTTTCTAGAGAACTCCCGAGGCCTCCAGACAGAGTCAAAATAATAAAAACAGTAGTGTTTGCTTCCCATGAGACCATTTTGTAACTTTGTTTTGGCACGTACAAAAAGACAATAATGGTTACGTTCAATAACACTCTGGAAAAAAAAAAAACACTTCATTGCGCTTAATCTTTACGCAGTGCTTAAAAGATAAGAAGGTAAGGATCACCTCTCACGTTACACTTTATACACATATTCTGGCTCCGATAACTTAACCCATTAAAAACAAAAACAACTGGACAGTGAATATAAAGTCTTCACTTCCTCCTGCCGTTGGGGGCCGGGCGCTCAAACTGATGATGCGGCTATTCTTCCCTCTAAGTGCCACCTCAACAGATTCCAGGATAAGCTGTTCGCTGCATCTATCTTGTGATCGTTTCAGGGGGACGGCAAATGTGAGAAGGAGAGGGGCAGAAGAGTGGGTAAGCGTAGGGACAGAGAATCAGAAGAACGAACGAAGAGAGTGAAGCAACGCTTCCGTTCAGGAGGTGAAACGGGCGCAGGCAGGGCAAAGAGCACCAGATTTAGCAAGACAAACTGGACGGAGGAGACAGCCAGGGAAACACACGTGTGGCGACATGGTGAGAGGCAGAATTGTTAATAAAGGAGCAACAGGGTGGAAAGCGATTATGTAAACTAATAAAGGACAATAATAAAAGTTACCCTCTGACAATATACAAAACAAAAGTGGTGACAATTGTGGTGTTGACATAAGGAGTTACTTCCAATTTACCATAATCTTGATATATATATATTGCATGGACATTTTATGCCAATGTTTGCCCCTTCGTGGACAGATAAAAGCTTACATGGTTCTAATCATTCGATTCTGTTCCAATAAAGGGATGTTGTTTTTTTTTGCACTCCGTGCTGCGTTTCATTCTAAATCGGGCCTTCCTGTTGTTTTCTAGTCAAACCTAAGAAGCTGAAATGTTTAACGACGCGTGACTACCGCTAACGGTTGGACATCGGTGTTTGTCTGACTGCCTCAGAAGTGGAGTTTGACCTTCAGGTCTAAATGCCCATGAAAATGGCTGGACTCCGACAAACTCTCTCAAATTTGTCCTCTTCTCCGAGTCCTCGTCAGGTGGACGTCTATCTTAGTCACATTAAGGAGGTTTTATTTTGCTCCTCGGAGGCGTTGTACCACCTTGGCTGTGCCAAAGATGAGGCCATGTTGCTGTTCGATGAGCTCAGCTCAGGCCACGCAGTGCACACCCTCTCCCTTGGGGTTAACACGGCTACAAAGAAGCTACAGCCTAAAAGAACAATGTCCGGCGAATGTGCATGTGAATTATCAAAACAAACATAAGGCACCACCAGAAAAAGTGTGAATTTACATATAGACACACAATGAGCTTCACATTGACACAATAGAGTAAGACTGAAAGAGAAAAGTCGGTCTTTTCTCCTTTTGCTCCCACATAGTTTGGATTTCAAATTATTCCCAAGTGAAAAAAAAACTCTTACTCCAAATAGAACCACTGAAATTTTCAGATGCCGAGAGCTACCATTAGCTCCTCCTCCTCTGTCAAATCAGAAATGCACTCCAATAAAACGTTCCCACAAACCAGCAACAACTTCCAAACTCTCGCCGACACGACACACCGCTCAATCTCACATCTGCCCTTATATAGTTCAAACCTCATTGAGGATGGGAGTGAAGATTTATTGTTTGAGGATTTCCCCTCAGACCAATGAAACATTTCCCTGACAGTGTGGCTAAAGTGTATCTGCAGAGCGAGAACAAGGGAGCTCTCTACAGTGGTAACCTTTACTGGCTTCCTGGTTCAGACTCAGGGGAAGATTGGATTTGGTTGGATTTGGCTAACGGCGTGGACCGGTGAAGGGGGTCCAGGATTTTGTCTGTGGCCGATTTGGGTGCGTGTTCAAACTCAGACCCTTGTGTACACACAGACTTACAAACACAAGAGGCCAGTTCAACTTAAGGCGTGAGATTAAACAGACTTTCACTCTTTCTGATAACGCAGAAGAAGGTGAATGAGTGTTTCACATATCCTGAACCTATTTTCCCTGGGTGGTCAGAGAGCTTACAGAACGCCGGAGCCGTGCACACATAATCGTGACCATTGTCTTCAACAGCTAATCTGACTCACAAGCTAGTCCTTACCGCATTCAGGTCGTCCTCCAGTGGACTAGAACTGGTCCAGAGTCAACTATCAGGTCAAAGAGACATCACACGTTTAGATTTTATTCCGTGCACTTCCAGCAAGAATTTTCAATTCACAAGCAGGTCATTTTATAGCGAGTCTGCTTCACGGCTTTCATTGCAATACAACTCAAGACTCACTCACACAGAAAAAGAGAGGGCGAGTCACTCTCATCGTAAACTCGGACTCAACAAATGCCACCGAACTTTGAAAACCCTCGCCTCAACTCATGCGAGCTTCTTTTCGGTGTTACACTTCAAACCTTTTGACAGCTGTAGTCGTCTTTGCATGTTTCTCCTGTATGTAGCATCTAATCTCACATCCCCACACACGCTTGGCCAAATTGTTAAATGGCGGTCTGCAAACAGCTTTTAGATGCATTACTGCCACCTTCTGGCGGTAGTAACACATTACTACCCGGCGCTGGTAAAAACATAAGGAAAGAAGACAACAATCATATAAACTATTTCAATTCTAATGTCATGACCAAACCAAACTGTATAAATCAACGTTATTGAGTGTCTTACTGTAATTGAATTACTACTTTTATGTTCATCTTTCTCTTATAGGAGCAGGCAGTGCAAACTTATGCAAAACATCCATTGAAATATTTTGTGGGTTTCAAAACTTCCTGTTAGTAAGGAAATTCCTGGAACTTTCGCTCTACTATCCAGTGGTAAAAAAAAATAACCTGTGCAGGTACCTTTACACCCAGGAGTCCTCATTTAAACCTTTGTAAACTAGGCCAAAAAAAATTGGTTTTCCACAAAAGGTTGCTCAGACAGGCAGCCCGGATGTCCCGTTTTGTCTTGTTTTTTTTTTAATGAAATTGTCACAAAAAAAAAAAAAAATGTATCTGAGAAACCTCATACAGGTGGGAAACCAGCAATAAACTCACTTTTTCATTGACCAAAATAATGAACTTCACGATGAAGGATGAAGGCCAGAGAGATGTGGACATTTGAGACATCAAGTGATCTGTTGCGACAGGTCCTGCACGTTACATCTCGTCCCACAGAAGTCGCTGATCTATTTTCAATTCCATTTGATTAAAGTTTTGCAAATCATGTGCAAACAATGTGGTCTGTGAAGGAGTGCATGGGTGTTAACTCACAGGGACACATTTGCTAAAGTGCCTGTTGATCCTTTTAAATGACTGACAACTGCTCGCCCACGGTTACAGCGGGCAACAGTCAATCAATATGGCTGGCTAACAACCCCCGAGCTATGGCCCACCTCTAAATATAGCACCAGGAAACAGCAGTCGGTTGTGGATATCAAGTGGCCCGGGCCCTGCGATAGGCTGAATGATCCATCGCTTCACAATGAAAGTTAAGGGTGTGGCGCGCAAGTTGAGCAAGATGGAGTTAAGCTATACCCATTTCATTCAAAGTGTCACAATATGCAGGCCTTCTCTCCGTTTCCAGGCACATCAGGTTTACTGCAGCTTTTAAAATTTGAAATGGGAGCCATTTGTTTAACGTTGAAGTGAAACAATCTTCAAGATCTAAGAAAGAAGATTTAAACACTCTCTAACATAAAGTAGGTTGTTCTCTTATTCTGACAACAAAACACACACTTTGCCTCCGTATGCATATACTGTAACAGGCACGACGGCTAAGAGCTTCAGGGCAGCTCCATGGTAGGTCTGCTGGACAACGCAGTGCACGAGATGGGAATATGACTGCTACTTATGTCGATTAAAGGCTGCATTAAATTGGCTCACATTAATACCTTTGCCTCTCTGATGTGGGCACGCAAACCTTGTTCTGAAAGGCTATGTAGGAGTGGGCTCTCCGCCCGGATGTTAATTTTAATCCTGAGCCATAATGGCAGGACACAAAACCTCACATCCTGTCAGCACAACTGAGGGTGGTTAGGTGTGTTTATATGGAGGGAGTAAATCAGTGAGGTTACTGCTGGACAACGCTGTTTAATCTTTGTAGAGCTGCCGGGGAAGTAAAAAGTTCCTCAAACTGGATGTTTCCATAGAAACACTCTGCTGGAAGTACATTGAGATATAATGTAGGTCTACTAATGTGAGCCTGTGTGTCTGAGGTCCATATCTCCTGATTTTCAGCAGTAAATGTTGAGGTTTCAGTAAATATGTTTCTTGGTTGTTACTAAATAGCCGGTGACGTTATGCCAATAAACCTTTACAATGCTGTAACCAGAGGCACTTTACATGGGTAATCCCTGATCTGAATGGAAACTAATGTGTTTGAGCCACCATCAGACTTTTAAATACAGGACTGGAGCCCGACTATATGACCCTGTGTATCTAACTTAAAGCTGGGGAAAGCAGTGTTTCTGGTGTCATTGGGTAAAAATGTCATAATAATATTCAGCATATTGTGATTCAAGTGGTCTGATAGAGGAGTAGACTTCTGCACCTTCTCTTGGCTCTGTATTCACGGTTTAGAAAATGCACCCCGTGACGGAGGCTTAAGTCCAATCACAGGTCGTTTCAGAAAGAGTACGTTCCTATAGGTTGTTCTAAAAATGCAGATGCATGCGCACGTCACTTCAAATACTAAGCCTGATACTAAGCCTGATTCAATGGCTAGGGAGGCTGCAGCTCAGTTGGTAGCGTGGGTTGCACACTAATCGGAAGGTTGGTGGTTCAATCCCAGCTCCTCCTGTCCACATGCCTAAGTGTCCTTGAGCAAGACACTGAACCCTAAAAAAAATTGCTCCCTTGTTGTAAGTCACTTTGGATAAAAGCATCAGCTAAATGTAATTTAACAAATGTAAAATCTGGGAGAAAAGGTTACTATGGCAGCAACTAGGAGACATTAAATCCTCCAGTTCAACATGGAGGTTATATTCTGAGTCTTAGTTTCGAGGGTCAAGGCATTTGAGTTGTCTTATACCGTGATCTCCATGATTAAAACAACATGTATGCTAACAGTACGAGCAGTTTATCATCAACAAGGCTGAAAGAAGTTGAAAACCATCAGCTGTATCGCATTACAATGCAAATGTGTGCAGCACGGCACACCGAATCTAATGAGATCATCTATAACAGGTTCCTGCAAGTGTGAAATTTCTACTGTGTTGTTCTTTGAGGGATTGCGTTCACAAGAAAAATATATTTCCTCCTAATTAAACCAATTCATTTAATAAATTAGCAAAGATTTTTATACCGAAACATCTGCCATTGAGTTCCACATATCTGGTATAAACTTGAATGCGTTACCTAAAAGAGTAAAGAAGTTAAAGCAATTTCTGGGATATTAGTGTGCCCTCATTAGTCCACAAATGTATGCAGAAAGGTGCTCCAAAAGCAAATCAGATCATCTGGTGTAAGTATGACTCGTTTTTGAGAATACTGTGTTCACTAGCCAACAAGACAACATAATGTTCCACGTGTACCAAGCTGGATAGACATAAAAAGTGAAAACTACATTTAACATTGGGTTTTTATTAGCTTGCTTCGCATGAAACAAGAATGACTGCGCTCCCCTTCCCTCCTCTGTTCCTCCAGCTGTGTCTGGCAGCAGCAGATGTTCCAGCTGACCTCATGACTTCTCATATACTGCAGAGGTGAGCCTTGGGACGCAGTGAACAAGGTGTCTGTGTTTCATGGTCTCCAGTCACCAGCAAACTGTTGTGGTGCTGTTCTCGGCAGTGTGGGGTCTAATTGAACTTTTACAGTAAGCCCATGCAGAAAGCAGACATGTTCAACCAAAGGAATCCTCTGGTGAACTTTAAAGCCCAATCTGCTCACACCTTAACCTGGTTTAACACAAGATTAGAGGTCTTGGCCACAATTAGGTCAAAAGGTCAAAGACGGGTTCCTAGTAAATCACAGCTTGGCTACAGGATCCTTACAGTCCGGATAAGACAGACGGCAGACGGCCTGTTTCAGGGGACTCTATTTATGGAGCCGTTCTTGCATCTGATGCACGCACAATACAAGTGCTTATTTGAACTTTGAATTGTGGCTTTCTCATATACTGCAGAGGTGAGCCTTGGGAGGCAGTGAACCAGGTGTCTGCGTTTCATGGTCAGCAACTTGGGCAGCAACTAGTGATTGTTTTTATTACTGATTAATCAGGAAAAAAAAATTCTGTTCTGTGGTCTGTCAATGAATTATTTTGCCTCTGGGATAGCATACTAACACCCTTTAAAATTTCCCAGATTAATTGTGATGTATTCAAATGTCCGGTGTTGTCCCATCATCAGCCCGAAACCCCAAAATAATAAATTGACTTCCATAAATCAGAAAGAAAAGAATATAATATAGCCATTTAAGCAGTGTGAAAGTGTAAATGGGCTTTTTTTTGCTTAAAAACAGATTGCGCATTTTGGTCAAAATTACAAACTTTTTCAAGCTTTTTTGGGGGCAAAGCGGAATGCCGAACAGACGTACAGTCAGTATTAAATCGTATGAAGTCCTCAAGTTTGTTTGAAAATGCGTACGCGCTCGGTGGAAAACCCACAACACAGAAATTGCGGTTTTGTCGGCGGAGTCTGGTGTGACATTTCGATCGACAAGAGAACCCAGGGCTCACCTCCGTCAGCTGTTGACACAACACTCAATCACTTCACCGTGTTTACCTTGGAGCTGCGCCGACAGGGACTCTTGATGCTGCTGATACTTCAGCGCCATGGCTTCCGTCCTCCTGAGCTGTTTGTGCATCTCGTACGATATCATGCCCCCGTACATCACCCCGCAGACTACGGTGACCAGCAGCAAGCACTGGAAGATCCTCCGCTGCCTCCGGGAGCACACCCCGTTTCCCATGTTGGACCCGCACCCCTCCCCGCTGTCTGTGCGAGGAAGCCCCGTCTCTGCTGCTGGAAACTTTCCCCACAACTTTTTACCTCCCGGTGAAGACTGAAGAAGCCACCACCACCACCACCACCACCTCTCCCCTCACTCCCCGAGCATTTCCACGCAGACAAATAACGAGTTAGGCGCTAAATATTTGCTTTCGTATGCATTATTTCTGCCGAGCCACTTCCACTCACTACTCTCCCCTGCGACTTCAAAGTAGCCGCTCAGATTTCCGCTTGACTTCCAAGTCAAACTCTTGCTCTGCCCTGCTTGAAACGCAGGACGAACACAGTTCCGCTCGCCTCTTCCTCTTCCTCTTCCTCTTCCCCCAGCAACCCTTCTGCGCTTCCGACGCAGTTCAGACAAGCCTGTTGAAAAGTTAAGTCCACGACGAGGCCTCCATAGCACCTTTTAACTTTTAGTTACGTGTCAGCCGAGCGAGCAGCTGCCTGCCATCCAACTGCAACTCAGGAGGAAGTCCCACCTCCGATAAATCATACAGTTCCCTCCTCCCGCCCTCCGAGGAAGGGATTTTATCAATTGGTCGCTCCAGAGCTCGATCAAAAAGGCGGCCAGGAATGTGAGGGTGGAGAGACTGGAGACTTGTAGTTAGCCCTTTACAAAGACCTGTTGTAATCCCAGCTACGGAATATCTGCACGAATAACATAGACAGGGGTGGAAGAGGTACTCAAGTCCCCTTTTTTAAAGAAAAAGTACAAACACCACTCTGGGAAAATATTCCACTACAAGCAAAAGTTCCACAATCAAAACCCCAATAAATGTATTAAATACACTTAAATGTCAACGGTGAAAGTATACACTATGCAAGAAATACTCCCTGTCAGTGTTTTAACTATTACATGTGAGTTTTTTTTGGATGAATATAACTGCTGCCATAATGTGCATTTTAAAGCTGTAATTGTGTTTGTGCTAATTTGAACTGTTTTGCATACTGTTGTATAGTGTAATCTACAGTAATGCATCATATTCTATATAATCATTGTATATTTGTAGCATCGGTGTCCTGTGAGAACCACGTATCAAAAAGTGAACAATCCACAAAAATGTGGCTTTTTCCAGCAATCCAGTTGGCTTTCTAAATAGTTTTATTTTACGATATGATAATGTGAACATATTTAGTCCAGATTTATTTTTGTGTAAAGTATATATTTAATTTGAATATTTGGGGGATTAGTTCCTAATAAACTCTAAGAAAGTCAAGTCCTGTGCTATGACAGAAAAGAGTCTACATTCATAATGTGAGACATGATCAATGTTCGTACAGAAGTATTGATTCTACCTTTTAAAATGTTTGGCTTAAAGAAATATGAGTCTTTGTTCTCATTTCCTTCTCAGCAAAACAACACTGACAAATATCATAATTTAGGATATCATGTCGTTTATTCAAGTTTTGTACAATATACCGTTATTATAAGACCACATTTTCAGGAAACATACTGTGACCCAGAGTTCACAATGACAATATTATTGGCTCTATACAGGTAAATTCGTCTGAAAAAGAACATTATACTTCAATGAAATAACTGTCTCAGTAATGCAGTGTCACCAACTACAGTCTTATAAATACTACATGTTCTAAAGTAGCAATATAAACAATAAATATGTACTTTTTGTACTAGACAGAAAAAGTATGACAGGCTCATTTAGGAGAAATTGAGAAGTATGAATTGTGCAATACAAAAATAATTTGCAAAAACTTGAAAAAACTCGAACGTTACTACTATAAGTTCATATATGCAAAACAAAAAAAGTTTTTCAGAAATTAAAGTCAGTTAGTCCACCCATATCTACATAAATATAGACTATTGCATTGCCTGACTAGAATAGAATAGATGTTGTTCCATGTTATTGTGATAAATATAGTAGTTTGGACAATTAAATGTTATGTTTTGATATCGCTTCTCCCATTTTTAAATGCTATGTGTGCCCAATTAATTTCCCTTTCATGTCGAGAGACACTGTTTCCACACATTAAGCTCAGAGCTCCGATTAGAAACAGAAAAATAAATCATGTCCACATTTTAATGAGGTAGAGAAATCTGCAGATCTCGGCAAGCACAGAACTGTAGTTACGCAGATAATCAGGTTACACACATACATACTCTATGACAATATGGCACAGTACTGACAGGCTGTTAGTTTTGTTTAGCTACCGATCTAAATGAGGATTTATTTACAAAAAAACAATTACAAAGTTTAACTGCTCATCAATAAGACAACTATTTAGCTTGTTTGTTTTTTTGCTCTTCTTTGTTGTTGTCTATTCGCTTAGCGTTAACTCTGGAAACAACTGTAATGAATCTCATAAGGACAAATTATTTAAAAAAAAATATATATATATATATATATATATATATATATATATATAAATAAATATATATAAAAATATTTTAAATATATAAATATATATAATAAATAATGATATATATAAATAAATAAAAAAGTTTTATTTATATATATATATATGTATATATATATACATATATAAAAATATATAAATATTTTTATTTTTTAAATACTTTGTCCTTATGAGCTTCATTACAGTTGTAATATATATATATATATATATATATATATATATATATATATATATTAGACTTTAGACCTGATGACAGCTCAGAAATGTGTTTTGAACGTCATTACTTGACCAAGGCTCTCATTACCACCCTATTACTGTTTCTATTATATCTTCTGTCTATTCTTAAGACACATTTTCAAACAGTCATGACTTTAATGAACATCATCGAAAATTTACAAAAGAAGATGCGACTCCAAGAAAACTTGAAAAGTTAACTCTACTCACAACACTTACAGAGGCAGATCATATTCAGGGAAAAGAAGTTCCACTGCATTTTCGAAGAAATAACAAAGTCTTAAGTAAATCACTGGTTTAGAAATTTGATTTAATTTAAAAATAATTTAGGTCAGAAACATATATATACAGTGCATTTATATTAAGACTGTTTTTCGATGAAAAAAGGCACAACATGTTTCTCTGGGACAGCAGAAAGCAGAGAGAAGAAAGAAAGCAGGGAAGTGCAACAAGCCTTGTAAGTAGAAGAGACCATTTAATAAACATCTTTGAGGAGGAGAGATGGCCCTTACAGATGTTTACCACCTGTCTATTTGAAACTACACAAACTAACATTTTGCTTGTGATAGTTTCCTGTTAGCCATCCAGAAATGACAGCCAGGGAAAAAGAAACCTGAATGCATTGTCAGCCAGCTTCACATAAGAGCATGAGTGTTGGTTCTGCTATTTCTGCGCTCTTACTGGCTTTACATCGCATGGCAGTAAATTATTTACTCAAGTAAGAAAAAGAAAAAGAAAAAAAAATCCCCCACTGCCATGTCTCTTAGAATAATACTTGTGGGTATTTACCCTGTCAAAATGTGTAGATATAACAGGCACTTCACTCTTCCATAAAGCTTGCGTTTGTGAAGTAACATCTGGCACCAAGCGTCCTCCTCTGGGTGTGTAGGCTCCCCGATGGCATATAAAAATACAGTTATTCCATCCAAAACAAAAATCCCTGTGGAATACTCCATCAAAAATGACAGGGCTCACAATCAGAAAATGACTCAAGTCATGCTGACAGACCCGACGAGACACAGAGTGGAAATGCCTCAAAACTAGCACTTATTTAATCTCCAGTGTTAAGGGATATATTAACTATATCTTTTGTGTAGCTTCTCCTGCCATAATATTGCCTAAATCCACAAAAGAGTTCATTGTGTTTGTCTTCTCTCACAGCAACAAAGTCAGACTCTAAAAGTGCACTGTAATCACCTGCCGGTACAACAACAAGATGGCAGCTCGTACCTTCACCACTGCTTCTGCAATGTCTCTGTTCTCGGATGCTGTTAAGCGATCACTGAGAAAACAAACATGGCCTGACCAGGCTGTTCGTGACTGAGTGGGTGGTCCATGCTGGGGTCCCATCTCCGTCCTATAGCACCGACAGCTCCTCTTCCTCACACAGAAGAGGTTCCACCTCTGGGACGCCGAGTAGTGCACTGCTTTCAGCAGAGATGTTCTTTCTGTAGATGACGAACTGGGCAGTCACCTGACAAGGTCAAGGGGCATATAAATCCAGAGTTCAGACGACATTTAACACCAGTAACAGATTTAAATAGCACGTTGACTGTTCAAAATGTGCTGCCCTTACGAGCAATACCTGAATACTGTAAAACAGAAGTACAAGTTTAGGATGTGATCAATTATTCAACACGGCGACAATGTCGAACAAATTACTGCAACATTTGGTTTCCTAAAGGAGTCATGTTTCGTATGCAGGTGCTGCCTTTAGCATTCTACAGTTGACTCGGCACAACGCCAAGCCGTGTGGTTTAAAGGATACAAAAAAGTCAAGTATGAGGACCCCCAGGCTGCCGATGAGCCAGGCCAGATGTTTGATGATGAAGGTCTGTTTGGAGCCCCTCAGTGCAGGGAGGACCACTATGACGCTTAACCCATACGTTCCGTTCCCCATCATGGCCAGGGCGAACAGCAGGTAGGAGGTGCCCTCTGTAGACTGTCGCTGGAACTAGAGGGGATGGAGTTTACAACATTGAATGTAGAGGCAAAACAACAAAAAAAACACCACAGGACCTGCACGGGGCTTGTAGGTATTACTTATTAGCACTTCCTGTTTACTTTATCATTGTGGCATTACTGGAGCTCCACCTTCAGATATACACACATGAAAACCCAGTCAGTTAGAAGGGAAAAGGCTGGGTACTATTGCTCTGTTTCACTTACATTAATCTCCTTTCAGTGTACTCGACTCGAAGCAGACACAGACACCCGCAACAGAATTAACAGATACGGCTGGTTTTATTTTATAATTTCATTGCAATTAACAAATTCCCCAAAGAGAAGATAACCAACAATCACTTAATTCTACTAAAAAACAGTGAATCATTCAGCACAAACAGCAGGAAGTGGGTGTGCTGTGTGAGTGTACTTGAAACACAGAGGCTGGCTGTGTTCATCACTTCTCTCCATTAAGAAAGCATCCATTCAATAACATGAAACCTAAGACACATTTTAACCTTGACTGGATAATGGAGTTTTATACTGGGCTGTGGCAATCTGTCCCCAAAGGTGTGCTTGGCAACAAAGCGTGAATTGAGGCTTATTCCCTCGGCTGAACCTACGCAATACGAGGCAAACAACAAGTGTTTGTCATAGGAAAGGAAATCTTGGAAGAGCTGTTGTTTTTATTGTAAACTTGCCACTAAAAATGACATGGTGAAAATCAGTCCCTCCAGGATTTCAGATTGTTTTTGTGTTTGACACATGGCTTTCCCGGATTTCAGGCGATTACAACAGATAGCTCTCTAGCAAGCTGGCGAGTCCTGCACAGAGGCAGGACATAAAATATCACATGGAGCTCACACATGCTCAAACACGTTCTGCCCTTTCCGAGAGGACAGTACCAATGTAGTGGCATATATCAACAACTAAAGGGGGCTGCGCTCACGTCACCTGCACACGCTGGCGCACAAACTGATGATGTGGAGCAGCTCTCGCTTATTATCGCTGGAAGCCACGCACGTGGTAGGTATCCTGACCCGAGGGATGGATTTGCTGTCCTGGCTACAAGGATCGGAGACTCCACGGTGAGGCGGTGGCTAAAATTTCAAAGACACATGGTCAGGCTGAGATAGACCTCGTTGCACCAGTTGAGACAACTCAGTGCCCCGCGTCTGACCGGACCGTTCCAATGGGGTTTGAACGCTCTGGCGTACGAGTGGCCACGTGCCCTCCTGTGCATCTTTCTTGTTAGAGCTGATCACCCTAACTCTGATAGCTCCCCACTGGTGGGAAAACACTGGCAAGCCGAGATATTTCAGCTGTTATGCAGCCATCAACGGCCTCAGCCTGTCTGCAGAGATCTCTTGTCTCGGACACATGGGGAGATCTTCCAGCCTCATCCAGAGCACACGGCTCTATGGGCCTGGACCGTAAAAGGTTAAACCCGACTACCACCAGTCTTCCACGAATTGTCATTGCAACTATTCAGAGCACCAGGGCCTCCCCTAAATGTTGTGAATATGATGACAAATGTTGTGCGTGTGAGAACTGGTGAGTAAAAGCACAGGTGGCAGCTTTCCAGACAGGTTAAAGGTTTCACACTCGTCACTGTCAAAGTGTACTTAGCTGCTAAATCAGCGTGTCCACATCGGCTTTGGGAACCAAATGGCAGGTCTTGTTGTTAATGGAGGGTTCATGGAGGGAGCGTGATGTTTTTCACCAGTATTATGGAGCTCGAATGCCCTGTGGGATCAATCAGTGGTGCTTGATACCAGGTGCAGGCATTATGTACCCGTGTTGACAAGACAGCTAGGTTCCGGAAATCAGAGCTGCTGTATGTGTCATGGGCTCCTCCACATTTGGGGAAACCTCTTAGGAAACAGCAATTGTTCCACTTGGATCATAGGGGCTTTTGCCATAGTCTGTAACAGCAATGGGGTAGCAAGACGAGAGCGAGGGTGAGTTGCGCTAACTTACGCTGAAGAGATGACTGGCAGATGTCATGTTCATCTGCCAGTCATGATCGGGATAGTCTATAATACTTCCTGGAGACAGCGCGGAGAGCAGTGTGAGGTATCTCTGACAGGTTTAAGAGAGGCAGAGTTAATTTGAAGTTTTGTTTGGAAAAACTGATTTTGTGCCACAATGCCTTCAGCAGAGCTTCTACTGAGTACTTGTAATGATGAAAAAAAATTGCAGGACAATTGTAAAATGGTTATCCCCAGCAAATATTAGGGATATTGGCTGAATTTTAATGCGTTACTGCAATTGCAAGATTGTGATTTCATGAAGTGGCTGGAAATGTTTGGGACTTTGTTGTTTGAACATGTGGGAATTTTCCCAAGGCTATTCTGACTTCAATGATTTACAATAATCAGTGAGTGTACGTTTAATGCCCTGAAGTTTCTCTGGCACCAGCAGCCTACTGAGACGATCCCCTCTGGTGATTAATAGCTGCATTTGAGCCAGGGTGTTTTCTCAGTACAACAGCACCATTGTATTCAAAGCCTGGTTTTCATTTTGACACACAAATATATCTGCATATTCACATGAACCTCCTGGAATAAGAGCCAGAGAGAGCAGCACTGCTCAGACACAGACATGTTGAGGAGAAAAAAATGAAACAAACTCCACACCTTAACTGAATCAAGCAAATAACGTGTTGCTTACATTTTTATAGAGCTGGGGAAACCGGGAGCAGAGATAGAAGATGGACGCCATGTATCCACTTATATAGCCAGTGATTTCCACTGATTTGGAGGTAGCAGGACTCTGGTGACGGAGGAGGACAGAGAGAGGGTCAATGTTGCACCTTCACATGAAACAGTGTAGTCACAATCTTGAGTCAAAAGTAAATTCACGTTTATCCTACCTGGCTGTCTAAAGTTGAACTATTGTCTATGATGAGTTTGGGTAAGGCCAGGAGAAATAACGTAGCAGCGCCACACCACATGAGACACATCCACTTCAACGCAGGACTCTCTAGAGGACAAACACACATCAACTTTAAGATATTACGGGTATCCAGTGACAAAGACTGCAAAAACAGAGCATAACTGTATATTCAGAACTGTGTGCAGTTGAAATGAAACAACTTGTCAGTGCTCTTTGGTGGACTGTTTCTAAATGATTTCAAACCCAGTTTACCATTTATGCTGTGCTTAAAGGGCATTTCTGTCAAGGTCTTACTTCTTTTGGAGCTGTTTTTGATCTTATAGTAGAGGAACTGGGAGATGAGGATCAGGTCTGTGAAGATGTAAAACACCACTGTGACTACCTGAGAGTTGGACAGGAAGGGAGAGAGAAAGCAAACAAAAGATTATTCCATTCATAATAGTTCACAAATGTGTGGCAGCAGGTTCTATTTTTGAATGTACAATATGGATATAGGCTGTGGATTCACCTTTATGAGCTGAAAATAGCTAACATCACCAAAGGACACTAACAACAGAGTTCAGTGCAAAGCCACCGGACCTCAGCAGCTGAAAGGGAGGCAGGCTGGGTTGTGTGTGTTCACCTGAATTGGCAGCTGGTTAGTGAGGTAGCAGCCTGCAAAGCTGGTCAGGTCTCCACTGAAGAGGAAGAAGAGAAACCCAAAAGACATGGCCTCCTCCACCTTACCGTTCCGGTAGGCCTCATAGACTTGTCTTCATAGATAAGATAGAAAAATATGAACAATTAACATAAATCACATTTGCCAGATTTGAACTTTGTGTCACCTCCAAACTCGTTCTTGGACTGGCAAACATCAGAACCACAACTTACGGGAGAGTGGAGAGCAGAAAACAGAACATGGATATGAGTCCTATCACCACGCTGCAGTACTCCCAGATATTATCCACACACTCCTCCAGCAGGTAGAGGATCCACGGGGTCCCGTTAACACACAGCGGCCTGCCCGGCGCCGGAGCGGTCCAGTTGACGGCGGCCACGTCTGCACTCTTCCCGGGGAAACGCGCGGTGGCCATGGGGAGAGACTGGCTGTGTCCGCCCCTCAGCTGCTGTTATCCGTCCTCCTCCTCCTCCCCCTCCTCCTCCTCCTGATTCTCGGGCTGGAGTAGATGTGCGTTTACTTTTGGCACCAAAAGCTGACAGAAGCAGACCTGACAGCCCCACCTACCCCGTGTAACACACGTGTGGAGACCTGCTCTGTCATTTCACGAGTCTGAGGAAGGCAAATAAACAAGACTATCAACAAAAACAAATCAATTCATGTGTTGCGTGATGTAATGAAAAAGGATCAAGTAAGAAATGTCAAGTCATTTCGGCAAATACGTTTTAATTTACACTTTCTTCAGCGTCAACATGTTGTCCTGCGAGCCACTTCGAGCGTGGACAGCAGCTTCAGATTAGCTTTGTTTAGGCTAATTTGAATAGACTCGGAGATGCTAACAAACAAAAAAGCGGCTAAAATAAGCTTCAACCTCTGACCTGACCAAATGGACTCGCAGCCGATTGCAGACTGTTTGTGGGTCTGTGTGAACTTCCAGCATCCTCGTACGCGTTTCTGCAAGCGACGTGAGCCTTTAGAGGCGGTTACAGAAAGCCCCCTGTGTTATCGTCCATCACCGGTGGTCTCTTCAGCGCCCACACGGGCGGAGTAAAACACCACATCCGGTGTAAATTCAAAATAAAAATAAAAAATAAAAAAAACTCAGACGATCGTTGGATGGCCCACGTGGAAAATACTATTTTATTAGTGAATTAAAAAGAGAAACCCATCGTGTAAACGCGACATTCATTTTGAACGTGTCCATGTTGAACATCGTAATTTTGAACACGTTTGACGCAAAGACTCATTTTGAACGTGTTAACACGTTTCATTTTAGTCCATCGTAAGATAATACATGCTGAAAGAGATCTCTTTTAAATGTCTTGTTTTGTCTGACCAAAAGTCAAAAACCAAATTGAAATAAATGTTGCATTCATTTCAACTCTCCACTTTTTGACCAGAGATTTATAAATACTGTTGATTGCATTGGGTTTAAGACATGTTGTTTAATTCACAATGAAAGCATTAACATGCGTTTTATGTAGGCTACTGGTTACTTGTTGAGAACTTTTTTATTTTGACATTTTGCCTTAGCGCCCACTGGATGGCGGTGTCGGAGCACACAGCACATCTGTCCCTGCAGTTTTCAACATTCAACTACGCAAATCAACTTTCCAAGAGATATAAGCCTAACACGAGGAATATTATACACAAATATAGTTTTGTTTGTTTGTTGTTTTTAAGTGTGTTTAAGCTGTCTGTAGACGTCATATTAAACTCCCCGGCTCTGTCTGGCTCGGAACTGCCCAACCCAGACGTAAATAACGAACGCAATATCCGGTCAACTTCCGGCCCTTAAGCCAATCAACTGCGCCTATTTTCAGAAGCGTCGGTAAGTGAAAACTGATTGGCTGGTTCAATCTTCTATTCCTATTTGAATTTTGGCTGGGCGGTGGGACAGTTTATTTCGTAGCGGTGGCTGCGTGTTGTCAGGTATGAGGACTCTTTTTCAGAGAACAAATTAATACGACACGGTAAAAGTGGCAAGAGTCGTCGTCTTTTAAGGTGAGTCAGCATTTTATCACCGTTGGCAATTCAGAATCGGTGTTACTTAACGATCGCTAAAAAAAAACAGGCAGCTTTATTTAATTGTAGCAGTAAGTTAACTATCGATTAACCAATATGGGTTCATATTAATGACAACCTGCCTTTGCTAAAACAAAGTTAGTGAGCTGTAGACAAACTATAGTCACGTTTAAATACTCAAATGGCTAGTTGTGGATAAAAATTCGTTCCTTACCCAAGTTTTTCTCTGCTAATTCCTAAGATGGATGCACTTATTTAGCTGCACTTTGTTTTTCGCTTCCAGGTTTAAATCCCTTTTTTAGATAAAGGGTCAGCCAAGATGGCGATCAACTTGGGTGTCAAGGCTCTTCTGTGCTGGGTAAGTTAATAGTATAGTATAGTCCAAATATTCCACTGAAGCTTATTATATTTGCAGTTGAATTGACCTATGTGTTTCAAACTATCTTGTTGCAGGTCAACAGTTTGAAACTGTCCGACAGAAAATTGAGTATCGAAGAGTTACAAGATGGAGCAGTCTTGCTGAAGCTTGTTTATATGCTGTAAGTAGGAGCGAGGTGTTTAACTGCTCGGCTTTTGTAAACAAGGGAAGGTCACTGACTTGTGAACTAGTTTTTAGACACGCGTTCATGGAAATAAAGAGATCCCGATCTCGTTGTAAACCTCAATTTTGGTCTTCTTTCATCCTTTTGTCATCTCAGGAAAAGAGACTCCAACACATGTTTGAGTAACTCCATTGATGGTCGGTTCAGACTCATTGCAGACTTTGTGGAAAGTGAGTTTTTGCAGTCCTTTTTAAAAAAAAATATATATATATCTTGTGATACTGCTCTTTTAAAGTGTGATTTTTTATTTGTTTTTTTAAATGCAAAATGTATGAAGTGTCCAGCATCATCTCAGGATGGTGAATCACAGCTTTTAGCACAGTGCTGGATCTTTCTGTCTCCCTGATACTTGTTCCCAGACATATCATACTCTTAGTGCATACTAGCATATAGATTAAAGTGACTGATTGATTTTCTTATCTGACTGTGGTGAGACAGCAATATGAAGGCTATATTTCTGAAAATGTCTGCATGATACCTCAGAGTAGGTGGTTTCCTAGATTAAAGTTGTTGTTTTATGTGATGTAAATCACAGATCTTTTGCACCCTTGCCACACCCTGCATTACTAATGGGTGTGGTCTAAAGTGTGTCCTATTACACCTGTAAAATGTAACATACTAATGTCAGTCCCACTTTTTCCTTTTCTTTAAGTTACTTGTGAAGTTAGGCAGAAAGATATAGCAGTCTTTAGAGAATTAACTTGTGTTTCTTTTGTTTGTTAGGGGATTGCAGATTCAGTGCAACCAAAGACACATCTGTATCTTGGGACAACATAAGAGATGGCATCGACCTTACAGTAGAAATTGCAAAGGTAAAAGACGGAGGGGAAAAGAATAATGGACAAACATAAATAAAGACCCCTTCTGACCACTTTTTTTTTTATTTTTTTTTTATTTTTTTTTTATCTCACCAGGTGCTGTTGTTGTTTGTTTACCATGACATGATGAATGACCGCTGCACACTAAACATGTTGGAGTCCGATGTGGAGGTGAGCAAAAAGCTGTTTTTCTAGTACTGTGTGCATCACTTGAGATCTCATGTAATTCATCGTGGGTTATGTGTTGTGTTACCCTTTAATTCTAAGCCAGTGTATATTTTCTCCACACTGTTAGCGAGAACTGGCAAACCTAACTTGCTCCTTTGTGATGGAGAGTGAGGGCTGTGTTTTTCTGAGCAGTGGACTTGACGCTTACTTGGCAAGGAGATGTAAGTCACAAATTTATTAAATTTTTGGTGTCTTCAGTATGTGCCATGTTAAGAGGCTACGTAACATTAGTTTTCTAGTTTTGATTTAACATGCAAGTTGCACACTGTGTTTCAGATTTGCCTGTCCCTTGTGAAGTATTTGAGCGATCAGCAACAACCTCCACTTCCACCTCAAATGTGTCAACCTTGTCCTCGCTGTCAGATGATGAGTCCCCCATCTTCCACCGCACACAGAAAGTCACATTTGTCGACATGCAAACTGTGGCTTCTTCCTCGACCAGGTATCAATGTGGAATTAAAAGCAATCTAATATGTGCTTAATATATTTGTTTTATGTCAAAGACAAATTTGTAATGTCAATCAAAAAAATGTAAGATCCTTGAGATAATGTTTCATGAACATGCATTAACTAACTTTAAGTGTCAGTGGGAGTTTTATTTTCTTTTGACATAATGAAATAATGATTATTATGTCTGAGACATGTTTCTGCTTCAATTGCTTGATGTCTTTTAATCAAACATCTTCTGCCCAAAGCAATTAGGGAAAGCAGCTTTATTAGTGGTGTTTGTTATCAAAACTTATAGTTAGGTTTTATATGAACATGAATTCAATACAATACATACTTTGCATACATGTAAATGTAAATGGAATTTTACATTTCACGCCAAACTTAAGTCTCTCCATATCCATATGTGGAAGTCAACCGGATGCTATGTTTTTAATTCTTTACCTTACCTGATCTATTTTTATTCCCGCAGCAACTCTCCTCTGCAGGATATCATGAACACACCTAAATTTCAGCTGAGGAAAGTGCAGCGACAGATGATAAAGGAGCGAGACTATAGAGACAGTTTGGAGAGGGAGTTGGCCAACAAGTTTGCACTCATTTCACAGAAAGGTACCACATTTTGTGTTGGGATAAAAGCATTTAGTTAGCCTGATGGAAAAAAACGGGTAAAAAGTTTTGTGTTTTTTGCCGTTTCTTTTACAACAATTCTTATTTAACAAACTTGTAGTGTTCTGTTAAAGTTTTGCTGAAGGCATAAACTGTGAGAAACCGAATGTGTTCTGTGTATTAATATTTTTATATCTGCTTGTTTCATCTTTTCTTCAAATTATACTCAAATTAAATGTTTTTTTTTCCAGAGTCCAATATAAACCAGTTGCAGTACCGACTGGATAAGATGAAAGTAGACCACGGTGATCAGGAGCAGGTTATCCGAGAACAGATCAAGGAGCTTGAGACCAAGAACAACTCGTAAGTACCCAAGAACAGAGCCAACCAATTCTTTTAAAATGTTTTTCAATAATAATTAAGCCCCCTTCATTAATGCATGCCTGAGCTAAAACACCTTGTACATCTCTAATGCGAGTACTTTTTTAGTTTCTTGACAGCAGCCATCTCAGACAATACTTTTCCATTTAATATTAGACAGAACAGACTGAGCTAGTAGCTTATAATGTTATTTTATTTTCAAACTTTAGTAAAATTCTGCAAAGTTATGTAATAATATAATAAGAATAACATTCTTTATGCATTTTTTTACACAATAATATCATAATCTCGCTATTATTTTGTATTCAAGACGAATAAAGGAAATATTTATTTTATACCAGGAAGATTTTGGTGTGAAAGTGTTACAAAGAAACTGCTTTGCTAACCATTTTTTGTTTTAGGTTAAGAATGCGTCTTGATGAGCTGTTGAAGCAAAATAAAGATCTAAAGAGTACCTCTTCACTTATGGAGCGTAAAGTGGATGAGCTTACAGATGAAAATGGTCTACTCTCCTCGCAGGTAAAACACGTGAAAACTTTTCTCTGTTAAATTCAATCTTGTTACGAATTCACCTTTGTTTTCTGCTTGGTCACGCTAGGAAAATGCTTGACCAAGTTATACGGAGAGTGTTGAATGCTGTATAGACTGTAAAGCCCCTTGAGGCAAATTTGTTATACTGGGCTATAAATAAAAGGAATTTGCAATAAATTAGTTATCTGCATTTCTTACATCCAGAGAGTTTTGCATTCCTAGCAACCGTTTCACATTACAAGCAGTCTAATACATCATTGTTGAGGTTTTAACTTTCACTCTATACAGATCGTTAAAGCTTTCTCTTCATATTTTCTCAGATGAGAGCAATAAGTTCACAGAGGGCCAACTTTGAGGCAGAAGTTTACAGACTGAAAGAAACTCGAGGATCTGTTGAGGAGGAGTGGGAAAGCAAAATAAGCCACCTACAGTCTGAGCTCATCCAAGCAGCAGCTGAAAAGGTAGAAGATAGAATTAACAACTATTCTAACTGTTTCAGATAATTTTTTTTTCCAAAGCAATCCAATGCTTTATAGCAATATTATGTTATATTATAATAACTCTTGACCTTCTGTTAATCTGGTTACATTACGGGTTCTGCAAAAAGAGGTTTAATGTACAATTCCTCTTCTTGTTTCTCAGGACAACCTGACCGAACAAATTCCAATTCTCCAAGGGAAGATTTCTTTGTTAGAGGAAGAAATTAGGAAGGCTACTGAGGAAGAAGCAGGAGAAAATATGGGACCTGTAATAGAGGTAAGGTGCATAATTCTTTGCAACTGAATTGTCGAAGTTAATTCGGTAAATGTTGGCCTGATAAAAAGATGTGTTCAATTAGCTTATTATAAAATCTATTTTGAATGAGCTGACTACTTTTTGTCTTCTTTTCTTAAATTGCCAGAGAGACCTTTTGGAGACTGAAAGAGAGCAAGCAGAACTACTACGTCAAGAGATGCAAGATTTAAAGTACCAGTTTGAGCATCTTAGTTCCTCCCTGAAGACTGCTGAGGAAAATTTACAATCTAAAGAAAATGTGTTTGCGGATCAGCAACTACAGAGTACTCGGAATATGGAGGCACTCCAGATGCAGATGGTAGCATCTCAAGATGAAGTCAAGAGGCTAAATGCAGAGATTCATGCAAAGGAAGAGCAGTTGGTTCAGTTAAAGACTGAGACCTCTGCACACTCTGAATTGCTGCAGATGGAGCATAACCATCTGAACAAACAAATTAAAACCATGAGTGAGTCTCTTGAGATTGCCATGGAACAGGTTAAAGCCAAAGAAGATCTGATGGCCAAGCAGGAGCAGGAAAGTACTTTGCAGATTGAGGAACTCAGAAAGCAAAGTGTAGTTCTTGAGGAGGAGGTGGAATGTCTTACAGAGAAGATCCAAGCTAAAGAGGATGAGGTTGATGCATTGAAATCAGAGAGCTGCATGGAGTCAGAGGTCCTCAAGAATGAGATCCAAACTCTCAGGGATGGATTGCAGAGTTTGAGTGACTCACTCAAGACTGCAACAGAGCAGGTTCAGGCTAAAGAAAAGCTGCTGGCTCAGAAGAAAGTTGAGTTCTCTAAGGAAAAAGATACCTTTGAAAACATGATGACTACCGCTGAGGAGGAGATTGTAAGTCTTAAGGAACAGATCCAGGCAAAAGAGGAACAGATGAACGTTCTACAAAATCAAAGTTCAGAGCAAGCAGAACTATTACGTCGAGAGAGCCACGATTTAAAGAACCAGGTTGAGCATCTTAGTTCCTCCCTGAAGACTGCTGAGGAGAATTTGCAATCCAAGGAAAATGTGTTTGCTGAACAGCAACTACAGAGTACTCAGTATGTGGAGGTGCTACAGATGCAGATGGAAACATCTAAGGATGAAGTCAAGAGGCTAAATGCAGACATTCATGCAAAGGAGGAGCAGTTGGTTCAGTTAAGGAATGAGACCTCTGCACACTCTGAATTGCTTCAGAAGGAGCTTGACGGCCTGAACAAACAAATTAAAACCATGAGTGAGTCTCTTGAGATTGCAAACAACCGGGTTAAAACCAAAGAAGATCTGATGGCCAAGCAGGAGCAGGAAAGCACTTTGCAGATTGAAGAACTCCGAAAGCACACTGCAGTTGTTGAGGAGGAGGTTGAACAGCTGAGGCAAGAAATTCATACTAAAGAGGATGAGGTTGATAAATTAAAATCAGAGAGCTGCATGGTGTCAGAGGTCCTCAAGAATGAGATCCAAACTCTCAAGGATGGATTGCAGAGTTTGAATGAATCCTTTAAGACTGCAACAGAGCAGGTTCGGGCTAAAGAAAAGCTGCTGGCTCAGAAAGAAGTGGAGTTCTCGAAGGAAAAAGATACCTTTGAAAACATGATGAAAACCTCTGAAGACAAGATTATGAGTCTTAAGGAACAGATCAAGGCAAACGAGGAGCAGATGAACTTGTTAGAAAATCAAAATTCAGAGCAAGCAGAACTATTACATCAAGAGAACCACGATTTAAAGAACCAGGTTGAGCATCTTAGTTCCTCCCTGAAGACTGCTGAGGAGAATTTGCAATTCAAGGAAAATGTGTTTGCTGAACAGCAACTACAGAGTACTCAACATGTGGAGGTGCTACAGATGCAGATGGAAACATCTAAGGATGAAGTCAAGAGGCTAAATGCAGACATTCATGCAAAGGAGGAGCAGTTGGTTCAGTTAAGGAATGAGACCTCTGCACACTCTGAATTGCTGCAGAAGGAGCTTGACGGTCTGAACAAACAAATTAAAACCATGAGTGAGTCTCTTGAGATTGCAAACGACCGGGTTAAAGCCAAAGAAGATCTGATGGCCAAGCAGGAGCAGGAAAGCACTTTGCAGATTGAGGAACTCAGAAAGCACAGTGCGGTTGTTGAGGAGGAGGTTGAACGGCTGAGGCAGGAAATTCAGGCTAAAGACGATGAGGTTGATAAATTAAAATCAGAGAGCTGCATGGAGTTAGAGGTCCTAAAGAATGAGATCCAAACTCTCAGGGATGAAGTGCAGAGTTTGAGGGATTTACTCAAGGCTGCAACGGAGCAGGTTCAGGTTAAAGAAAAGGTGCTGGCTCAGAAAGAAGTGGAGTTCTCTAAGGAAAAAGATACCTTTGAAAACATGATGACTACCGCTGAGGAGGAGATTGTAAGTCTTAAGGAACAGATCCAGGCAAAAGAGGAACAGATGAACTTGTTAGAAAATCAAAGTTCAGAGCAAGCAGAACTATTATGTCAAGAGAACCACGATTTAAAGAATCAGGTTGAGCATCTTAGTTCCACCCTGAAGACTGCTGAGGAGAATTTGCAATCCAAGGAAAATGTGTTTGCTGAACAGCAACTACAGAGTACTCAACATGTAGAGGTGCTACAGATGCAGATGGAAACATCTAAGGATGAAGTCAAGAGGCTAAATGCAGACATTCATGCAAAGGAGGAGCAGTTGGTTCAGTTAAGGAATGAGACCTCTGCACACTCTGAATTGCTGCAGAAGGAGCTTGACGGTCTGAACAAACAAATTAAAACCATGAGTGAGTCTCTTGAGATTTCCAAAGACCAGGTTAAAGCCAAAGAAGATCTGATGGCCAAGCAGGAGCACGAAAGCACTTTGCATATTGAGGAACTCAGAAAGCGAAGTGTAGTTCTTGAGGAGGAGGTGGAACGTCTTACAGAGAAGATCCAAGCTAAAGAGGATGAGGTTGATGCATTGAAATCAGAGAGCTGCATGGAGTCAGAGGTCCTCAAGAATGAGATTCAAACTCTCAGGGATGGATTGCAGAGTTTGAGTGAATCCTTTAAGACTGCAACAGAGCAGGTTCGGGCTAAAGAAAAGCTGCTGGCTCAGAAAGAAGTTGAGTTCGCTCAGGAAAAAGATACCTTTGAAAACATGATGAAAATCTCTGAGGAGGAGATTATAAGTCTTAAGGAACAGATCCAGGCAAAACAGGAACAGATGAACTTGTTAGAAAATCAAAGTTCAGAGCAAGCAGAACTATTATGTCAAGAGAACCACGATTTAAAGAATCAGGTTGAGCATCTTAGTTCCTCCCTGAAGACTGCTGAGGAGAATTTGCAATCCAAGGAAAATGTGTTTGCTGAACAGCAACTACAGAGTACTCAACATGTGGAGGTGCTACAGATGCAGATGGAAACATCTAAGGATGAAGTCAAGAGGCTAAATGCAGACATTCATGCAAAGGAGGAGCAGTTGGTTCAGTTAAGGAATGAGACCTCTGCACACTCTGAATTGCTGCAGAAGGAGCTTGACGGTCTGAACAAACAAATTAAAACCATGAGTGAGTCTCTTGAGATTTCCAAAGACCAGGTTAAAGCCAAAGAAGATCTGATGGCCAAGCAGGAGCAGGAAAGCACTTTGCATATTGAGGAACTCAGAAAGCGAAGTGTAGTTCTTGAGGAGGAGGTGGAACGTCTTACAGAGAAGATCCAAGCTAAAGAGGATGAGGTTGATGCATTGAAATCAGAGAGCTGCATGGAGTCAGAGGTCCTCAAGAATGAGATTCAAACTCTCAGGGATGGATTGCAGAGTTTGAGTGAATCCTTTAAGACTGCAACAGAGCAGGTTCAAGCTAAAGAGAACCTGCTGGCTCAGAAAGAAGTTGAGTTCTCTAAGGAAAAAGATACCTTTGAAAACATGATGACTACCGCTGAGGAGGAGATTGTAAGTCTTAAGGAACAGATCCAGGCAAAAGAGGAACAGATGAACTTGTTAGAAAATCAAAGTTCAGAGCAAGCAGAACTATTATGTCAAGAGAACCACGATTTAAAGAATCAGGTTGAGCATCTTAGTTCCTCCCTGAAGACTGCTGAGGAGAATTTGCAATCCAAGGAAAATGTGTTTGCTGAACAGCAACTACAGAGTACTCAACATGTGGAGGTGCTACAGATGCAGATGGAAACATCTAAGGATGAAGTCAAGAGGCTAAATGCAGACATTCATGCAAAGGAGGAGCAGTTGGTTCAGTTAAGGAATGAGACCTCTGCACGCTCTGAATTGCTGCAGAAGGAGCTTGACGGTCTGAACAAACAAATTAAAACCATGAGTGAGTCTCTTGAGATTGCAAACGACCGGGTTAAAGCCAAAGAAGATCTGATGGCCAAGCAGGAGCAGGAAAGCACTTTGCAGATTGAGGAACTCAGAAAGCAAAGTGTAGTTCTTGAGGAGCAGGTGGAACGTCTTACAGAGAAGATCCAAGCTAAAGAGGATGAGGTTGATACATTGAAATCAGAGTGCTGCATGGAGTCAGAGGTCCTAAAGAATGAGATCCAAACTCTCAGGGATGAAGTGCAGAGTTTGAGGGATTTACTCAAGGCTGCAACGGAGCAGGTTCAGGTTAAAGAAAAGGTGCTGGCTCAGAAAGAAGTGGAGTTCTCTAAGGAAAAAGATACCTTTGAAAACATGATGACTACCGCTGAGGAGGAGATCGTAAGTCTTAAGGAACAGATCCAGGCAAAAGAGGAACAGATGAACTTGTTAGAAAATCAAAGTTCAGAGCAAGCAGAACTATTACGTCAAGAAACCCTCAATGAGAAAGAGGCTTTTGTTCAGGAAAAAGAACTACTCATGGCCAGGATACTCCAAGCAGACAAGAATTGTGAAGCTCTAAAGAAACGGGTTGAAGCTGTAGTCATTGAGAAGGAGAGACTCTCTCAAGCCAATCAGGCCATAGAGAGAGAGAGCTTAGCCTCCCGTAAACTGGAATCTGTGCTGCAGCAGGAGCTGGAGATGTTGAAAATGGAGAAAGAGACACTGTTGAAAGAGGTAGAAAAAGCAGAAAAAACAGAGCTGCTCAAGAAAGACCTGCAGGAACACCTTGCTGCTAAATCAGAAGCTGCAGAACACTACAAGACTCAGGTAGGTGTGACCACAAACATAATCAGGTTTGACTACTTGTGTCTTTGCACATAACAAATTAGTTTTCAGTGTAAAAGAAAAAAAAGATGATTTAGATCTTTTCCTTTTATTACTTGTATCCAGTAACATTCATTGGTTTTCTTGCAGTTCCATATGCTTTCTCTTTTGGTTTGAAGTGAGATGAGTTGTTTGGATGGAGCTATTAATACTAAGATACCTGTTTTGTTATCACAATGCCACAGATGGAGAATGCTGTGAGTCACTACAATGGGAAGAAGCAGCTTCTCCAGAAAACTGAAGAGGAGTTGGAAGAGCTCAAATGTTCCTTTGAGCTTAAAGAGAGTGAAGTAAAAGCTATTATTCTGGAAAAGAAGCTTCTTCAAGTGGATCTGAACCAGGCCCAAACCAACGAGAAGAAACTCTTGAACAGTGTGGCGAGTTTGGAGGCACAGGTTGGTATTGTATTTAGAAGCATTAATACCGCATACAGTGAGACGGAAACTAAAAGAACTAAACAATATGAAAACACTTAAATTTCTTTTTTTCTTTTTTTTTTCAAATTTCCATCACTATATGTTTATCTGTAGCTGGCCTTTGCTGACCAAACCCTGCGAACACAAAATAAGATTCACGGCAACGGAGGCAGTGTGCCACAATCGCGTTTCGTTGAGGTTCCCAACACTAAAGTACACGTGAAGAGGACTATGAGCTCTGACAGCCTGGACCAGAGCTCTCTGGAAGACTCTCTGAACACCACAAGGTAACATCTGGGTTAGAGTCTTCTCAGAGTGCCGTGTGACCATGTGGGAAATCAAATTTGGTTTTGTGCGGGGGATTCAATATCCTAAAAGTTGGGATAACCACGCTCATTTTCAGAAAATCTCTCCCGTGTGATGCATTGGGCTATACACATGTAAAGTGGTACAGATAGTTGAATAACAGATGTCAAAAGTAAAGAGCAGTACCTCCCTGCTCTCTCACCAGAGCCAGTCACTCGCTGTGTGAATTTCAGGTCGTCCTATTTGTAAAATTATGAGGTGTAGTGGAAATGGTGTTTGTAATCTTGCCCAATATTCTTTTTTTTTTTTTTTTTTACCTTTGCAGGAAACTGTTAGCACCTGAAGAATCAAGCACACCGCTTGTTCGCAGTTCAGAACGTTTGGCAGCCAAACGTCGGGGTTTACAGGCCGAGTCACTGGAAACCTTGTACTTCACACCGATAAACACCAGGCAGATCAACAGGTATGTTATGATTATGACAGTCATGGTGTTAGAGACAATTTTGAGGTCTTTAATCTGTTTGCCAAATGTGATCAAATAGTGGATGTTCCCCTAAATGTATTTTCAGTATACAGCATACCAGCTGTACTTGTGTCTTTAAATCGCTAACATTTACTCATCCATTTGTCCTACATTATTTACTCAAGTTTAGAAAATTCAGAAGGTTTTAATTGTATTCCTCTTTCAAAGTCACTCCAGTCTTTTTTTTTTTTTACTTTATGTTGAAGATCCCTGTCATCTAGCATACACCAGTTTGCAGAAATATATATTACCAATCACTAGTAACTAGATTAAAGTATTTGTTCTTAATTGTATCTTATAACAGTTATTTAGAACTGGTGATTATGAAAGAACCAGATATAGAACTCTTTTCAAAAATCTAGTCTTGCTAACCAGAAGCGTTTTTGTATTTACACTGTTATTGAGATCCTTCATCTTCTTCTTTTTCATCCCCCAGGACCAATGCAGAGCACACTCTGGAACTGGATTCAGCACGGAAAAATCCAACTTCATCTGTGAAACGACGCAGGACCACGCAGGTTATAAACATCACATTGACCAAGGTGGAGGAAACTCATCAGCACACTTACTGCATTTTTTTTTTTTTTTTCTTTTGCATGTACACTATTGCACATACTGTTGAACTTGGTATAGTTTAATAATCATTGTACATTTTTAAAATCACAGGGGTCTCTTTCTCACTCTTGCTCAAACATTGCCGCTATGAAATGTCCCGCTATGCCGCAGAAATCTTTGTGCATCTTTTAACAACTGTCTTCATTTTTCTGATAATGCTTTTTATCTCTAACCAGGGTATTGTTGTCTCAGTTTTTTAACTATCATTCTAAAATTGACTTTTGTTTACCTTTCTGGTCGCTGGTAGCATTGCACCAGAGTGCATCTTCTTACACTCCATAAATGTCACAATACATGCAAATGGCTGAGATCAATGTTTAATCTGCCCTTTTAAAACATCCCCTCACTCCCCCTACAGTATTATAAGTACCTGTTGAACTCTGATCCATAGAAAACCCCAGGTTGCAATGAAGGTGATGAAACCTTCTACAGCCTGGCTTCAGCTCGCTCCCAATCAGACCTTTCCAAGACCCACTCTGCCCAGCCCGTTTCTATGGAGCTGTTTGACAAACCTGCCAGAATGACCAGTGCTGCTAGCGACCAACTCACTGGTCTTCCAGGGTACAGAAGGAGCACCATCCTTTCACAGAGTGAGATTATTATCTGTATTATCCACTTTACCCACATCTAGCAATTCCTCATTTTTAAGAACCATAAACTATCTAATGTCCAAAGTGCTTAATCTTTCTGTAAAAAATAACTTGAATGCCTAACTAACTGATTAATAAAACAATTTGCCTGCATCCGTTTGTCTTCAGCCAGTGGTACGTTCTGTGTGGGAGCAGAGAACGAGCCTGAAGGTGCACCTGAAGACTGGCTGAGGATCGCTGAGCTCCAGGCCAGGAACAAGGCCTGCCTTCCTCATCTGAAGAGCAGCTACCCTGTGGAGTCTGATGTGAGCAGAGAGGAACACTCGGACGCATACTGAACCCAACCGACACACAGTTTCACACACAACTTAAACTTCTATCTGATTAGAAGTCGATACAGTGATGAGTACAGAAACATAAAGCAGGCTACACTGTTGTGGCATCACGCCAGCATTTTTGGATTCAGTCTCTTTCCCAAGAAATTTGATCTCTTACTCAAATATTGACAGCAGCTTTAAAAGATGATTTGTGTATTACGTTTTGTTGCAATATTGGTCTTTTTCTCAGTAGCTTTATGAAATCCCTTTCTGTCTGTTACTCTAGACTGGCCGCGGTGGTGTATTCACTTTCACAGACGAAGAACTCCGTACAGGTGACCCATCCGACACGATCCGTCGAGCGTCCATGATGCCAGGTCAGCTGCAGGACTCCCTTGTCACCCATCGCCATTCCTACATGTCGGGACAGGCAGGTGCTACAGCCAGTACTCTTTCTCACCGTCTGTCCTTGATGCCGGGCCAGCTGCCAACAAAAACTACCAGCTCCTCTCAGCTGAGAAGCCCGAAAGGCCCAAAGCGACCTTCGTCTACATTGTCTGTACATCAAACTTCACCCGAGGTTGGTTTGCTTTAAATGTTTTAGAGAATATGATACGAATTTTGGTTCAACTTTTAATGTTTCAAACTTTACTGTGAAGCGTTCTGTCACAGTAGAAACCTTTTGTGAGCCTCATTTGGAAAGATCCTGGTCGTGTATGTTTGTTTACAAAAGCATGTTAAGGTCGAGAGGTTGACATATTTTTGAGTATTATTCTCTAAATTCCAATACAGGTCAGTGGGTCCTGTATTTCACTGATAATCTGAGACCTTACTTTTTGGTCATAGTTTTGGACACTCAGAATATTGTGCTGTTATAAAAGTGATAAAAATAAAATAAAAATGTTCATGAGTTATAGATTTTCAAATGTATTTTTCATGTTTGTCTTTTTCTCAATCTGTAGAAAAAGACAAGGGCCAGCTGCTTCCCTCGTCCACTCACTCCCAAAAACAGAAACGTGAGCAGTGGATCTTCCAGCTCTCATCTGCATCCTGCCCTCAGTCCAGTGAGTCTAATATATATATATATATATATATATATATATATATATATATATATATATATATATATATATATATATATATATATATATATATATATATATATATATATATACATATTAAATACACACAAAATGTACTGGTTGGTTGAAAATGGTGACAAAGTAGTTTGTTATGGAGTCAGTTGTAAATATGTTAGTAATGCTTTGCTAACAGTTTGACTTGTATTATTCTCAGGCTGAACGGAGGCAGTCCATGATGTTCACTGTTGACAACACACCTAAAAACAACAACTACCTAAAGAAAGGGATGAACAAACTACGCAGCTCCACCCGCAAATCCCCGGGCAAAAGTTTAAAGAAGTCGCCCACTCAGTCAAGCGCGCGCAAGGGCCAGGAAAACATGCTTTCAGGAACTTCTCGCGCTGGAGCGGGACGAGCTGGCAGAGTTGGCAGCTTTAAGTCACCCCAGGTGTCAACTAAAGGACTGAGGAAATCTCCTCAAGTCACCAGCAGGTCTGCAAAGTCTCCTGGACTGACAGCCAGTGCTCGCAAGGTAAACATATATATACACACACACACACAAATCTGTTTGGGTTTTTACGGGGAAAACCTAATTATATTCTCTTGGAATCTGTATTAGCTGATTAACCAACAGCAGAGGATGGAGATGTTGTAGTAAACTTTAATGTCACATGTATACAATGTTGGCAGACACAGAACAGTAAAAGCAGCTTAATGATGAGAATATCAAACAAATTCACACCACCAAATGAAGGTCTGGCATTAAAATTTGAATAAATTACAGTAAAAGAGGAGAAACCACATTATATTTATTGGAACTGGACTGATGCTGATAAAAGCCCTTTTTAAATTTTAATTTTTTTTTTTTTTTTTTTTTTTTTTTTTTTTTTTTAATAAGATATTTAAAAGCTGTTGAATACAGCAACACTAACTTATAGCCCTAACTGATCTAACACTCTTTTTTTTTTTTTTTTTTTTTTCTTTTTTTTTTTTTGCAGGACTAATACACAGCATAACATTGTACAAGTTGTACAAACTGCTAGAGATGTATTGTTTTTGTGTCCTCCATTAGTGTTCTAACTACTGGAGCAAACCTCCATAAAGATTAAACTTTTTTCTTTTTTTTAATATGTGTTCAGTCATGACAGTTTGCTGAATTTATACACTCTTTACAGAAGAATGTGACTCTAAACCAGGAAAACCTTGCTGGAAGTCTGAAAAGGTCCCTATTAATTAATAATCAAGTCATTTTAATTCATTGTATGGGTTTTGTTTCTCTTCACCTATAAGGCTGGTTGGTGCTTCTCAGCTAACAGTGTAACATCTCAGTGTTTTTCTTACCTGATGGGTGTCCACGTTTCTCCTGTGTGAAACACTAACAGCACTTGGAGCTTTCATTAAATGTTATGTTCATATTGTTATTGAAATGTTTTATCTGTGGATTGTTTGGGGGGGGTTAATCACTTTTCTTTTCTTTTTTTTTTTACTCAGGTAATTCGCAAGATGAAGATTTGAGGACTGGTTCCCAGATTGGAGTTATGATCCTCTACTGTTAAACACAATCAAATGTTTTAGTTTTTTTCACAAACAACTTAGTTTTTATTGTGGTCCCAGATGACCTGTTTTTTACAATGTTGTCTTCTACCTTAATTGTTTTGTATTATATTTACATACTTGTGAATAAAAAGTTATAAATGACATTGTGGGAAAGCCTCTTAATTAAACCAGGTTCTAATTTCATGACACATTTGTCAGGGCATCAGAATTGAAAAATGGAACAAATATCTCTTCCAATCAAATAATTATTGTGCCCAGGGTTAAGGATACATTGTGTGCAGACTCAATTTATGACAGTATCTCCTGGCATTTTCAAAGGGCCACGATTTTATAAAAAAAAAAAAGTAAGCCGGTCTGAATAGTTGATCACAAAATTTTCTTGGTTTATGTTATAAATGGACAAGTGAAGGCGCTGAAGTTTGGTGTGGTCAGTCCAAATTCTATGTTTATGAAAATGTTTTTCATACTAAATAATACACTGCTCAAAAAAAATAAAGGGAACACTTAAACAAATCATCTAAGATCTCAATGAATGAAATATTCCAGTTGAAAATCTTTATTCATTACATAGTGGAATGTGTTGAGAACAAAATAACGATCAATGGAAATCAAAAATCATTATCCCATGAAGGTCTGGATTCAGAATCATACTCAAAATAAAAGTGGAAAAGTCAGATCACAGGCTGATCCAAGTCAAAATGAGGCTCAGTAGTGTGTGTGGCCTCCACGTGCCTGTATGCACTCCCTACAACGCCTGGGCATGCTCCTGATGAGACGACGGATGTTCTCCTGAGGGATCTCCTCCCAGACCTGGATCAAAGCATCAGTCAACTCCTGGACAGTCTGTGGTGCGACGTGGCGTCGGTGGATGGAACGAGACACGATGTCCCAGATGTGCTGGATTGGATTCAGGTCTGGGGAACGGGCAGGCCGGTCCGTAGCATCGATGCCTTCATCATGCAGGAACTGCTGACACACTCCAGCCACACAAGGCCTAGCATTGTCATGCATCAGAAGGAACCCAGGGCCCACTGCACCAGCATCTGGTCTTACAATGGGTCTGAGGATCTCATCCCGGTACCTCGTGGCAGTCAGGGTACCTCTGGCTAGCACATGGAGGGCTGTGCAGCCCTCCAAAGAAATGCCTCCCCAGACCGTCGCTGACCCGCCACCAAACCGGTCACGCTGGAGGATGTTGCAGGCAGCAGAACGTTCTCCACGGCGTCTCCAGACTCTGTCACATGTGCTCAGTGTGAACCTGCTGCCAATCTTGGTGTTCTCTGGCAAATGCCAATCGCCCTGCACGGTGTTGGGCTGTAAGCACAGGCCCCACTTGTGGACGTCGGGCCCTCGTACCACCCTCATGGAGTCTGTTTCTGACACTTTGAGCAGAAACATGCACATTAGTGGCCTGCTGGAGGTCATTTTGTAGTGCAGTGCTCCTCCTGTTCCTCCTTGCACAAAGGAGCAGATAGCGGTCCTGCTGCTGGGTTGTTGTCCTCCTACGGCCCCCTCCACGTCTCCTGGTGTACTGGCCTGTCTCCTGGTATCTCCTCCGTGCTCTTGACACTGTGCTGACAGACACAGCAAACCTTCCTGCCGCAGCGTGGATTGATGAGCCATCCTGGATGAGCTGCACTACCTCAGCAACTTCTGTGGGTTGTAGACACCGCCTCATGCTACCGCTAATTGTGAGGGCACTGGCAAAATGCAAAAGTGACCAAACATCATCCAGAAAGGACGAGGACAGAGAAATGGTCTGTGGTCACCACCTGCAGAACCGTTCCTTTATAGGGGTTGTCTTGATAATTGCCGCTCATTTCCACCTGTTGTCTGTTCCATTTGCACAACAGCAGGTGAAACTGATTCACAATCAGTGTTGCTTCCTAATTGAACAAGTTGATTTCCCAAAAGTGTGATTGACTTGGAGTTACATTGTGTTGTTTAAGTGTTCCCTTTATTTATTTTTTTAGCAGTATAAACCTGCTCTACTACAAGATGGTGCACTTGCAAAAAGGGGTGTCCAAGTCACCAGGAGCTTTTACATGCAGGCCAGGAGCTATTAAAATCAACGACATACAGCTGCTTCGTGCGGATTCATAAGATTGGCTGTCTTTTTTTTTCCATTTGATTATGCTTTTATTCTGAAACCCTATTCCGGAAGTTGTATTCGAACATTTATTGACTGATGAAACTGCCTCGAAACCGAAAGTTTAGCGGACAAGAAGAAGCCGAATTAGGGTCGGCCGGCGTTTAAAGGATATCTAACTTTATTTGTATGGAAAGATACGTTTTAAACTCCTTAATGTATTACTAAACCGAACTCGCCGTGTTAACTTCACAAAGTACCCGTGATGGAGGAGATTGGCAGCATGTAGCCTCATGCTAGCGTTAGCCAGGTGTATGTTAAAAGCTAGTGTGTTCAATTAGTCAATATTTAGTCGATTGAAATATATTATAAATACGTGGTGTGTTCGTTTTAACTGGAAACATGGACCCGGACACCGACATGGAAAGGTGGGTGATATAACTTTACTTGTCATCTTCTTTTTAAGACAGTTTTTACAAGCAAAGTTACCGTTTATCTGTCCGTCAACGTTAATCACATAAAATCAATCATTAACTTTTTCAAACTTTTTTTTCCCCCACAACTATAACTCTCGGTTAATAATTACCCATGCAGTTATATTGAAGTATTTTTTTTTTACGTTTTCACAGCGCTCTTGTGTTAAAGACTCCTTCAGGGCCCGACCCAAACTATCTCAGACTCTCTGGTCCTCTCGGACCTTCTTCAGGCACTTTTCTGTCAGTTTATAAATGTTTTCCGAGTTTGTCACACAAATTAAAAAAAAAAAAAAAAAAAGACTCATGACTGATGACAAATGTCCAGTACTTCAGTACGAGGTAGTTCACGTTTCCAACCATCACTTTCTAACGTGGAGATTGTGTTCACAAGCACATCTCTGAATTTTCTTTACACTGTGTTTAAAGTACCTGATCATGAACGAATAATAATTGTATTGCCTTTTGGTAAAACAATGTGTGCACACTAATATCTTTTTTTTTTTTTTTTAATTTTTTTTATTATTTTTTTTTTATTGTCCTCTCGTCATCTTCAGGAAGGAGAAGGATGTGATGGATAAGAAGAGGAAGAGGTGGAAGAGGCCTCCGTCCAGCTATGGTTCAATGAGGAGCGACAGCGGGGACATGGAGGAGGAAGAGGAGGAGGAGGAGGAGGAGGAGAAGAAGGAAAAGGAGGAGGAAAAGGAGGAGGAAGAGAAGGAGGAAGAGAAGGAGGAAGAGAGAGCTGTAGAGGTGGCTGCTGCGCTGCCTGAACCAACCAACTATGCGAGGACAGGGTACTTGTATTGATAAGCATTGTCATTACGAAGCTTAACATTACTGCTGGCTTAAAATCTGTTTTGATGTGTTGGCTGGTTTAAAAAGTGGATAAAAGCTTGGTGCCTTTTCAAAAAGTCCAACGCACAAGTTTAATTTCCTCCCGGTTGATCGCGAGCGGTTTTAACGTCGGTGTGGCACGCCAATTCTTTTGCAAAGAGTTTTGAGTTATTAGTTTGCTTTTTGTAAATTGATTGTAAAGTTGGAACGAATGGACAAAGTAGTTGGACAACAAAAAGATGGTTCAGCTTGTCTTTTAGTTTTAGCCACAGTAGCAATAAAACATAGACGCCATTTGAAATGTTTTTTTTTCGGTACAGTTTGTGTTCCCAGTGTAGAGGCAGCCTTCAAATGACAAAGCAACGTCACTTTTAAACGTTGTTGTGCCTTTTGTGTATTTTGCCAGGAATTTTACTGAAGGGAAGAAGCTAAACACTTTTCTTTGATGCACCGATCCGGTAGCGCAGCTGCTGGGGCTGCGTGTTTGTGAACAGGGCCCCACCGTCTCTAATGAAAACATGACGTTAGTTAGTAATCAACGAGTCCCTTGTGGGATACACGGTAGTGTTGCAACACATTCATGAGAAACCCTTTTTAGTGCTGATGTTTTTGTGACTTTGGCCTCTGGATTAAAGTAGGATTAATTTATAATTGCCAATTTTTTTTTTTATTTTTATTTTTTTCTATTTTTATTTTTTTGCTCCAGTTCTTTTAAATCAAAAATAAGTGTTGGAATGGTTTTCTGTAGGAGCCCACAAAAACGTACTGCTTTGTTCCACCAAACATCATCCAGATGCACTATGTTACAAAGCAATGGTTGCTTTGAAATGGCTAAAGTAAGTCTGTGGTGCTCTTACAATATGTACTACTCTTGTTTATGTCGGGCAGGTTGCAGCTGACCCGCTCCGAGTATCCAGAGACGGTCTACACCATGGCCACGGATCAAACCAAACCAGCCGGAGCTGTTGTTATCGCCACCAGGTGCAGGACACACACACTTGTTTGCTATACATCTGTAAAATAAGAAGTGAATCCAAGTATTGGCCATGTTTACTCAGAATACTTCACTAATATAGTTACTATGTTGTTGTTTTTTTGGTTGTTTGTTTGGCTTCACGTCATGAGAGGGAAAATAAATAAATAATATATATATATATATATATATAAAATTTTAAAGATGTCTTCCCAGAGCTGTTTGCAGCTGAAAGCTTTGGAAATTACCAGAGTGTTGGAAGCTCCTACAATTTAAGGCGGATTATACTGAAGTCTCCTCTTCATATACTTTCTTTTCTACTTCTTTTAGAGCTGGTAAATGAAATTAAACCACAAGGCTAGATTTTCACATGTAATTAATTCAAATTGATTTATTTTAGTGAATACTTTTTAGCTCTGTGGCAAACATTATAAGTATGTGAAATATGGTTTGTTAATGTAAATTAAGTTGTCCGTCTTTTTAAAAAAACAAAAAAAACAACGTGTTGCTGAAGGTAGGGGGTGTTTTATTTCATATGTTTATGTATTTTGGCATAAGATGAAATGCATCTAAATATCATTATCACTGGACAATGTTTGCAGTGGTTTCTGGTCTTACCTGTGTGGTTCTTATTTTCTCTCAGGTCTTCTGAAATGGGGGAGTTTTCAGGCAGCTGTAGTGGTGAGAAGGAGGATGAGGACATGTGGACAGTTAATTCCCCAGAACCGCCTGAGCCCTTCGAACCAATGCAGACTGTTGAGAACACCGAGCTGGGCCGGCTTCACCCAGAACAGGACATGCCCTACATATTCAGGGTTGGTGCATCATGCTGAACCCTTTTTTTTTTTTTCTTTACAGAAGTTGTTGTTTCATCTGGAAAACCGGACGTATTTTAACTTAATAGATAATATAGTGCAAGATTGAAATACATCAGAACAATAGTATTTTTACCAATTGATGTCTACTCTGCAATATTTGTAAACAACAAAAAAAAATCCAACACTATAATAATAATAAATGAGGAATAATTTTTTTTTTTTAAAGCTAACAGCATAATTGTGATATCTTGGTCAAAATTTTTTTTTGAGTGCCAACATACGCCTGTTGACTCGTGATTTCATCTTCCATCATCTTTCCGTCTGAAGAGTATCCAGAATATTGTGACAGACCTCAACAAGCCAGACCTATTACAATTTAAATTGAGGTTTTACCAATGGGAACAAGGCGTGGCCCTGCAGCAGGCGCTGGACGGAGACATTCTTGACTTTGTGGACAGGATGTTTGAGCTTTTTGGTGAGAAAATGCATCTGTGCCTCCGTACATACAGACTGGTTAATACAAGCTCAAAAGTTGGAGCTGTGTGAACTTGATTATTTGGCAAAATATAGAATTTAGTTTGTTTAGCAAATTGTAAATTTGACATCTGGTTAATTTCACAGCTAAAATAGTCATTCATGTGAATGTACTGATATACTGTCGCTGATTGCTTACTAATTTTGTTTTAAAATTCTGTTCTGCAGGCCAGGATAGTTCCCTGTTGCATTCAATAAATACTCTAGAAAATATCGGCAAGAAAGAAGAGGCAGAGAAACTAAAGAACCAGTGCAATAAAGGTATGTGGAGATTTTTCTGGTTTTATCCCAACACATGGGCTCATCCTGGGTAAATTCATTTAGTTGTATTATTTTTTTCTTTCTTTTATTTTTACATAAGAGATGACTTGGTTGTCCTCAACTTCTCACTAGAGCAGCGTGTTCATGTTTCTACTGTGGCCTTAGTAAAACAGTTTGTGGACTATGAACTTTAACACATGGCTGATATTTCCCGTACATATTATTTTCACCAAAAGTTATTTGTGCTAAGCATAGACTGGTGGGAGTGTAACATGTGGAAAGTTCTTCCAGACAGATCAGGTCTCTTCCTAAGTAAAGGTTAAATACCTGTTGATAGCACTTTTACAAGTCACCGGTGAGTTAACCCCTTGCTTACCATAGAGTTTATGTATTTTTCTGGATTAGATACTAGTGATCCTCTCATTTTTAACAGGTGTGAAAGCACAAACTCCATTTAGTCAACACACATCTGAAGAATTTAGGGGTGACTGTGGCAAGATAGGTGGTGTTGTAGAAAGATTGTTTTTGCAATGTGTGCTCCTGATTCAAAACTCCATGTAGGCAGGTGTGCTTGAGTAAAATGTGACGATAATACCTGTAAGTGTCTTCCTTTCCCGTCTATCACCAGCGTTGATACGTTATCATCTGAAGCAGCATGTAACCAGACAACATAAGGTCATCTACGAGGGGGTCGTTCGAGCGGGAAGACATAATTTTCTAGACGCCATCTACGTGGAGCCCCAGATTTCCACTAGTGGTTACGGAGGAGTCGACCCCTTCCATGAGTACCGAGCAAACCTGCCGTCACCTCTCCAGGTGCCCGGCGCCCACACCTTTGTCGGTGTGAACGATCTGTTCCGACTACAGAAGGACGACGGCACGCCGGTGAGGACGGTGCTGACCACCGGGCTTCCAGGAGTTGGCATGTCTGTCTCTGTGGGGAAATTCTCACGGGACTGGGCAGAACTGCGCGCCAATAAGGTGAGATTTGACCATTTAAAAAAAAAAAAAAAAAGGATCTTCAGTCATGAGCCTCTTCCTACTCGGTACCAAACAGTAGACAGACAAGACTGCTGGTGAATGTAGAAATGCAAACTTCCAGGACCCCTTAAATCGCTCAGGAGTTGGAGACCTGATGGAGCTAAATAGAAGCACATTGGACCAAAACCACCTCTCCAAACAAATCATTATGGTGGTCAGGGTTTCTTTGATGTGTAAACGGGCAGCTGTTAGGAAAACCTTTGCCATATTAAATTCACGAGGCTGTAATATGTGTGTGAATTGAGGATGTGTCCTCAGATAGTTCACTGATCACAGGGTTGACGTTTTGTTCATGGATAAATGAGGCAAATTCTAAAACACTTGACGCATAAAACATTAAACGTCGAAATGCTGCTATTCCAAAAACTAATTGATCCAGTTAAGATAAGTATGTAACTCCAATATTAATTATGAACATGTTTAATACACTGAATAACACTGGGCACTTTGAATGTTTTCTCGACACACTTTTGTGTTACTATTTTACTTTATCTTCCGTGTAGGCCGTTCTGGCTTTCACTAGTATTCATTCCCAGTACTTGGTGTGCAATTACTAACCATTTTAATATAGAATGTGTACCTTGCTATGGATGAATTGTGTAAATGGCTCTTTGTCGCAAGTAATTCTGTAAATCCAAGTTTTTGTTTTGTGGAATTTCCACTAATGCACTTCTCTGCACGTTTGCTCAGGATCTGCAGTTTGTCATCGAAATTTCATTCCAAACTTTGTGGCTCCTGCGAAGCAGAAACCCTTCTCCTCTCCTCACCATCAAGGAAGTCATCGACTATTTACATCCCGAGTGCAAACCCTTTAATTACCCGGAGGAAAAGGACTGTAAATTCCTCATCATAATGGACTCATTCGATCGTTACCAAGCAACTCTGGACTGGGAGGTATCTCATCCACACAGACACGCGTGAAACCCTTCCACATTACTTGTTCTAAGGAGGTATGGGGATGTCAATATCCCCGAAACAAGACAATGCTGCCTTTTTTTTTTTTTTTTTTTTTTAAAGTTTCAATGTTTTGTGACTTCATCAAAATCAAATGATGAGTAGAAACTGTTTCTCTCTCCAGAATGCTCCAGTAATAAATGACTTCCACGTAGCGGCGCATCCTGATGTCCTGATTGTAAATATCCTCCGAGGTTGTTTGCTGCGTGGGGCCTACGTCTGGATCCTGGGGAGACGAGCGGCCGTCTCACAGATACCAGCTCAATTCATAGACGTCACCACAGAAATACAAGGCTTTAGGTGTGTGTGCGCGCGCGCGTGCGCATGTTCATGCACTGTGTCGTGGACTGTCTGCTTTTCTGAATAAGTCTTGTTTTTAGTGTTTGTATCCGATTATTGTCTCGACTTGTTTTTATCTCCGTGTGTCCACTATACTTTGTGCGAGTGACGTGTAAATATATTTCTGTCCAATAATACTTTGTGCTTATATAATACTTTGTTTCAGCAGCAACATTTTATCAAGCTACATACAGTATGAACAAGTCTGTTTTGCGCTTGCGTAATGTTTTTTTTTTTCTTCCCCCCTTATCGTTTCTCCAGCGATGAGATGAAAGACGACTACCTGACCCGACGCTTTACCAATGCCGAGCTGGCAAGGAACATCGTGACGCATTACAAACGCCTGCCGACGCTCCGCATGCTCGCTCGCCATCCCTTCATCTGCTGGATGGTGGCCACGGTGTTCGATTGGGGATTCAAAGATCGGGGCTACGGTGTGCGTCCTCCCAAACTGACGCCGTTCTACGTCAACATCCTGGTCGTTCAGACCAATCGCAGACTCCAGTTCTACCACGGAAGGCGGGAAAATGACCTGGTAACGTGCATCAGTCTGCGCCTCTCGTTTCTAGCTGCCTCAAAGCCTCTAAAAATCCCCCCTGCAGGGTGGCTTTGCTGCCGTGCATCCGTCACCATTCTGTTGGCTTGTAGCTGCTGGTTTTTACTAAATGCTGTGCTACACAACAGGTAGCATCTCTTTTGGGATTTGTACTGGGGACCAATTTGCTTTCTTTACTTAACCCGTATATTACTTGCAGTTGATGTTCCTTGTGGTTAAATACCCTGCCGCGGTTCACTTTTTCTCCTTACTTTTAATTTGGGTCGAAACAGTATATCGGACATTTGTATCATCTGACGCATCCCTAAAAATTCGATCTTCATTCGTTTATGATTCCATTTTTGTTTTGTTGGGTTTGTTATATTATAGTGTTTGTGTTTTCTAACTAACTGCTCACCTTCTGTGGCAGAAATTGTGACGTTTTCTTGTCGATGTTTTCGTCCCACTTAGAAATGGTCCTATGAAGAGAAGACCCTGCTGATAAATATGGGGAAGATGGCCTTCAAGATGCTGGAGAGGCATGCCATTGTGTTCTTTGAGGAGGACGTGAAGGAGTGCGGTCTGGAGTTGAGGGAGGTGACGGTGTTTTCCGGCGTGTGCACTGAGCTCCCCACTCCAATCCTGGATGGGAGAAGGAGATTCAGCTTTATTCACTTCACGTTTCAGGTAGAACTGTTTTTACACTGCTGTTTAACATAATATTATGCGACATACCGTTTACGTTACAGTAAGTATTGGCCCTGTTTTTTTTTTTTTTTTTTTCCTGTATTGGTCATATATACATTTGGAAAGTAGGTATGTGGTTTACCACCAACGTGTGCTTATAAGATCACTTGAAAGCACCACATCCTCTTACCGGAGCCCGACATTGAATATAATGGAAACGGGTGCTTTTGGAAGTTGTTGTGAAATGGTAGTTTTATAGAACGTTGAGCCCTGAAGAAGAATTAATTTCTGCTCCTTCAGATTCAACCACATTAATATTTTCTGCCGGAGATCCAAACACAAATCTCTAAACCACATGAATGTCATGGGTGGTTTCATACTGTATAAGGCGCTTTAATTAAACGGGTTAATGAATTGTTATATTTATTTTTGTCTCGCCACCAGGAGACCTCAGAGCAATCATTTGAAAATACACTCTTCTCTCCTGCAGGAGTTCATGGCTGCTCTGTATGTCTTCGCAACGTTTCGGACAGAGTCGAAGAACATTCTGGACTTTTGGCCCACGCCCACGCCCATGCCCAAGATCTTCACGTCCAAGTATCAGCCCAAATCAGCAGCAGGCCTGGTCCAGTGTGCCTTGATGCGAGTCATTCACACCCCGCTGGGCTACTACGACATGTTCTTGCGCTTTCTATGCGGCTTGCTCTGCCCGTACTGCCATGACATTCAGCTCTGCGCGAACCTCTTCCCCCATAACGCTCCAAAGGTTGGTGGGCTGGATGAGGTGCGCCAGCTTCTGGAGCAGGCCATCCAGAACGCTCCAGAAGACAGGGTGGAAAACGTGAAGGAGTGCCTCAGAGAGCTGAGCCAGCAGCATGTGTGAACTGGAGTTAGATGACGTCACGAAAAGCACTGTCACTTAGTCGGGATAGGATGGATAAAAGAGGAGCTGTGTCTACTCAAGTTTCGGGCTCGGCATATGCAAAATGGGGTCTTATCTTTAGAATGATGTATGTGTGAAGTGGAGTTTTATTAAGCCATTCTGTTCAGACTGCACTTTGTTTTTGTGCACGCTGTAAGAGTTTTGTTTACATATTTTAAAGTACTTTATTTTTCATGGCAATTTTTTTTTCAATTCCTGCAATTTTACAGCAACAAAATGAATCTAATAAACATTATGAAGTTAAAAATTGCATTGCAACTTTTGAGAAAATCTGCCGCAAAATCGAGTGTTAACCGTCACTGAAAAACAAAATTGTTGAGGGTCTGATTAACATTAAATTTGATACATTTGACCATTGCTGGTCTTGAATAGGACAACAAACTAAGTAAGTTTACTGCCGAGACGAAAAATGCTCCTCATTGCATCGTGGCACTGTGGACTGCATGCGGTACGACATATTTTTTTTACATCTCGCAAGGAACACAAAAATCAATGACAATAAATGCATGCGAGTGGTGGAACAACAGAACCGTTAATTTGATGATTTGTGAAGTGTAAACTGAATCAAAGCGTGATGAAATATGATGCATTTTGACACTGAAATAGAGGCTCTAAAGTGTAACCTCAATGCAGCAAAGGTCAATCAACTATGAGCAGTATAAATAGAACTACGAAGGAGAGTTTGTGTATCTAAATACTGAACGAAAAACCTCCAGAAGTCTGAAGAAGCTTTTCAGGAGGTTCTTTTCCAAAACATCAGTGATTGCAAACACAATTTTTTTTTAAAGTGGAACAAAAAATAGAAACTTTGACCTGGCCAAAGTGTGACGTTTGAGAATCGGTGGAAAATGTTTGGCTCGTGATGAAGTGGCAGGTAGAGAAGCAAAATCTCTTCAGCAAAGAGCAGCTGAAAAGAATCAGCGGTGAATAGCAGCAATACATATTCCCATATCATTTATGCCCCGGAGGGCCAAATCTATTAACATTAAAGTATGAGTGTACATGAACAATATTAAAAAGTATACTTTTGTCTGTTGTTGCATCGGGCCTTAGGGCCAGTACATCTAAACTGCTGGAATTTGATCATGCATTACTCAAATACCCGACACATTAAAAAGGAAAATATACAGTCACTTTCGGATGATATACATGTGAATCCCTTAACATTTTAGTGTGGGTTGTTAGTGTCAACATAGCACTCTGCTGTTTGGACTTTTGAAGGAAACAGGGAGCCACAAAGAAGAGAGCTCACTGTGTTTTATTGAAAGTTATTTTGTCGATGTGACTTTCAAATGGATCTATTCTACATTGTAGTCCTTCAGTCTTGGTTTTGGTCATTTCCTCTTGTGCTTTTTCTAGTTGTGTCATCAACTCTTTATTTTGTATGTACAAACCAAAATAACCACGGTGAAATCATTCTAATTCATTAATTAATATTTATTGGAATAATGATAATAAACAAACGCTTACATGACTTTACTCTCAGTGCTTACATTTTGTTTTACAAGGAAAGAAAGTAAATTAGACAGGGAAGCACAAAAGTGAATGCAAAGCTCAAAACACCAGTATTTATTGGATATTACTACCAATAGTAAAGAAGGAATGACTTTATGTTTGTCATGCAGTTAATGTTGGATCTGCTGAGATGTAAGGCACAGTAAAAATGTACATTTCTGCTGCCCGTTGTTTCCAGCAAGTGACATCATTAGGCAAGGACTTTAAATCTCATCTGGAAAACACACAAAGAAAAGATTTGACAAATTTGACATCAGTGTTGTGGCAGATTGTTCCTCAAAGAAAAGCAGCAGCTTACCTCGGCAGATGAACGGTAATGTCTCGTGGCAGTTTTCATCCAGGAATTGGATTTTTTCTCCCCCTTTAACCAAAGCGATCTTTCCGCAGTGATGGTTTAATCTGTCGACGGGGAAGTCGTCGCTCCAGAAGTGTTGTTCAGGTTTGGACCCTGAGATCCACTGCCACTCAACATTGGCAGGGCCAAAGATTGACCGCTGCAGGCCGATCCACACCCACTTCTCCGGGCCTGTCACATTTTTCAGGAGAGTGATCACGTCCTGCACTGATCCGTTGACGGGGATTTCAACCAGGGAGGAATTCTCCTTACGGCAATGCTTCAAGGCGTCAATCCAACTCACGGCTGTCTGGTTGAAATGCAGATTTGTACCTCGACGTGAAAACAAAAAAAGGTAAGCGAGATCTCAGCATCACACCTACAGTTGCATACAATTCATGTCTCCATATTGTTGATGTCTCAGTTTACTTTTAGTCTTAGTTGTATTTAGAGTTATATCTTCTGGTCTTTTGTTTTCCTCTGCGGATGTGTATCTACAGGGAAAGAAAAAAGCGTGTGACACAAATATAGTGGGTCCAACGATTGAAATCACCGGCAGCATGTAATGATTCAGTACAAACAAGACATATTACCCTGTTTCACCAGATGCAGAGGAACTTTCTTCACATTCATGACTTTTTGAAACATCCGGAGTCGCCTCCAAACACTCTGTTACATGCAACATGACGTATCAGAATCCACAGAAAGTGGAGATGATGCATACAATTCACGTCTCCATATTGTTGATGTCTCAATTTACTTTTAGTCTTAGTTGTATTTCGAGTTATATTTTCTTGTCTGACTAATTAATTAATTTGCTATATGGTTTTTAAAAAATACCCCAAACTACTATTATTACAGCTGCAGGGCAGTTTTATTGTCGGATGAAAACACTTACTTGTATATTTATCACAGCTACCAACAGTGTCGATGGGGTGCTTGGTTTCAGTGGTTTTGAATTGTATATACACTGCTGAACACTCTTTTGGGGTGTTTCTATAGGGAAAGAAAAAAGCGTGCGACACAAATATAGTGGGTCCAACGATTGAAATCACCGGCAGCATGTAATGATTCAGTACACACAAGACATATTACCCTGTTTCATCAGATTCAGAGGAACTTCCTTCACTGTCACAACTTTCTGAAACATCCGCCTCCAAACACTCTGTTACATGCAACATAACGTATCAGAATCCACAGAAAGTGGAGATGCTGCTGCGTTCATAACCTTTACTCATTCCTTTATTTCCTGTCAGTTTTCTTTGCTGAATTTCTTTTCTGATAATATATAAACATTCTCATAAATATTCAACAGCTGTTAACTTGCTCAGATTTAACTTTAATGTCTGTTATCAATGCACAAGTCATTCGAAGTGAAGGTAACAGACTAGCCCATAAGATTTGCAGAGCTTACCATTTTTTACTGCTTCCAGAAACGATGAAGACCTGTTGGTTTTGTAGTGTCTGTTTTCAAGGCACATGTCACAACTGAATTCTGGCTTTCCTGATTTTGGCTCAATGGCTTCCAGTGAGATTTTGTCTGTTTTGACACATTTAAGTTTACAAACCCACTTGCCAGGTTCGCAGCTGTTTGTAATCGTCCAACTCTGAATGCATTTTTTAGAGCAAATGACATTTTTAGGTGAAAATGTCAGGAACATACTGAGCAGCAGCATTAGATGCATCAGTTGTGCCATGGCCTGTTTAGAGAGAAAGAAAAGGGGAAACTGAGTAAAGAATTACACAACACACACCAGATGCAAATCATGAACTCATTTCCACCAGGAGGTCATACGCCGACTATCTCGGAAAACCCATTTGTGTCCTGTCCCTCCAGCCTTTGCATAAATGTTCATATCCAAACTGCATGACCTTGTGTGTGTAATGGTACTTTGGTAGTCAAGTACTTCTAACAGATACTGCTGACTGACATTCAGATACAGGCTCACTCTTATTAAATTAGCTCATATTACAGTGTTCTTTGAGTCCAGATAGGAGGAGACTTCCTTGATCTTGCTGTGAAGCACTTTGAGATGCATTTCTTGTATGAAAGGTGCTATACAAATAATGTTTTTTATTATTATTATTATTATTATTATCTGAAAAGTGATCCTCAGTCAGATGGTCTGATGCAGGAAGGACATTACACTGATAATCAGGTTATATGAAAAACAACCCACAAATTTCTTATGGAGAATAACGTACACCCACGGAGGATCACTAATATTTATAACACAAATATCAAATGTGGCTCAACTGTTTTATAATCATAACTAAACTACTGCATGAATAATAATTTCGTTTTTTTCAAGACTTCAATTGCTATTGAAGATAAATGGTGTTTATGGTATTAATCCCACAGGATCAGTGTCACTAACTGAAATAAATAGTAAATGATTTGCATATTTCGAGATGCACCATTGCTTTGTCTTGAAAATTCAATGTTAAACATTGTGAAGTAACGATAAAGTAAAGACCTGCCTGAACACGACAAGAAAACTTTGGGACAATTTTCTATCGTGTAGCATTTCCTCATTTCATTTTAATCTATACAACTTGAATCAGAAAATTTTGCAGGAGTAACCATAGTTAGATATATCTATCTATGTCGATTGATTGATAAAGATACATAAATATATAGATACAGATATGTAGATAAATTATAGTATTATCTTAACTCTCTTCAGGTCAATCTTAGACCTTAGACTTACCTAATCAATGGGGACTTGTTGTCGGCCTCTGAAATGTAATAGAAATGCTGTCAGCTAAATGTGACCAGGAGTCTTCACTTTATAGACCTGTTTACCTTTTCCCCTTTTTGACTAAAGAAACACGCCCACTCCAACCAGCTGCACCATTTTCCATAAGGGGAATAACAGGCATTTTCTTTTTTTAAAAGTGAAAAAAAAAAAAGGAAACGCATAAAGGCACTGTGAATGTTGGTAACATTTCTGTGACCATTATGAAAAAATATTTTTTTAAATAAAGAAACTAAAAATAGGAGAATTCAAATTAGTTGTTTAAGGTCAGTCAGTATGACTGACAGAAATGTAGGTGTTGTCTGTTCATCCTCGGATGTAATAAAAGATGAATATCTCTGCTGGTATGTTAGAGAGATGAGATCATGTCATACACCACGTTAGCCCAGCTCATCAAAAATCTATTGGAAACAGCTCATTGTGTTGCAAGTTGTTGTTACTATGTTTGTGCTGATCACAGGCATTCTTGTGAAAGTCACCTGCATAAATTCAGTAATTTTAGCATGCAGAATAATCCTCCCTCACCACATGTTTAATATTAAGCATAGGTTTGCAATGTTGTCATGAAAATGGTTAAATCTGAGAACCTCACAGTCATGTTGGCTTAAAATCTAACGTCCCAAACTCATCTCCTGGTCCATTTACCAGCTGTACTGGACATCTACTACTACAGGATAGACCTTGTGTTGAGATGGATTCCTCAGCGACACTTTCCAGAGTGAAGAATTAATTCAGATGCAGTGGGCATTTTGATGTTTAAAATGATTTGTATTTCTTCATATTTGTCTCTCAGCAAAAGAATCAAAAGCTTTAAAAAAAAAATATTTATTTCTTTCAAGCTGGGTGTTTTTAGCCTTCTTTATATTATTTCTGTTTCCCCTTTAATTCAACAGTGATAACAGTAAAAGTCGTTGAAATTAAATTATGTTGTTTTTCCATAAAAGCAATTCACAAATCTCATGCAAAACCAAATTCAGGAACTTATTTATTTATTCAAATAGGAAGCAAATAAAATGTTTCGTTATTATGTAAGAAGAGCATATAAATAAACTGAATCATGTAACTAGGGTATGCAAAGAAAGCTTCTTTTGTTGTTGTTTTGTGCCATGTTGCTTGAGAGTTGATGTTAAATTAACATTCATAAAGCACCATCAAGAAGTGCGGAGTATGAAGTAAACTTAATAAATAAAACATTGTTACAACAATAATCACATACAAGGCAACACATTTAAAACCAAAACAATATTAAAATAAATGAAAAAAGGTTTTTGGTGAAGATAGATAACTGAACCAAACTGAACCTTATGAAAATCAAACGAGGTCAAATATAACATTCTACAATAAAGTAAAATGAGGATTTATTTAAAAACAAGAAAAACACTCAAATCAGGAGAAGCTCATGATTAAAGAAACCAGAATGCCTGTATTTGGTAATATTTGTACTCTGGCGCCCTCCGGTGGTACTGTCAGAAAAGACAGTATACACCCGACAACTTTGTCATACACACTCTCATTTCTGGTCTTTTCTGACTGTCTTTAAGTTTTATTCCTCAAATTCTCAAATAACACAATATTCAAAAGAAAGAAAACAAAACTAAAGCTGCCCAAAAGAGAGTTACAACTTCTAAAAGAGACCACCTTAAAAGTAGAGGAGTGTGCCAGAAAACAGCAGGAGGAAACCAAACTATGTCTGTTGTTCCCCTCCAGAGTCACCACAGCAAATTTGACCTCTTGTCACTTTAACATTGTCTCCTCTGGCATCAGCTGTGTATCCCCGGTCCTTTATACATCTTCATACTGCTTAAATTTACAGGCATCTGAAGTATATGTACTCCATATTTCATCTTGCATTCAGAGGCTTTATCGTGAATCGATGCCACATTATTGCCTTTAAACATTTCCATGCTGTAAATCAAAGCGGATCTGATTCTCACTTTATCCCTTTCTTTATGCTATTGTCGTTTTTTAAGTCTTTGTTACACCCAAAATACAGTCAACACACCAATGGGTGATAATAACAGATTGTAACATTCAAATTGCTCAGCTTCATTTCCTCAAAAGTATTTCATCATTGTATACAGCTTTACCATGAAAGCTTGTTGTATATTTGTTGTGCACAAAACATGTTAGAAAAATATTTATCAGAAACATCAGCGATGATGTTTCTTATAGATATTTTTCTGATAAATGCAACTTGCACCATTAGTCTCTATTACCACTACATGACTATATTAGTTATTTTCCCTGATGTAAAAAAACATGGACTGATTTTATTTGGGCCTTTAGCTAATAACTATTTATAACAAAAGTCCAGCAACAAGACAACATTAAAAACATAAATTACATCTTTATTGTAGCCACTCAGCAAAACACAAACCTGAAAGATGAAAAAGTAAAAGGGCATTGTTTTGTAGCTTCTGGAGATGTGATGAAGACTGTCACAGTGTTGGAAAAATAACCAGATGAGAAGCAGTATTCGCTCTCCGATATGTGTGTGGGTTTCCAGTAGTGGATCTGGTCTCGTCACATGCTAAAACACAACTGTCACATCGCATCGCTGTAGACTGCTTCATGCAGGTGGTGTCAGGGTCATGGCAGCAGCGTGCACGGTGAACGCTGCTATGCTGATTTGACGCCTGACTTCCTCCCAGGCCTTCTCTGGGTCAGTTGAGTTCTCGATGTCAAACAATGCGTCGTAGATTCCAGGGAAAGACTCCCCTGCATATTTATTATGGCTGCTGGGAGCAAAAATCACATGCCTGATACGGAAGAGGAGAGATGAGACGAAGGGGAGTGTTAGTTTAAGGAACGCAGCGCAGGTACATGAAATATTTGTGCGGTAATTTGAAATCAAGATAGATAGGTGAGAAAACGGACAAAATAAAACTGTCACACATGCAACACCAAAAGATTATGCCGTATCACATATGCCGCTCAGATCAAAACATCAGCATTCGTGTGTCTCTGCAGACTGTTTTGGAGTCAAAGCAATATGGCCAAACTTATGATGTCGCCTGGTCAAAACCCAAATGCAGCCACTTAATTGTAATCACAATATAATTGCATGCTTTTATAAATAGTTATAATGAGAGCAGTCCGAAAAATTGAGAAAACAAAACATGCAGAAAGGGCTAGAAAAAACTGCTAAAATGTATCAGATGAAAACAACAGAGTGAATTTAGTAGTTGCTTTTTATTGTGTAATACATATGAGAGGAATGAGAAATTGAATACGGGAACGTAAACTTGTTTCGTATTGTGGCAAAATATATAAAATTTGGGCAAAATAAAATCCTCTTTCTTGGTGTAAAGCACACACATACAGTAATGTTATTGAAACATGATACAGCATGGGATCAGCAGAACGCACACGTTCAAAGACAAGTTTTTTTCTTCACCCCTCATATGACGTACGAGTCCATCTGCCTAATGATTAAAAAAAAAGAACTCGACTGTGCTTTAATTAAAAGTGGGTGAGAGAAATAACAGGCAGAGTGATCATCCTGTAAAGCCCAGTGAAGCACTTTATCTAACACGGTGCTGTACAAGTAAAGTTGGCTTTGATTGGAACAGAAAAAAGAAAGTTGTCCTGCAGGTTTTGCAACATAGAGCGTTCTTTAAAGGTCTTATTCAACAGACCCTTTTTAAAGAAGACATTTAGAAAGCTTGTTCATGGTAAGAAAAGCAATATTATTGGAAACACCAAATGTCAGAGCCGATTAAGGCTTTTCATTCATTATTTCTGAGCTGTTATAATTAACAAGATAGAACTCAGAGATGTGTTTCTCAGTGAACTACTGGGTAAATAAAAGTAAAACAAAGAAAAGAATCCCTTGGGTTGAAGAATTCACAGCCAGGAAGCATCGAGTGAAGAGGTTTCTCCAAGTAGTTTCATTTTAAGCGGCTACAAGTGCAAAAGGTTGCCTGCTACTGTATGAAATAGAGCTTCCACATGTAAAATATGTGTGTGTGTGTGTGTGTGTGTGTATTACCATAAATTGTGAGAATGTTGCAAAGCTACAGATGTAGGTGTAAATGCATGTAGAAAAAAGTGTTTATAAATTAAACTGTAGTGAATCCAAAGAAGCCGAGTTTAATCTTAGTGACCAAAACAAGTCAGCTGCAGCCTGCTCTGCTAAAAAAGTGGTCAGCGTGCTCAAACGTCTCACTGGGTGTTTAGATTTGTGTAAAAAAATGTCAAACGAACGGCGTGTGTGTGTGTGTGTGTGTGTGTGTGTAGGTGTAAGACTAACCTGTAGAAAGGTCTGCCAGGTAAACCCAGAGGGTCTATGAAGGCTCTCTCCATGTACATGAGCTGATCATTCATGACACGTACCTGAAGAGGACTGATGCACACAAAGACACACACATTGCATGCCAACACATTTCAACATTTGTTTATACATCTAAAACATCCGATGTAATTCTCCTCGGGTCTATTTAGGTTTTGTCTGGCCGTTCTTGGGAAACCTTTGGACTGGGTATCTTTTTTTTTTTTTTTTAATCTAAACTAATGCATGCACGTTAGATTTTCGGTTGGTCTATTTTGAAAGCAAAATTAAACACGGTCTTACTCTGCTCTGTTTAGAGTCTGAAGGCGCTCATGGAAATCCCTGGCTGCAACAGTGAAGTTCTGCACTGCTGAAAACAAGGAATCTAGAAAAAGAAAAGTAAGTAGTGTGCACCACATACAAGCTGGCAGTACTTTTATAATGTTTTGGTCATTATTGACAATGAGAAATAATGATCAGCTCACCAAACGACACCTCATACATCTCCATCTCCTCTGGGTTCCTCTGTGCCAGCTGTGCGATGCTCTGTGCGTACTTCCTCAGTGAGTCTGCATACTGGTTAGCATCCAGAGGGAGCAGCTGGGAATCGGCCAATAGGAAGATGAGCCCGCCTCTCACCTGGGCCACCGCCCGGAGCCTCCTGAAGGAGGGGTCGTAAAACTTCTCCACGATCTCGAAGGTTTCGTACACACTGTGATAGACTGGGTAGCTACTGTATCGCTCTGTTTTCTGAACAGAAACACACACGGGGAGAATATTTGACCGAGTCCATGGATGCTCACAGTAACCTCTACCACGAACAGACTTTCCTCATCCTCTGCTCTTATTTTAACTCAAGCTGCAGGGAAATCATTTTGAGAACTTTGTCCCCAATTACACAAGCCACCACCCCCACTTTACTTGTTTTCATCCAAAATTGTTTCCAAACTGTGGCACAGTACAAATACAATGAAATGATTTATGAGTATACGGATAAAATGGACGTCACACAGATGACACACTGTTTATGCCCAGGCTAATATTATGAATACATGTACAACAGCAATGCACACAATGCAAAAACAATGCTGATTAATCTGGACATGCTGCCTGGCTCACCTTGTTCTTGGTGTATCTTGCTCTGCCTGCAGCAATTCCCAAACGGATAAAATAGGCCTCAAAATCACTGCCTGACCCGAGTTTACTGATCCTGCAGAACATAAAAGTGGAAGACAGACAAACTTAGTTTAATTCATTTCTTTATTGTTTAGCTGATTAGGTAAGAATGACAAAAAAAATAAAAATAAAAAATTACATTTAAACAAGTGTTAAACTCCACACATGGCCACTTTAAGACACGCTGGTAGAGTTGAGGCTTTTTTTTTTTTTTTTTTTTTTTTTTAAAAGTTTGTATACATCTTCCAAAGTTTGTCTCAACTGCAAAATTTTCTGTCAGTTGAATTGAAGAATTAGAAATCGTCGGCTGTCATTTATTTCGGCAGTATGTTTTGTCCTATACTTACTTTTTTTGAAGCACGGCTCTCATAACCGCTTAAGTGTTGTTGTGTTTGTAAATGATTGTGTCTCTGTTGTGAGTTAACTGATCGCGAGGCTTTATACCTGGGTGCGTCTCGGTCATTTGTCCAGTTGTCCCTCTTATGCCAGCTCTCATACAGAGAACCTCCCTCCTCTCCTTCTTCTGGACTGGCTATCTACATAAAAACAGCAAGAAACACGTGTGGACAAAGTGGGAAGACAGACAGGAGGACAGGATCAGAGAATGCATGAAAGACAGAAGCTATTTATCCATGTCAGTTTTAGATATGGTGAGTGTTTGAAGCGGCTCACCTGCTTGGTGAGGTCGTACACCAAAGTGTGCAGGGAGGGCGTGCAGTCAACCCTCAGTGTGTACATCCCTGCCATTTAAAACACATGTACACACACAAATACCGAATTAAAACCAACCTAAAGGCAAATTATTAGCATTTTATATATTTTATATTTTATTGAGAATATTAAACATGCTCACCCTCTATGGCAGAGTCTGCATTGATGTATGCCACAGCTCTCTCCTGCAGCAGCTTGGCATTATCCTGTTGAGAAGGATAATGTGTGGTCAGTGTGTGTGTGTGTGTGTGTGTGTGTGTGTGTGTGTGGTACCTCTGCCCATTCTGTTGATCCCAGCAGTCCAAACTCCTCTGCATCCCAACTGGCAAAGATTATAGTCCTCCTCGGCCTCCAGCCTGCACACACACACACACACACGCACACACACACACACACACACACACACACACACACACACACACACACACACACACACACACATACACACAAACACACACTGAGTACATTGACACCATAATTGACTTATTCACTCACTTGCAAAATGGTACCTTTACTGAGAAGCTTCCCAGCGCTCCTGACAGTTTCGTGGACCACTGCAGCTCCAGACATGGGATCAATTCCTCCAAACACCCAGGCGTCGCGGTGTCCTCCCAGAATCACATACCTGTCTACACAAACCCACAAGGAAAGAGGAGTTAGAGAGACACAGGTTTCCTCATTTCAGACAGTCATAGAGATTTAAGTGGGTCTCTAAAGATGGACAGAAACAAAGCCTTATTTGTACACCTGCATGAAGACGTCCATTTTTATTCTTCCCTATCACACTTACTGTCTATGTCTTATGGGTGTTACTTGAGTTTTACATGTGTGTGTAAAATGTTGCAGAATGAAGCGTTACAAGTAAGTTGGTCTTTTCTACCTGGCTCCAGAGCTCCTCTAATCCTTCCAATGACGTTGTAGATCCTGGTTACCTGGTTATTAGTGCGGATGCTCATGCGCACCTTCCTGAGACAGATTGAGAAATGAATGATACACATCGAGAACAGAATGAGATACAAACACATGTGAAGAGCAGAGCTTGGGAATCTGAAATGTTATCAGATTCACAAAATTGTTTTGTTTTATGTTGCCCAGCAGTCTCAGAAACAATTTCAACATACTGCAGTTAATTTGAGTAATAGAGAAAGAAGAGGGCATGCAGGGAATAGAGAGGAAGCACTCGCGCACTGCAGCATACAAGTTCTTTACAAAGTGTTTCCACCTCAAAGATTCTGCTTTGAAGAAAAATACTTGTTTTTGGGAGGGTTGCACTGAAAAATACAAAAATAGTCGCTACTGTTCAAAAGCACCAAAGGACGGCCTTATTGTTTGTTGTTTATGGGTACACAGTGCGTCTTATTTGTGCGGTGTTATGTGTGAATGTGTATGTACGTCTGTCACACACAGAGGACGCACAAGGGCCTCCATTGTGCATCAGTTGGCTACTTGCCACATGGGTCATACAATCTGAAGAGCAACAACAAGAGCATCAAAAGGGGAGAGACAATTTAAACACTAAAGCACAGAGAGAAGAGGCAGAGGAGAGATTATCAGCAGGAGGATTTATTTTGTAAAAAGACGAAGGAGAATCGTATTATCACGCGGTGAAGTGGACACAGTCACTCTGACACTGCTTAGGCTGAAAGCTTTAGAAAATCACTTACTGGCTCTTGAAGTCATCCGTAAAGCCTGGACCAATCCTGTAGGAGATGTTCAGGGCACCTTTCCAATTGTTGGGAGGAATCGGTCCTCCCATGTTCCTGTTGAACGGTGAATAATTCACATATTCTGCATTTCATTTAATGACTCCAATAACATTTTTAGATTCTTGACCTAAATTCCAAATTAAAGAGAACGTTTTTAAAATAGCACGAAACGCTCTGCATGAAACTATCTTAAGAAAAAAAAAATGAATAAAGACGAGACAGTCGTACTTCAGCAGCTGAACTGCATCATGGAAGCCAATTGGATGCACAGGGATCTTTGGAAGTCCCACTCCATCCTCCTGGCTGGATCTGAAGGTGTACTCTGTTAGAGAGGACACCGGACTATGTTATATACAACGCACACATATGGTATATAAACTCATACAGGCTCTAGGACATACATACACACCTTTAGCGGGGTACCCCGGTGTGAGCGGGTCTCCTGCTCCATTCAGGTTGAGAACATTTCCTCTCTGAGCCCCTCCACCGGGCAGGTTCCAGCCATCAGGATACGGCTGAACACATTTAAAAAATTTCAGGATTCAAACCACGTTGTATAAATCCTTGAATTTTCCAGTTTTTCCAATCATGATGTGGCTGTAGTCAAAGAATTAAATCCAATGTATTGTTTTTTTTTTTATTATTTTTTAGATTCTGTCAAAGCTTGTTGAAACTACTACCTGCACTCCAGCAGCCCAGTAATCTGCTGGGTCGGAGAACATAATGATCCCCTTTGCTCCGGCTAATATGGCGTTCTTCACCTGGCACACAGACAGCATGTAAGAGAGAAGCGGGTCATTTTAATACTGTGCAAAATGATCTCTGTCTGTGTGGACATGTTTGAGTCATGACAAACAGTCACATAGTCACGTGCATAAAATCCTGAATGTGTCATGAATAAATCATTACAGCGGTTAATCTTCTCTTTCCAGTATCAAGTCCAAATAAGTAATTTTTCCTTTATTCCAATGCCTCTGAAGGGCACAGATGGCATTTTAAGTTAGGATCAAGACTTTTCCGACCTTGTTGCCTCTGAATATTTTCCCATATCTGACAATAACAATCTTCCCGATCACATTGATGGCCATGTCCCTCTCTAACTGGAAAAAGTCCTCTGTGCGACCGTAGTTCACGTACACCAAATCCCCCTGGGGAGAGAGACGTAAGGAAGACACATCTTAGCTGCATGGTTCATTGTTGTGTGTTTGTGTCTGTGCGTGTTTGTGTGTTTACCTCGGGCTGTCCTTTGGGAGAGAAAGCACTGTATGGAGGCACGATGTCGGAAACATCTTCATAGCCCTGTGGAACCGGCTCAGCCAAGGAAGTATTAAAAATCTGAAGAAGCAAAGACAAAGGCCAGACTCAATGATATGACCCTTTACTCTTTAGTAAATGATGCTTTAAAATCTGTTAAGTATATGATAAATAAGTAGTAGTGGAATACATTTACTAAAATTTCACATAATTGTGCTTTATTTGAATATGATCTGTTTGTGATGCTTTGCACTTTTGACTCCACTATAGCTACTTAAAACTTTATAAATGAACATTTGGTATACAACGCATATTTACAAAAACATAACAGAATATGATGCTTTGTTTTAGGTCAAACTACCCAGAACCCATATTTAGTCAGTTACTCAATTGATAGAAATACATTAAGAGACTATTTTGATCATCTTTTATTTTTCAAAATGCCAAACATTTCCTGCTTGCAGCTTATCAAATGAGAAGATTAGCCTCTTTCTCTTGCGCTTTTCCTCAGTTTAGTTTAGTTACTTCTAATCCAATACAGATCAAACATTAAGGGCTCCTCTGCTGGATCTGGGCAGCTGTGACGGGCACCTCTCACTGTTTTCAAACAGACCAAGGTGATTGTTGAAGAGCAGAACCAACAGATTGATGCATAATGAAAATTTGTTGCAGCCAGTTACAAGATAGTTAAAAAAATAAAATAAAGACAGTAAAATTCTGCCTGAACATTAATGCATGAGTAATACTAACCAAATATTAATAATAGTAATAATGATAACTAATGATGAAACAGCCACACTCTGTAATTTTAACTTTGGATACTTTCTATTTGCTGCCCGACCTGATGATCGAGTATAGACCAGTGTTCTGTTCACTCAACGGTCATCAGCTTTAATGTATTACTGAATAAACCCAAATGTAAATCCTGATTGTGTTGCGGTTTCATAATGCATGGTAGCGTGCTGAAATATCCCCCATACAGTAAACATTTTTTATCCTTTTCTCTTCAGTGCTGTATCATTATCTCCGGTCCAAGACGCACTCAGGTGTTTATCTTACAACATGGCCATAAAAGGACCTTGGACTTGAACAAGCTGTCATGCAGTTTTGTGGTGAAGACTAGCAGACGGCTGGTGGAGAGGAGGCCTGGAGTGGTATGTGACTGTGGTTTCTATTTGATCCCCACGTGTTAGCTGCTACTCTGTTATCTCCCCAAACACACTACTGAGAAGTGGTCAGGGGGTTCACATTGAATTAATGTTATTGTTCAAATGCGTGAGAAAATCACCATCCTTTGAAATGTTCGTCCCCATGGGGGGTACGTGTGGAGAATGGAGAATGGAGTATTTCATCAGAGCGATTGAAGTGGTAAAAAAAAGAAAAAGGTTCGAGTCACAAAATGTTTGGAAATCTCTGCACTAAAAATAAGTCCCACATTTATTTCTCAACATGAGCCCAAGACATGCAACTGGTCATTTTAAACACGGGTAGTGTGTGTGTAATAACTCTCCACAGGGTATGACTACCTACCTAATGCTGTAATAGATAGCAACAAAAACTAGTGACAGCACTACACCAGAAAAAAGTACAGGTGTTTACAAGACATCTACTTATGAAAAGGTTGAGCTCATGTGTGGCCGAGACATGAGATGCTCGCTGTTTTTATTTTTGGTTTGACATGTAAATTTAACTGTGTGTGTGCATATAGATTTTTTTTTTTACACATCATGGACTGTACCTCGTTGCCAAGGTCATCCACTATCGAGATGTAATTGGGTTGTGATTTGTTGGGATAGGACAACAGGACGTCGTAGGGCACCGTCTCCACTGAGTCTAATCCAAACTCCTGCCACTCTGTCTTGATCTGCTCGGCATATTTCAAGTTCTGCTCTGTTCCAGCCAGGTGGGGGAGGCGTGTCAATTTCCTGCGGAGAGGATGTTAGCGGTCACAGTGATGAAGGTAGCAGCAGTACCTGCAGAATTTAAATGCGCTCTTGTGGCCACAGAGCACTCAAGTTTGAATAGCAGGGGGAAATGAATAAATACAATTTTTTTTTAAGTAGGAAACAGTACATGTATGCAAAGTTGTGTACTTGAACACAGCATGATCCATATTTCTTATTCCTCGCTCTCTATTGTGTATCACCATATTCGCACTCTTCACTGACACAATATGATGTTTACAATCCACTTGAGAGATGTGGTTATGGGTCAAATTCAGCCTGATATATTTGGTGTCTTTGGAAATGTTAGGATCTCCACTAGAATTCAAATTAACTATTGCAGGTTTGAACAAATGTTGGCTTCCAGCACAGCATGATTTGAGTATCAGTATTTTAGCATGCTGTCTAGAATTTCTGTGCAAGTGAAAACTTATAATCACCACAGTCTGAATCCATCTTAGTGAGACTATTGCAATTATCAATATATTAATCTGGTGCAAAAATGATGCACATTAAAATGGATGACTCCCTAGTAAAATCCAATCTATACCATCATTACATTTTTGTCTTGTATTAATGGACAGGACAGGTTTTGAGTGTTGACAATGATTTATTTATTTTTACCTGAGATGCTCTCTGATCTGGTCTGCCTGTATTTCATCCAGGAACTCCTTCAGATACTGGCTGGAAGCTTTGTGGTTTTCAGTGTTTAAGTGTGTGGGCTTTGCAAACCACCCTACAACACAAACACACACACGCACACACACACACACACACACACACACACACACACACACACACACACACACACACACACACACACTCACACACACACACACACACACACACACACACACACACACACACACACACACACAGTGCAGAGAAACAGTAATTCAGTTTACAGAGTCAGTCTTCTTGAGAAGAGTCTTCCACATACATGTATTTCTTTATTAGTTGTTTAAAATGATTCAAGTCAGACACAAACAGCAGGGAGAAACATACAGACTTCACTGACACTTGCTGCCCAGTTGTGTTAGCTCTGAACAGAAGCTTGGCAATATTCTATTACAAAGATAGTTGTGGTTATAGACAGCAAGTGTTAACCTGTCGTGAGCACTAAGATGTGAAATGTGTCAGAGTAGTGACAAACTACAGCTCACACTCACATCATCACAGCACCGTCAAGAGTAGCACTGAGCAGATTTATAGCTCATAAAAGTCCTTTTAAAGAACCTAACAGAAAAAAACAATGTTTATCTCCATATGTGATGTATTTTTTCAAGCCATTTCAGTAGCAGCCTACAGTCTCATGTATACATTTGTCATGGTCAACAATGCCATTATTTTTACAGTCATAATACTGTTAAGGGAATTTTCTTGAAAAACAAACAGCAGAGAGAGTTTTTGTGGTGTTCTTACCTATGATGAATCCCAGCAAGAACAACGCTGTCACAACCACAATCCACCAGATCCACCGAAATAGCCTGCTCTCCTTCCTCATTTTAAAAGCTGTGAGTCCCGGAGACTTCCACACACCGAAGGCGACCGAGTCTGCACAGCACGCTCGCAGAGAGATAGGGAGTAATTTGTTTAAGTAGAGCAGAGTAAGGGAATGGCAGAGTGAGATGGAGAGAGAGGGAGGAGGGGTAAGTGACAGTCGGTGGCTAAAAGAGGTAGTGAAAGAAAAGTTGGAGAGGAATACAAAGAGGGAGCCAGTCATTAGTGCTGTGCTGTGTCAGTGGACCGATTGCTGTCTTGTGCACCTTGGCCGTTCCAGTGCTGAGTCAGTATTACACAACATGAGACTAGATGGCCGCTCTGAAGACTGTTTTCATGAAAGCTTGGAGTTACAATTCAGTGCAGAAGGAAGTCAAGAGTTAAGAGTGAGTGAAACGAGATAGTTGTTACACTATATCTCTTCAGCTCATGCAGTGACTTTAGTCTAAAAGTCTAGAGTTAAACAAGTTGCCCCAGTTTGACAAAGCAGAGCTGTTTCAGAGAACAGGGTGAGGTTTACAGTTACAAAAATAAATGAAAATAATGAAAATATGCACGGTATGGATCAAATTTACAGGCAAAATAAGGTAGAAACTCAAAGAAATAAATGTAGAAAAGCATATTAGTCTGTATAGGGAGTTAGATACTGAATGGTTTGATGAGGATGAAAATGGTGAGAGTCATATGATTTAGTCACAGAGCAAATGTCAACTGAACTGAACATATTGGACATTTTTCATAAGCGCTCTCTATAACCACCATCAAAACATCATGAGGAAATGTCTGTTGTAAAAGTACTCTGTTTACTAAAATATAGCTTCATTTAAAAGGAAATTATTATTGTAGAAGCTCTGTAGAAGAATTATAACTGTAGAAAAAAATGTGAGAGGTTAATCCTAATAAAGTATACTGACTTAATCAAAATGATGGGATGTTCAGGTAAACTTAGTAAAACATTTGATATAATGAGTCAGAATTTTGACTTAGTAAGTCAATTTTTTTTTTTAGAAAGTCAAAGTCCTGACTCACTATCTTTTATTTTGACTTATTCTGAATATTTGTTTTCATCATGCATAACTTTTCATCTCCTTTACGTGTTCCTTCCATCATAGCTCCAGCCTACATAAAGTTTACATGTAAGGCAAGTCAGTCAACAAAACCTCTTAACAACCAACAAAACAAACAGTTCAGACAGTAAATTATGTTTCAGTTATGAACTCAAGGCGTGAGTGATTCAGTTAATTAAAGTTTAATCACTTTCAGTTGTTCCAGTTCAGAGATCATTTCATGTTGAACTACTGGTGTAGTAAACTGCTATAGAAAGTCAGGCATGTTTTCCCACACTATAAGACGAGCAGGCCTCGGTTGTGCTTGACCCCTCCTGCTCTGTGAACAGCTGGGTGGTGTGGAGGATGGCTCTTTCATGTGATGGGCTGAAGCGTGAAGTGGGGAGGTGTCTCTGCTCTCAGGAATGTGGGGAGGACACAGGCCACAGTTTTGCCTAGGCCTCAACACGTTGTTTATCTGGAAAACAAATTTAATTAAACCAGCAGCCTTCATGTGGTGTGGGGAGGTTGATTTTTTATTTAATTTTAACTGTTGTTTGTGTTCCCAAGTCCTCCTAAAACTAATACTAGAAATTCACACGTACACAATTACATGACCCTAAGATAACAACAGGTTTATTCTCCATGGTGTTTGAAGTCACATCATGTGTATATGTGCATTCAGCTGTAACACTGTATAACAGCCTCTTTTGCTGGATCCATTCAGCCTTTGGCACCCAAAAAATTAACAAAAAAATAAACACTTGTCCATAAATTGGACAAATTCTTCACTGGCCTGACTTTGTATATGACAGCATGGTCATATCGAAGCTGGAAACTGTTGGATTTGGAAGTGCACTTAAATTCATTAAGCGATGCACTCTGAGATCCTTTTAGTGAATATCTGGGTTTGTTGTTGTTGTTGTTGTTGTTGTTGTTGTTGTTGTTGTTGTTTTGCTGATACAAATCACATGAAACGATCAAAAGCTCAGAAACAGCTTCTAAATTCACTTGAAAGTGAGATAGTTCTGTCAAATATTGACAATTGCTGATATTGATAATTATTCTAATTCTAATTATTGTTCGAAATGAACCATATAACTGCGTAAAACATGATTGAACATTGTAGTGCCATTATCTCCCATTGTTGTAACTGAGTGGCTCATCCCCAATCATCATCAATGATCAAACAATCCCAGATGCAGGCGTCCACTTACTTTTGGTCATATAGTGTTCCAGACGTCTTCACTTATTTGACATGCATCACTAAAAAGTTTAACTTATTTGTTTAATCTATCTCCAGGATATAGGCCTACATCTGTTTGCCCTGTCCTTTGTTTCCAGTTTATCAGGTCCGATATTGATCTGCTCACATTCAACCCTTACCTGCAGTCTTGTCTAGAAGACAGAGGGTGGCGCTGTCAACCCGGAGAGATGGTGTTGCAGTTGCTGCACACACGTCCAAAACGTGAAGCGCTTCAACTTGCAAAGACTTCTTTTACCTAAATATCAGTTGATTTATCTCATATTTATAAGCCCTAATAGCATGTCATCTTATGTCAGCATTTTAAACAAGCATTGGCACTTAAACTTCTTTTAAATCGTTGATGCCACTCTCTAACAGGGCGCCCTGTTATATCAAACGATATTACACTCGAACTAATTACCTGATTAAATATTTTTTTTAATGCCTTATGAATAAAAAAAAAAAACAACTTCACTGTTAATAAGTCATTCATAACGTGTTTAGTCAGCATGTTTCTCGTCTAAATAAGATGTAAATCAATTTTGGTCCATTGCAGCTCGTTTCTAAAAATAATTTCACATCCAACACAGAATATGTTCCAAATTTTAATTAATTTTCAAAGCATTACGAATCCTTTATTATTAAGTTAAATTAATAATCTCTCTTTAAAGGATTGCCTTAATTATATCACGTGCTATCTCCTATTGAAGTGATACGTAATGAGTGTTTTTAAACACGCTTCACTGGGACTTGTCGGCCTGTGGCTCCCTCTAGTGGCAGTCAGCGGCGGTGTTTATTGTTCCCCTGTCTTGTTCTGCTGGTTATCTTTATTACGCGCGGTGTAATTTTGTATTATTGTTATGGGGGATGTTTGTTTGACTTATTATTTGGCTGCCGTACTACAGGAGGCTGAGCTGAAAGCTGAAAGATGCTGCAGTGTGTCAGAGTGAGCTGTGCCCTGCTCGGAGCTGTTGTTGGAGGAGGAGGAGGAGGAGGAGGAGGTGAGAAGTCAAAATGCACTCAGAGCAGAGAGGAGCAGCGTGACGGAAGCGCTGAGAGGACGGACAGCAGCAGACACCGGCCGGTCTGTGGACGCTGCACACACTCGCACAGCGCTTCTGACGGGACGGCGGGTCTCGGGGCTCTCGGCGGCACCGAGGCTTTTGCTGAAAAGTTCGTGGGCAGCTGCGGCGGGGTCCCTGAAGGCACCATGGTCGTGTCGGTGCGGAGCTGGGTCGCCAACGAAGGACCGAAGCACTTGGTGCTGGTGGGGAAACGTTTTGTGAGAACTTTTGAAGCTTTTCAGCTCCATTCATGTCGTCAAATGTGCATGGAGCCAGTTGTGTTATTTAGCTGTTAATGACCTGCTGCAAAGCGCTTATTATCTAAGCAACTTTTAAATTAGGTTCACGAAGTTCAGCAACAGCCTCCATCTTGAGGGAAAACCTAATTCATTGACAGTTAATCCATTTCTTACTGCTTAGTGATGACATGAATGTATTCTGTAAAATAAACTGCGCACATATAGCCTAGTACGACCATCAGAAACCCTGAAACTCAGTAGATTTCTATGCCTAATGATGTAGATGTAGTTTGAACTATGTACATCCTGTGCCTTTTGTGGATGATGTTTTGTGTGTGTGTGTGTGTGTGTGTGTGTGTGTGTGTGTGTGTGTGTGTGTGTGTGTGTAGATGCTTTGGCTGGGAGCAAACACCTGGCTGTTCCTCAATACCTTCCTGCTGTATTACACCGGGCAGCAGTACCACTACCTCTACAAGATGCTCGGGGTGAGACCTGATATATTTCTATCATTTTTCGGTTGCCTACTTCATGCACAGCTGAGCTCACAGGTGAAGGCACAGACCGAGCTGCGAACCAAGGTTGAATTATTATGGAGGGTGTAATGTGTGATCCAAATGTGAAGAAGGAGTTAGCTCTGCAAATAAAACTCACTGACTGGTGCTGTTTCAAAATGCAAAGTACAGAGTAAAAGGTGCTTTGATGAATAACCAGATTCAACATTCAAGATTCTGATCTGCGGATGTCAACTGTCTAAAACTCAGGGGAGCCATTAGGACCAGACTGTTGTCGATTTTTACGGCAGACATCTCGACATGTCAGGTAGTAGGAGAAGCAGAGGTGCAAGTTATTCATCACCGATGGCTGAATTCCATTTAGCTGCCTCAGTTTCAGGGTCCAGGTGTTCTTCACGCTGTCCGTCTGGGACACTTGAATAGAACCAAGCCATCGTTAATGACATAAGTAACACCTGTGATTAATAATAAATGTGATAAATTAAAACATTTGTTGTGGAAAAGACGTAAATGGGAGTCTGAATTCATTCATACAGTTACTGTATTCAACCACCAGCTTTTTAACCGAGTGTCTGAACTGAGTTTCTATGGATGCAAAAAAAACTAGAGTTTTCAAAAGTTTGTGGGTCACTATTGACAAAACTATTGAATGTCTCACACTGACAGTCGTGAGTAAACAAGGTAGACTCGCACCTTTTTTTATTTTTATTTTTTTACTTTGACTTGTTATGGACGCGCAGGTGAAACTAATCCCATTAATGATGACTCGGCTCCAACCAAATCACCGATCAGAATCCAGAGTGTGACTGTAAAAGCTTCTTCTCAGATCGCAGTTGTCGTGAGTGGTAGCAATCCATCCTCTGCAGTGACTATCGCTCATATCGAAGGCACCCGTTGATATCCACCAGATATGTCCCGGTTGCATCCTTGCGAAAAATGCTGCATGCCGAAATCGGTCATGTGATGCTTTCTGTACTGTTGGCGTCTGTACAGGGACTAAAATCTCTGATGTAGCAAAGGAGCAGGTTTTGGGTTGGATGACTGACTGTCCTGTCATATGCAGGTTTAATGAGACTGACCTTAAACTCTGACAGCATTTAGTCACTGTGTGTGTGTGTGTGTGTGTGTGTGTGTGTGTGCGCGCGCGTGCGAGTTTTCACCGGTTGACCTCCTTCGAGAACCGGCCAGCAGTGACACGAACAGCGACACGCACGCACGCACACACACACACACACTCACACTCACACTCACACACACTCACAGAATCAGGATTAGATGCTGACTCGTGTGGTGTAATTTCTGTCACAGGTTCTTGTTAGCGCGTCTGTGTTTCTTGATGCATGATTGTTCAAGTGAAAGTGTTCCTTGTCCTTCGGAGAAAATCGGAGAAATGCCTCTGACATTACTGTCCAGTCACCTGAGACTTTCTGAGCTCAGACTGTTGCTCTCCACCGCCTTTACACTCCTGAGTTCGTTTTTCTCAGTACAAACACAGCTTGGTGATAGCAGAGCGTGCCTGTGACTTGTCAGGGTAACACAATCACAGAAAGACCTTCACATATTGAGCTGCTTTTCTCATTCAACACCCAGATAACATAACTCGGCAGCCTCCTTTGGGGAGGATTCGCGTGCAAACACTCACTGCAGGGTTTGTTTTTATTGCAGAGATACAAATAAAAATATCAAACGGTGTATATGCAACATACCGAAAGCTGGTAAATGCAACCTGTTAAGAACAAATTACAGTAAATATAAAACCATGAAAAAAATGTGTGCTGTTAGAAATAAATGAAAATGTAAGCCGTAGCGGTGAGCAGCATGTGTGACTTATTGCTCTGCCTGTGCATTCGGAGGCAAAGGGGAGAGAGGGGCAAGTGTGGGCACGCCGCTGGTTCGACTGAATGCCTTGCCAGAGGGCTTAAGTTTATGTGTGTGTGAGTGCAAGACGGAGATCCATTTCAAAGCATTAATGCTGCTGAAGGGAATCTAGATTTAACTTCAAATAGCTTCTTATCTTATTCACCTGAAGTACTGTGTGTGCGTGTGTGTGTGTGTGTGTGTGTGTGTGTGTGTGTGTGTGTGTGTGTGTGTGTGTGTGTGTGTGAGAGAGAGAGAGAGAGAGAGAGTGTCTGTGTGTCTGTGTCTCTGTGTGTGTGTGTGTGTGTGTGGTGGGTGAATGGGGGCGATTGTTTGGGGATGTACAGAATGCAGGATATCAGATCTCCTGCTTGTGGTTTTGCCTTCAGCTGCTTTTCTTCGGGATGCTGTGTTGAGTGAATGTGTGGGGAGATTTTAAAGGTTAAGGCATCAGACGTTGTGAACCTCCACTCGCTATATGTAGATTTGAACTTTGGCCTGTTGTGTGTTACATTCTTGTATTGCAGCAGTTCCGTCAGTTGCACAGCAAATTGCAATCGCTCATGACTTTACGTTACAGTCCGTAAAGTCGTGAGCGAGTTGTCATTTTGCTTGTCTAATCTCTTCAAACTGATGCCTGACCAGTTGCTGACTAGTTCGCTCAGTGGTGCCTTAAGTAATCATATTTTTTCAGCTAACTTCAAGGAATTTGTTGTGTCTCTTGCAGCCATCATGAAGCCTCATCCAATATCTCCTCAAAGGCTGGACTTCAGCTTCACTCAACTCTTTCTCTCTCTCTCTCTCTCTCTCTCTCTCTCTCTCTCTCTCTCGCTCTCTCTCTCTCTCTCTCTTTGATGTACGCGTTCACACACCTTCATCCCTCACACTAGCCGTTTCAGTGTCTCCGGGTTAATCAGAACAGACAGCACCAGCAGTGCACACCCTGGCTGCCAAGAAAGTGTTTAAATGTGCTCAGTTTAGGAGACGCCAAAGATCTAGCGTTTCCGCATGAAAACGGCTTTGATTATCGAGCTGTAGCTTGAGATTTGTAAAACCAGATTACTGAAATCCCCTCCCTGCCCCCTCACCCCCTCCACCCGCTCCACCCCCCTTCTTTTCAGGTAAGCTGACCCCCTTTTCAAAAGTGTGTCACATGCTGTATCTGAGATGCAGTGCCTGAACCATAACCTCGCCAGTAATGAACAGATCAAGATCGGTTTGTGTTGGCCAGACAGTGGTGTGTCGTCACAGGTGTCTTTGACTGTAAACGCATCACCTATCAAAGCTTGCAGAGTTTTACGAGATAAAGTTACCGTTCCCTTAAAATTGTTTAACCTTTGTCATCATAGCAACAATAAACAAGGTTTTAAAAAAACGGCCCAACTTGTGGTTGAAATTGGGAAGCAAACATTGCTCTCTTGCACTCGGGTCTGCTGCTTTATCAAACCATCCATCCACCCAACCTGCCTCCTCCTAACGAGGAACAACTCGCAATATAAACGACTTCAGATTGTCGTTATTTATTCTACTTCTACAGGTCACTTCATTTAAACGTAACTGTGGGTCGTAATGAGCTGCTTTTGAGGAGGACAGTCTCTTAACCTCAGTCATTTTTGATGGAGTTTTTTTAAACTCTCTTTTAAACAGTTGTGGACCAAAAATTTCTGTGTCCTCGTCCCAACAAAACTAAATCAAATTGTTCTCATTGAAGACAAAACTTTAGCAGATTTGTGCCTCAAGGATAAATGGTGCTTACCTCTCCATAGCGAGAAAGACTAAGATGGTTTTAAATAACCCTGTGTGGTGGCGAAGTCATGCCTCAAGCTCTCAGCTGGCCAAATAATCCAAATCTGAATAGGAGCAGCTCAAAAGTGCGTATCTTAATCCTAATAATTTTACATCCGCTTAACCACACTCCATTTTGGCAGCCTGCCTAACAATATGTATGTATGTGTGTGTGTGTGTGTGTGTGTGTGTGTGTGTGTGTGTGTGTCTTTCCCAGCTGGGGTTGTGCATCAGCAGGGCGTCTGCATCTGTGCTGAACCTGAACTGCAGCTTGGTGCTGTTGCCCATGTGTCGCTCCTTGCTCACCTTTGTACGGGGAACACACGCGGTAAGAAAGACTGTAAGGGGGTGAAGTGAGGATATGGTGGGTGGGGTTGGTAGCAAGAACCGAGTGATCAACTTGTTGGGTTTTATCAGAGGCTTGTTCAAAAACAAAACCTGTAAAAAAAAAATGTCCTGTATATTGCAAAGAAGTGACTTTGAGACATTTTACTGGATTAACAGAGGAAAACCAAAAAAATATTAGAAAAGATAAAAAATGTTGATGAAGGCAGGGAAGAGGATACGTTTAAAGATAGCAATGTGTGTTTTGTTTCCCTTGAGTCCAAGCCACAAAAATAATCCCATTGTCTGTGTCACACACACACACACAAACACACTCGTGCAGGTATCAACCAGAAAGACACGCAGACTGCTGGACAAAAGCAAGACCTTTCATGTGGCATGCGGACTCGCCATCTGCATCTTCTCTGGTAAAAGCGGTCTCTTGTATCACCCCAGCTCACGTTCATTCATGTGTCACTGTGTGCGTCAGTCTGTGTGTGAAGAGCAGATAAGTGAATCCAGGCTGTCTCAGCAATCCAGCTGCCATGTTTTATTGTCACTTGTGGTTTGTGTTTTTGCTGTCTAGGTATGTGTGTACGTGTGTGTGTGTGTTCGTGTGTGTGTGTTCGTGTGTGTGTGTGTGTGTGTGTGTATGTGTGTGTGTTTGCATGCGTGTTGTTATTCCTCTCCCATGACATCATGGGAGCCTCGAGCAGCTATGCGTCCACCGGGTCTCTGGTTTACAGGCTTCTTCCTCTCATTCAGTCACGTCGGGAGTTTTTTTTTTCTGAGCATCTTGGCTTGATGTTTTTACAGTAACGTGCGAGTCTCACGAAAGACGATGAACTGCAAGCGAAGTCAGCGCTCGCCCCTTAAAACTGCACGCTGCGTGCTCTGAGCAGGCGAAAAGGCTTGCATGCAACAGTAATATTTCACAATGTTCACATCTTGGTTTTCCACGTTAGCTAATCAGCACCGAACACAAAGGGAGGAAAACTGGGACTGACGAATGCCAGTGGTTTTGTTTTCTGGATAGCACTGATATCTGCGCCAGATTTCATGGCAATCAAAAATGTCAAGCTTATCGTCAGAAGTAAGTGATTCGTTCACCATGATTCACCATAAATGTATAAAAAGAAAAGTTGTCGTGGAGATCATTTTTGTTTGAACGGACTGGCCAACATCACGTTGCAGAGAACCAACAGAACGACAGAAACGAAAGAGCCGCGAGAGCATCTGTTCTTCACTACTGCATCATCTGTGCGAACATCTCCTTTGGGCAAGGTTCTCGTGTTCTGAGACAACAAATGACTATGAAGACAGAGACAGCAGGGATGGGAGGGAGACGCAGACTGAGGGAAGAGGGGGGGGGGGAGGGGAGAGGCAGTGGGGGTGGGAAAGGATGTGGGTGAGAAAAAAGGGACCCTTGTGTCTCATGATTACGCCCTCTAATTCCATCAGCTGTTGAACGGCTGCGTGGTTAGCCCATGATGTCAGGCAGGAGTGTGCGTGTGTTTGTGTGTGCGCCAGCAAGTCAGGAGGATGTTTTGCTGACTTTTTTTTTTTTGTTGCTGAACAGACAAAGAAATGTTTGTACGAGTGTTCACTGGCAGTTCGTTTTGACCTTTCTAAATAAGTGCGCGTCTGTTTGAAGCGGAGGGGAGGTCCTGGACGCGGGCAGGTGTGTTTCAGTGTTGTGTAACGCCTCCTCTTCTCCTCTTCTCCTCTCTAGTTGTGCACGTTTCTGCCCACCTGGTGAACCTGGTCAACTTCAGCGTGAGCTACTCGGATGACTTTCCTGCTCTCAATTTGGCTCGCTACAGAGGAGAGGTGAGACACGCGCGCAACGCACATTTGTGCTGCGGTGCTCGCGAGGACCCCCGATCGACATGATGCCATTACTTGGGCCCTTAACCTAAACCGTGACAATGACATGGCGAAGCCCAAATCTTACCCCGAGGCTGGAGTATGCCTCGGACAAAAGGATGCTTGAAACATGTTGTCTGACCACATCTGAAGGGAGGAGTGTTTGTAGATGTTACAAACAACAACGTGCTGCCAGGAAGGAGTGAGATGAGCTGTGAAAGTGGTTTTGGTACACGCTGTGCTCTGGATAGTCTCCCCAAAGACATGGTGTTTTACTCAGCTGTTTGAAGATGTGGGGGGGGGGGGGGGGGGAGCAGCTCACCTCTGCACACCTGGCCCGTTGCTGCTTAAAGTGGGCACGTATCTCTGATTGGCCATTTCAGAAATGTACTAAGACTCTCCCCCTCCCCATTTGGAAGTTGCATAAAAGTTATATTATCTGACAAGCATCTAGTGTGACACATCCTTACTAAGCCCTTAAACCTCTAAGTATTAACTCTGAAGAAGTGAGGAAAATGTCCTCACTTTCAGTCCGGGTTGGTCAACGATGTGTCACTGAAACAACAGCCTGCAGGTTTTTTTTTATCTCGCCCAAAGACTCGGCCGCTGATTAGCTCAAGATGAAGGCAGAAACTTTGCACCGAGTTGAAATCGCTGCTAAAGTGATGTGTCGGAATGAAGCCTGCGACTGTTTTCTTACCAAAATAAATAGTTGCTGCCTCTGCACAGTCTACATCTCAATGGAGTCCTATCAAAATTAGAAGCAGAAGATTACACTCAATTCTGTCTTTTTTTCTGTCTCCTTTATAGGACCCAAAACTCATCATTTTGACAACAAGTAAGTTCTGCTCTCTCTATAGTGCATAATCCTAAGGTGTGTGTGTGTGTGTGTGTGTGTGTGTGTGTTGGGAGGGGTGTACTTGTCTAACAATGACGATGGTAAATGTCGTGCTGTGTTCCCCTTGATTATTTCTCTCTTTCTTTGTCTTTTAACATCTTCTTACCTTTAGATCTATTTACTACTTTAGCCATTTAAATAAGTCCTTATAAAAACAAAGCATTGCTTGTTTACTTGTTTCACATTATTTGGGAATGTAAACCATTTCATTCGGAAACTTGTGGCCTTGGATGTTAACGTACTCGTTGGCTTTGTCTCCGCTCTGTAATTGGCTGATTGTCTTCAGTCCCAGGAGTCACTGGCGCGCTGTTGGTTCTTGTCCTCTTCCTGATGTTCATGTCCTCCTCCTACTGCGTACGGTAGGCTAAACGAAACCTCCTTCATTGGAATCATCACAGTTTGTGTGTTTGTATCATGGCTGTATTAACAGAGCTGGATGCAGCTCGGTCCATCTCATCCACAGACGGTTGTTGTAAGAGACAGAACACTACAGACATGATTCATTTAAACCACAAAGTTATAAAACGTATAAAAAAAATAGTCTAGAAAAGCACTTTTACGTGATTTCAATGATCTGTGGGCATGTGATAGAAAACCATTCTGGCATTCAGACTGCATGAGCAAATTATATTGGAATAAAAAGGAACAATGTTCGAGCCTTGTTAGACAACTGACAACCAGTTCTCTTGATACAACCATGTTTTTGTGCTTCCATATTTGTGTCTCACCGTCAGTGTCTGTCTCTCTGTGTCATGTCTGTTCGCCTTTGTCCCTCTGTCTGAGACTATGACTGCGTGCGTGTGCGTGCGTGTGTGTTTGTGAGAGAGACATAATGGAGACCATAGGGAGACAGACATGCCTACAGAGGGCAAATCACAGCTCTGTCATTACCCAGGTCAATGGGGGTCACCCGCCATGCAATGTGTGTGAGACTTGTGTGTGTGTGTGTGTGTTCGCTGCTCTCTGGGCTTTCTTCAGTAATTGAACAGAGGATAAGAGGCTTTTCCAGACCACTTAAGGATTCAGATAAGAGTTTGGCTAAGTGGCTGCAGTGGTGGGATGATGGCTGCTGCACACCACTGCTGCACACAGCAGTCATCCACTGATATTAATGCAGCACAAGGTTTTTCAACTTTTGTTGTTGAATCTGCAGCACTGTTACTTTGAACACCAATTATTACAGGTTGTGTTTTGTTTTTTCAGTTAGCTGAAGTCAAACCCTTTATCGTAATTACTGTCTGTCCAAAACTGTGACGGAATGAAGAAAATATTGGAGCTCAATACCGAGGAAAGTAGAGGCTTCACTGCAAACATGAATCACAAAGGTGTTCATTTTGTCCTTGCCGGCTGTAAAACTTCGTATATTTGAGGATTTAGCTGCAAGTTCTGCAAAACAATTTTCAGATACACGTATTTCTTTGTTAAGTGCAACAACGGTGTATGAGAGAAAGCCCTTGTAATGTGAGAAGGCAGCACATGTGAGGGCAGTTTTAATTAACTTTACTTTAAAACTCTATTTGTTGTCTGAGATCTGTGGATTATGCGACAATATTGTATTTGATCTAAAAGTAATCATGCTGCTCAGTGTTAACCTTAACAATCACAAAAAAAACCAAAATGCTGCATTCAAAGAGGAGGAATCGCGTTTATTGTTTGCAGTGTTTATGGTGGGTTGTTGTATGTAATGCCCCCTTTTATATTGACCTCTGATGTCCTACTTACTCAGGCTTTGAGCTGGGAGTCTGTGCGTCTGGTCCTGAACAAACTCTGACCTTACATTCTTCTTTTGTTTTCTCTGCTCCTTTTTTGTCTCTCGTTCTTTACTTTCAACGTATCACATTTTTATTCCTCGTGTACATCTATTTTTGGTCATTATCTCTCTTTCAAAACATTCTTAGTCTGACTTAGAAGTAAGAGTTTCTTTGAGAATATTTTTTTTTTTTCAGGGTGTCCAACTATGAGATCTTCTGGTACACACACAACCTCTTCATTGTCTTCTACATCATCCTAATGGTGCACATGGTCGGGTAGGTACTGAAGCACTGAGGGCTTTTCTCTGCATGAATCATCGTGACTTCTTTGGAACTGCTGCTACAGTTTTCCTCCATCTCAACCCGAGAACAAGATTACAATTTAAAGTGTCTGCAGTTATTGGAGGCAAGGAGATGTCTTAAACTTTCTGCCGGGAGATTAAACCTCACCGACTAAAGCATGATGTTTATCTGAGTACAACCCCCACCATCGATCATGCAATCTCTTGTGCACACATTTTTACTTTAAGAAACAATGGACGTCTTTCAAAAAATGTTGAGATATGAAGGTATTTAGTGTAAAATGTTATGACGCTCGCTCAACAGAAAACTTCATCTCCTTTTCTGGCAAACTTTTTCAGGCAAAGTCAGGATGTGTGAGATCTTACCATCACTTACCAACATACCATCACTGTCAATCAGTCAAGTGTAGCTTCTGCTTATTCTTGCCTGTTCTGCTGCTGCACTGCTTGGTTGTTTGATGTTCACTGTTGTACTTCTCGACCTATTCAGTCTGTTTGTACGCACATAGTTGGACGAGTCCTCGTAGTCTTTTTCTGTAACCATATCTCAGCCTTTACGAAAGATACTCTGAAACGATCAAACTAACATCACCTTGCTTCTTGCCGTTTTCATCAGCGGAGCTCTGAAGTATCAGACCAACCTCGCGGCCCACCCACCCGGCTGCCTTGGAGCCAATCAGACCAGCACAGAGCAGCAGGGCGAGGATCTGGACCAGGGCAAAGATGAGGAGAGCAGATGCAGAGAGAATGCTCACTTCCAGCCACACTACCCGCAGGTCTGAATTTGTGTGTGTGTGTGTGTGTGTGTGTGTGTGTGTGTGTGTGTGTGTGTGTGTGTGTGTGTGTGTGTGTGTGGCCAAGGCACATCTATCATGTGTATATTTGCACTTATTTGTGTTTGTGTGTGTATATGTGTGTGTGTTTGGTTGAAGTAAATGTGCTTTTGTCTGTTATGTTTATGCGTGTGCCTTTAGGGCGAGTGCCGCACACGTGTGCTGGGTATTTGAGAAGTGTTGGAGGGAGTTGGTCGCGTTTATTAGAGGTATAGTGCTCTAGGGAGGGGCTGGCCTCCTCTTTCTACATCAAGGCCTGTGTGTGTGTGTTTGTGTGTGTTTCTTCCTGCGTTTGTGATTATGTGTTTGCACATGGTCGTTAGGCAACAAGCTGGTTCCATAAAATCCCCCTTAAACCCGATTGTGCTCCCCAGGCTTTACTGAAGCTGTGAGCAATTAGTTTGTTACAGGTAACTGCTAACAGAGACACGCTCACCACACACTGCGATATCTATAGATTTATCAGGTATTCTCATCAACATGCTGTCTTTTGCTCGATTTGATTCAGGGCCCCCTTGTGTTATTGTAATGAGGAACAAATTAGAAAGCCTTGAGAGACAATAACTGATACAGATACAGAATTGTAAAGCTTCCTATATTAATGCCTTTTGCTCCCACCGGCCTGAATACAGTCAGAGTGAAAATTCTGTTGTACATTGGTTCTGATTATGCATTGTTTGAATGCAAAGTCTCAAGTCTCAATTAAGATGATGTAAACTATTAAAATATACCAATACCATGACAACAATAGCAGCAGCAATAGTCCCTTACTTGCTAATAACAGTGCAGACTCAGCAAAATGATACTTGCTTATGTCCTACCCAGCTAATTAAATAAGAACTTACTATTTTTTATGAGCAAGTCGCTATAGAGATATGCATCATATTATAGTCAATAAATAATAATAATATTTTAGGCTGAATTTCCATTTATTTTCTCTAGTGTGTCCAGCTTGGAATAATGTGCAAACCCTCACAAATCTGAACGAATGAAGGCAAATAGGCAGAAGCAGAGATGCTGAAATATTTTAGTAACGTGACCTACGAGCTCGGCATTAGTGGCCTTCAGCTGCTCTGTACAGGACACCAAACAAACCCTCTTTACTCGATCAGATAAGATCAGTGGAGGATGGAAGCAGAAATTATACTTCTGATGAGGTACATGAAAACTTCACTGTAGGTCTGTAAAGAAGAAGCTATTTGTGCCTTAACAGTATGTTGTGCAGCCCTGGACATCAAACGAGCCGTGGGCTTGGTCCGACTTTTGTGTTGTACTTTATAATGTTAACTTCATGCCCAAAATCTGTCCATACAGTCTATTAGACATACAGTACCTGCTTCATGCGTCTGAACGACACAGTAGCATGTTCGTATATTCGCTGCCTTAAAGGAAAACTATAATTTATGACAACCTGGGTTTTATTATTGCTGCTCTGGTCATCGGTTTATTGGTAATTATGACATCGTAGTTTCACCAACGTATTTGCTGCGGTCTCTGACAATTGGCCCAACAGGGCAACAAACATGGCATCAAACTGTCTTTTTTTTTAAACTGCTTCCATTTCCTGTGTTTAAAGTGTGGTTTGTGCTGCTCTGTGTCTGTGTGTGTGTGTGTGTGTGTGTTTGCGTAGACGTGGCTTTGGGTGTCCGGTCCTCTGTGTCTTTACTGTTTGGAGCGTTTCTACCGCTACATCCGGAGCAGTGACCCCGTTACCATAGTGACAGTCATCAAGCATCCTTGTGACGTGATCGAGTTGCGCATGCTGAAGAAGAACTTCAAAGCTCGACCTGGACAGGTGAGAGGACCTGTCTCTGTCGCTGATCATTTTGTTATAGATTTATGTATATGATGTCCCACCGCTGTAACTAACTGTTGTGTGATGAGTTTTTTTCTTTAATGCCTCCTCCCTCCTTTCTCTCCACATGCCCCCTCTCTAATCCTCCATTTCCCCCCCCCCTCGCCCTGTCATCCTGCCGTCTCTCCATCGCTTCCTCCTGTCCTTCTCTTTGTCTCAGTTTATTGTTCTTAACTGTCCAGGTGTCTCTTCATTTGAGAACCATCCCTTCACGCTAACAACGGTAAGACTCTATGTAACTCTGTAACTTGCTCTGATGCATTCCTCACACATGACACAATGCGCACGCACGCACACACACACACACACACACACACACACACACACACACACACACACACACACACACACACACACACACACACACACACACACACACGTGTTTTTACAGGTACTTGAACTTTCTTTCTCCTGGCTAAGAGTGTGCGGTGCTGTCTCTCGCCACACACCACCCTCTCTGCTGGGTTGTCCAGGAATATTATGTTTCACATTGTTTATTGATGTTTTCAGATTTAGTTCAGGTTGCATGAGACAAAAGCTGAGGATTAAGAAATAACTTTCTGCTTACACAGCATACAGGGACGGACTCACACTCATTCACACACACACACACACACACACACACACACACACACACACACACACACACACACACACACACACACACACACACACACACACACACACTCACTCACTCACTCACTCACACAGAGAGACACAATTACAGTGTGCATGCCGATGCCTGGTGTGTTATGGAGCTTTGAGGAGGAGGGCAGAGAATCACACTGACAGAGAGCAGACAGACCCCTGAGGCTAGTAACGCTGTCTGCCAACAGGAAGGGTGTGTGTGTGTGTGTGTGTGTGTGTGTGTGTGTGTGTGTGTGTGTGTGTGTGTGTGTGTGTGTGTGTGTGTGTGTGTGCACTTAAATTTAATGAAGAGTTGTAGCTATGTACTGTACATGTGCTCTGGTTTGTGTGCATGCCTGTTTCTCATGTGTCACGTGTGTGTGTGTGTGTGTGTGTGTGTGTGTGTGTGTGTGTGTGTGTGTGTGTGTGTGTGTGTGTGTGTGTGTTTCATTGTGCTTTCCAACAATTGACAGTGTGTGTGCGTGCTTGTGTGTGTGTGTTTCATTATGACTAACTGTCTGCTCTTTAACTCCTCACAGTGTCCCACTGAGAACAAGGGAACTTTTGGCATCCATCTGCGAGTCGTGGGAGACTGGACCGGTGGGTTCACACACACACACACACACACACACACACACACACACACACACACACACACACACACACACACACACACACACACAAAGGCATGCATGTGTAGATACGCACAGCAAAACTGGAGACACACACAGTTTTTCTGCTCCTTATCACAGTCGACAGGATGGAAGTTATTTAGTTTTATCCTCTTCTTCATTCTCACTTCTCTCTGGGGAGGATGTATTCCTGTAAAACGGAATTTAATGTGTCTCTCTGTCACTCTTTGTGTAAGTTTCCCTCCTTGTGTGTGTGTGTGTGTGTGTGTGTGTGTGTGTGTGTGTGTGTGTGTGTGTGTGTGTGTGTGTGTGTGTGTGTGTTTGTGTCTTTACCTTCAGGCCAGCGTTGTTCCCACAGGTTTTTTGTCTGGCTATAAAACTGAATTAGCCACAAGTCAACACATATTATATTATTATTATATTATATTATTATACTTTTATTTTGTTTCTGTTTTTGACTTTCAAAATTGTATCTGTTAAAGGTGCTAACAGTTGCACATACATTAGACTGTTAGAGATGTGGGTTGGTTTGCAGCTGGCTCAAAAGGAGCTTTCTTTCTAGAAGAAGCTGAGGCCTTTGGGAGCCTGTAACAAATGCAAGAAGTTGTGCGCTCGTTTCCATTTGATACTGTACACACACACACACACACACACACACACACACACACACACACACACACACACACACACTTGCAGAACACAGGAAGGGAAGTCGGTTTGTTTGTATTGGCGGCCGCTTCATCTACCATAATGACATGTTGAAAGGAAATGGACATGAATGTATTCTATCTATCATATCCATGTATGGTAATGGTATTTGTACACAAATTATATTTGCATTATTTATAACTCTCCTCTCCTCTCCTCTCCTCTCCTCTCCTCTCCTCTCCTCTCCTCTCCTCTCCTCTCCTCTCCTCTCCTCTCCCCTCCCCTCCCTTCCCCTCCCCTCCCCTCCCCTCCCCTCCTCAGAGCGGTTCACACAGCTGTTACTTCCTCAGCCAAGGAAACACTTGGAGATCCTTCCCGTGATCCAACAGAGAGGAAACCCCAAGTACATACTGTGTGTGTGTGTGTCTGTGGTTGTGTGAGTGACATGGCTGACATGATTTCTCATGAAGGCTGAGGGGTCAGAGGTTTCGACCTCTGACCTTTGACTCTGTGCTCTTCCTGCTCTGTGTTTGAGAGAGCGACACGCAGAGATAGAGAGTTGGATGTGCGCTCTGAGGGAACCACAGTTTGTTTTGTGACAGTAAACAAAGCTAAACAAACTATCAATCCCCTTCTTCCTGTTAACTGAGATGCACCACACTGCCAGGATATATATTATTCTACAGTTAACTGTCTCAGAATGCTTCAGTCTGATTTCCAAGGAAGAAGACATTTTGGGAAATGTGCTGTATTCATGATATTGATACAGACATCAGCTCAAATATCTTTAGTCTAGCTTCGTATAAAACACTGCTAGGTTTTTGGCCATGAATATTAAAGTTCTCTGAAGTGTTACAGAGCTCAGTGTTTGTGATTCTGTGGCAGTGAAGCTGTGATGGGTGTTAAAGCTGCTGCAAGATTATGAACCTTTGTCTCAGATCATTTTTGAGTTGCCCGTATACTATTGGCTGAGAATACTATCTTATGGTTGGTAATTTTGTATTAGTGTGTGTGTGTGTGTGTGTGTGTGTGTGTGTGTGTGTGTGTGTGTGTGTGTGTGTGTGTGTGTTTTTGATGAAACAAGTGTTTGAGCAGCTGTTGTGGGGATGACGGGTCTGTGTGTTTGGGGGATTGCTGTCTGTCAGTTCTCACACACACACACACACACACACACACACACACACACACACACACACACACACTGTGAGTTTTCAAATGCAGGATGTTTATCTGCTTTATGTGCATTTGACCCAACAGGAGAAATATAATTATACGTGTATATTTGTGTAGTTTCTCAGCCAACTATTTTTTTGTGATTTTGTCCACATTGTATGTTCAGACTTTACGTTGACGGCCCATTCGGAAGTCCATCAGAGGAAGTGTTTAACTACGACGTCAGCCTTTGTGTCGCCGGGGGAATCGGTGTCACGCCGTTTGCCTGTGTGCTGCATGCTCTGCTGTGAGTTAAAAGTATAAATATCATATATGGACAAATTGTGAACAATTTGAGCATGTACTTATGTGGTTCTTTCTTTCTTTCTTCCTTACTGCTCGACACTCAGTGACGGCTGGACGGGTTTCAGGTTGCAGAGGTTGTATTTTGTGTGGGTCTGCAGGGAGCTCCAGTCCTTCTACTGGTTTGCAGAGCTGCTGTGTGCTCTGCATCGTAAGGTCAGGACAAAGTCTGGATGTTATTGCCTTCATGATAAAATTAGTTTGGTAATTGTTTGAGTTGCATCCAGTGTTTTTGATTGCTTGAATGTCAGCATGAGGTCAGAAGACTTACTTTGCAGTATTTAACATTTTGACCAAATCAAATCTGCATTTTAGCCAAATAACTGCCCCTTACAATATCTGTGCTAGTTTCTTTTTCCTGTTTCCAGTAAACTGGCTTAACTTCTATTACTTTCTGTGTCTGCCCTCAGTCAGGTTAGAGGAAGTTTTCTGGGTAGAGAGAGGTCAAAGGTTAAAAGCGTAAAAGACCACAGGGGAGCAGGGGAGCATTTACTGTGTAACCTGTGTCTTTAAAACCTGATCAAAGTAAGAGAGAGTTTGAGGAGAAATATCATTTGGTTTTGGCATCAACTTTACTGTGTATGATTTGTGTGTGCATGTGCACTGTTTAATTAAGAGTTGTAGCTATGTACTGTACATGTGCTCTGGATTGTGTGTTTGTGTGCATACCTGTTTCTCATGTGTTCGCTGTATGGGTACTTGTGTGTGTGTGTGTGTGTGTGTGTGTGTGTGTGTGTGTGTGTGTGTTCGTGTTCGCGCGCGTGTGTATTGACATAGTCAGCAGAAGTTAGGTTGAACAATTACATTTTTTTTACAATGTTACAAGTGTAAAGAAAAACTTGTCAGGTTCGTTGGATTTATCGCCATCTTGTGGCTGTTTGCAGTTTTACCTCTGCCGTGTCCCAGAAACCTCAGAAATAAATCTTGCATTGTATCCTAAATATTACTTTTGTGATTTAGACCAAACACATCTCATCACCACTAAGCACTGTCCATGTTTGTGTTTGCCATTTAGCTTTGGCAGGAAAACAGACCGGACTACTTTAATCTTCAACTGTATGTCAGTCAGACAGATAGCCTGCAGGTAGGTATCACACACACACACACACACACACACACACACACACACACACACACACACAATGTACTTTTATGTTACTCTTTTAATTTCATTGTATTTCTTTCACCCTCCCTTATCTCTTCATTGAGCCATTGTTTGTCAGGCTTTAAAGACATTTCCCAGCAGAGGGCACTGCATCACAGCGAGAAAGAGAAGCTGCAGTACACTTTACTCCAGCTTTGAATCCTTTGCCTGTTGCTGTCGGTTCTGTCTCTAAAACCTACAGCATTTATTGTGCATTTACACTACAAAGAAAACATGTATATTGCTGATAGAAATACTTACATTGCTCTGGTTAAAAAAAAAAAAAAAAAAAAAAAAAAAAAAAGCGTACAAATACAGATAAGACAGTGTCACAATATCGATTTTATTGATCAAACTGTAAATATCTGTTGGAATTTCTGCCGGTTCCGATATAAAATGTCAGACGTACACGTGGAACCGTTTGAAAGTCAACCTATGAGTGAGTTCCTATTGTGTGCCTGAGTCACTATTTCTTCGGTCATGTAATCTGTGTATAATATCTCCTCGTTAGTATAGTGGTCAGTATCCCCGCCTGTCACGCGGGAGACCGGGGTTCAATTCCCCGACGGGGAGAGGATAATCTGTTTTGTCCTGGTTTAAGCAAGTTAAACAGGAAGAACTACACTTTTCAAAGCCGTTTCCTCGTTCGGAAGATTTATGACGACCCGTGAAACCACGTCTGTCCTAAATCACACAGCTGTGGCAGCTGAAGTACTTGTGAACAATGGTTAGCGCTTTAAGCAACAGGCCAGCATTACTGATCTTGGTTTGTGAGACAGGCTCAGGTAAAGACATTGAATCAGATAACATTATTGGTTGCTGCCTTGCACCCTGTTGACAGAAAGCTCTTGACCTGTATGTGTCAGGGTAGATAACCTCCCTCGACGTCAAAGTCGCTCGGGGAAAAGGAACTGACGCAACACTTGTGACAACATGAAGCCCTGTCTGACCTGTGTCTCACTCGTATGTCCTGTGTAAACGGCTTCACACTGCGTTATACGGAAGCAGGTTTCAGGCCTCTAATGCAACACAAATGGAAACCTCAGGTTTAAAGCCTCCAGTGTCACTTCTTTTTTTGTTTCTTAAGACTTCAGACTTCAGAAACACAATATTGTTATTCTTGTTATTTTTTAAAAATAAATTTCTCTTATTGGCTTCACTGTGGAGAAGCTCAGCTAAATTACATTGTTTTGGTTTCTTTGGATCTGGATAAACTTAATTTTTAACTGTGACAAGCTTCAACAAATCAGTGGGTCTCTTGGCTGATGCACAAACAAGCTCATTATTTTTACTTACCCCCACCTCATCAATCTCTGAATTAGTTTTGCTGATAACAGGCCACAGTCATTTGCACTACAGATAACATGTAATGGTCGTTAAACGAGAGAGCACAGGCTGCGACAGTACGCAGGTTAACAGGAGAAAGCAAACTGACTTGGAAGCAGAGGAAGAGGGAGAACCTGTTGTCATGACAGACTTTAGCCTAATCTCATAAAACAAATAGATATAAATATATATCACTGCTGGGTGATGAGCAAAAGAGACGTGAAATGTGTCTCGTACACTGGCAATATGTTTTTTTCCTAACAGCATCAATGTGTTTCCTGTTGTTGTGGTAATATGATCACCTTTAAAACTTGTGTACACTTTTTGTTTTGCTGTCAGAGCATGTCTGAGGAGAAGTACCGTCTCCTCACATCGAGGCTGCTGATTGGTCGACCCAGGTGGAAGTTGCTTTTTGACGAGATTGGAAAGACCAATAAACAGTGAGTAGAGGTGGAGTGTACAGGGAATATTTATTAAGTGCTGTAAAAGGTAGTTATTGCTTACGTCCCACAATGTCTCTCTTTCTCTCACTTTCTGTGGTTTCAGCAAGCGAGTCGGTGTTTTCTGTTGTGGACCAAAGGGCATCTCCAGGACTCTCCACAGACTGTGTAACTCAGCCCGACCGTCTGGTACAACCTTTGAATTCAACAAGGAGTCATTCAGCTGATTGAACATCGTCGCCGGTTCTACACTTTGAGGTCAGCCGGAGTGAAACACAACTACTTTGGGATGGATGGATTTTCCTTCATTTTGGGACAAATTGAAGTAAATTTCTTGATATATTTGGACAATTTTGATGACTTGAAATTTTGTACATATCTATGAGTCCATCAGATTCCATTTGACATCGATGAAACTGGCCAAAAACAACTCGTACTCACAGACTAAATTTTGCTTTCATATTTGTCCTCGTCCGTGGTCCCAAAGGGCCCGGCACGATGAGGCTTAACGTGCTGCATGAGGCCTGTTCCTCCCTACAGATCAGCCTGACTTCCAGCTAAGGGTTTTAAAAGCTTCAGCATCTGATCCAATCAACATGAGAGAAAAACTGAAGAAACCAGCTCCCTGCTCGAGGTCATCACTCATGATGTTTTTTCTGGGTTGCTCTTTTGTCTTTTCCCTGACGCACCCCTCTGTGGAGTACATTTTTTTTCTCCAACTGGAGTCTAATCTGAGAAAAAGGTCGGCCTCAACCAGCGATTCCTTGACCATAAACACAACAAGATGATATTACCCGAGAAGGAATTCACCTTCTAAGTAGACCGGCGCTGACACATCACTCAGGGATGAGACCAACTGTTTTCTATACTAACATTTAAGAAACAGTGGACTGAATAGGCAGAGAGTTGGAGCCACATGGGCAGCTGTGGTAACCAAGTGCCTGTTTAGTATAAGCCAAATGACAGCCAAACTTTATTTAACCTTTACTTGACTCCAAACTGGCAGCCAACAAGCTCCAACGACCAAAAACTTTAGGTTTATACAGCCAAGCCTCCACCCAGTACCACCTCAGGATTAAATTCACCATAAATGTGTATCTTCTACTGCACAGGGCATTAAAGATGAAATGCCGTGGCATTATTACTGTGATAAAACGTAAAACTATATCTCCCATACTCTTGGTCTTAGCCATATGAATGCAGTCCCAACCACTCTGGAACTGTTGTCAATGAATAATTAAATGATGGTTTATTTATTTTAATTAAAATCCCAATTAATTTCTCTATCTCATCCAGTTGAATTGACCAATTTATCTTAGACTGTTAGATTTTGAAAGACTGATAAGAAAGGTAAAAAAAAACAACAACTAGCTGGCAGAGCGGGATGAGACTTTAACATTCTGCAAATTTGTTGGTGTTTGGTTTATAGAGTTTCCCACTCATCGAAGTAGGATTTGCAGACCGTGTGAAGGGAAGTGTCGCTTCAGAGTCCCACCTCAGAGATCAAAACGTCGCGTTTGATGAAGGTGGGAGACAGAGCTACGTATCTAAATCACTTATCAGAAATAAAGGCAGTTTACCTTAAAAACACAAAAGTAGTTAAACCAAATTGGATGGACCACCGACTCTTGATGCAGTCTTTGCTTTCATTTTGTTTTTTGTCTTCAGCTTGAACAAAGATCTGTCAAACCTACACCACATCTAAGCCAGTATTTTAGTTAGTTGTTTTTTCAATTTATTTATATTGTTTAAAGTTATTATACAGAATTTTGAACTTCTGCAGGGCATCAGCAATTTGTCCACAAAGCCAGTGTTGATATTTTTATATATCTCCACAGTAAAGTTACTGATAAAAAAAATTGGTACAATACAGTTTAGAATGATAAATGTGTAAACTTGATGCTACATTTTTAGTAGTTGATGTTGTTTTCGAGTCAGCTGTTATTTAAACTAAATTGCCACGAAAGGGTGACAGCAGGTTCCTGAAAGTAATGAAATTTTGATTCTGTATTTCTGATTTTGCATCTAAAACAACCATTTTCTTTATTGTTTGAAATTTATGAAACGCATCATGTAAATCTTAAATCGTATGTCTATTATGAGGATTGTCTTTTTTAAGAACAAAGCAAAATCTGGAATAAAAGAGAGTTTCTATTTATTATATTTTGATTGAATTTACTGCTTGATTTTAATTCTTGGGCTATTTATGTCATTATTACAAATATAAAACTCATAATCACAAGTATATGTGTGTGAAACAATGTTATTTTGTCAAATGACATTATCTGCATTTACATGCACACTTTTTTAATTCTGATTACAATTTTGGGACAATTGCATACATGGGATGTACTGCAGGCTAATCTAAAATAGTCTGGTGTTTACCTGCACCGACACACTTAATAGAGACACCTGTGTGACATGCACCAAAGTCATGAATACGTCACATGTTTAATCTTGTTTTTTTTCTTTCCCACCCTCATTCCATGAAGTCTGTTCTGCCTCTGATTGGCTCTGATACTAATATTCGGACAATTTCCCCCTCTGCACTTCAGTTTTGGTGTGGAATGATAGACAGAAAAGAATAATATTTGTTTTTTTTGTGAGGTAACACGGTTACCTTTCACCACCAATTTGTGGTTCATACTCTAGTACTCAAGTGAATGTTACTGCCAAATTTTTAAGAAATTCCCTGAAGGCGTTCTTCAGATATTGCATTCAGAAGAATAGGACTGATGGATAGGACCGATGTGAGGTCATAGTGACCTTGACCTCTGACCTTTGATTAACAAAATCTACTCAGTTCATCCTTGAGTCCATGTGAGCTTTTGAACCAAATTTGAGGAAAACCCGTTGTGTCTTTCCTAAGATAACTCGTTCATAAGAATGGGAAAGATGTGAGGTCACAGTGACCATGACCTCTGACCTTTGGCCACCAAACTTTGTTGAAGCCAAGTAAAAAATAAAATTGCCAAATTTGAAGACATTCCCTCTAGATGTTTCCCAGATATCGTGCTCACAAGCATTGGATGATGTGAGGTGAAAGTGAACCTTGACCTTTGAACCCCAAAATCAAATCTGTTCAAAGGGAAATGTTTGTGCCAGAATAAAAAAATTTCAAGGCGTTCCTGAGACATTGCGTTCACAAGAAAGGGGCGGGTGGATAAGGACAGACGTGATGTCATAATGACCTTGACCTCTGATCTTTACCAACATCTATACACGTCATCTTTGGATCCAAGTAACATTTGTGCTAAATTCGAAGACGGTCCCTCAAAGCGTTCTTGAAGTATCGCGTTCACGAGTATGGGTTTAATGTGTGGTGACAGTGACCTTCGACCTTTAACCACCAAAAAAAAACGTTTATGGTTGGTACCAACTGAATGGCCAGCCAAGTTTTAAGCAACGGACGGTGTGACGGACGGGTCGACAACCCGAAAAAAATAACGCCTCGGGCTATCACCGGCACGGAGGCATAAACATGCATCACTTTCTGTTGGTGTAGAAGATACATCTGTTTAGTTAACATTCACTCCCGCATAACAACATCAAAATCACAGAGAAACGTTGGATCAAGTCGGATTTTAATGCACCATGTACATATTCATGATTCCTCATTGTTGTCGAGACACCACCGACGTTTTTTTTTTTTTTTTTTTTATCTGGTAAGCGATCACGTGTATTTTAGCACACTTGCGCTTTAGCATCAGTGCTAACACACAAGTGAGTGGGGATGTAGATTAGGATGGTCATCTTTGGCCGTTGTAGCCGTTGAATTAACAACAGAGGAGTACACCGTTTATATTAATAGTTTTACAGAGTTGCTCGCTCAGAGGACTCCTGATGTTGAAATTGCATCTAGAGAAATCAGTTTGTGTCTGACTTTCTCTTGTAAGTGTGAAACTATTTCCTCGGGTGAGAAGATCATTCCTGAAACATGTTTATTTTTTTTCTTTGCTGATGTTTTAACTTTAATTAGTATGAGGAAGCAAATAATGTGACTTTAAACGTCCTTTAACAACCTTTGCAGTTATGAACAACTTCACTTTCTTCAAATTGTCCTTGTCAGTCAGCAGTCAGTTCAGTTGAGTGCTATTTAGCAGCACGCCTACTTACGTGATGTAAACAGTATGTAAACAGTTTTACACTTAAATAAAGTATAACGGTAAACATTATACAAAATGCAGCCCCATTCAGTGTCACTGAGGAAAGTTGCCAAAGAAGAAATAAGATCAAATTCTTTGCTGATCCCAACACCGTTTATGTCATTGACTGCTGAGCAGTAAGACGTTAAGCCCTCCAAGGTGAAGTCTTTAATCTGACACAGTTTAGATACCCACAAGAAAATACTCAGTGTGGTGCACAAATCTTTATGTTTTCATATGAACACTGGTTTGTGTTGCAGTGTGACAATGATCATATTGTCTCTGAAAGTCTGCCTGGATATTTCCTATGTATTATGTATCTACTAAAAGTATAAATATTAGGGATATCTTCCTGATCTTGGGACCCTGCCCTTTGCCTATAATGTTTGTTTAAATGGTCTCAAACCTTAAAGTATCCGTTCACTAAAATCACCCAAAAAGATTTCCCATTTAGTGATAAATAGCCATGTAACTAAGCAACATTTTCTTTGCAGACATAACTAAAAAAAAAAAAATCGACCAACTCTTCTATTTGAAAAACTCCAGCAAACCAAGGAAATAAACCTTTTTTTTTTTTTTTTTTTAAACCTGTTCAAATGTATCTGCAAAGCCATATTGCTGATTTTCTTTTAATGCTATGTCTACCAAAAATAAAACTCACTTCATCTTTATTGGCAAAAATGAGTTTTTTTGTGCTTTATGTGAAATTACCTTTTAAATATGCTCATCGGTACCTCAATCTGTTATTTTAAAATGTATATTACATTTACTATGAAAAATCTATAACATGAGAAATCTTGTACCAGGATTCATCTCATTAATTGGCTTCATGGAAATACTAGTTAATAATAGTTTGTACATTCATATACAGCTGTTGTGTTAAGTCTCTGTGTGTTACAGAGTGGTCTGATATGATGATGAACCTTCCTCTGAGCTGCTCTGCAGTAGTGGCTGTCTCTCTCCGTAGCTCAACACCCCCTTCCTCCTCTGGTTTCGCTTCCACTTCCTTCGTGCAACAACAATCACTGTGGCGAGGATGGAAGCGATCACAGCCCCGAGAAGCCCGGCTCCCAGGAGCCACGGCCAGATCTGTTTGGCCTGCTGGAGGTAAGGCGTCACGAACTCCTGGACAAACCTCTGGCCTGTGGTGAGACGGACAGGGTGAGACAAGTGTCACATAAAGTTGTAGAAAAGCACATTTACTAGATATGTTTGCAGTTATGCACTGACCAGGGTCCAACAGGTAGGCATACTCGTATCCTAGAGCTTTGTTTGACAGGAAATATTCTCCGTTTCTGTAGACGGGCATGAAGGGCACCATGTAGTAGCCATCGTTATGGCCAATAGCGGCATTGGCACGTGGGTAGCTGGCCCGAAGAGGCTGGTGTAATCTGAGCCAGCGCTCGAAGATGCTAGAGAAGACAAGTAAAGAACAAAAGAGGGAAATGATGGGGAGATGAAAAACAAAACGGGATAATAAGTTGGAAAACTTTCAGTACATATTCTGAAGCTCATTCAACAGGATGTCTTAAAGATAACATAAATGCAGATTATTCTCTTGTCCTCAGATTTCTTTTACATTCTCTGTCTCCTATTTGCTAATTTAAAGAAAAGTCATCTTTTTTTGTCCCTCTGCTTTTACTCAATACTGCTTTCTCTTTTCCCCTCAGCTATAAAATGGCAGACAATCTGGTTAAAAGAAATAGCATTATGTAACAATAATGCCTGCACTTTACCTTTATGCCACGAAAGGGTTGGTGTCTGTGAGTGTGTGTTACTGTACCTGTCAATGAAAGCATGGTGCAGCAGGAATATGGGGTCGTTGGCTGAGCCCTGGACTGAGGACATGGAGCCGTTCATGTAGATATGCAGTGAGTTGTGCATGGAGCTCTGGCCTGGATCTACAATTCCTGTCTCCGGACTGGCAAAACCTGGAGGAGACAGGGTGAGTAAGAACAAGAGTACACAAGAGCACAACTAACAATGATGGTTACTGATGTGAAGAGAGGGGAATGGGAAGATAATACACGGAGGAGGGAAAACAGAAAATGATGTCGAGGTTTACATGTGAGAGTTTGAGAGATATTTGTCAACGAGCTAAAGGTACAATATTTAAGATTTTTAGTTCAAAACATTAAATTAAATTAACTGCAATTATCCATCGAATGTGAAGAAATAGAAATGTTGACATTATGTCAAAGAAGTCTATATATTGTGTTGCAGAGGCTTCCAATCATAGCATGTATCGTAATACCACTTTGCACCAGAAGGTGGTACAGTACACTCACCGTGTTCACATGTTAAGTTTACTGTTGATCGATGGGCGGTTCAGAGCAGTTAGAATCAACGTATGTGACCAGCTAAATTAGCTCGTAGCAATGTTTACTAATTGCGCCTTTGGGAAGGAAAAAGAATAGAACAAATAGAAACGTGTTTTTCAGCTCCTCCGTTCTACTAAAGAATTTAGCTTCTAATTTATTTCAAAAGTACTGAGATGCTGGGGCATCATCTTAAATACACTTGACATTTTAACAGTGTTTCAAGTGCCCTTTCACATATATTTGATATCATTAAAATATAAATGTTTTGCACATTGAGAGGAGACTCACTGTAATTAAAACTAGTGAAATGCCCCCGACTGTGGAAGCAATAATTTGTGATAGAGCTGAATATCTCTGAGTGACACATGTAGAAACTATTACTAGTCATACTACTAAGGTGGACAACAACTATTAAGATCAAGCAACAAAATATTGCTTATACACCTAGAAAATAGAATTTGTCATTCCCATGTGAACGTTTTAAAATGTCATGTTTTAGTTGGATGTATTGTGTTTTATTGGTGTATATATTACTTCCAACTTGTTTCTTAGTGTTTCCAGGTTCATGCCTGTGTATATGTCTTCATTTGAGCTTGCTGTACTCCTTTGATATTTGTACATTGAGACAAACAAATGTAACTATTTCTAACCTGGTGTAAATCTAATGGGCCAATGCTTATTCACTAGATTAGACAGATTAAGTCAGATTTAGATTCAGTGATTGAGCATGAAAGAGCTGTAAAACAAATGTGTGTGTGTGTGTGTGTGTGTGTGTGTGTGTGTGTGTGTGTGTGTGTGTGTGTCCACCACTCCTACCCTCGAGGACATTTCGAAAGCTCCTGTTGGCGAATCGGTCCATGGATTCCGTCTCGTACTCAGAGAGGCTCACGGTGAAGTCAACATCAGCTGTTGAGGGGAGTCTTGACATGCGGTTTCGATCATGGTTGCCGGGGTTACGCAAAAGTGGACCTTCCCCGGTGGTGTTACAAAGTGCCTCTCGGCTGTTATACTCCTCTGGCTGCGTGCAGATCACCTACATATGTATACATACAAACATGCACACATTTCTCGAGTTTTTGAACCCTTATAAAGCTTCAATATGGGTTTTGTGAAATTACTCTCAGACAAGAATGTTGACTTTTTTACTGTGAATCGGGGACTGAAATAAACATGAGAGGAAAATCAAAATACAGCAACAAATAGAAACTGACATGATAATCTGTTGTTTGCATAAAGTATCCTGATGTTTCTACTTGTATTATGGGCATTGATAGGTATTAGTTAAGACAAATGAACTGATGTAAAACCCACAGCAGACAGTGATTGCTGGACTAAGTACATGAAACAAAGACTTTCTGATGGATTCCTCTAAATTTTCCCTCAGAATAGCGTTGCTGTCATTGATATATTTTTTTACAATGTTAAAACAAATCCTCTGAAATAGGATTTTATTTTTTTATTTTCTGGATTAATTGAAAATGAAACCTTTTAAACAAAAGGGGGATTTTCAACAAAATCTCAAACTTCTTTGGATTACCGGGATAAACAGAATTTACTGGCAGCGTGACATGGAAACAAACCAAGGCTTTGTTTTACAAGGAAAATAATTTTCAGTTTCGTAACAATGGATGAGAAAGATTTGCTTATTGACCTACACATAGTCAAACATGTATTTTTCCACTCAGAGACACACACACACACACACACACACACACACACACACACACACACACACACACACACACACACACACACACACACACACACACACACACTCGCAGTCAGAGTGAGTCCATCGATTTCTCTTACCTTCCACGAGGAGAAGACAGAAGCAGGGCTGATGAGGTTGGGATTGAAGGAGTTGCGTCCACCCATCAGAGCATCTGTGCACACCTCACAGGACTGGGCATCCCTCCAGTCCCAGTATGGGATGGTGAAGTTAAAGTCTCCTGTCAGCTTCCTTATCTCGTTCTCCCAGTGAAGCAGGTAGACTCTGTGCCAGGGCAGAAATGCTGAAGATTCATGGGCAAAGTCTATGTCAGCCCATACATTTCCTGGCCCTCCCAAGAAGGCATCTCGGGACACGTAGTAGTGCATCCAGACAAACAGGTCGTAGGTGTTGATCTCGGAGAACATGGGGTTCTCACCATTTTCTCCCATCTCTGCTCTCGTTGCCGTGGCAATGACGTAGTCACTGCTGATGGTGTTTTTGGCCAAGTTCAGATAAGAGATAAACTTTTGTTGCTCAGCAGCTGACAGGGTCAGGATGTTCCTGCGCACCGATTCTCTGTACTCAGCACAGTTTGAACCCCAGTAACCGAACCTGCATTCGCCACAGTTAAAACCTCCATAGTTCCCAGCACAACGACACGTCCGGTTGAAGAAAGCTAAAGGCCAGCGTTCTCTGTCGTCAATCCCGACGTGAGGGTATTGGGGCCCGTGGGGCTCATCTGAGACCAGCACCTCTGTGCAGAAACCACGGCCTGATAGGGCGCCACAGGGTGAGCCGTCTCCATCCCACACTGGACAGCACTCTTTGGTTCTTAGTCCCTCTGAGTTGGCACATGGACGAGGGAATTGGCATAAACAAGTCCCAATGACCTGCAGCAGAGCCAGAGATATGCACAGGCTCCTCATGGTGAAAAGTCAGGGCCACTCCAGTCTGTTGAAAAGAAGGAGAACCTGTCACCCTCACAGACAAGCAGAGAATTACAGGATCACAAGTTCAGCCAAACTTGATCAAGAGATGGCTTCTTAAAGAACTGAAAAGAAGCAGAAAAACAACACAGTCTTGAGGTACATGTGTCTAAGTACACAATAAAACAATTTCTAACTTTTGCAGGTGTTTGAAACTTGAAGCTACTCTTCTAACCTACAATCTAACCAGCTACCAAACCTCCTCCACCCGCGCTCTCGTTCACCCAGCCAGCAGTCTCCTGTTCTCTCCCCTACTCGTTGAACTGTTTTAGGGGCTGTCCTCTGACAAAGTGTGATCTCATTGAGATCCCACGTACTCAGTAAGATACACACACACACACACACACACACACACACACACACACACACACACACGCACCCAACACACTCAGTTGCAAGCATGTGCACTCACACACACCATCACATGCCCAGGATAATATTCCTATTTTGTTTTGTCTTGAGACCAGCTGACCTCTGCTCCACTATACCTCAGGCAGGAAAGTGTGGATTTGTGTGTGTGTGTGTGTGTGTGTGTGTGTGTGTGTGTGTGTGTGTGTGTGTGTATGTGTGTGTTCGAACATCCCCTCCCCTTGGCAAAGTCTGGCCAGGAATTTATGCATGATCAAGTGTGTATGGGCTGCTGAAAGAGAACATTGCGAGATGTAAAATGACCGGAAGATAAGCATGTGAAAAACGGATATTTCACAGTAGATTACTCTAAATCAGGTCTCGTGTCCGTCTGACCTAAAAATCTGCAAGGTTTTGGTTTGGCCACTTCCTAGGTTAGTTTCTCCTTTGGCTGAAGGTGTAATGTTCAGCTTCATCAGTGCACTTCAATATGTTGCTGGAAGTGAATTGAACTTAAAACATTTTTTTTTTTTTTAAACTTTTGACTCAAATACGTAATGAAGAATCCGATAATCTCATGCACAACAATTCTGAGGAATACAATGCTGAAAAAGCACAAAACATTGATTAACACAGCTCCTCTATATTATTGTTTATAATGAGCAAAAGATAAAGTGTTAAACATGATCAAAGATGCCCTTTGTGGTGGTTAATAGTTAAATTCTTACAGTGATGCGGCTGGCAGAACCGCAGCATTAAATAAAGTATTGAAATATCAGCATTTCACAATAAAAGTTACATTATGGCACCAGCGCTGTTTGTGAATACTAAAGCTCCAAAATGCATTTGCAATAATGTAAGTCCAAATAGAGCCATAAGGAACATTATGATTGTAGCATGAGTTTATAGCTGAGATTTACCGAATCTAAACCACTTTGAGGATAAACAGTCAAAACATCTCTTACTCCATAATTGTCTCTCTCTGGTAAAGCTATGCTTTTATTACTTCATTTAATGGATTGGGATTCGGGTTTGGAAGCAGTTAAGGCTGCAGGCAGCATTTGCAGTACTGTCTGACAATAGCTGTCGTGCATGCTGATGAACTCATTTCATGCCACATAAATGAAAACAGGCAGAGGCAGTTTCTTGTTATTCCACTGCGGAGAGATAGAACTTATATTACTGAGAAAGAAAACAACAATTTATGGAGACGGCACCACACAACAAACGTTTAATGTCGCTGAGATTTTACAGTGATGAGGATGAAAAGTGAGCATCTTACTCTCTGAGAGAAAAAGTACACTATAATAGGTGATGTGGTTGTTCTGCTTTTTGTGTTTTTGACAAAGTGGACACAAAGGAGATGAACACACATGAAGTCAATGTTGCCAATAATATACAGGCAATTATGTTGAAATTATTATTAATCTGTATAATGCATAGTGAGTGAAATAAAGGGACAATTAGCTGTATCATCTAGATTTAGATGTTTTACTTGAGTAAAGGTATATAATGTAAACATTACTATTGTTATTATTACTTATATTAATGATTGCTACATTTTTCTATAAGCTATACTATTTACAGCTACAATTAACTATTCATTGGTAGTTTTAGTTATTCAAATATATCTTTCTTTGTAAGTTTAGACGGGTATTGGAGATTGAAGGAGCAATTAAGTTGTTTTTTAGTAATAAATACTGTGTATGAACATTAATATAAAATAATGAGTTTCTAACAATGTTAAAAAAAATACTTTGAGAAGCATAATTGTGTGTCAAAGATTTAAAAAGTCATGGTTCATAATGAGTCTTTGATAGAATCCTCATTATATAGACTACACCTCATGGTGCATCGTGACGATCATCTGCACAATACACAGCATGCGGAAACAGGAGGAGGAGGGAGAGTGTGGGAGACTTTCCTCGTTGCCTCCTCGGGTTCCGCAGACTAGCACAGACGGGCTCAGGGCAGAGAGTCATTTGCGCAAGCTTCAGGATCACAAGCTGGTCACATGCTGCCGTAGCCGGGCACGGGATGGAGCTTATCTCGCTGCAGGAACGCAGTGGAGCGCACAGGAATGACCATCACAGGATAAACCCGTCCGCAGGGCTCCTCAGAGAGAGAGAGAGAGAGAAAGAGAGAGTAGAGGCGGGGAGCCAGACAGACTGTATGTGTGTGTGTCTTTGAGAGACGTATGTTTGAACTTACTGGGAATTTCACCTCCTGTAAGGCTCTGAAGTTTCAGCACTTCACACTAGGAACTCCTGACTATTTCAGCAACCACGTGATATTTGCCGGTGATGCTCGAGTCTTTTTAATGAAACTGCCCTTTTTTGTTTTTGTTTCAACCAGACACAAGAGGGCAGTATTCGCCGTGTGTTGCCTGAAACAGGTGAACACCACAGGGAAACTGCTCATCTGAGTTACTGCACGCAGTCGGACTCCTCCTCATCAGTTGTAATGAGACAGCAGAGGAGGCAGATCACTGGCAGATCACTGGCAGATCACTGGTAGATTACTGGCAGATCACTGGTAGATCACTGGCAGATCACTGGTAGATTACTGGCAGATCACTGATGAATTGACCAGCTGGAGGTGTTTCTTTCGGTTACTCTCCTTGTTTCCATTAGAGAAACCTTATGCATATTAAAATCCAACCTGCTGACCTGCACAGATGAAAGATCAAGCTGCCTGATTTCTATTACAGGGAAGAGACAGACTGTAATTTGCACATTGTTGCCCACGGAGATAATTCGTCTCCTTAACTGGAAAATCTGGAAGAAAATCAAAACATTGTTTTTCAGAAAACAGACCTTTACCTTAACTGGTTTTGTTCTCTATGAAACATCTTTTAAAAGGGAAACAGGGCAAGTGATGGACAAAGAGAAGTGTTGGTCTGTTGGTCATCTATGTGGTTGCCTGCCCACAGTCCTAGAGATGGACACAGGGTAGCCAATAACCTCCTGACCTATGACCCCTATGCTCCTCATCTGCATCTAGACAGTAAGTGAGGCACATAGATGGGTAGATACAATAGAGCTGAAACACTTAGTGGATTAGTTCAGCAGGATATGAACTGGCAAATCTTTTGGTAATCAATAATCGAGAGATTCTTTTAATTCATTTCGAAGAAAATACACATTGAAGCTCATGTGCGAACATGTACTGCTTTTTTCTTCTTCTGTAAACTGAATATCTTCGTACTTCAGACAGAACCAGGCATTTTCACTCTGGTGGCAGTTTTGCAATTTCTACAAATTAAACAATCAATTAATTGTGAAAACTACTGCTAGATTATATGCAATAATGAAACTAGCTGAAAACTAATGTAGACAGACAGATTTTTGTACTTTAAGTGTGATATATTTGTTACAGAGACTGAGCAAATTTGTCATTCCTGCAGAGTGAAGCTCCCACACTGCTGCAGCCTCCCCAGCCTGTGTGCTGTCGCTGATAGTCAGAAACGCTGTGACAGCTCGTCAACCTGTGCTGACAGTTTACATCGACGCTGAGGCTGCTTTTAGTTTGTATGTGCCCAGACTCTGGAACAGCCTGCCTGCGGATTTGAGGACAAACACTCTAAAACTCTTGAAAGTTTCAATTTGCATTTCTCTGCATAAAATGTGAAAAAAAAAAAAAAAAAACATATACATATATTACACACTGAACCCACATCTGTGTCAGGCTTGTCTTTTGATGGAGATTCCTGTCATTATTTTCTTTGTAATCATTTTATAATTAGGTATAGATCTGCCAAGGAAGTGAGTTTTTCAATAGCGTTTCAACTTATTTCAACATTTTTGCAGAGTAGAGTTGCATAATGTTGAAGTATGTGGACAGATCTGTCTGTTGTGTCAAAATGTCGCATGGATATTTTTTCGATGGCAGCAAGTGACCCAATTTTAACAAACTGGGAAAGATTTTCAAAAGGTTGGGCCTATAGAAAACCATAGTTTGAATGTTTTCCACATATGTATCATAAACTTGATGTTTAACTACCTTAAAACAAAAAGTGACCTGAAGATCCGATCTTCATTTGGTGAATGAAGGAGAAATGACATTACATGAGTGGATGTTCCCTCACTGATGTCCTGGTTCCTCTGTTGGCATTAGGCGGTTGTAGCGGTTTTCTTTTTCTCTATTTGTCCTTCTTAGAGTGGGAAAATCACAGACATGTGACAACCCTGTAAATCAGCTATGTGTTTATGGCAACCATGGGTATCCACTGTTTTTTTTTTAAATACCATTGAATAATTGATTTTCCGACTGTGACGCTGAGTCTGTTGTGCTTGCGATATGCGGAGGAGTGTGGTAAAAAAGAGATTTTTACCCTATGGATGTTAATCGCGTGTGAAGCAGACTTTCACACAGTGACAAACTGATTACACAACCACACATATAGAGTGCAGGTATGTTTCATGGGGTGCCCTTTCTTCTTGGCGATTGTTGAGTCAATGTAATTTTATTTTCCTCCAATCAGGGGACTTATCGCTCTGTGATGCACTCAGCTGCAGCCCACAAACTCTACTCAGCAGTGTCTGTGTCAAACTGTGCACATACACCGCGCTAACTGGATGATTTCCATTTATCATGTCACTCAATCCAATTCTCCATCATTCGACACACTTCACTGTAACACATGCCGTCGATTTGTCTCAGTTTCATCAATATTAATTCCCTTATTGATCCACATTTGCATCAATCAAGTTTCAAGTGTCCCTCTTAGTGATTAATGAGTTGGATGTGTGTGTGTGTGTGTGTGTGTGTGTGTGTGTGTGTGTGTGTGTATGAGAGAGAGAGCGAGCGAGAGAGAGAGAGAGAGACTGATTGCTTGTTGTTTTTTTCTTTTACTACAAAAGTGAGATGTTTCCATGGAAATGTGACCTCAGATCATTGTGGCATTTTAATCCCTCCTAAACAGCTTTATTCAGGATATTAAGGACATCATGTGATGTGACAACAGATCCGTGAGTTTACATCTGCTTGCCTTATGGATATCCGTGTGAGGAATCAAGGAAATACCTAAAAATGCGTGTGTAGGGATTAATTTTCACATTACGTGAGATATTTAGTTACACAATTTACAAGTAACATGTATCTGTTGTCAGATGACGGATCTGTGAGCTCTGAACTAATCTCTGAGATCTTAACAAGTGTTAATTTAGATTTAAGATGGGTTATATGGTGAACAGATAAAGGATCATAGTACATCCAAGTTCAGAATTTGGAGCCTCCAAAATAAAAAAATAATAAAAATATCCAAAAGCGTCTGTTTCTTTTAGCTTAATCTGCAGCACATCTGGTAAAATATTATCGCCATTTGTGTCCTATAATCCATTGTGGGGCAGTCATTTTTTGTAAGGGAGCATTCAAGTGACTGTCAACCATGTTGTGTGTGTGTGTGTGTGTGTGTGTTACACTTGTGCATATGGTCATCGGTCATTGGTAAATACATGACATAACCGGGATCAAGGAAAAAAGATCCCTGCAAGATGGAAATACTGGTAAATTCTAGTGTTCTTATTTGCAGCCGGATTATGATGTTAACGAAAGAACTTTACACACAAGTGGAAATTACATGCAATATAATTGATTAAACCCCCAGATCAATACCCCTTAAATGTTAAATAATCCAGCTTTTGTTTATTTAATGCAATTTTATTCATTTTTAGCCAAAGCTCAAGAAGAATTGAGACAAAATGTTGACTGATGAATCTACAGTGGGAGGTCTACATTTAAGAACCAAGAGCAACAAGAAGTGATTACACCCTTCAGTAGTACGATTCTCTTGTTTTATCTCTTAATAGTTGGCGTGTCTGCCTTTATCTTTGGTGACAGATTCGATCCTCCTGGGCATGCATGATACCAGCCTCGCACAAATCTGTGGATAGATGTTCTGCCATTTTTCACAGACGATTCTTTCTGGCTTCTCTTTCCTGTAGGGGCTACGTTGTTCTGTCTTTCACTTTAAAATACTCCAAAGGGCTTCAACTGAGATCAAGTAAAACTGTTTGCCTTTTTTTTTTTTGTCTTTAAAAACTCTGGTTGTGTGATTGTTGCGGTGGGTTTGGGATCAATGTCATTTGAAAAAAAGCTTTCTCCTGACAAGCTTCTTGAAACCGATAGTTGTGATTTCATTTTCATTCAGTTTTTGGGCATGCACTCAGAGAACCATGAATGAATTTAATTTACTCCTTTTGCACTCAATCTGTGCCCACCACCTCCCTTTTTCATGGCTGACAATTCCTGGACCTCATCAGATCCAAACTAATTTATGCAGGTTTCATCTGGCCAAAGATTGTTGTATCAATATTCTTTAGCCTTCTTTTCATGTTCTTTGGCAAAGCTTAATGTCCCAGTTTGCACCATTTTGTGAACAAAGGTTTTCTCTTTGCGACCGTACATGAAGGTTAACTTCATACAATGCCCTTTTCATAATCAGAAGCACTAACCATCTGTATATTAATACAAGAGTGCGTATTGTGTGTCATTTTTCAAGGACAGCTACTTCACCTTCTCTTATTGGTTGCGTGATTGTTGCCTTTCCTCCATTGCTGCCACTATAACTATTTATTATCTTATTGCTTCTGTATGCTGCTGTAGCGAAAAAAATTTCCCCTCCGGGATTAATAAAGTAACTACCTAACCTAACCTAGCCTATGAAGTCTCACAATCAGGCTTCTTGCATGTTCAGGCAGTTTCTCATCATCTAGCATTAGTTGCAATGGTCTCAAGGTGATCTCAGTTTTGTTGCACTGAGGTTGTCTTTTGGGGCGCACGTTTTAAATGTAGTCTTTCTAACCTGATTATTTATGACTCTACATAAGCATAAAGATCGGAAAAAAAAAATCAAAGAAAAATCGAAAAAAGATTATACAGTTTTGGAAGATTTACCATTTTAGTGACTTTACATGGGGATGTACTCAGTTTTATTTTGTATTGTATACATATATATATATAGCTATAGGATTGGCATTCTTCAAGTAGTGGAATGACATTATATTACAAGGTTTATACTGACCAGTTTATTGAAAATAAAAAATGCATTGCCACAAACTCGGCCTGGGGTCTCTCTGGCGCCCTTGAGAATGTCGGGCCCAGGGTCGCTTGTCCACATTGCTCTTTGGTGATTCAGTTTTGCAGATTTTTACCCCCTTTTGTTTTTTGTGGCCCTTGAAGACCTAAAAAGTGGAATATACAACATTGTCTCTAAAAGAAACACAGACTATCACACGTGCTCACACACATATCATTTATAACATTGTGTGAGTGCCTGAGTCTGTTTATGTGTCCATGTGAACGCTTATGTTTGCTTGTCAACCCATGTGCTTCTGTCAAAATAATCTCCGAAAATTGAAGAGGCTGCGAGAGATAGAGGTCAGGGTTAGTAAGGCTATCACTGCGTCAGCTGCGTCCAGCCTGCATGTGTGTGTATGGAAATCATCGTGTGAATGTGTGTATGTGTGTGTGTGTCTGTGTGTGTGTGTGTGTGTGTGTATACTTATGTATGTCTATGCTCTTTTTATGGTCTACTAATCCCAAATGCGTTTGGCTGGCAAATTAATCCAAGCCTCGTCATTGCCAAGCTCTAAACCCGTTTCTATCCCATACTCCCAACTCCCTGTCCCCCCACCTGGATCCCTCATCCTTCCCAGGCTTCTCTCTATCAGTTTCTATCTCCAGATGGTATCTTGGGGCTAGGTGTGATGTAGAGAGAGGGAGAGAGGGAGAGAGAAACAGACAGAGAGCGATAGAGAGGGTGGATGACCTGTGACGCGAACAGAGCCTTCTCATTGGAGCGTGTGGCGCGGCAGGGAGAGAGAGAGAGAGAGAGAGAGAGGGCGAGGAGAGGGGGTGTTCATTTGTTGCCATAGTGAAAAAGTGGATTAACCACCGCGAGCATGATGCCCTGATGGACGCGTGAGGGATGCTGTGCTTCTCTAGTAGCAGTCACCTGTCCTGCAAGCAAAGGTAGGCTCCTGTGTGACTCCAACTTCGATTCTTTTGCATTCTGGGAGGGGAATTCATGCACTGACATGATCGGATTTCAAATTTCTCATGCATTTATTTTTCCAAAGCCACTGGAGCTCGTGTATAAATAAGCATGCGTCTCAAAGTAAGACACTTCCGCGGATAACCCCGTTACGTCTTAAAAGCCCATTTAAGGGTGTAAACCAACCAACCAAAAACATTTTTAACAGCTTACTCTGATGAGAAACAAGGAGATAATTAGGACCTAATAGCACGTTATTATTATTATTTATTTTAATCTCCATTTGCATCTGCTGCTATAAGTCACATTTCCATTGTCCCCAGGGTTGAGAGAAGCCCAAAAAAGATGGAAAGAGAGGTTTTCATAAGATTCAACATGTTTTGAGTGTAACTGTACTGTTGACAAGTGTATCCTATGAAATAATACCCTATTATTATACAGGCTGCATTTTTTTTTTTTTTTTTTTTTTTTTTTAAGATCAAATGAAAAGAATTACGCATTTGATTTAAATTAAGCTAAATAACAAAATACAATTAATAATACAGAATCCAGTCATTTTTCTTGCAAGACCTAAAATAAAATACCCCATCGTTGCTGGTAGTCGCAGTCACTGCCCCTGTTACATGGCTGGAGACGTTCTCAGTGCAGCATGATGTTTTCATTAGATTTGTATTGATTTTTTTTTTTTATCTTTATTGATTGGATCTCAGTGACTCTTTTGAGTGGGCGCCACCCAGGCGAGGCTGTATAGGTTAATGGCTCTTTACTCCTGTGACCGCTATGAAACTTAAAATGAATGTTATCGACCTCCTCCAGTGCATCGTTATCCCAGCCCACAGTGTCACCTCTGATGTTTATTTGATCAGAGAGAGAGAAGAGGTGCAGATCGTCCACCTTCAACCTACATGTTAAGGACTACTAATACAGTGTGTTTTCAATTTGTGGGATTTGCATCTGTTTCTGATATTTAAAAAAAATGGGAATTTACAGGCACCCGAGAGTGCAGGAAGTAAGAGAATAGAAGGACAGAAAGAGAGATGGACACCAGGGGACATCGGACGAAGAGTGCGTGTGAGACAGAGAGAAGACAGAAAGTTAGAGGCTGGACACACAAATCAATACATCTTGACCACCACAGTGTTTTGTTCGCTGTGTATGTTGTTTCGCTCTGTTAGTCCCTCTGCTGGTGGGACTTAGTATTGTCCGCTTAAATCGCGTACAACAGCTTTGGTGATACATACATAACGTTGGTCATATCAACAAGTGACTCTCCCGGGCTATTTAGATATTTGAATCGACAACAGGAAATAGCGTGACGTCGCCTGCTCTCATTGGCTGAATCACGCTCGGACCCTGTAAAGGTGTTACGTAGCCCAGTTGGCGAGAAACTGAAGGTGAGACGTTTTAGGTCAGAGGAAAGGGAGAAAATACACTTCACCGAAATTATTGCGTTGTGCGCAGTAGCGTCTAACTTCTGCGCAGGGAGCCTCTTTATGCTCGTTGATAAATGTGCAACCAGCAGTGTAGCATGTAAACGAAGCGAATCAATTGAACACGCATGGATTTATTATTTATAACAAAAAAAACCTTTACAGATAAACTTCGTTGCTCCATCGTTTATGATATCAAACTCAGAAATAGGCCAGGCTAAAGGAAAGGCGAGCCGACTGGACACACAATAAACCTGTTGTCCTTTAGGTTCAGACTCCTGTCGTCTGGCTGCTTTTAGATTCTTCCAGCAAGGTTTTTCAAGTGTGTTTCAATTTTTTGGTCATCACATAAAGTAGGTATAGGAGGATAAGGCGAGATGAATGAGGTGCAGGAAATGCTCCAAAAACAACAACAACAACAAAAACTGAATGACCCACAGGCACATTGTCTTAATCATAATGGAGCAGTGACGGGATGGAAAGGGAGAGGAGTCGGGGTAGATTGGAAGGAAATTGGGAAGAAGGGGAAAGTAGAGACAAATGCTGCATACATGTATAAAGATGGAGAGCAGGAGATGGGCAACGAAGAGAGGATAAGAGGAGATGCGGGATGGGGGGGGGGGGGAAGGGGCTGAGGGGAGGAAAAGGGGTGGATGAAGCAGAGAGGTGTTTGGAGAGAGGCTTCAGGTGTGCGTGACTGGAAAACGGAGGAAGCTGCACAGCGATCAGAGGCAGCTTTGGGGTGTTTGACATTGGACTACACGCCGTCGGCGGTGGCGTTTCTGCGCGGCAGCAACTTGCACCATAATTAACCCCCGCGACGTCCGAGACACACACAGGTCCCCCATAAGGTAAGGCGTACTGTTTCGCAGAAATGAACCGTGAATGAAAGACCACCTTAATCCCTTCATTGGAGATTTATTCCGTCTCCCCCACTCTGCATTCTGCTCAGGGGGATTTTTGTCGCACTTTACTGTTCTTGCAATATTCCCGAAAGGGACTTACTTCCAGTGAACATCTGGGCTAGTTCTCCTTGAATTATGTTATAAGGTGACATGCCGTCATCTAGTTTATAGGAAGCAGCCGGTTGCGCTGATGTTATTGGAGATACCGTCATGTCAATAAGACAGAAAAGGATCAGCGAAGCCGTTGTTCATCGGTGCACGCTGTAGCCGTGTTCATTTCAGACGTTGTCTCTGTCATCTCGTGATCGTTCTCTCTGGATAAATCGTGTGCGTTTGGTTCAGTGCAAATGATTTCTCTCCTTTTGCGGTTGACGGATGCAGCGCTGCGCCAGTCATTGTTGCCGTCTCTGGTGTTTTTTTTTAATTTTTTATTTATTTTTTTAATTTCTCCTTGGAGAGAGGCAGTTTGACCAGACGCTGTACATCAGGGATTAATTAGAGGCTTGCAAATTGCCACATCAGTAAATTGATGACTTTAAATGGATGTTGTAGGATTGGGACTGAAACCACATTAGATTAAAAAAAAAAAAAAAAAAAAAAAAAAAATGTAAAGTACAATGAGGTCGCTGATAGAACGCAACCAGTGCTGGCTGCAAGTCCCTGTGACAACGTTGCATGATAAGTGATTTAAGGTCACAGCATGTTTGAGGGAGTTATGAAAGGCTGCTGTCACACCTTGTGTGATGTCGCTGCAGCAGGTAAAGTCGTTATTGTGTTAGCACTCCCTGATGACAATGAATATCCGTGCATCACATGGGGTGTAACACTATCACGGGGAGCCTATAGTCATCAGTACCCAACCGCAGGCTTACACCGACCTACTTCTTGGCTATCTGTTGTAGGTATTGGCTTGATTACTATCGTTGGATTCAGACAGTATTTTATGACGCTTGAAAAGGTCATTCACTATGTTATTTATTTACTAATTTGTTTACAGTAACTAGATGGACTGAGAAAATTGTAACGGGCTGTAACAAACCGTTATAAAGCAACACACACGCACACAAAAATGAAGGTACAAATCTGAACACATGCTCGAAAACATGCTCGATCATGTTGTTTCCTGGGGCTGGTGCAAAAAATAGTGTCTGTCCACTTGGGAACAAGATGGAGACACATTGTCACAAACCCACTCAACAAAAACCTTTCCTGAATGACAACAACAACAACAAAAAGGCAGTATGACCCATTTTATTTGCTAGTAAATAATTTGAGGAGCACTTTGATGTCATTAATTGTTAGTGTGTTTCTCCTTGAATATTCATGCCCTTGAGGATTCAACTATGACCGGAAGACATTATACCATATACTCACAGAAAGACACGGAAATACTCCATTATCTAGAGATGTGTATATCTTGTACTTGTTAACACTCTTATGCTGATATGCTGGCACATGAGAGAAGTACACACATTAGGAGGGTGATAAAAGAACAGTCCTCCTCACTTTTGAATTGATGTGGGCGATTGCATTCATTTGTGAATGGTGTACAAGGCGCCCGTGCTTTTTCCATTATATTTATATGTCTATGTGTATGAACATGTGTGCTGTGAATCAGTGCAAGTCAGCTCACTGATGTAGATTTTTCTTGGGATTCTTCCTTCGCCACTCATTTAACCAGTTAATGTGTGCAGTCAGTGGAGTTACTGCAGTCCAAGACAAACTGGCCAGTTGATGAAGAGAGCAACTGTAATCTATTTTGAAAAGTTCAGACGCCACCTCCAGCTCCATTAATAATGACAAGCACAAGTGTTTGTGCAATATATGGAAAAAGGTCGCGAAAATAGATGTATTTGTGTCCAGAGGATGCTTCTAAATCGAGTGTAATTGTTAAGTCCCTGTTTAATGTGCAGTAAATTAATTGCTTTCTCAACGCATAAAGCAGTTTGTAAGTAAAAGTGAAATTTACTGATTTAAAGTAAGAGAGGATGTTTGTTTCTGCCTGAGTTGAGTGTCTGTTTGTCTGTTGATAGGGAAGGTTTTTATAATGCCCTTGTGCGTGGTTTAGATAGAACTAAAGATATAAATGCCTAATGGCGTGTGTTGGATGTTTGTTTAGGGAATGAGGATTTGATTTTCTTTTCCTTTCAGCTACCGTTAGGCCTCCGCAACAAGGAAGCGACACAGAGGGGGAGCATGTCAGCGAGACACAGCTTGTATGTGACAGAGTGTGCATTGCAAATGAAACACCGGCTTCTCGGAGGGAGAGATAAAACATGTGGTGAAACAATTTTGGGGAGTGGAAAATGTGTCTGTGGATGTAATTGGCAGTTCGATTTTTAGTGAGAAGAGTTAAAATGATGTTTGAATCGTTAAACTAATGTGCCAGCGGATAACAGGAGTCAGAATTTCTAGTTGTTCGGTATTGACGCAGCAGTTAGCTCTGTTGCCGTCCTGACACTGTCACATTAATTACATTCAGTGAGACTCTCTGTCCTTTGATGCCTTTTTTTTATCGCTCTTGCCGGCCTCATCTGTTTCTTTTCTTATCTCCTTCTCTGTCTTCCTCTGCCCCCCCCCACCTTTCCCTTCATGTCTTTTCATCTAACAGCCTGTGCTTTCTTCCTTTTCTCTGTGCCCCTTTCATCCTTTATTTTCATATTTCACTTTACTCCCCCTTTATTTCTCTCTATCCCATCCCTATCTTCCCCCTTCCACGACTCAGCTAACCACCAACATCCCTGTCACGACCTTGATCTTGTTTTGCATAAGCAGTGGATGCCATCCTCTGCTGTTTGAACCGTCCCAGCTCCCCTGCTGTTTATGGTCAATTAAATGGCTCCATTGCAGTGTGAAGTAAAGTATTTGTACAGATCCAACATCAAGCAAATTATAAGACTTGCCCATTAATGCAGAGGAATGGCTACGTGAAAGTTTACTTGGGGATGAAGCTGATGTCCCCCCTATTCAGCTGACTGTTAAACACAGGACACTTGGTGGATCTTTTGTATCTTTTGTAGCCTGTGTCACCGTTTGAATCATCCACTTGCCCACATTTTGCAAAGGATTTCTTCTGTTGCATCGCCCCTCTTTGCACTTCATTAAAGGGAACCATTCTATTATTTATAATAACTAGACGCTTTTAGTCTACCTTCTTTCCTCGAACAGAAGAATGCACGTACAGTTTTTTGCCAAAGGATGTATAGCAGTCTCTGCTAAGTCTTGAAAACAATTTAAATTGTGATGATGCAAGGAGGCACAGCTTACAGAAAAACACCCGAAATGCACTATTATAGTAAGACCATGAAAGCAGTGGGAAAATTGGATATAACATACCCATACGTTTTAATTTGGTTAGAGTCGAGGGGCAGACACTTGAGGATTGACTTATGGTATGCTGATGAATTTTCTTTTGTTCTCATCACGGCTTTTTAACAGTGGAGTTAATCTTCGAGGACCAAAACGAAACGGCATTAGAAAGAAAAATGGGAGCGCTAGTGGTTTTATGTGAACTTGTTGGTGTCATCGCTTTACAAGTGAGTGCTGTATATAATTTGTCAGGCAACAATTATTCACAGCGGCTGTGAGGTGTGATACGATGTTGCACTTGTGTTACTGATCTCATGTTGACACAGTGGTGACCATGGTGACTATGCTCGGTGACAGTTATTTAAACCTACTCCTCAAGAAGAACAGGGCAAAGCAGGAAAGCTTGGCCACTCCGTTCAGATATGAAGAGTCCCGGTCTACAGCCAGTACTCTAGTCAGCACATTAAGCTTCGTTAAGAGAAAAATGTGGCTGCTCATTATTTTGGTACCAATAACAGCCAATGCATTGGTTAATATATTGTTTTCATTTGCTCGGTTTGCATCCACAAAGGAGCTCAGGCTTTAATCGATAATTTCCCCCACTTTCTAAAGAGCAGCTGACAAAAACATGATGTCAGTGGATTTGGGTTTTTGAGAAAAGTCACTGACCCTCATTTGTATCATGTGTTTGGATTTAATTTTAATCTGATTTTATTTAACCAAAAGTAGATGTGATCTGCCAACATGTCGGTTCATCTGAATACACATGAGGCCCATTATCGTTAGTAATTTGAAAATAAAGAGATTAAGCTATTAGATAAGCCTGTGTGGTTGGTGTTCTTGTGAAATCCAGCACCAGCTAAAATGCTCAAATTCTAACAGTCTTTTCTGCACACAGGTTTATGTGAATATGTCTGTCTGTCACTGTGGAGACCAACTCTGCCTCATAATTGGGGGAGTCTAGAGCTATTTCAGCCAATGAGACTTACATCAGATATTCTTTTGAATTTCCCAGGTTGCACTGCTGCACCTGTCTCAGCTGTTGCAGTGATGGTCCTACCTTGAAATCCAAAGGAAAGAAAGATCCTTCAGAAGAAAGGAATATACTGAAATCATCAATTTTCCGAAACTCCTCTGCACCACCAGCTCCTGCCATGGCCAGGGACAGTGTTCCTCGAGCAAGTAGTTTCCTGTGACGGCTCTACACAACCAGTCTGACATCTCCTTTGTTACCTTCACGGACCAAGATGATTCTTTGGCTGCTGCTAGTTCTGTCCATTTGGGTGGTACCCGATCACGCTGACTCAGCCCACTCCAATGAACGGCGAGTTGTAGCACACATTCCTGGTGACATCATCATTGGAGCGTTGTTCTCTGTCCATCATCAGCCTCCTGCTGACAAGGTAAATTTGTGTTTTTGTGTCTGTCCGCAACCTGGGTTGAGTTTTATAGAATTATAGGTCAGCTTTTGTGACTTCAACTGTAATCCTGTCAGGATTTGACAAATGGTAAATGGTCCATACTTATAAAGCGCCTTTTACCTTAGCTGTCCAAAAGCGCTTTCACAGTGTTTCCAGTTCAACCATCACACACGCACTCACACACCAATGATGACGAAGCTTCCGTGCAAGGTATTCACCGGGTATTGAACCGCCAATCTTATGATTAGTGGGCAATTGTACCATCTGAGCCACAGCCACCCCATTTGATCAAAAGTTAAAAAGATCAAAAGAAAATGTTGCAGAAATTAGTCATGGACAGAAAAAAATGTTGTTATAATTTTTGACCATCTATTGATCCGTGACTCATAATGTTACTCTGCTTATTAAGACCCAAAGAACACATTCAATTTGTAAAATGGTACCTCTGTGGGTCCATGAACATTCAAGCACCATTAGCTCCCCCAGAAACCAGTGGTCACCCACTGACATTTAATTTTTCCATGTCATTATAGATAATTGCAAAGAGTAAGAAATATCTCCTTAAAAATGTGTTCATCCAATTTGCTAAAACTATGTATAAAATATAGGGTCTGAATAATTGTGGATGACGACGACACTGAATGTCAGTTCAGTTTGACTTGCTTTAATTTCTTCCTCCACCCTGTCTGCTCAGGTACATGAGCGCAAGTGCGGGGCGGTGCGAGAGCAGTATGGCATCCAGAGGGTGGAGGCCATGATGTACACACTGGACCGCATTAACTCCGACCAGCACATCCTTCCCAACATCAGCCTGGGCTGTGAGATCCGGGACTCGTGTTGGCACTCGGCTGTGGCTCTCGAGCAGAGCATCGAGTTCATCCGAGATTCGCTGGTGTCCTCTGATGATGCTGAGGAGTGGGGTGGAGGAGGCCCTTGGGGAGGTGGAGGAGGCGGGGGACCGACGATCAAGTGTGCAGACCCCTCCGCCACTCCAATGCGGGGAAAGAAACCCATCGTGGGTTTGATTGGACCAGGCTCGAGCTCAGTGGCCATCCAGGTCCAGAACCTGCTCCAACTATTCAACATACCACAGATTGCCTACTCTGCCACCAGTATGGACCTCAGCGATAAGGTGAATCTATTTACCTGAAGACAAATGTTATTGAAGCTGTACAGATGCAGGCACATAAATATTAAGAGAACCAATTATAGAGAAAATCTATTAGTGCTACTTTAATGTAACTGAAATATGCTAAATTATCCATCATCCACCTAATTGAATGTTCTGGATGAATAACTGCTTGCCACTCATTTTGTTTGCTCTGTTTTAGAGCCTTTATAAATACTTTATGCGGGTGGTGCCTTCAGATGCCCAGCAGGCAAGAGCTATGGTGGACATTGTCAAGAGATACAACTGGAGCTACGTGTCTGCTATACACACTGAAGGTACAATCACCCACACACTGTCTAACTTTTAAACTCCTCTTCCATGCCCAGATTTGCACACACAGGCTCTTGTCTTTTTCGTTGTCTGCCTCATCATACTGCGTTCTCGGCTCTTCATTACATGTATTTAACTGAATGTCTTTTAAATGCAAGAATGTCCAAGCAGAAGGACCTTGATTGCCCTCAAATGTCTTAATTGTGAAGAAATGTGTGACGCCTCAAGATAGGGAAATCTTTGAGAAATCCGAGCCCAGGAGAAATAGCAGAAATGCTTCCTTTCAAACAAGACAGGAGTATTTTATCAGTGCAAGGACAAGAAAGAGGCGAGAGATCGATGTAGCAGCACTGCAGCAGAGATGGAGACAGAAGTGTTTTTTAAAGAGATGAGTTTTCTGCTTATAAACGGAAATGTGAGAAAAATGGAATTACTGTCTCCGGGTTGAAGCTAGGTATATGCCAAGAAGCTGATGGAGCGGTAGTATCCGAAATTAGGGGAGTAGATCAGCGGTTAATGGCTGGATGAAAGCGGGAGCAATAGGGTCATCAGAACATAGTGATGCCAGAGAGCAAAAGAATATTTGAATGTCAGGTAGCACTGATTTCAAAGTACTTCTCAAAATAAATGTCTAAATCCTCAATAAAAAACGACAAGGCAGAAACACAGGCAGACACAGAGGAGGTCCGTGCATTAGAGACAGAGAGAATAATGTCTGGAGGGAAAGAAAACATGTTTCAATAGGTATTACTCATTCATTCACCCTCATGCTGGAGTTAGTAGTGAGTTGAGTCACTTGGGTTACCGTGGGAGACGTTGCAGATAGTCTGACAGCTACCTGAACTGGAAGACAATGCAGCAACTGTGTCTGTGTCTGTGTGTCCACAGAGAAAAGGGTTGTTGAACCAGAAAGTGTTGGATAACGAGTGATAAGAACACACACACACACACACACACACACACACACACACACACACACACACACACACACGATTGAGGACCATTGATCCTGGCCTCTGGCTCTGCCTGGGGGCATTACAACAGCATTTAAACTGAGGTGTAAAGGGTGTGTGTGAAGTAAGTCATATTATATTATACGTGGATACTGGGTTTGTACACACGTGAACGTTTGTTTGGTGCTGTGTATTGAGAATGCATTGAAGGAGGAGGGAGAGTGTATAGAGTTTATAATGAGGCAAAACATTTCATGTGATGCAGCAGCTGGTGTCCAACTCTGTATATGTAACCATCCAGTTTGTATTGGCATGGCGGGCTGCTCCGCCAACCTGTGTTTCATGAAGGGCGGATGAACTACACTCATCACGTGACTGTAAAAAACGTGCAATGAAAGCCTAAAAGTGAAGCTGTCAATGGACAAACCTCGACCTCGAGCTGCTGCAGTACCAGACCAGGATGTCGCCGTACCTGTATCTACTGAAAAAGGAAGCATGCCAATGTTGGCAGCTCTGCTGCTAGTCAAGTTAGCAGTCCAGCCCAGAGCCCCCTCCCCCGACAAGTAGCTTAGCGACCCCTGCCTCCCCCGTCACAAGGATATTTTTTTTTTTGGGGGGGGGGGGGTGGATGCTAAACCTTTTGAAATGATATTGTTATTGGCCTTAATTCTCCCAAATGAAAATTGAATGGGATTTATTCACTGATGACAAGACACATTTATAAATCTGTCTGAATTTGTTTATGTAAATGAGAGTTACAGACAAATCACCCTGACTGTTTATTATAATTTGGTGTCAGAAATAACATTTGTCTTTTGTCCATATGAGTGTGTGTGCGTGCGTGAGTGAGTGAGTGAGAGAGAGAGAGAGAGAGAGAGAGAGAGAGAGAGAGAGAAAGAGAGAGCTTGCCATGTAATCTTAGTAACAAGGCAGGGAGCATGCATGTGTATCAGAATTTGTGTTTCAGAGTGTTTGTCGCTATGTGTGCAAATGTGTGTGTTTGTCAGGAAAGTGTTGGTCTTTGTACGAATTCAGGCGGGCGGGTTTGACCTTGGCACTGGTCTTCAAGGTCGGTAACTGCCTTCTCAAACACAATCCCTCTTGGACACCAAGAACAAGAGAGGGAGGGTGGCACAGAGACGAGAGAAAGAAAGAGGTAGAGAGAGAGAGAGAGAGAGAGAGAAGGAAGAACATGGAGGTAATGAAGGGCGTATTGAGAAAAAAAAGGAGGCAGAAAAAGTGAGGATGAGGAACAAGAGATGAAGAGAGAATGGAGGAACCAATGATTATGATGCTAAAAAACAACAGAACACGGTTTGCGTTTGTGTGCATGTGTGCGCGCATGGATGTGAAGTGCTTGGCAGAGATAAGAGAGCATACAGGAGCTGCAGATTCAAAGAGAGGTGTGTGTGCGTGTGTGTGTGTGTGTGTGTGTGTGTGTGTGGGTGGGGGTGTGGGGGGTATAGAGACTCATTAAGTCTCTGCATTAACATTTTGCATCTGGAGGCAAAAGAGGAAGCAAACTGATGTGCAAGAGACTGAATAATACATGCAATATCAGCAGAGTAATTACACAAAAGTAATGAACTACTATAATAGGAGTGGGGAATATTGCCAGTGTCACTGGGAGGATATATCATACAGGCCTAAATATGATGTAATGTGTGGATTTCTTAAGCGTTTCTTTTACAGTGGTCCTGTGACGCAGAGAAGTATCATAGGGCGAGAGAGTGTTTCTTAACCGTTGTAATTGCAACGTTAAAATCGATGCAATGCTCAGTGCTGTTTCTGGGGGATTGAGTAATTTCTTACAACCCCAAATACACAGTAACAGGGACTCTCTTTAAGTCAAGTTGAATGTGAGCGTTCTTTGTGAATACGTCAATGTCCATTCCCAAAAAGATGGCAACCACTTTTTCACAACAAACTTCCACTGAGAAACATTGATTTACAGTCAGCCGGGATAGACGATGGATGGATGGAAACTACGCGGTGCAGCACGGCGACTCAGATGAACTGTTACGTGAAACGTGATGAAAAACAGCTTTAAAAGAGTGTCGAGGGGAAAAAGAAGGTCAGTTGTATTGGCAATAACAAAATGCTACATGAATTTCTCATTGAGCTGCACGCATGTGGGACATCATCAGTTTTAAGTCAAGGTGTAGCAGCAGAAACACTGTGATACCTACAGAGGAGAAGTCTGGTAGTTCTTGGAGTGAAGCCTTTGTAGAGCACCGTGGGGGGACCAGCCTGGAGCAGAAGATGCTCAACTGCTTCTCTAAGCTCTTTGAAGAGAAAAAGGGAGGTGCTGTCCGTTCTTCTTTGTCTGCATTTTTTATCAATCCACCTTCTTTCATTTCTATCATGACTCATTGGTGTATCCACTGTATAGATCATACATATTCTGTACAATCTCGTGTTTTGATCACTGACTATTGTTAGTCTGATCATAAAACAAGCTATTAGTGGTTCCAGTGTTCAGTATTTGTTACATTGAAGAGAATGTACAATTGTACAATTACACTGAGTTTAACATTTATCTTTCCCTGCCGCCTTCCTCTCTCATTTCTCTGTTTCTCTGCTCAGCTCAATTCAATATAGCTTTTAGTTTTGTTGACATACAATCTGGCACGTGTCACCCAATCGCGCTCTATCAGAAATTCATGTATCTCTCAATACATCAAGATGTCAACCTTTCTTCTACATCTTCCTCTTTACTCACACTCTCTTTTAGTATTTCTCACTTTTTCTCATTTCTTCCACCTGTTTGTTTTTATTGGCTCTTAAGATCCTGCACCTCCCCCCATGCCGTCATCGGTTTTCTCACCCTTTCCCTTCCCATCATCCCTCTTTATTTAACTACCGCGGCCATGGCAGGTTGGAGGAAGAGGAAGGTGGGATGTGTTGAGGAGAGCAGTGTAGAGAAAGGCATAATGAATGGGGAAGAAGAGAGTGACTGAATATGCTCACATTTTTATCGTCATCTGGTAGTGTTGCCTGAGGGTGAAGATTAAAAGTGGGTCATGGGCCAGTTTCTGGTGGGTCCCCATATAACAAGAATGTTTCTGTGTTTTAATGAGCGTGGGTCACAGAACTACATCTACTCAAACGGGGTTGGCTTCAAGTTTCAGAACTTATGTTCTGCGAATACATTTAATGTAGATGGTCCTGCTGCTCTATTTACACCGAGGGAGTATCAACTAGAGATCTCCTGCTGATATAGATGTTAGATGCCATAAGATGGGAAACATTTCCAAGCTGTTGCAATGTACAATAGTGGAGGATATAATGGTTTATTATACCTGGTATGCAATAGCATGCATACAAGTGCATTCGCACATGATATATGCTGTGATTTATATTGTGACTATCATTTTGTGTATATGTGCGTTTCTAAGAAGATTCCCTCTACAAGCACACAAGCTGCGCACTGAGTTGACTGTCTTTACTGAAGTAAGAAGTACAGGTGCTTTCTTGGTGTTTGATTTAAGAACCCAACTTGAACAAGGATTTTTCTCATTTAACTGTTGCGTCACTTTCTTTTTTATGACAACCTGAACTCAATTGCCGAATACTTGTTAGACATTAAAATGACTAATGGAGAATTTCTGCTTGCCGGTTTGAAGCCCACAAAGCGAGATTTCTGGGAACAGACATGTTATATTTTTAGACCCAGATTTTGTTCAGTAGACTGAAAGCGTAGCACAAGTGAACCTGCGGAGAAAACCATGGTTATGGTTATAAAGCTGCTGTCTGCAACTTTTCTGGAGCCTGAAACAATTTTCATCGTCACGAATAGGATAACATGCTATAAAAATTCATGAAAATATTTACAACAGCTGATTTTAAACGAGACTAAGAGTCTAAATGCTCTAATTGTTGGTGATGCCTTTTGCTCTTTAGTTTTTTTTAAATTCCTAATAACACTCTCTAACACACTTAAACTAACAGTTGGTTGTTTGAGCTGAGTTAATAACTTATATCAGAGCCCTGTAGTATGACTATGAGGGTTAGAAGTAAAATATATATATGTGTGTGTGTGTGTATATATATATATATATTCTAGTTTATTTATGCTCCAGTGAGAATGCTGTAGTTTTACCAGGCTTGGAAAGTGAAGACTGGCCCATCTGTAAGATGCTGAATCGATTAGGATCACTTATTGAGTAATTTTGTTGAACAAAACATTTAGATTAGATTAAATTTGACTTTGTTAATACCACAGTGGGGAAATTTGGTCGCCACAGCAGCAAAGAAAACCGAAAACCAAAAAGTGCACACAATATGAAAAGATTTACAAATACGTATAAGATATAATAAATAACAGATAAAAAAAAAAATATTATTTTAGAATAAATAGACTATATACACCAAAAAACGAATTAAATAGAAATAAATAAAAACAGTTTGGGATAAATGGAAAAAAGTGTCCGGTGCTATGAAATGAGATGAAAAGTGTAACAATATTATAGCGATTACACCCACAGCAGGTCAATATGTATATTACAAATTAACTTCAAATGATTACATTAGAGATAATTTTGTGTCATTCACTTCACACCTACCTAATAATTCCTTCGTAATAGCAACGTGTACTGATACAGACATAAATATGTGAGAGTTTGCGAATCTGTGCACGTCTGTGTGAAAAAGAACGCCGTCTCAAACGATCCAGATGTGATACAGGGTTTGAGGAGAACTGGGGAAACATGAGAGATCATGAAGAAAAAGGTGGAGAGGACAGGCAGTTGCCGTTTACTTAATAATATTTCCATTCTTACTGAATGTTGTTTTTCTGTGGGTGAAGCTTTTGACAGGAGGGAATGAGGAAACAGATGAGCAAGGCAGAGTGGGGGAATGAGAGGAAACATGTAATTGCATGTAATAGACCTGAGAAGAGTGACACGAGGATGAGGATGGTAATTGACAAGGATGGAAGATGGTTGAGAGGAACGGGAAGGAAATGAGGGGAGAAAAGAAAGAGCCACCTGCCTCTCTATTGTAATTTTACTGCCTGTTTTGCTGCTGCTGAAAAGCAAATAGCTTTATGTGGAGCAGAGGGAGCTTCACAAAGGGCTCGTATGTTGCAATGTATTGTAACTTACAAGATATGTTCCACGAGAAGGAGAGATCAAAGAAGAGGGTGGAGGAGCACAAAAGGGAGAGCATAGTGAAAAGGGTTTTTTTGTCTTTAATGTTTTTCACAAGTTTCTTTTTTTTTTTTTAAAGCTTTTTATGTTGTTTTTTTGTTTCAATTATGGGAATTCTATGTTTTATATAGACATGAAAGAAACAGAGCATTGATGGAAGAAGTATAACAGAGAACAGCTGTTAAAGTGTGATCGCTGTTTTTTTTGTTTTGTTTTGTTTCTGGAAAGTGATGAAACAGAGGAAGTACCACGTGAAATTTGAGATTAATGTCCTTTGCGTAAGGTGTTTTGCTCCAAAATGTGCTGGTCCCCATTTTGCGCTTGTGTGCGAGACTGATCTTCGTTTATACTGGAGAGAAACAAAGTGAAAATAAAAACGAAGAGAGATGGCACCAGGAGACAACAGCAACAGGGTGAAGTGAGCGGATAAGAGGCATGATTGAGGCAATAGGAAGTGTGTGAGTGAGGTGAGTTGTACAACTGAACTGAGAGTTTCTGTGGTTTTGTTTTGAATGCTGTAATAACTAGCTATTAAGGCATCAGTGAATTCATGTTCATTTTGTGTACCGCGTTGGGTCTCAGTACACGTTCACTGATGTGTGTTTCATTTTCAACCATCCAACGGGGTTTTGTTCTTCAGTATTCGTCAAATTTATCAGATGTTCTTTTACTGGTCAGTTGAAGCTGTGGCTCACAAACAATCACTCATGTGAACATCAGAATACTAATTACCTTTTTATTCTGATGTCGTGTAGTATGCCACATTTTATGAATCACCTGCTATTCTTTTACTTGACCTCTTCCTTCCCTTTTTTGGCCCAATGCCGGCGACAGTCAGAGGCATCATGTTTTCGGGGTTGTCTGTCTGCTCCTACGTACGTCCCAACATCCCATTCTCACAAACAACATGTATCAGGAAGTTCAGGAGGGAATTTCATTACATCTCGAGACAAATGCTCACTTGAACTTTGGCATGAACTGATTCCATTTTTGTGGACAAAGGTCATTGTGACCTCACAAAACACGTGTGTCCGTAACTCAAGAATGAATTCGCTCATCATGACAAAATTTCACACAAAGGTTCGATATAGTTGAATGATGAAACGATGGCATGTTATACCCAAAAGTTCAAAGATCAACTGCCCTGTGACAACATAATTTTCTGTAAAAACATGTTTTTGTCCGTCATTCAACACCATAACTCAGGAAGAGGCGGAGGGATTGAGCATATTTCATATTCTGTCAGATACTGAATTGATGACACTAATCTTGGGTGTCCACCTTGAAACTGTGAGCGTTGTATATATTTTCTGTGCTGTCACGATTCATGATGTGTATTAAGTGTCCACGTTTTAAAAGCCGCTTTGCAGCAATATCCATGTTTGAAGCATTAGCCTCAGATTTCTTCAAGTTTTCAATTCATTACCTGTTGTCATGGCTGCAACTTTTTTTTTTTTGTGTTAGAATCAGCTTTATTGACCAATTATTGTGTCCAAATTTACACACTAATTCAGCAGAGCAAGAAAAATAGAGCTTAACAAAGTCAAGTCAAATCTATTTTATTTATATATCGCTAATCATAAATTATGGATGTAAACTGCAACTTGACAAGTTGGCAGAGGCATACAACCGCCAGGCAGTAATTTTCCTTTCGTACTAGTTTAGTCTGGATTGTTGTTGATTTAGTCTGTGTCACAAATGTTATGTTTTATTCAGATTTTAGCCAGCCAACTGGCCAGGGACAAAAGATGGAATTTACTTTGTTGATTATTCAATCCTAACATTGTCAAATAAGTGAAAATGAAATAAACATTGATGCCAGTGTCCTGTAAAATTGAGTTAATCTGGGATGCAGTCGTGAGGACGGACTGATTTATACTGTCTTCTGTTTGGTTGGAGCCCACCTCGCACTGATGAATGTGTTTGTGTGTAGGTGGGCTTTTGTTTGGGAGGGGTGGGTGCGTAAGTGTGTTTGTGTGACAATGTGCTGGTCATGTTGAGTAGCATAGAGAGAGTGCGTTTACTCTGAGAGCCTGAGAGACAGAAACAGTACTGGAAGAGAGAGAAAGAAACGTCTCGCACATAAATCCCTGTTGAATCCAGAATGAAGTAGGTTACAAGCTTTATCGATTTTGATGAGGGTAACTGTGTGTGTGTGTGTGTGTGTGTGTGTGTGTGTGTGTGTGTGTGTGTGTGTGTGTGTGTGTGTGTGTGTGTGCACATGTGCACGTGTGCACAAAAAGCACAGGGGAAGGATAGGCTGTACCATCTGTCTCCCACTTCTCTCACTGAGACACTAATTACAGGACTTTACACTTCACTCCAGCACACTCATCACTGGCCTGATCTCACTCACTCACACACACACTCACTCACACACACACACACACACACACACACACACACACACACACACACACACACACACACACACACACACACACACATACACACACACACAGAGAGATGTACAGTAGTCAGGGATTGTGGGACCTCTTCGACTGTGAACATTTCCTCTGCCTCTTTTTCCTCCTTTCCTCTCCGTCCTCTTCTTTCCCAACACGATTTGATCTCTTCATTCCTTCCCCTCATCTCTATCCTTTCATCCCTGTATTCCTTTGCGTTCTTCTCCATTGACCTCTTCTTTGTCGTCCTCATCAGTTTATGTCGAGATCAGTGACACCTAATTAGGGTGCAACGTACACAGGAACAACAGAAACAAACATATTAGAAGCAAATGTTAAGAGTTTTAAAAAGGGTTAAAAGAGAGAGTTTTGATCTTTACTTCAGTCAACACAGAGAAGGGAAGGAGATGAAAAGGGAGAGGAAGAGGAATTAGAAAGGGGAATCCTATCATATTCGTTGCCAGTGTGTACAACCCTTCATTAGCATAAATTCCAGGTCACCCAATTTCTCTGGCAAAGAAAGGGGTGCCACAGTGGGGAGATGCTTTCTCTGACATATATTTGAGGTTTAATGAAAATTGTTGTCTAGCGGGGATTTGTCTGTCTGTCTGTCTGTGCGTACCCTTATCCGTCCACATGCCTCTCCTTTTTTTTAAGCACCTGTTTTACTACTAAACTGAACTAATTAAAACCCTTCCCACTTGAACCCTTTCTGTGGCTTTCTAGGCAACTACGGTGAAAGTGGGATGGAAGCGTTTAAGGACATGGCAGCCAAGGAGGGCATCTGCATTGCCCACTCGGGTAAGAGACACAGGTCAAGACGACCACAGTTAGGTCAACAATATCAAATGCAAAACATTATAAATATTTATGGTCGTGTAAAAACTGAATAGAATTTCAGTTGGTTTATATTTCAGTGTTGATTCAAACAAAAACACAGTGAAGCAGAAGTTGAACTGACATTGTTTTTTACACCCATACCCGAAGCGCTGTTTAGCATTAGGAAGAGCACTGCTGTCAGCTATAGTTTGTGCCCATTTACTACCTCTTCCACTTAATGTTGTCAACACACACAGCAGGGTGTTGAGCATAATTTGAAATTTACTGCAGTCTCAACTTGCCGACATGCGCAAAATTAGAAAGCGTATTTTATAGTGAAGGGGAAGTTGTCAGATGACATGTTTTTAGGGTTCTATTTTTAAGACTGCCATTTCACACTATGGGTGTCAGGTGGTTGACATTTGAGCAAAATGAAACAAACGACAACAAAAGAAAAGACTGAGCGTTAACACCTCAGTTGAAGAGACAAAGAACCAAACTCCTCAAGAGGGTCAAACACTTGTGTTTTCATTTGTCTGACATGTTTTCCGCAGGCAAAATCTGGAGCAATGCTGGAGAGCAGAGCTTTGATCGGCTGCTGGAGAGACTGAGGGCCCACCTGCCCAAGGCTAGAGTAGTGGCATGTTTCTGTGAGGGCATGACTGTCCGCAATATCCTGATGGCTATGAGACGCCAGGGCCTGGTTGGAGAGTTCCTCCTCATCGGCAGGTCAGTGGGGCTACGAAGTGCATTTGTGTTGTGTTGAAAGATGTCAGCGTGACAAGGTTGCTCCCAAGAAAACTGGTGTGTCTCATAGATGTGACTGTGTACCGATGGATCCTTCATTTCCTCTACAATCTATGATGATTCAGTATAACTGGATCAATACAAACAGCAGCAATCAGTCAGAAACAATCATTTTGTAAACAAAGTTGTGTTTGGGAGGGCAGATGCTGTGGCTTGGTGCTCTTCTATAAAATAAGCCTTTGAGCCATTGACGGTTATTTAGATCGGCCACGATTAGTCAATTAATCAATTGCTTAATGTTTTTTTTTTACTTAATCTGCAAGTATTGAAATTCTTGCAGTATTCATTTAGGTAATTCTTAAGAAAGACAAGCCCAAAATCATATGGTTTTATTTGGTTAAATTTGAGAAATTACTGCATTTTCTGATCCTATATAATAACATACTGTAAGTTATGGGCAGGACATTCAAAGACATCCTGCTTTGCATTTATCACTGTTTTCTAATGTCACCAGATTAACTGAAAACTACAATAAGCATTGCTGCCCTAGAGCTATTAACTTTAAAACAAGAGCCCTGCTGGTCAATATATTCTTCAAACTAGTTTCTGCCCAGCCTTTGTATAAAATGTGCATCCTGCTGGTGGTGGTTATTACACTCAAAATAACATCAACCTGGTGTTTGACCAGCAGTGCTGCAATGCACACATCCTAATTGAGCCATTTGTCTCAAATATTAAGTAAATTGACAAATGTTGTTTCCTGATTTGTGATATATTGTTTTTTATGAATTACAGTGACGCAAATGCATGAGCTTAATGGACCACCCACTGTAATTAGCTCCGCTCAGTTTTACACAGACAGACATTTCTTTATTTTTTTTTATCAAATGAGTTATTGGATAATTGTTTATTGCATAAATGTGCTGTCATTTCTTTTCATGCTAGTAGAGAAAGTAATGAATTCAGTGGAGATGATCGACTTCTACTACATAAGGCTGCAGGAGACCCTAGAGTATACAGTAATAGCCAGGAAGTTTCTAACACTCGACATTTGTTTTAAAAAAAAAAACCTCTTTATGAAGGTAATAATTGATTTTGAACAAAAAAAAACCAGAGTTTCTTGGAAAAGCTGTAAATTGCGATGTCTCTTCAAAGTGGTGTGAAAGGAGTCTTTGTATCAATGAAACAGAGAAACCTACTGAATGGACTGTGTATCCAAACCATACAAAAAAAGAGACATTGCTGCTGTTCATACATTCACAAAAACACTCACAGACTGATTTGGATTTTGGAGGGAGTTTTTCACATTAAGGTCTGTTCTCACTTTGATAAATTCCTCCTATAATTCACTCACAAAAATAACCCTCCAAATGGATAGTTTTTTTTTTATCTACATCTGTGCGCGTGTGTGTGTGTGTGTGTGTGTGTGTGTGTGTGTGTGTGTGTGTGTGTGTGTGTGTATGTGTGTGTAGGGAAGTTGTTTCAGTGTGTATGAGTGGCTTTCTCTTGAGTTTTTGTTGCCATGCCAACTGTAAAATTAACATAATATGAATAATGACTTTAGCACTTATTCCAGCCAATATGCAGAGAACAAAATAGATTTTGGATGAATCGGAAACAATGTCTTGTGATTACGAGTAAAATGCCACCACCATAATTATTTTGAATTCTGTTCTCCCCCAGCGATCTGTGCCGTGTATCTAAATCATCGTAGCCAGCATCTTTTTTCTTGTCATCAACACCATGGTGCTCATTATCATCTTACTCATCTTTATCCTCATCAACATCATCATCATCGTCGTCGTCGTTGTCGTCAATGTCCATCTGGGAGTGAGGTAAAGTCTTAAACCGTACTAAATGATATCATTAAAAAAAAAAAAAAATCATCAAACAGGGACAAATGTTGTGTCCTTGTCGAGGTAAATGAGTGGATCAGTCATAACTTTTATATATTGTTATTTTTTAAATGTTGTTATCTAATGTGTTTTTTTTAAGCTGTGACTATCTATGATAACGAAAGTTTGATGGAAAACTTCCACCATACAAAAAAAGAGACTTAAGCCTGAAAGCATGTAAACCTTCAACACCGACAACCAAATAATTATGTATTCAACATGTGAGGTTATCCAGGAATGTTCGCTTATATAATATAATATAAATGTTGCCAAATCAGATAAACTTGTTCCTTTAATTTTCTTTGATGATCCTTCACTCCCTTGATACCTGCAGAGCAGACTCATAGATTCATACTGTTTGGACACTTGATGAAGCATTTGAATCAACTGTAGCTCGCTCACCCTTTGGCTGTCCAGTTGTGAGAAGAAAATAGTTTTCCCCGGCTGAATACAGAACTTAATGGCTTGTTAAAATGGATATTTTTTGCACTACATCTTGTAGTCTTCTGTATCTGGAAAGTCTGTTTTGATTAGGTTGGTTAAGTGAATATCAACCTTCGTTAGCATCAGTATCATAAATGGACTGAAGCTGTAAATTGGAGACGGTCACAGGTGGGTGCTTTGCTCACTGCAGGTCTGTGGAAGGAACTTCTGATTAGCCCAGTTGGGCAGACACTTGTTTAGCACCAGGATAATTACATTATCGGAGGAGCACACACATGATGATGATGAAGCAGATTCCCCAGTTACCTTTGGCAGATAACGATGGAATACCAAAAGTTCTCTGGATCTCAAAAATATATTTTTACTACTTGATTGTGCCACATACGGCATACGGAAATTCAGTATTAACAAACTGATTGTCATAATAAATAATATGCCCCTCTGTGTTAGTGCTTCTGGCTCATTAATTCCTTTTTTTTTAGCTGGTCAAATCACATTGTGTTTGTAAAAAATCCTCCATACTCATAATTATGAATTCAATTTGAGAAACATAGATAGGACTGATGCACTGACACAGTATAAACCCACTTATGTTATTAGTCAGAATGGCTGTCCCTAAAATGGCTTGTCATCCTGCTCCTGGTATGTGTTTATTGTACAGTAGATACAACATTATTTTAGACATTATAGAAACCTCTTTCCCGCTCAGTCTTAAATTCCTCCTTCTACATTTTGTAAAATGTGCTTCTGATATTATATGTATATATATTTTTTTATGGTTTCCTTCATCCTAGAAATAATCCTAAAAACCCACATCAGGTCCTGGGGCTAACTACCACATCACAAGATAACTGTGTTGCACACATGCACACACACATACACCCCGCTAATATAATGTAGACACACAGAAACACCCTCCTGCCTGAATATATTGATTGCTTCTATCCTATAATTCCTCATGGTGCCAGAAGGCTACAGACCCATTAATGAATAGCTGGACTGAGATAAATATCTATAGCCACATGGGACACATATGGTAGATACCGCCCCAACCCCCACCACACACACACACACACACACACTTACATTTACACACTCTACACACACACACGACTCAAACGCACATTCTTTCATTAAATTAGTTTTTCTTTGAATCGATGTAATAACCTCTTTCATTTGTCTTCAAGCAGAACATCCTCTTCTTTCTCAAATTCAGATGAGGTCTGACCAATGACAGACATAAATAAATAATTTTCAGCTGCCTGTTGGATAAAGTGTAAGATTCCCTCCTCCCATATCTTGCCGCCATACATAAGATGCAGAGCAGCCACGGATAACAGCTAAGACTTATCATTGGGTGACTTTGCAGCAACATCTCTGTATTTAATGGTGGGTTATTACAGTTTGATATATGTTTCCCTTCATGCGCTTCTGTATCTTGTACCTGTTACTGCATGCTCACTCCATCAGGGATTTTTATGAATGATTTGTTTTCTCATTTTCAGCTGCTTTGAACCCCATTTCAAAGAAATGGCATCTTTAAAGTTCATATTCATGATGATGAGATTTAAGTTGTTAAAAAAAGACAACATTATTTAGAAAGTACAAACACTACAGCTGCTTCTATGGAATGGGTTAGAATCAATGGATGTTGATTTTGCAGCTTTGCAGTGAAAGCAGTGTGATTGGATTGCCATGGCAGCCAATATGTAAACAAGGTTCGATTGTCTGTATTTCCATAAGAGGCAGATATTCTGAATCGGCCACAGGAACGACTAAACTGTTGATTGAATTGGAAGAGAATAGTTTCAATCAAAAGTCAAAAAGCAGACTCTCTCGGAGATCATCCCGTGCAAGTCTGCACCCTTTCTGCCTGCTGTTGCCATGGAAATATTCCCTACCATATTTGGATGAATCCAGCATAGCAGCTGGGGTGATATGTGGCGCATGCGCATGTGTTTATGTGAATGGCTATGTGCACGCGTGGGTGCATCTATGTATGTGTGTGTCAGTAAACGTGCCCTGTATGCTGTCTTTTTCTGTAGCCAAACAGTCGTATTGACAATGTGTGTTACCGCAGTGAGCACAGTTAGAAAAAGGGCTTGCTAAAAGGAATGCTAATCGCCATTTCAGCAAAATTGATATTTTTTGGCCCCGCACATCTTTTATCTTTGTCCCTCCCTGTACATCTTTTCATACGCTCTTTCCTTATCGTCTCTTACTTCACTCTCCCCCCCACACTCATTTGTGACTTTATCTTGTCATCTCTCACTCTGTCTCTGTGTCCGTGTTTGAATCCAGCTGCTTGCGTTTTGTCAGAGTGTAAGAGTGTGATTTATTATAGAGACCTTGAGCAGATCATTTAACTGAGGTCAGACTCCTGCAGTGTCCCACTTCACACCACAGCTGTGTGTTTAGGCGGCACTTTCTTGCGCTTCTAAATTGAGAGAAATTTGAAGGAGGCCTCTCATGGTAAAACACCTGAGTGGCAGCCTGTAGCCTGTCTTTAAAATGGATTTTTTTTTTGTGGATTGCACACCTGTATGGTAGTGAGACGAGATCAAACACAAGGTGAAGGCAGAGCCGGGAAGTAGAGTGAGGAGGAAAGCAGCGATTCAAAAAAAAGAGCAATGGGAAAGAAGGGAAGAGGTGATTGAAGAGAGAAAAGATTTGCAGTTTGAAAGGCAAAGCAGAGAGCACATAAGACAAGTGTGTGTGTGTGTGTGTGTGTGTGCGTGTGCGTGTGTGCATGCGCGTGTGTGCTTAGCATTCATGTGTTATGGCAAAAAAATATTTCTTGTCAGACATGAAAAGCAAATCTCACAGTTGGAGTGTAATTTACGCATTACTGCTGCATTTGGGATGTATTTGCGTTCGCAAATACACACATTTCTATAGGCGTAGGTGAACACACATACAGGGCCTATTCCCGTCCTGTGAGTGGAAATTAAGCTCTGTATTGTTTTCTACTATGATGTTAATTTACCCTTGATTAAAACAAGTGCTGTTTCATGTCATTTGATTGGTGAAATGATGGAAATTAATTCTGCTCTTTCTTTTCATAGCTCTGCAATAAAAGACTGCTATTAATTAAACACAGGGGAATAGGTTGTAATAAATGATGGATGGATAAAAAGCGAGGGAGAGAAAAGATCAAGAGAAACTTGTGCATGTGCATCAGTGCGTGTGTGAATTCACCATCAGTGTTTGTTTTCCTGCAGCTTGTGTATGTTAGTTAAGGCAAATGTCACAGGTGTGTGTGACTGACTCTGCCTTGTAGTCAATGAGGGATCTCTCTATAGTTTCATATGCAAAGATTGTGCGATCTGCATTCTGTGGCTTCTCTCTGGAGGTTTCCCACCTGCATGCATTGGAAGTCTAAACACTCATCTATCCCACACTTAATGGTGATAAAAAAAATATTTCTGTTCCAATCGGTTGTGACAACTTTGGCGAAGTCTCAGATTCCACTAGTTTGCTTTTGTAGAAAATACTGACAGCTGATCTGAAAACCAAAGTCTCGAAGCTGTGATCAGAGTAGCGTCTTTCACTGCCTTTCCATCTGACAAACTGGCATTACTTCATAGCTTGCTGTTAGAAATTGAAACCTTTAGGATGTTGACAAAGTTAAACAACTATTGTATTACTGCGTTAGTGTAAAAACAAACGACAGTCAAAATACAATTCATGGCCTCCATCTGGTCCAATTTGTCATGCTGTTATTACAAACCATGTTTAAACTAGTCGTGACCCCTCATCTTGCTCATGGACTCACCTCATCCTTTCATCTGTGACCTCTGACTTGTGATGGTTTAGTTCTGCAGAATAAGAAAATGGTATTAAAGACTGCAAAAAAACAGAACAAGCAACACATGTTGAATCCAAACTTTATGGTTTCCGACAAATATCAAAATTTGTAGCAATGTGTCAGACAAGGGGCCACCACCTTTCATTAGTTTTGATATTTTTTTTTTTTTTTTAATAAAACGTAATTTTTATCAATGTTATTGTCATTTTTCTTTTGAACCGCATCAAGCCCTTTATGGAGCCAAGTGCTTTGGATCTCCTTCTTGTGTGTCAAAAATGTCAACCATATATCAAAGAACTCCGTCTGAAGGTTTATGTCTTCACAATTTAAACTCCAATAAACTCCACCTTGACTTTCATTTTCTGTTGTCAGTTTGGGTGAAATCCTCTGAGACAACCAATCAAAAGGCTGCTGAACTGAAACTACCCAATATCAAAACATTCTTTATTCAGCTCACAGGTTTTTACCTCCCTTTCACTGTCTGTCACTACCCGTCTCTTTCTCTTGCCCTTCTGTTTCCTTTTGTTTAGTGTAAAAAAGAAATGCTAGTATAACCAAGGGCCTCCTTGACAGCAGTACTGCAGGATCTTTTTGTAAAAAGGACTAGTGTCTCATAGCAGTGTGCACATACTGTATCTTTCTATCGAACAGTGTAACACCATGCAAGCATATGAAGGTTGGTTTGTGTTATGGTTGTACCAGGGATTACCACAATAACAAAAGCAACTGTTAATAATGAGAGCCTGCAGTCAGATTCTTACTGTGAATTCTTCTTTATAGGATGCTGAGTCTAGTGAAATAGCATTACATCACATATTACCAAAACCTGGTTAATGGCATTTAGGGAGTAGGTTATTTTTAGCAACAAAATTAAACTCCACCACCAGTGGGGTACAACGGGTAAAGTGACAAGTAACCTTCCAGCAACAGCAGCAATGGGGGTTTGTTAATACGGGCCTCACTTTACTACTACTAGTTTAACATAATAATAGTAATGTAATAATAGTTTGCTCATCAAATGTACCTGGTAGTCTGTCAGCACCTGTGAGCATTCGATAGAAACTGTTTACAAATTGTATTTAGTTAATTTCTGTGTAAATATATACTTCCTGGTGTGCGGCGCTGGCCAAATGAGAGTGATTAACTAATAAGTAACCGAAGCTAACTTAGGTTTTTGCCCTGTCCTTAGGCATAAAATAATTTGATCGAGCGGCTCTTTTAGACTTTTCAAATATTATTAGAGAGAATTAATGTAAATTCTGATTGTGAAATTTGTCCTTTTGCAGGAGTTGAGACGCTCAAAACAATTTTGACCACTATTTTACGTCTGCAACCGTAGGGACGCAGTAGACTCCACTGAAGCCTATGAAGTAAACTTAGCTCCACAGTGCTTTTGTAATTACTCTCACAGGCAAAAGAGGGAAACAAAAGTTCTGCATTACAGGTTTAAATCAAGTAATCGTTGAGTAAAACCTTTTTCTCTTGACTGTTCATTATTAAATTCAGGGGAAAACTGTGAATTTGAGCAGTTTCTTTTCTCTCTTCCTATGAAAGTCATAATTCTTCAAAGTGTAACTTCTTTTAAATTAAAACCATATATTTGACAAAAAAAATATTGTTAGTGAATATGTAGTGACCATAACTCTCATTTGTAATAATTCCTGCTGGAAAAAAGGTGTTGAGCATCTTTAAATTCACAAGGAAATAACAGTTTAGTGGTGTTGCTACATGGATCCATAGATGGCATGTTTGGTTGAAATGGCAGTCCAGGTTGATTACATCATGTCATTGACTACTTCAACAAAATTTCCAAAACTCAAATCATTAGATGGTTCTGCTGCTGCACATCGTCTTCATCTTTTGTCTGCCTGTAAGAAACAGTCTGATTAATGATGCTCGATCACTCTGCAGTTAGAAAGGAGAAAAACGTTGAGGGATTCAAGAGCAAAAGAACACATCGGAATTTCTATTGGTATTCCTGAAGTCCCTTTACAAGGAATTAAGAGGTTTTTCCATATGAAGGGCGAATCCATGTTCACACACACACACACACACACACACACACACACACACACACACACACACACACACACACACACAGCCAGCATAATGGAGACACTGATGCGTTTTCACATGCATACACAACTATACTCATAAACACACCTGTATTCAGTTCTACATTGACTGGACAACATGTGCAACTTACAAACAAATACAAGTGTATATAGTCACACACACTTGGGCAGGGGCAGACACACAAACACACCTACGCACATATTCATCCTCTTATTGCTCTCCCAGGGAATGGCCTTATCCTCTTACAGCACTCCAATGGGATAAGTGCTGGGAATTAAAAAGGATAGGAGGGGAAGACAGACAGGCAGACAGCAGACAGACAGGCAGACAGACAGAAGACACAGACGGACAGACAGGAGAGACAGTGATAGTCGGAAAGGGCGGTAGACTAAATCTACGTCTATGAATCTGAGTGTGGGTACAACAAGCTATGTTGTTGATGCTGTTAAGCTGTGGTGGGCTCTCAGTTTGCTATTTTGCTGCTCATACTTTGCGATTCACACCGAGGGATTAAACCGACTGTTACGTCAGCCCAGTGGTGCAAACACACACACCAATACACATAAAATAATCCTTTTTAGGGGTTTGTGACAGCAACCCACATCGGAATCTAGAGTTTCCTTTATGTTTTTCAGTTTCCTTTTTGAGGTATGATAATGTTCTGAACATTCATTTACCTGTACATTTCTAGCACTGCTGTGACGTTTATATGAATTAACAACAACAAAGATCTCAATAGGACACAAATAACCTCTGAGTACTCGTCATTCCCTCCGATTGTTTCCAATTCTGCACTTGACTTTTCATGTCTCTCTACTTTATCTCCTTCATTAGCCGCACCTTTTTAGCCTCTTTCTATCTTCTCCTCGGTGCTTTTCATCCATCATCCATTAGAAAGGCGATCTGTAAAGAATTGTCCTGCTGTGTCCTGACAGGAAATGAATTGGCCCTTAATTTAGCTCTGACTCCGAACCAGACAAAGGTAATTAAGAGAAATGTGAAACCGTGATACCTCTGAGAAATGACCTCAGACCCCCAGAGAAAACAAAAGATGTGAATATGAAGAAACTGAAGCTGCCAAGTTTTCTGTCTGATACCGTATTTTAAAACTGTTTTTGTGCTTTTGTGTGAAGAGCACTGAAAATGGAGTCGATCGAAGAAATAGGATTACATGACAGTCCGAGCTCATCGCCAGTATTTAATTAATTGCTTTTCTTTCTCTTATAATTCGGTTTTAAAGTACTCGGTTCTTCCTGACTTCAGTAAAACAAATGCTCCCATCGATGCCATTATCACATCAAGCAATTTGTTCGGTTGCCTAATGTGTTAATAGGTCGCAGCAAGAAATGGGCCATCAAATTAAATGAAACATTAACTGCCTTGGCAGAGTCTCACAATTCTTTTGAGGAAATGGACTAATACTGGGTTCCAACAAGACATTGTTTAGTTGAAATAAACTAACCAAAGATCTTTCATGCGGAGAAATACTGAAAAGGTAGATTTTTCAATGTGCATTCAGTAAGCGCTGTCACCATAACCTCTGCATAGACAATTACACAAGTTGTATTAATTAAAGAAGCTTCATTGTATGATTATGTACAAAAAAAGCGAATCGTATAATTGTGCAATTTTCAATAGACGTGTGATGTGGTAGCCTTCTATTTAAAAAAAAAAATATTCTATTGTTCTTGGTTTTAACTTTAGCATGATTATTATATTTACAATCAAATGTTAGTTAGGCTTTTGAATCATATTTTCGTCCGACCTTTTTTGGTGGAGCGGCTCAGTCTTGAGTTAATAACTGAGATCAGGCCTCGGAAACAAAAAGAAAGAGGTGATGTGAACGTTGTTGGGCAGCATTGAGTTGCTAAATGAATGAGCTGACAATATCTGTATCTGAATTTACTGTAGAGAGGGAGTATTGTCTTTATGTACAGAAATATGGCTATAAAATGGCACTGCTGCTGTATAATGTTAAACTGAGGCCCGCTACACTGTAGGCGTGTGACTGCTGTCTGCTCTGGGGAGGTCGTTCACAGAAGGATAAAGAAGATGCGGGGCCATTTTGCTGAATTGTTCGCAACCTTTTATTGTGTTTTAATGAGACACCAATCCTCCGTCAGTGGTCATTTTATTTTCTGATTTGTTGAACAGTTTTCATACATGCAGCAAATTGGCACTATAATTGAAACGTAGTGGAAGCTTTTGTTTATGCCTGCCTCTGTATTCATCGATTCCACTCTACAGTATCCACTTATCTCTCTGTTTAGAATATCATCAAATACTGACAGCGTACAGACTGGTAAAGACTGTGATCAACACAAAGTTGATCTGTGTAAGTATAACTAACAATTGAGCTTGTGTTGGGTGACTTTATGAAAGTGTCAGATTATATGATTGGCTTAATATGTAATTATTTTCAACACCAGCAGGCTTTTGACAGACAGCAATCTGCAGGTGGCGGCCAGGATTAGCATCAAACCAAGAAAATGACAGATAACAATGCTGTATGCGATTATTAACTATTAATTAAAACATTAAAATGTTTGAACTGGTGGGTTGGATTTTCTTCAATCTGGTATGAAATGACACCGAACGTTACGCTTAGGCTTTCCTCCCCAAACTGCAAACACGCATACAAAACTCTGGCACCCATTTGTCTCTGTCTCCTTGGCTTTCCCTCTTTTCCGGTGAACTCAATGAGACGGGTGTGATGTGTGAAGCATCACAGCCCCCGCACAGCTTGTTACCATAGCAACGAAGGAGACAGAGACAAGAAAATTATAGAAAGACAGCGATGGAGTGTGTGAAAGAAAGTTTGCAAGAGAGGGATCAAGATGTCTACTCGTGTACTATACACATGACTCCCCCTGTGTCCCATTTCTAGAATGAAAGATCCCACAGGTGACAGCTCACGGGCAAAGTTATGTATTGTAAGGATAGGTTAGGTTAGGTAGTTACTTTATTAATCCCCGAAGGGAAATTTTTTCGCTACAGCAGCATGCAGAAGCAATAAGATAATAATAGAACAATAGAAAAGCAATAAAATAGCAGTAAAATAGCAGTAGGAGGAGGCAATGTGACCACGAAAGATTCAAAGAGACAAATGTCATGTGTCATCAAAGTGAGAACGTACCAACCAACACAGAACCAAAAGAAAAGCTGCCTGACCAATACTTCAATTAAATATAACAACTGTGACTGCTGTTAATATAGCCGGCACTACTATTATTTCAACTGCTGTAATCCAAAGGCACAAAAAAACCTGCTCATCAGCAGGTCATGCTACAGATATGTCAAGTGCGTATAGCAATGTGAAAAGTGAATTATTTGGACGAGGTGTCAACAAACACAACAACTCATGTTGAAGAAACATGAAAGAAGACACCCTCTGACTCAGCGATTGCATACACAAAATATATGTATTCACTTCACCTCCCTTATACAAAGACATGTTCAATATAAAGAATGGACAAAATACTTCCTTGTTTTACTGATTTGGACTCTTTAACATATTTTACATGGTACGAGTGTGCTTAAGATTTCCTCAAAGCAGAGCAACGTTTTGTCAATCATTACCAGGTCCATGTTAAAACTGATAATACACATCTTTAAGCAGAGGTGAGGTGAGAACAGATAGGAATATAGTCTGTGCCAAAGGTATCATTACATATGTATTGTATATCACCTTGGCAGTCAGAGGACTAATAATTCAAATGTTCTCTCACTACGGAACAACCTTGTCATACTTTTTCAATAGCACAAAGAATGCAGCAAAACCTGTCTTTGCTCAAGAATTACTGCAAGGCTTGGGATTATCAATAAATACAAACAAAACAAAAGGAGTGGTGCCTAAGAGAACCAAAAACATCCTCCGAGACGACAAACCCTGGCTCCAGAGAACAAAGACAAATATATCTGTTGATACCGCAAATACAAAAGCGTGCCATAAAAGTCTCCATACTTGTCCTAAAGTGATGGAGACTCTTATCAGTGCAGCATAAAACTTTAATATGGGAACTACAGAAGCCAAAGCTCACTCCCAGCAACAACCATCTTCAGCACCACACCCAAACAAATTTACCTTTAAATTAATACTGGCCTTTATTAATTAAAGAAAAAAATAATTCTTAAGCTTGCACAACCGAGATAGACAGGATCTGGTCACAGTGACTGGCTGCCATGGCAAAACATGGCTGCTCAAAGACCAGAATTTGAGAACATTGTTAATTAGGATTTGAAGTGACCAAGCAGCATTTTAGCTCTCCTGCTGTGAATATAAACATTTGAGAGAAATATAATGTGTTCCCTGAAGATGGGTAATAATGGTCTATTATTAGGTTGGTCAGAATTGTTATGTTGATTTGTACACCGTGTCGTCGTTTTTGCAACAGCGGCGAACTCCGATGCAAAAAACACGTAAAATTTGTATTTTAAGGAGAGAGAATGAATGAGCGAAAAGGAGAAGAGCGTTAGTTGAGGCATGTGGCACCAATGTGATGAGAGGAAGTCATTAAAGTCCAGAATAACTTGCTGCTAATTTACTGTAGATCCGTCTGGTACGCTCTCTGATACACACAGACGCACACAGGATTCTGTGGGCGATGAGCTGGATGTCTCGTTACTGGGCATTAGCTGCAACTCTTCTTGCTAATCCCTGCTGTCAAACAGACTGGTTGTGTGTGTGTGTGTGTGTGTGTGTGTGTGTGTGTGTGTGTGTGTGTGTGTGTGTGTGTGTGTGTGTGTGTGTGTGTGTGTGTGTGTGTGTGTGTGTGCGCACGCACAAATGTGCCGGCTCAACCAGTAATTATTGCCATCGTGTAAAGCAGGGAATAGCTGTAACTGCTGCTTCAAGCAACGGACCCATCATTAGGTTGCACAAGATGGTCCACTAATGGTTGTGTGTGTGTGTGTGTGTGTGTGTGTGTGTGTGTGTGTGTGTGTGTGTGTGTGTGTGTGTGTGTGTGTTATATACAGAAATCAGTGACTTGGCATTTTATATTATGTCTCAAATGTTGATTGCCTGTGACTATGGAAGTAAATTTAAAGAATATTAGTGCAGTATGAGTACAGTACTTTAATTTTAGACTACTTTTAGTTGTCAGCGTTGTTTAATAGTCCCCAAATGACATGTGAGGATGTTTTCGAGTCGAATGAGTCATGGCTCATTGTAATCATTGTAATTCCTCGTGTCTCGTCCAACAACAAGGAACTCAACTTACATATAGTGGTTGAAATATTCTATTGATATTATGCTTTAACTGTTAACTCCTTTGGCTGGTCTGAAATGTGAAAGGCTTTTCCAAATAATGATCCTTTTCAATTTCACCTCACAGTCTGGTCCCGGGCTGGGACACGGCTTGTGAAAGTCAGTTAAAAGACTTTGCTTTGGCGCAGAGGGCTTTGCATGTAAGAGACTGAGAAAACGGAGGGAGTGTTGAGAGAAAACCAAAATGAGAGCGAAGCGGTTGGAAAAGACGGAGAGAGAATGAGGGCGCAAATGACCAAAAGGCCACGATGGTGATAAAGACGAAGCAGAAATAAGAAAGACTGGGGGAGAGAGAGTAATGTAGCACTGGTGGTGTATTACCTCAGCAGGTGATATTACAGTGTCTGCTGTGCTGAATATGAGAGATGACACTTTTATGTGTGAAGCAATAAAAAGGGATGAGGCGAGGCCAGGAGGAATAGGCAGAATATACAGCCTCTTTCTTTCTCGAACTCTTTTTTTCCCGCTGACATCATTCCTCCATCTCTTTCTGTGTGTGTGTGTGTGTGTGTGTGTGTGCGTGCGTGCGTGCGTGCGTGCGTGTGTGTGTCTTTCTCTACTGATCAACCTAATCAAACATTATTGCTCATCTTCTTTTTCAAGCACCCGTACTTATCCAACCTTACAGAACACTGCTGCCTCCTTTTAGATCCTCTTTTTTTCTGCATCCATCACTCCATTCCTCCCCCAGAGATCATATCTGTGTCACCTCATCCTCTCTGTCCTGACTTATCTCTGGATTTTGCTCTTTAAGCTTCTGCTCAGAGGTTTCATTTTCCCTCGCTTGCCATTTGGTCTTTTTTCCAATCCTTTAATCATCCACTCTAAATCAGTTTCTTTTTTTTGTTGTTGTTTTCATATCCCATCCTTAACCAATAAGGTTTGTTTGGCAATAAAAGTCAATGAAGAAGTACAAAGTCCATCTGATGACCCAAAATATTGAGATGTACAAAAGTCATGAGTCACACTAGACTCTGAGACTCTGAGAGCACGCTCCATACGTGCTCTCAGAGTCTTTTTCACCTTTAGTCCCACTCACACACACCTTTCAACAGCAGAGGAGATATTTAGTGAGCCAATGTACTGTATGTGTGTGTCTTCTCATTCTGTGTATGTGTGTGTGTGTGTGTGTGAATGTGTGTTCGTTTGTGCGCTGCTCTCATACATGACTGCGTCCACACAAAGACCCCAGCTGGAGGGGAATAATGTCTGTTATCTGCACTCATCCATCCTCTTTCTTAGCTTATACTCTCCTCTGCATCATTCTCCCTCCAGAGTGAAGAGGGGGAAGCTTGCTGTTATTTAAATGGAAATTCAAATGGACAGTTGTGATTTGCTCTCACTCAACATGCACAAAACTCAAAACATAATTTAAACTGAAATGCAAAAGGCGAACTTGTTCCAAGCTTACTGTCGGTATGAAGACTGCCTGCCAATGTTTTAATTACAATACACGATTCGCTTATTTTCATGTTTGCATGTTGTTTACAACACAACCCTGGAAAGTACAATAAATGAAATCAAATTGGAAATGTCATTTGATATAATCACAGTATTAAATACTACTATTCGGTTTTATTTTCATGTTTTTGCAGCAGAGCAGTGTTAACGGTGCCATTTGATTTCCGTTTTTATTGTCAACAAAGACATTTACTCAGAGTCAGAAAACTGTGGATTTGAGCTCACACGGTGAAAATTATTTTTGGGCTCATAGTACCAGACATTTCCAGGTGCCTTATGATCAAAGTGTCAAATTATTTGATAGTTTTGCTTTCCTTGTTCAGTTATGAAAGCAAATAGAAAGGGACATTTTCTGATGTGTTGCCTCCACCAATAGCATTAGCTCAGATACAGTACCTCCTTGTGGACTTTACATAAAGGTCTTAAGCCACACTCTTGTCTCCTAGTAATGTCTTGCAACAGTTTCTGTGAAGAAACAATTCTTCCCCATTACTTTTGACATAATTTCCAATAATAAACAGTGATGGAGTGAGTTTCAATAGACCCTGATGGTCAATACACATTGCTGAAGTTAGCATGCTGAAAATTGTCTTTTTTTTTTAAGGACATAGCTTTCTGTTAGTTTCCATCAGTTACATTTTTTTGTCTATCAGATTTGTTTCTCTCTCCCTGTCACATATCAAATCTGTTATCCAAAGCCCAGATGAGATACGAAGAGTTGGCAAAATCTGCATTGCACTCTATATGTCTCCACTAGCCTGAACAAAGAAAGAGGGGAGCGTGTACTTCTATCTGTTACTTATCCTGGTAGACAGTTGAGGAAGTGAGGATGTGTCTCAGGTCAGTGCATGTTGTTGATTTTTAGCTTTAGGATTTAAGGTTAATGTAAAGTCTCGGCAAACAATTGCAAATAATCATTGAAAAGTAATCTAACACTTAGAAGTGTTACATTTTGATACCATTGCCAGATACTAGACCATGAGGTGAAAATGCTCCCAGTCTTCCAGCAAGTTAATTTTTTTTTATTTCAGCCTAAGGATTAAATACTTATTTTGTTGAAATATACCATTTTTGAAGTTTCCAAATATGAATAGTTTGTGTTTCTGTCTGTCTGTGTGTATCAGACTTTGTTTAACCTTTTCCAACCTTATTTCGAAGCATTTAGGTGACCAAACATCTGGCATGTTCTATCAATTTAGTCCTGTTTTTGTAAAAGATGAAGTAATAGATTTTCAAATAAATAGAAACCGTGAGCAACAGAGAGAAATTTATCGCGAGCAGATAGTTAGGAGTTTCGAGAAAAACAGATCCAGATGCGGAGAAAAAGACAAACAGGAAAAGGATGACACGTGAGAGAGAGCTTGAGAAACAGAGACAGAGGGTAATGAAGTGTGACATCGATGGATGAGTAAAAGTGAACCTGCTGCCAATGTAAGCAGGCGCTGTCTGTTCTGCTGCTTGTGTGTGTGTGTGTGTGTGTGTGTGTGTGTGTGTGTGTGTGTGTGCGCGCACAGTCCTTGCATCTCTATTTCAATGTTACACACACACACACACACACACTTAGCGTTAGTTTAGCGTCACTGTCACAATAAGAAATGCAAAGTGGGACTTAACCAAGGGAGAGCTTATGTTGGTAGTATATGTAATTCACACACTCCTGCAGTTTACCAAAATGCACACGTCAGATTTTGAGTTCACTAAATAATGTGAGACAGCTGCACTGCTTAGGATTTTTGAATTGTCAGTGCAGTATTAGTGCAGGATTTTCTTGGTTACAATTATTTATTGTTTCCATTGACAGGACTTAAATATAAATATTATACAGTTTGCAAACCAGTGATTGATTTTCTCTTTGAGTCTTTTTGTCTAATACATCATAATAGTGCTGTGATTGCCATCCTAAGCTGTAAGTATCCCACCACTATCAAACTTGAGTTACAACTGTTTTGCAGCTGCCATTGAAGTTCTCACAGAAACTGTGTCCAAAGTGTGAAATAGCTGCTACTTTATGCTTTTTTTTATTATTATTATTTGTTTGAATTAGACTTGTGCAGATTACTTTGTGTACCGACATAAACTGTAACTTGTTGCTGGTGCTTGGGGAGCCTTCAGTTACCATGACTTAAACTGCTGGCTCATCCACATCAGCATTTTTAAGAGATTAAACAACCACATTTAGCCAATCCTTTTGACAACATCAGTCTTTGCTTATTGTTTCGTTGCCATGGTTTAAATGTCTGACAGCATATGAATACACAGCTGTTGGGTTGTCAACACTGAAGTTTTCGATGTTAATGTTAACAGACATGCAAAGAGTCTTACGTTCTTTCTTTTCTTTCATTTTTTTCCACACCGTCCGATTGCAACCATCTACAGTGTCTGTGTGTGTTCGGTGTTCACTTCCCCTACTCGTGTCAACTGTCCAGCTAACTAATGCCGTCAGATTTTGTTGCTGAATTGCTGGTGTTTATGTGTGTGTGTGTGTGTGTGTGTGTGTGTGTGTGTGTGTGTGTGTGTGTGTGTGTGTGTGTGTGTGTGCAGTCTTTATGGTTGTAAGCAGCAGATGCTCTTCTCGAATCTTTGCCAAGTTGCCATGGCAGCTAGAGAGTGGATGAGTTGGGGTTGGGTGGCATGTTATTACTGAACTCAGACATTAATTACTAAAGTGACCTATTGGCAACACAGTTCAGATCATATTCAAATATTTTGCCAATACCAAATCTGAGGCCCTGTTATCTCAAGCTAAACCCAATTTACTACAGTGATTACAGAACAATCCAAATTTGTACCTCAATGTTACCGCGCTGAAAATGAAATGCATGCCTCCACTCTCATCAAACAATGTTCAACGCTTGTTCGCCAAAGGATCTGCAACTTTATTGTGATTAAGCACAGCATGATTGAGGTCAAAGTAAAACAATAACACAAATGAACATTCAGTTTAAGCTGTGCATTCTCAAACGGTTTTATTCACTGATCATCAACTCATTTCAATTTAGATAAAATGTTCACAGGGATAGCTTTGTTCAGCTGTGGGGGTTGGAGTCAGTTCATGATTTGATTTACAAGACGGAGTCGATGTTTTAATACAGGCACAGCACCTTTAGCTGTGAACTTTACCAGGTCCACCGTGTTGACTTCAGCAACCATACAGCCTATTCGTTTCAAAAACAGACTGTTTTCATTTTCACCGTTCCTCTGTGTTTTGTATGTACACTCTGAAGCTTGGCAGACACTGTACTATGGTATTGATCTTGTCTGTTTGTGTTACCGTACACTACATGTTTTATTCCACCTTCTTGCGCTGCCAGAACCTGTGACTTCTCTGCTCACACTTTACAGATCAATCAACCAGCTAGTGTTGACAAAAACAGAGAAAGGCAGCATTCGGACTGTATCACATCACATCTGTCTCAAGACCGCAGTTTTAAACACAACATGTAGACTACTTCTCCAAGGATATATAATTACTACAGTTTATTATGCCTCTTGTAACAGCAGTCACGAGGGAAATAAGACTGTGGAAATGCTCACACTGCAAGACAGCTGACCAAAATTTCTGATCCATCCAATAGTTCAAGAGCCAAACTGTTGATCTTTCATGTGATTAATTAGGCATCCCCTCAGACCACATGTCAAACAACAACTGATCTGGCAGAAATTCACCTCGTTCTACCTAAACCAACCAATTGAGGGATAAAATCGGTCCAGACTGGGCTGTACCTGCCCCGGCTTTAAAGGCACAAAAACATAACTCTGTCTTACAAGCAGATCCTTTGACATAAAACTGGACTGAATATGAAGTGATTTTTGTGACACTGCGTAACAGAGACAAAAGACAGAAAGGAATCTGCAAAATAGTTAGAGAAAACTGAGTTTCTGTTATCTTGAGGAAAGAGACTGCACTCTGCTTCTATTCTCACAGAAGCCATTGATAGTGTGATCTGTTTTTCAGCTCTGTGACGTATATAGCTACAGTATTACATTGCAAAAAATTGTGCCACAATATTTTGCTAATACCCTTGTTCAATTGTAATAGAAGCTGGTTGCACGCTCTATTACGACTGGTAAAGAAGGAGTAGATGCTGTAAAATCTATTATGAAGTTGCATCAAAAATGCATTTGCTCAATGCATTCAGTGTCCTTGTTACCAAATCCACCTGGCAAAACCTTCGCTGGAGCTCAAAGAGTGACAAACCTCTGGCTTGAGATGGATTTCACAACCAAGAAAGAGTCGACTAAAAATTAATAATCATTCGCAAATGAGTTCCAGATTCTATTTATATACTCTGAGTGAACAGAATGGAAAGGCAATTGCCCCAGGCCTCAATATGTGGAATTGGTTTGTTAAAAGTTCTCCTTAAGGTAGTGCAGTGGCCTACAACACTGGCATAGTGTACTATTATGCAAATAGCATTTCCAATAATGGTAGAGACAGGGCGCCTAATGTTAATTGAATAGTGAATAGAAAAGTGTGTGTGGTTGTGTGTGTGTGTGTGACAGAGAGAGTGAGGCAGAGAGTGTGTATGTGTTTGTGCTTGTGTGTGTGTGTGTGTGTGTGTGTGTGTGTGTGTGTGTGTGCATACAGTCAAAATCCAGTGCTTCTAATGAGAAACAAAGTACAGACAGCAGGTTGAGCGTGGGCTGGAAACCATGGCAACGGCCTTGGTCTCCTCGACATGTGGAGGGAGACACAGAAAGAGCCAGGATGTCATTTAAAACAGTTATTGTGATCAATAATAGAATGAGCGATTGATCAGCCTAATGTGTGATTGCACACACGCATACTTTAGGGACATACACCATCAGTTTAGAGTCTCACACAGTACATGTATACAGTACATATTCCCCAAAGGCTTCCTCTAAAGCCCTCCTCTCGTGGTGGCAACATCGCCCACACAGTTGCATATCTTAAGTGTTGATCTATAGGCATCTGCGTACTTTTGTGTGTGTTTCTTATGTCCGGTTCAAAATCCTTACAGCTCACAGACTTTGTAAGAGTGCAAAGCTTCCTTAGATGCACGTTTATTCACAGGGCCACCTTTGGTATTTTTGTGCTTTGGGGCACATAGCTCCCCTGTTGTGCACTTCAAAATCAGGTGGAACTGAGAGGAAGCAATTACCATATGTCATTAATGGATGTGGTAGAAGCCAGTGTCAATAATCACAGTCATACCAGCTCCTTTCATCCCTTATAAAAAAAAAAAACCCAGCGTGCTCTATGCAGTGTATTACAGACACGTTGTAACTGAACAAAGCCCAGTCACCAAAGAGGATACTGATATTCTTGTTCATGAGGTGCAGACTTGAAGCTATATGCAGCTCACACAAATTGGAAAACCACGACACCACAGATATTCTGCATATTGATGGTGGTTTGCGTTTGAAACAGAGAGATTCTGCATGTATTACCCACGTGCAATTAAAGTTTGTGGTACAGTTATTAAAAAAGGGCTTATTCCAACCATTGTGCTCAGCCTTGACAACAAAATTACAGTTTTCTGTTTGAAAGACAGAAACATTCAACCCCTACTGTGCCCCCTGCCTACCACCTACAAGAAGAAATTTCCCCTCGGGGATTAATAAAGTCTATAAAAAAATAAAAATAAAAATAAAAAAAACAAGTAAGCACAGCAGAGCTCAGAGGCAAACCTTAGACTACCTAAGGCCATTTGTTGATATGCATTTGAACAATCATCAAAATGTTTCCATTAAAAATGAATATGTGGGCTTCAGATGAAAATGTGTTATTTACAACTTCCATTTTCCAACACATGTGGGAGTCATTGTGCTAACCAGGAAATTATTTATGTATTAATCATTTGTGCAAGACAGAACAGAGCAAATATGATTTGCTGTGATTATACTGGAGAGATAAGTCAACACATTATTTCCTGAAGGGCCAATTACAAATTTACTGATAGAATATCGCAGCTCTTTTTCTCCTGCAGCCATAAGTGTCTTTATTTATTTGTATTTCTTTGCTATTTTATCATTGACAGTACAGTAACAAGGAAGTAAAGCAATATGGGGAGGTTGAATGAGGATGAGCAAGGTCACAGATTTGGTCCAAATTGCCAGCAGCACAAGCAGCGTTTCTTTTTGGAAATATGGAGAACTCTCTGGAAAAGTGTTTACTTTCAGTGGGTGATTAATGAAAGAGTGGTTGTGAGCGTGTTTGTGTATATGTAGCCATTGTTGCGTGTCCTGTGAGGAGCTGCAGGTGTGACCTGCTGGGAAGCTTGCCAAAGAAAGAAACGGATGAGTGAGAGAAATGAAGCAGCACAAATGAAAGAGGAAATAAGGAAGAAACAGATGCAGCATTAATGAGACAAGGCATACCCTGCATGTGTAGAGATATCATGTGATATTATGAAAGCTAAAAACAAGTAAAATAAATAAATAGTGGGAGCAGTGAAATGTTACAGAGTTGGAGGATAGAAAGGAAAAGCAGGATAGAAAAACAGAGCGAAGGGGCTCAAAGGAAAACTAAAGGCGTTAATGAGAGAGGACAAAGAGACAAATGGAAAAAAAAAACCTGTCAGGGAAAAAAAGAGAAACCTATTGATTGAGCAGACTGATTAATGATCATTGATTGTTTACTTCTCCATCTGTTTTCACTCCATCTGCCTGTCAATCTCTTTGTTTTTTTAAATGTTTTCTCTTTCTTTCTTCCTCATTCTTCTACCCGCTGTGTCTCATAATTTCAGTATAACATTGTGTAAAACACAGACGAGACCAAATTCTCACATCAATATCCCAAATCCTATTATTTCTTGCCTCAGGGGAGCTGCTGATCGATCTGTCGTCCTCTGCATGACACCAGAGACAAAAACTCTTAAAAGTTACAGCAGTCAGCGGTCAAAACTATTTCAAGCTCCATTGACTTTTACTTTTTACAGACGAGACTCATTTTACAGAAATATAATTGTAATCAACGTGAAGCAAAATGTCGAACAATATGTGCAAAGACTCATCCAGTCGGTTGAATGAAAAGTATTATACCAAATTCAGTACTGTGATCTGAAGAGTGATACAAGTCTGGAGCCTCCGTGATAGCGTATTGCTAAGAAATAGGCTGTAGCATCATTATTATTGTGATATGCATCTAAGTTGTTTACCTAAAATAATTTTACTGTTTGGAATGTGATATAAACTCATGTACCAGTTAAGCCAGTTGGTCTTCTTGCCCTGTGAGCCCAGAGAATTAAAGGAGCAGTGTGTAGAGTTGAGTGGCATTTAGCATTGCCGGTTTCAACCAACTGAACACCCCTCGCCTCATCCTCCTCTTTCAAGTGGATAAGGCAGCTGAAAGGCCCTCTCAAGGGTCAATGTTTGGCTTTTCACAACTGGACTACTGTAGAAACGTGGCGCTGCAGCATGGTGCACTCTGTGGAAGAGGACCTGCCCCCCATTGAAGGAGCAGTGTGTAGAATTTAGTGGCAAATGAAGGGCTCACTCTAAGGTAATGGAAATATTAGTTACAGGTGATTATACACTGATGGAAAACATAGTTATGACTTGTATTTGATTTCTGCCAATAGATCCCCCTAAACCCTGAACACTGCACCTTTAAGTTATGGGGGGAAAAAATGCTGTTATGCAAAGTCTTTCCATCTTTCTCTCTTTCTAAATTTGGGTTGGTCATTTTGGCCTTCAGTCCAGAGTTCATGTATATTTTTTCATGTCCGTATAACCAAAACAATACCTAATAGAAACACACTTCTTAACCAGTCGTAAGGAGCACTGAAGGAGTATATCTTGGCTTACCTATTAAAACAAGCCAAACAATCTTAGGCAGCAGAAGCATCGTGCACCCCCCCCCCCCCCCCCCCCAATCAACTCCCAGCCGTTTCACACCCATGCAAATATGACACCCTTTATTTATGCACATTACATCCTTGTGCACATTTATTTGAATGGTTACAGGTAATGGATAGCGATCTAGAAATGCTTCCACTGTGATGTATTACCACAGCTCAGAGGCAGAGGGTGATGACAACAATGACAGAAAGAAAGAGAAGACAGACAGTAAGAGAGACACACTCTGGAAGACAGACAAGGCAGTATGCACACACGCACACACTGAGACACACACACACACACACACACACACACACACACACACACACACACACACACACACACACACACACACACACACACACACACACACACACAGAAACTCCCAGCAACACATTGGATCTCCAATTAGACTGAGGCAGCAAGTCTTGCTGTAGGAGAAAATGAGTTTTGTTCCCAGGAGGCTCAGAGTGACAGAGAGAGAGAAGGACAGAAACAAGATAGAAAGACAGAAAGAGAAGAAGGAAGACAGAGATACAGAAAAAAAGACCGAAAGAAACTAATTTCCACTGGAAGAGTGGAGGATCATTGTCTTGCTTGAGGCCGTGTTGGCAGTATAGTTGTAAAAGGACGAGAGAAGATTTGTCATTCACAACCACTTCTTTCTCTTTATCTGGCTCTCTCTCACATACAAACACTCTCACTTAGCAATCTGTTCTTCCTTGAGGAGCATTAAACCCAAATTTCCTCCAAAACAAAAATTAAACGACAGCGATATGTCCCAACAGTTGATGTGTGTGTGTGTGTGTGTGTGTGTGTGTGTGTGTGTGTGTGCGCGCGTGCATTGTGAGGTAGTTACATTCGTCTTGCTGGTGTCTGACGGAGGATGGCTGCTGAGCTGCAGCCAAAATACTCCGTTTGACCTAGATCATCTCAGCACCCGGCTGGTGTGTGTGTGTGTGTGTGTGCGTGCGTGCGTGCGTGCGTGCGTGCGTGCGTGCGTGCGTGTGCGTGCGTGTGCGTGCGTGCGTGCGCCTGACTGCCTGTGCATGGTTGTTATGCCTATTTCCCAGCAATATGATGAAATTTTGACATTGCCCATAATGATGTAATAGCTCCCTCCCACATATCCGCTGACTCTCTGACAATCATTCTGTTTGTGCCTCTTTCAACAGTGTTTTTTTCTTTTGTCGGCCCATTCCTGCAAGGAAACTGTAGCACTCACCAAAGTAGATGTCTTCCAAAGTGTCTACAGTTGTGTATGTGATATAGGGTCTATTTGTTACAGTCACACATTGGTGCCCCAGCATTTCATTATGAGTCAATATTTTTTACACAGTCAGCTAATCAGATTTGTTTCTTTTAACTTTTAGTTAGTTATTTCTGTCAAAGTCAGTTGCTAAGGTTGTTGCTAAGGCTGTATGTACGGTTGCATGAATCCAACTAGATTCAGACTGAAACATGTACGGATGTGTTAAATAAGTTGGCAGTCTGAGTAAAGAACAAGAAAATGTGTACTACTGCATTTAGTTTTTATACTGTAGACTCTGGTACTGGTGGAAGTCTGCAGAGTTTTTGGAAGCTGGCCAATGAGAACAGAGTGGGCCCTTAAAGAGACGGCCTGTTTCAGACAGAGGATGAACTGAGGGGCTGAATAAAGGGCTAAGAAAGATAAATGAGGATGATTTTGATATGCTAGGACAGCCCTCGATTAAAACTATACACATGGAAATGTGCTTGATGTGTCTCCTTTAATGGAGACCAGATGAGATAAAAAAAACAAAAAAAACCAACAACACTTGGCTCTGACTTAATCCCTGCAGTTCTCAGAGTGACAGCACTGGAAAAATGATTTGTTGTTACGTCTTCGGGAATGAATTAACACCACGTGATGTGATTGTAACAGCTACTAACAGGCTACCTCTGTCTGTGACTTGTTGTCTTCTGGTTGTAGATAACAGTGTCCTCTGGACTGTAGCCAACCATGGACATGTGTATCACAGCTCGGTGCAGGTTTCCTTTTATTTAGATGAGGACATGCAGACAGAAAATACACCAAAATCTTTCAACAAAACAGTTCCTCCCTGTATCATTGGGGTGGCTGTGGCTCAGATGGAACAGCAGGTTGCCCACTAATTGAATGGTTGGCAGTTTGATCTCCATCCCCTCCTGTACACATACCGAAGTGTCCTTGGGCAAGACACTTGAACCCCTAGTTGCTCTCGATGGCAGGCCAGCACTGTGTACGGCAACTCTGCTGCCATCGGGGTGTGAATGTGTGTGTGAATGGGAGGCAAATTGTGAAGCACTTTGAGTCCGCTAAAGTAAAAAGGTGTAATAGAAGTGCAGACCACTTACGATTCAACGCCATGTCATTTGAACCTCTATTCATAATAGGTGGATGCCAGCCCTCCCCTTTGTTGTTGATTTTTATTATTCCAAAAGCCTGTGCAGCATAATCACCATAAGTAATTTGAACCGACCAAATGACTCCACCACATATTCAGAAGTTTATTTTGGATGTGAAACAGTGGAGCAGGTATTTTTATCTTCACTGATCAATTGACGGGGTGTTGGAGTTTGTCAAACGTTTCTTGCGTGTGTTTTTGTGTGTTTCTTTGCAGTGACGGATGGGCGGACAGGTATGACGTGACAGACGGCTATGTTAAGGAGGCAGCCGGCGGGATTACCATCAAGCTCCAGTCAGCTGACGTGAAATGGTTTGATGAATACTACCTTAAACTTCATCCTGAAAACAACCTCAGGAACCCCTGGTTCCCAGAGTTCTGGCAGCATCGTTTTCACTGTCGACTGAAAGGTCACCCGCAGGAGAGCAGCAAGTACAATCGCACCTGTGGCAGTAAGAGCACACACAAATAACAACACCAGCAAAATAGAAATGGAACATTGTTTTATTACCAGATTTATGTAGGTTAGATTCTGTTGATTGTCCACATCCTGTGAGACTTATTGGGATGAGACCCAACATTTACAGATGTACTGTACTGGGGTACAGGAAAAGAGAGCGACTGCATTGTTTTGGAATAACATAACAGGCTACCGTACCAATCTGCATTTTTTTTTTATTGACAGGCTTTGACCAATGGTCATTATTAATGCAAATAATATACAAACAGACCGGCTGAGCACACCCACACACCTCCACACAGACCATATGGATACACACAGCCTCCTCGTTCATCTGGAGATATCTCTTGTGGCTGTGACTGAACCCTCCTTTCATTTCATCTCTGTATTCATCTCCCCCCAGCCCTCCCTTTCTGTTTCGTTCCCTCCATTCATAGGCAAAACAGTGTGTGAGCGACGCATCAAAGGTAGTCATGTCTCGTGTATTTTAATGAAATGGGACGTGAAATACAAATGAACAGGACACATAAAAAGATGGAAGGAAATGAGATGTGGAGGTGGAAAGTAACCGAGGAAGAGGATAGAGAGTTGTCTTTGATGTTAGGAGGGGAAAAAGGAGTGTTGTTTTTCATAAAACAAGAAAGAAAATTGAGAGTATCTGATATACCTGCCTTTTCCCTTCTACCTGTCCAATCCCCCCCCCCCCTCCCCCCCGTTATCCATCCACTCTGCAGAGCGAGAGTCCCTTCGGCAGCAGTATGCACAGGACACTAAGATGGGGTTTGTCATTAATGCCATCTACTCGATGGCATATGGCCTGCATAACATGCAGCGGGCACTCTGCCCAGGCTATCAGGTACGTGCTGCTCTGATGGTTAAATGGATAGACATAGTAGGAGAAACCAAGGAGATAGACAAGTGAGATGAAGGGCTGGAAAAGGGGAATATTGAGACCAGAAGTGTACACCAGTCTGGGTATTGCTGCCATGTCACAGTAGACTTTGTTGCCATGTGGCTCCTTATTGATTTATTGTCAAAATACATAGTGAGGGTCTAAAAGTCTCAAGACCACTAATGAAAATACTGCTAGTTTGTATTTGCTTCATATTTAATGCAACTATATCCATTGCAAATGAGTGAAAAGAAAAAAGTTGAATCTATGACAAATGTGTACAAATTTAAGAATCTCTTAGTGTTTGGTGCGTCTTCCTTTTGCTTTAATGACAGCTGCACTTGACTTGCACGGACTCCACAAGGGCAAAACCTGATAACCCACTTCATTCCAGCATGATCGGACAATTTTCAAAAGGACTAATGGTTATGTGAGGAACGTTTGGCCTTCCATAAATCTTCAGTGAGGTTGAGGTCGGGTAACTGTGGAAGAAAGTCAACGACCGTCAGCCCTCCTTGGTCTTTTTTGTTTTTCAAATTGTTCTTGCAAAGCTTTCAGGAGTGTTTGGGCCCGTTTTCCTTCTGCAGTGTGAATCCCACATCTTAAAGATGTTAACCACAGAGTCAGGGTGGAGTCAATTTATTGCGGGTGTCCAACTCCAGAGTAGCAAAACACCTACACACTTGAATACTCCCACCACCACATTTCACTGTTAGTTTGATAACCTGGAGGGTCGTTCTCTCTCTTGTTACTCTCATTGCATACACCCCTCTGTTTTATTGCTGACATGCTGATCCCGCAGTTAATATTTAGAAATTCAGTGCCTCCACCCGCAGCTTATTTTTCTTCTGTAACATCAGGATCAAAAACACATCGGTGCTGCTTAATTTTTATGGTCTTAGACTCATTGGTTTTAACTTTGTGACAATGACTTCAAACATGATTCTTACAAACATGTAAATTGAAATATGATATTTTGGGCACAGGCTTTCAATTCTGTCTAAACTTCATGAGATGGATGTACAAAATGTCACAGTGATTGTCCTGAATGGGACCGTTGCGGGATAGAAAAACAAAACCTGTTACACTGCACATCTGACATTTCTTATAACTTAGAAGGTCCGACACCATCATGTTTTATTAGGGTAAAGTTTATCTTTATATTACGTTAGTTCCACAGTATAATAAACATGTTTTGAATATGAATAAAGGTTAGGTTAAACTGAAGGAATATTTTACCATTCATAAGCTTTTGTATTCAATCGTTTGAATGACGATTGACCACCATTTCCTCACATAAAAGTACAGAACTTTTTGGTTGGACATGACATTATTGTTCATGTATTTTAAGGGCCTGTGTGATGCCATGCGACCTATAGATGGTGCTACACTGCTGAACTTCCTGATGAAAACCAACTTCACCGGTGTTTCAGGGGAGGGAATCTTATTTGATGTAAATGGGGACTCACCTGGCAGGTAGGCACAATATCTGGGCAGAGATGTCACTGGAGTCTTTTTTTTGTAGATCTGTTGGTTTATAGAAGCAACACTATGTGTTGTTTAGTGTGTGTAATGTCCACTCTATGTTTCCCTTTTATTTATTACAGGTATGAAATAATGAACTTTAAAAAGATGGGGAAGGACTACTACGACTACATTAATGTTGGCAGTTGGGACAACCGTGGCTTGAAGATAGATGATGATGAAATCTGGCCCAACAAAGAAGCGTTCATTAAGTCGGTCTGCAGTGAACCCTGTGACAAAGGACAGATTAAGGTAAAATCACAGTACAGATAAAGATATCTGCTTCCACAAAGTATTTTTTAATTATTTACATGCTGCACTTTATAAAATATATCTGTATAAAATAATATGTGTCTCTGAATGGACAAAACGAAAATCAGTCACAAAGAGTGTTTATACATTTTAATACATTAGATTAGACAATGGATTGAAATATTGAGCGAGAAGGGTTCTTGGGGAATTTTCCTTTTCATTGCGACCTGATTAAATTACTTTATAAAGCTCTGCATGGTTTGGCACCATCCTTCACCTCAGATCTCCTGCGCCCATATTCTACATCCAGACACCTCAGACCCTCTGATAGTTCTCTCTGTTCCTCGTTCACAGTCAATATCCAAATATGACCGAGCTTTTTTCTCGTGCTGCCACCAGACTGTGTCACAGTTTTCCCCTCACTGTCAGATCTTCTCTTCTCTTCTTTTGATTTGACTAAAATGAAAGCCTTACACAAGTACAGTGGTACAAGTATGTGAGGTGGCATATAGACAAATAATCTACATGCCCACCGCTGACATGACCACAAATCTATGAAACTATTCAGACACAAGGCAACCAAAGGGATTCACAGAGACATAGAAATACAAACACAAAGCAATGAATAAAGTAATAAGTACGAAGAAATATTCTGTCTCTTCCAGGTGATCCGTAAAGGTGAGGTGAGCTGCTGCTGGACGTGCACTCCCTGTAAAGAAAATGAATTTGTGTTTGACGAGTACACCTGCCGAGCCTGTGAACTGGGCTCCTGGCCCACTGACGACCTCACTGGTCAGTATTTCTATGCTAATGTTTGCATGTTTATTTATAGCCTTTGACTGCTTTCTCAGAGACAAGAAAATACCTGAATAGAAACGCTGCAGTATTACTGTAATACTGTAGAAGTGATCTTAATTGAGGAAAAACAGTGTGCATGTGCATTTCTATGTGTGGGATCATAGGAAAGATAAAGGAGGAGAATGACTTTTTTTTTTTCTTGATCCAGTGTGTTATTAATGTATATTGTTATTATACAGAGCCAGCAGTTGACCCTCCCATCCGCTTTCCCTCTCCTCCCCCTCCCTTCCCTCCCATCCCCTCCCTATCGCTCAGCTCTTTAATTTGTTACCAACATGGTCACTAGTGTTTTTAATTAGTCTGCATCAAGACAAGCTATCAGTGCAAATGCTTTTCAGTCGCAATGAAAATGTATTTCCCCTCCAATGTGTTTGAAGCGTTTGGACATTGCCTTGTTGTGCTTTCAGCTGCTCATTATACTCCATGCTAGCTCCTCACCATGCTCAATGATTAAAACATGAATCGAGCCCTGCTGGAAATTCAGATGGAGCTCCACTGCCAGAGACAGAAGCATCTTAGACTAAAATATAAATTTTCCATCGAAAGTTGACAGTGGAGAAAGAATGAGATAAAAGAATTGAAGATCGGGGTTATTTGTCTATTAGTTTGTGTTTATGTTTGTTTGTGTGTGTGTGTGTGTGTGTGTGTGTGTGTGTGTGTGTCATTTCATCAACAATAAGTGCTGTGTGTCCCCCTGCGGGGCTATATGGAACAGTAATAATGAGGTGTAAACAAACTGCTTGCTCTATTCCACCAGCAGACATTTTGATCTCTCTCCCTCGGTCCAAAAGAAAGGAGAGCAAAAGTGCAAGAAATGAAAGGAGGGAAAGATAAAGAGGCAGAGAGAATAGATGAAGGTAGAGCAAGGTCTCAACTGACAGGGACAAAGTGGGTGTGAAAACCTTAGAAAGCTACACAGCAAAGACAAAAAGACTGCAAGAAAAGTGACTTAGAAACATAAAGTGACGGTAAAAGTGAGTGTGAAAGAGAGAGGGAGAGCTGGAGAGATGGAGAAGAATAGAGACTCTGACACAAGCAGTAGCCAGTGAAAGTGAAAGGAGCAGAAAAAGGGAGGATTAGCTTTTGGAAATTGAGCCTCTCCACTGATCGGGAAAGTTCCACAGTCTGAGTCTGAGAACGTTTGAAGGAGGTCGCCTTGAAATGTTGGCAGAACCCTCCAAGTGGCCCCTCTCCCCTTAATGCCCAGGTTTGGCTTATAGTCAAACAACACAATTTCCTGCAGGTTCAGTGAGCTATTTAAGTATTACGTTGCTGACATAGCCAATGCTTTTGGACTGCTCTTTGAAAGCCCATGAGGAAAACACAGATCTGGGATTTTCATCCTGGCATCTATATTTATGTGGGCAGGATTAATTGGAGCTAAATTATCTGCGAGTTCCTTAGTTTCCTCCCACCTTACATTTTCATGGGTGGGTGGTCTTTATACCTCATCACCAGGCAGTATACTGTAGTCCCTATTTATCACAAAAGCGCTGTGCTAACAAAAACATGATCTGTATTGGGTGAAATGATTATCTAAGTACCAGTTTTCTTAAAATTAGAAACTAATAGATTTATATCTGTGATTTTGTTGTGAAGTTGCTCTTTTTTTTCATATTTATGGTTTCTTTTCAGTCTTTAAATAAAACCATCAGACTGACTGTTTCACATGTACTGCATGGGATTGAACACCTGACACCTGAGATTATGATTTACATAGATTATATCAGTGTTATTTTCTCAATGATATACTGTAAACCAGGAGGTGAACCACATGCAGAACGAGTTTTTGTTTTTGTTTTTTTGTTAACGTTCTCTTGGCTCCCATTCAGCAATAAGGCTGTTGCTTATGCCCCTAGACCTAACCACATCATGGATTTAATCAACTCTATTGACTGTGTTAAAGACCAAGTTATTAGATTACTTGAGTCTTTTTAAATGACTCTTCCTTCTCTTCCTGTTTGTCTATAATTTACAAGGCTGCAGTGCAGTTGTGTGTTGTGTGTACATGTACATGTACATGTACGTTTACATGTATGTGCCTGCAGAAAGAGAGAAAGGAAGGAAATGTATAAGGGCAGAAAGTCTGAGCTTTTGCAGTACGCCGAGACCGGCCAACTGGATCATTTCAGCCAGCATTAAGACGGAATGTAATTAGAACTGTCCTCTTAATTAATGACACTTTATCTCCTTGCTTATGATGAAGACAGAGATGGAGCGATAAAATTAGGGAACAAGCTGGGAGGGATGAGGATGTGGAGAGATAAGAGAGATATTAAGGGAAATAAAAAGGGGCTTGTGATGGATGGTTATTACGAAGAAAAAAGGAAGTGACGGGGAAAAGAAATACTGAATGGCAGGGAAAGAGGAAGAGGAGGAGAAAAAAAATAAGGGAGACAATTGAAAGAGTGGACTCCAAAGAAATAGCAGCAGACCAGTAGTGGTATTAGTAGTAGCATTGCATAAACAAGCTGAAACATTGCAGAGAAAGAAAGAACAATGTGTATGAGAGAAAAAGGAAAATCTTAATTTGGAGTGCAACAGTGGATAATGAAGGAGTCATACTGAGTAATTGGTACAATCCATTCCGTGGATTGGTTATAGATTAATCATAACTAAATATGAATTCGCCTGTGTCACATTTTCCTGTTTTACCCTGTTTGCTTATCATGTGTTTGATATTTAGTCAGACCCATAGCAAGCTGTTTACACAAGATGCAGGCTTTGACTGCAGGCGAAGCTGAGCAGACGGATAATTGTAAAGCCTTTCCCACCTGGAGGCCTGAAGGTCGCTCCAACCTTGATCTGTTAAGGACATCCCATCCCTTGTGCAATGAAGGTTATCTTAAATCAGATTAGTTCAAAACTCAATGTAAAATGCTGTAACGGAGGCAAAAGGCAAATGAGAAAGTGAGTGTGAAGAATAAATATGCAGTTAAATCTTCAACCAGTGTGGCAGTCTTAACAAAAACTGATGATTTATTTTCTAAGCTTCTCACATATCAAATAAAAGGCTTTTAATAATTTTGTCTTAATAAATACCACTTCTCATACTTGTGTCCACCCTCCCCAGGCTGTGACCCAATACCAGTAGAGTACCTCCGCTGGGGAGACCCAGAACCCATTGCTGCTGTGGTCTTTGCCTGCCTCGGTCTCATGGCCACACTCTTTGTCACTGCAGTCTTCATTAGGTAACAAATCTCCTAACTTAAAAAATATATGAAATGAGGTAAAGAATACAATTAGTGCTAGACTGGATGGACAAACCCTTTTTTAAATGTTTTTACTTTGTCACACTTTTCCTGCTTGTTCAAATTCTTGTCTGCATATGTGTATACGTCTTCGCTTAAAAACGTGTTTGTCTGAATATGTGTGTTCAGGTTCCGGGACACACCAGTGGTGAAGTCTTCCAGTAGAGAGCTTTGTTACATAATACTGGCAGGGATCTGCCTGGGATACCTGTGTACCTTCAGCCTCATAACCAAACCCCATGTCATCCACTGCTACCTCCAGCGGCTGGGAATAGGCCTGTCACCTGCCATGAGCTACTCTGCGCTTGTCACCAAGGTAAGGACCGGGTTAAAGATTCGTGAAACAATTACGAGATTGCAGTAAGATTAAAGTAATTAACTCCAAAGATTTGAAATACCCCTGACATTAGATATTCTGCAGTCTAAGGTGCCTTAGTCTTCATTGTTCTGTAGGGAATAGCCAAAGAAAAGCTTCAGATGCCAGGGAATCAACAGGAGGGATACAGCTGCGGGTAGAAGGAAAACAGTGGACTTTATCGTAAAGAAACAGGGAAACAGGCTGGGGACGTAGTCCCCTGACACTGCAGATTACCATAGACTGAGAGGATGTACCATAACATCAGTAGGAGGCCATAGGTCTGTCCTGGCCCTTTCCCCTTGGGCTTTGGGACCAGAGGATGAGGGAATAGGAAGGTTGAAATAACTGAAACAAAAAGAACCTCCCATCGGAAGTGACCGTGAGCTCACAGCGCTACTTTCTTTCCATTGATATGTCTGCAGAATAACAGCTGCTGCAGGGTAGAAATAAAGAGAGCAGATGGCTAGAATATAGATACAGTATGATCAGTATATACTACATGTCCTGATGATGTTTGGGATGTGACCCCAGACGAACCGCATCGCTCGGATCCTGGCAGGAAGCAAGAAGAAGATCTGTACAAAGAAACCTCGCTTCATGTCAGCCTGTGCTCAGCTCATCATTGCCTTCCTCCTTATACTGCTACAGCTGGGCATCATTGTAGCTCTCTTCCTCATGGAGCCACCTGAGGTAGGCTTTGTGTGAGTGAGTGAGTGAGTGTGAGCAGGTAAACGGAAACATAAAGAAGAAAGAGTTAAATCAGAAACTACAATTACCGCCTGGCGGTTGTATGCCTACGCTAACCACTCAAGTTCATGTACATACATGTGCCACATTTGTTCAGATTTCCTCAAGGCGATCCTGAGATATCTTGTTTATAGTGGGACATGGATGTGAACTTCTTGTGACCTTGAACTTTGAACTTTGACTGTCAAACTTTAATCAGTTCATCTTTGAGGCCAAGTGACCGTTTGTACCACATTTGAAGAAATTCCATCCAGGCATTCCAGAGATATCATGTTCACGTGTGTCGAATTGAAGTTACAATGACCTTGAACTTTGACTTTTACCCCCAAATATATAATCAGTTCATTCTTCACATTAGGTGAATGTCTTTGCCAAGTTTGAAGAAATTCCCCCAAGGCAATCCTTGAGATATCGTGTTCACAAGAACTGGACGGACAGATGGATGGACGGCACAGAGACATAAAATTACATAATAATAGAATTTGGCCTCTGATCTCTAAGCATCTGTTTCTTTGTATATCACTGATGTTTTAAGACAATTTGACAAAGACAGTAGCAAATGTATTTGTATTTCAACAGTGTCATACCTTTAGAGACTGCTGCAGTATGTTTGTTGGTCTAATCCAAAACACCGCAGTTTTCAGTGGCTGCTGAACAATCCTGCTTTAAGACTGTGCTGGCATTAAATTATATGCCAGCAGACTTCAAATGTTATTCATACAAAGTTGGCAGTGTAATGAATGGAAAGTCAGTTTATTTGCACTGCTTTCCCAGTCTTTATTAGACATGCTTCTCTTGTTACATAATCGTAGCCAGCGTTGCCCTTTTTCTTAAAGAAGCATAGAAAAGATGTTTTTAGCAACAGCCATGTTAGGTTTTGAATCAATTCCCTCCTGCGTGTTTACAGGTGATCCATGACTATCCCAGCATCCGCCAGGTCAACCTCATCTGCAACACCACTAACCTCGGAGTGGTTGCCCCGCTGGGATACAACGGCCTGCTCATCCTCAGCTGCACCTTTTATGCCTTCAAGGTACCGGCGTTTGTGAATATTTGTCATTACTACCTGAACATCAAACGTTTGTGGTGACTTGGTATTTTTCTCTGGAGCACAGTATTGAAATTGATCTAAATGGCAACATCGCAATTGGCAAAATTGGCAACTATTGGGTGTTAAAAATCCAAAGCCAGAGGTTATTAAGTGCAGAAATACTCATACTACATCTGTCCTATTAGTAGTATGCAGAGTACGTCTTGTCTTTCTACAAGCTGCTATATGGGAAAAAGCAATAATGGGAAAAGAAATGAGTGAACCACTGTTGATGTTTTCTGCTTTAAAACCTTTCAGCAAGCAGTAAATGAAATTCTGTTACACCAAGCACATTATAAAGTCAATGTTTGATTATCGGTGGCCTGCAGCCATCCATTTTCTGTGGAGTGTGAGAGCAGAATTGTAAAGAGAAACAAAGGCAGAAATACGCTTCACCTCAAGCAAATAAATGAACCATTTAGGAGCACAGCAGCTGGGCAAACCAATGTGGATTTGGGGTTGTGACCCCCATGCAGTGTTTAACTTTTTTTTTATTTTCCTAAATTATGGCAGAATACACGGAAGGATTCAACACCAATAAAGACATGCGATAATAATTGCTTCAATTTGGTCTCTCTCTCTGTCTCTCTTTCCCTCTCTCTCTCTTCAAGACCCGCAACGTCCCAGCTAATTTCAATGAGGCTAAATACATTGCCTTCACCATGTACACCACCTGTATTATCTGGCTGGCGTTCGTACCCATCTACTTTGGCTCCAACTACAAAATAATCACCATGTGCTTCAGTGTCAGCCTCAGTGCCACCGTGGCTCTGTGCTGCATGTTTGTACCCAAGGTAAGGTTGAAGCTAACGTCCACTGTTTCACCTTCTTACTGCTTTGATCTCTTTATTTCCTCATGCTTTTCAGTCTCTTCGACAAGCCACCAAAATGACCTGTTTCTGATTGGTTGTCAGGTGTTCATGGATAGTTCATATCAGGAAATCTCAACCAATCTGTGGTTGTTATGTGAATCAAAACTAGCCATTGCAACAGCACTGTGCTTTAAAGCTGTGTTATTTCAATAACTGCAGGCCCCTCTGTCCCAGTTTGTGAATATTTATTGTTACTCTCACGATTTAGAAAGCAGTACTATTTTATCACCGGGTACATCTATTTTCCTGCCGGGGTGACATCTTTCCTTCAGTTGTGTTTTGCACACGAGACAACACAATTTGTTTTGATGCATGTGGTGATAAAGTACCTCTTTTTTGTTGCTTGTGGCCAAGTTGACAGTCTGAAAGAGTCCCAGTCATTACAGCGGTGATGCACAAGCAGCAGTCCCTGTTTATTTGAATAAATACTTAGAAACTTGACTTACATTTTCACCACTTACGTGCATCCAAGAGATTTTTTTTTAATTTTTTTTTTTTTTTATATTATCACGCATCATATTTTCTACACTTACAATAGCTACATATTCCCGTGGAAAGCCTGAGCATAAATGCAATCAGTCAAAAGTACATAGCTTGTGCTTCAATTGAGATTTGTTATTTTCCTATAGTTTTACATTAATAATAAGGGACTTCATGACTCTCCTTATAAAAAGAGGGTTTTGTAAAGACAAATAGCAACACAGTGTGTCCAGAAATCCACACAGTACTGTATGTCTTTGCTGTTTTTTATGCAACTGTTTGGCCAAGTTTAAATCACATGAGCTTTGTTTTTCTTTTTCCTATCAGGTGTACATCATTCTGGCCAAACCAGAGCGTAATGTGCGCAGTGCCTTTACCACGAGCACAGTGGTGCGCATGCATGTGGGCGACGGCAAATCGTCGTCAGCTGCCAGCCGCTCTTCCAGTCTGGTTAACCTGTGGAAACGCACAGGCTCTACCGGAGAGACTCTCAGGTATATCTGTATGTGTGTGGACCTGTGTGCTCACGAGAGGCTTGTTGGCCAGGTTAATGCCAGGTCATACTCGTCAGTTGCAGTCTAAGCCACCATTTCGGTAATGGCCCCACTCTGAGACTATTTATGGTGCATGTGTGTGTGTTTGAGCTCACTTAGATTGATTCTCTGAACTCCCCTGAGTCTTCTTCTGACCCCAACATGAACCGCAGACAATTGCCGAATGGAGAAATGGAGGGAAGAAGGACAGAGACAGGAGTGAACTGAGGAAGGGAGCATAAGGAGAAGATTGAAAAGAGACATAAAAGTGGAGAAAAAAATAGATAGAGAGAGAGATGAGGAGCAGAAGAGATGAAAAAAGAAAGACAAGAGAAGGCTGCAGGTGTAGTGTGGAAAGGAAGGATATAATAGCTTTCACACCCAGCTTAAGGCCATCTACAAGTCATCTACAGTGACAAGGAAACCGATCAAAGAACACAAAGGGAGTGACGTGCCGTCACTTGCCCAAAATATGAAAGGAGAAAAATAGAGAAGAATACATTTTCGTTTGTCAGCAGGTTACTGCAGCTCACCCCGCTTGGCAAGCAAGATTTCAATCACACTGTTATAAGAAATGTCAGGAGTGTTTCCATCTTCGTTTCCTTTATTCCTCTCTTCCCTTCTCCGTCTCTTTTGGTCCTGTTGTCCTCTGTGGGAGGTGGTAATTGGCAGGTCTCCTCAGAGCAGCGCTGGAAGTTATAGCCTTTGAGATGCTGTCATTGTGCAGACTGAACAGACTCAGACGGACATGAATCCAGCAGACCAGACGGAAAAGAAGAAATATTTGACTGATGTTTCAACCAAATGTTTGAACGAGTGAAGAGTGCTTGGTTTACCTTTAACAGAAATTTAAACCAGCCTGAGCTGGATACAGTGTATGTAAGATAAGTTTTTTCAAAAAGCACTTTTGCATGTGCAACATGTGTTTCTACCAGTAGCAGATTTGTATTTGTCCAGCTTGTGCCAAAGCCTGCTGTACAAGACTCATCCTATGGGATCAAATGAGTAGATCAAAGCAATATTTACATGTTATGTGTGTGTGGACATGCAATGTGTGCGTATGTCTGAGCCTGTGTATCACATAATCTATGTGTGTGTCTCCAGGGTGATTTGAGTTCATTTCACCCGCAGCCACGGTGGTGTGAGGTTTAATCAGGAGTTCCACTCTAGATTAATCACACTAATTAACCTGACAAAAGGGGGGGGGGGGACGGGGACGTAGCGCTGTGACTGACGTGAAGCAGAGAAAAGTGTAAAAAAAAATTTAAGGAGAAATGGTAAAATGATGAGAGAATCTGCCAAAGAAAAATGAAAAACAGACTTTTGGGTAAAATTAGGACAGAAAATAAATTGCAGTAAAATTACTCAGCGTATGAGGTCCAACTCAAGGCTCCATTTGAATTTGTTTGTGTCTATTAATTGGCATTACTCGTCACGATAACTAGATTCACTTATATAAGTAATGAAGAACATAATACATTTAGATTGACATTCATTGTAGAAACAGGTTTTGAAAATAATCTTATAATATTGATTTTACAAGCTATACAAGTAAAGCAAGGTATATGATGTTATAGGAAGAAACAACATATCTATATTTCAAATGTCATAGCAATGTGATAGAAAAAGTAGTGTGACGAATCCGCTGAGTAGAATATTAACAAAAAAAAGCTGTATATATTATTTGAAAGAAAGTGCAAAGTGTGTTTACAGTAACCACATTCAGCTGACAGGCAGAAAATAGAGTCGACAGTTTGAGGAAGTGAAATAAATTTTTAGTCTATTGTTCAGTTCTCTTTTTCTTTCCATAAAAAGTCTGGATCGAGACACGACAAAACAACCAATCAAGAATTCCCTTTCTGCTGTATCTAAACTGAAAAAAATTCAACATCAAACTGACAAAGAAAGTGGGTAAATCTACCTCCACAGTCTAACCCCCACCACCCCCTTCCTTGTCTTTCCTTCCTTACTGTTCTGCAGCTCCAACGGTAAATCAGTGTCTTGGGCGCAGACAGAGCGCAGCAGTTCACGTGGCAACCACCTGTGGCAGCGGCTGTCCTTCCACATCAAGAAGAAGGAGAACAACCAGACTGCTGTGATCAAGCCCTTCTCCAAAACCTCTGAGGAGCGGTACTGCGGTGGGGCAGACCTGCCCCCACACGTCCCTCTGCCCTCCCTCCCCTCCATGTCCTCCCTGCCCACCCATCCTGACACCGGCACCGACAAGACGCTGTACGAGCTCTCGGAAGCAGAGGAGTGCTACTCCATCACGTACCGGCCGCAGACGCCTTCCCCGATCAGCACGGTCAGCCAGAGAATAGGAATTGGTTTCGGGGAGGAGCCTCAGATGGCCGGTATTCCAAAGTACCAGAGCAGCATTTGCAGCGGCGGCAGCGGCAGCGGCAGCAGTTGTGGACCCCCCAGCAGCGGCTCCGTTGTAGCTGGGAGTGACTGTCGTTTGGTCGCCGTGGACGATCAGCCAGTACGTGGCCAGAGTTCACTGATGGATCAGATCAGCTGTGTGGTTAACCGCTTCACCGCCAACATCACCGAGCTCAACAGCATGATGCTTTCGCCCTCTCCGACACACACGCACAAACACACGCCTCCCTCTCCCCACCCCGCCGACCCCTATCTGTTACCCCAAGATCTCCAGATGCCCCCGACCCTCACCACCTACGCTGATGTCCAGCCCCTGCCCCCTGTCGAGTCCAGCCGGGGGGGCTGTCTCGCTCACCCCATCCCTCATTCGCCTTACCCCCTGCCGCCCCCTCACCCCCAGACCTCCCCGTCTCTCTCCCCCATGCGAGGAGGCCTGGTCACCTGCCTCACCGACTCCCCGCTGAGGAGGGTGGAGTTGGAAGAGGAGCTAATTGCTTTGACTCCTCCGTCACCTTTCCGTGACTCTCTGGCGTCCAGCAGTGGCTCACCTGTCTCAGAGACAGGTCTGTATCTCCCCCCGGCCCCCTCCCATCCTCCCCCCTCCCCCCCTTCGTTCAGCACACTGACACTCAGAAACTACAGCCAGAGTTCGTCCTCACTGTGAGGCGGAGATGTTAAGTTAGGAAAATGCAGAAATGAAGAGGAGCACTCAGAAACAACGCTGGTCATGAAGAGAAACGAGGACAGGAAACCATTCATCTCTGTGTGGAACAAAGACCTGAAGTGAAGTATTCATGGAGGGCTGGTTGGTGAAGACACCAAACTGTGTTTGTGTTTACATAATTGCGGTGAGATGAGAGTAGGAGAAGCTTGCCAATGTTGTGTTTTCTTGCTGTCTCTCACAAATGAGGTTTGAAAACTGGAAACATGGCCACCATAACTTTGAGGTGTCGTGGCGTCATTAAGGCCAGAAATCATTCCTGAAGGTCTGAAGTTACAGTGTGTATCATTTAGGTGTGGGTAGTGGCCTTAAGGTAACTCGGCTATTAACTAATTAGAGATTGTGAATGTGAGTGTGATTGTGTGTGCACACTAGTGTGCATGAGTGTCTTTTTTGCAGTATCTTAGTTAATTAGAGGTGACGGCAACACGATAGCAAAAAGCTGTTGATGAGATAAGACTCCTCCAGCCTGCAAGAACTACACAGAGGCTATCAAGGGCACACACAGTATCTTTGCTAATAGACACACACACACTTATAAACAAGTGTGAGCACACCCATACAGACACAATGTAAGGGAAAACACTGTAAATACATGAGAGGTGATGGATTTTTCTTCGATGAAATCCAACATGCTTCTGACAAAAGTGCATTGCGTTAACAGTGTTTAACAAACTATGGCAGGATGTTACTCTGAAGAGCTTTCTGACAAAAGCATCTTTTTTGTTTAATCCGCTCTTCCATCTGCTCCCACCACACAGCTTTCTGGTCCTCAGTCCCTCTCTCTCTCTCTCTCTCTCTCTCTCTCTCTCTCGCAGCTTTTCTTTTACCCTGCCAGTGTTTCAGTGTTTGTTTTCTTCAGAAGTTTGAATGTATATTTTCTACATGATTCCTAAAGCAGTTGGGACCAAACCTTTTGTAGCTTTCTGTCTGTGACTCGAGAAAGAGGGAGAGGAGGGATTGACAAGACCAGGAACCATGAACATCTTAGTCATTCAAATCTTGTTCAGGTGGATTATTGACAGATGGGCCATTGTTAGCGTGTGACATTTAACTGCATTTTGTAAGGCTTAGCTGGATCCCAGTCATGACATTTTCTTTGTGCAATGTGTCAGCAGGACATCAAGACAGTGATTTTAAATGGGATTAATTAATTAAAAGTCATCTCTGATTTTAGTGGACACAAACTGAATTGAAGCTCAGAGAGCCTCTTCCTCAGCCTCTATGAGAGTCATCTGTTGCATAGTTGCTAAAAGTTTTTTTCAGAGTCCTCCTCTGTTTTTTTTTTAGAAAAAGCAGGCCAAAACAACCAAACATGTCAATGGAAAAATTTAAATTGAGCATTAAGTAAACCTTTTTTTGAGGAGTTTATTTTATATTGACGCCCGATTACTGTTCGTCTCACGAGACCACCCTAGTAGACGGCAGATGATGACTGACATCCAGAACAGCCAGTCAAAATGTTAGTGAAGCAGAACCAGAAAAAATACAGACATGAAAATTACCCAGACTTCCAGTTATATTGACTTAAAGAAAAAAAACATCTTTATTTTGATAAATTCTTGTTGACAGGTAGACGAGGCAATCGATACCACTCTCATATCTGTCAGGTAATATATGAAATGTCTGAATGTTGCCTGGCAACCTCATGGTTATGACAATACTTCAGGACATCATGTCCAAACAAAAAGTCTGGCACATAACCCACTATAAAACTTCAAGGAGACTTTTTGACATTTTAACATTTAAATTTCTGAGTTGTAGATTTGCTGACAGGCAGATTTTGGACACCGCTAGGTTCATTGTTCCTTTTGTTTCAAGTCTTTATGCTGGTTGGTAACTTCTTATTGGTTGGACGGGCATTAGTGTTATCAATACTCTCAGCAAGAAAGCAAATCAGCAAATTGCCAATATATAATCTCACTGCTTTAAAATGAGGTCTGGATTTGTGTTATGCTTTCTGGATTGGGGAAAAATGTGTGAGTAAACATAATCAAATCCATAATGACAGTTTCTCTCAAAGGTGTTTGGCAGCAGTAGTATATATAAATGCTCTTTGTAGAAGACGGGGGTTGGTTTAAAGGGAGAATTAGCTGTCAGATATTGATAAATATTTGTCATTGAGGGTGAATAGAATTTAAAAAACTTAAAATATTACATTTGGCTATTTACGATATGGGTATGCCTTTGAATGGAATGTACTTCCATGTGCCAACACTCGAGCGCTCCGAGTTGTACCGGGAGATAAAATGTGCCGATGATTGCATTCACTGAAATGCTTTTGAGAAATAGGGCCTTGGCTTTGTGTCAGCTCCCTTCACAGAGGAAAACTCTCAGCAAAGCAAAGAGCAAACACAAAAATATAAAGTCTCAAGAGTGAGATGCGCAAAAGCATTTTTATTATGTTATCTGCTATACATGTTAGCACATTAAAGGTAATTGGAGAGTTGGTATCACAACAAAAACCAGTTGCTTCAAATTGTTGCCTGTGTATTGTTGCCCATCATGATGTCCATCCTTTCTGCAGCGTGTGCATTGGTCTGCTGATGCAGGTCCACAGTCCAATTTCTCCTCTTGAGTTTAGTATTTGTGCTCTACAGTAGCCAGCAAGAACAAACTCAGACAAAGTGATTCTGTAAATAATAAGGGCATGCAAAGACAGTTCTGTTTTGTTTCAGATAAAAGTACATTTATTTACATATCAACAAAGGTAAAAAAAAAAAAAAAAGAAAGAAGAAAAAAAAGATGTTTTTGAGCTATGTTATAACATACAGTACCAATATGTGTTACGACTACAGAAACTGTGTTACTACTCTGAATGTGTGAGTGACCATTCCTATTCAAATTGTCTTGTAATTCAACAATATAATAATGATAATATTAATATGATTACTGTGCCAAAGGGGTGAGGGAGGGTCTCGCCCACTAGGTTGTGGGTAGATACGTGGTTTCATATAAAAAAAGAAAAAAAATTAAATGTTAAACTGTTTCTATTGTTTTGGATATTTTCTATATAAATATTCCACATTTTCCAGTGTAAAAGCAATATCATTCATACGTATATATGGTGCGCATCTGTTTTTTTTTTTTTAAATCCTAAAAATTATTTTTAACTGAAGACAATTCAACCAGGATGATGGTGGATAAGTTGACATGTTTCTTTGCATTTTGTCCAAATCTATATTTAATGAAAGGGAGATATTTAGTGATTTCTAGTTACAAAGGTGTGATTCCCTATTTTTGCATCGTTATCTTGTCACTTACTTTGGGGTTGAAGTTCCACTTTTCTCACTGTGTATTTCTGGTTCAGTCTCTAATCTGAACATTTAGTAAATCCGATCTACTGGTGACATAGCTGCAGTATTAGATAGTTGAGGAGAGGAGTTATGTATGCCATTATTTGTTGTTTTGCTTTTATTATTTGCTGCTTTTCGTGTTACGCGGGCTAATCAAGATGAAATCCTGTTGTCGTGTCCTCAATGTGGTACGTCCATGCAGCACAAAGCAAGAGAATAAACCTCTTAATCCCAAATGGGGATCAAGGGGCTTCATGTGCTGCTGTCACTGACAGTGTTTCCGACATGCTGAGAGAGTAACGAGGAGCTTGCTTCAGCACGTCAGCTGGCTGTTATCAGCCCCCTGGGTGAAGCTCGACAGTTGTGTGCTGCCTCTGCAGAAAAAGACAGGATGAGCGCTTGCATCTATTGCTGTCTTACTCTCTTTGTGTGAAATCATATTGCATTTACATCTAATCGATATCAAATATCCTCTAAAATACAGGTTGCATGAGTACATTGTGATAATCACGAAACGACAGGAAATTGTGATGATGATGTTTTAGTAAAATGTTTTGGTCACTGCGAATATCTCTTGATGATGTCTACCCAAAACACTGTTGGCTGACTTATAATCATAAATGCACTCTAAAGAATTAGACTGATAATCTGTGTTCAAAAATACTTTTAATCCCGAGGTGCTCATCTGCTGATCGGGGGCAACAAAAGACACAAGGTCATTGATTTGATATGTTTCGTATAAAAATATAAAAGTCCACTGGCTATGAAAGGGTCCCTCTTTTTTATTTTTCAACCTTTTAACTTTGGTTCAGAGTTACATGTATGTTCGCCTGCTGCCATCACATTTCGGGTGTTTTTGGTGCCGTAGTGGCAGCAAGAAAGGACTATACATTTTATCTGGGAGTGCTGTGTGTGATAGACCTTGGCCAGATTATTTGTTTTTCAGTTGATACCAAAAAACAAAAAAAACATAACCATGTTTACTGTGTAAACCCCACTTAGACATATGGCTGGGCGTTTGTTTTGTAAATCCACAATCACAGACTATCACATGAAATTATTATAAATAATGGAAAGTGATGAGCAATTTGGTTGACCTCACAAATTCTTTCTTAACTTTTAACAAAAATGAAATTAATCACAAGATGCAAACAGAAGGGAGGTGTAGTTTGGGACTTGGTGTACTTTGATGTTGAGATCAATGATGCCCTGTGTCCGCTTTCTGCAAGGCAGCGAAAAAACTGAAATAAGTAAATGCCTCATTGGTAATGATGGTTTATTTAAGAGTTTGGTTGATTTATGTTTTAAGAAGCAGTAGCCTATATAAAGGAACTGATATTAATCATTTTGGGACAATACTGAAAGTGATAAATTCTTTCTCTATAAATGACTGAACCAGTTATGTCTAAACTGACCAACTCAATTAAAAGTCTATTTTATAGAACAGGCTGCATTTTCAGGTTGAACTAGAGGCATTTAGACTTTAAGCTGTGCTGTATACAACATAACAAGAAGCATATCACATTCCTGAATGTTGAATTCTTGGAGGAGGGTGTGTGTGTGTGTGTGTGTGTGTGTGTGTGTGCGTGTGCGTGTGCGTGTGTGTGGTGTGTGTTTGTGTGTGTGTGTGTGGGGATGAATCCACTTTTTGCTGCAGTAAGTTTAATGAAACTCAAGGCCTTGATGGTGACAACTAGACGTCCTAAAAATCATCGACAGTATTTTTGTACGTTTGTCTGAAGCTGCTGATTTGAATGTTGCTTTTTATAGCGAGCATGTGTTTTAATATGTGATTGTTTGCTCAGCCAGTAGAGTCAATGGCCGTTCGGTTGTCAGCTTGGTTTGTGTACTGTAGAGGAGAGAGGAAGAGAAACTGCATAATAGCAAGTTAGTTTGTGTATTATAATAATTCAAAATAAGGGGGGAGGTTGTGTATTATTTACTTATCTGGCTTCAGGATTTGAGCAGGTTTGTGTTGTTTTTAGGGCATTATTGTTTCACGTGCAGAGCAGCAAGTGGCAGGATTTCCAGTATTGTGTCTTGATGATTAGTAAAATATACTTAGTACTTCTCCCATCTTTGTCTAAAGAGAATTTAAGTGTTATATTGCACCATGTGGCACAGAGGTATGCTTGCAGGGCGTGAAGGTGTGTGGATGATTTCCTGGTATTTCCTTTTTGTACTCCTCATACTGAAATCATCTTGTTGGATTGCCGCTGTGGACACAAACACAAGCAAAATCCTCATTAATACCCCGACTTTAGCTTCTGATGAGATTCTATTTCAGAGTGTTTGACAGTAGAGTGTTAGCGATGTAAGTAGGAGATGAATGTTGCCTATAGAAGTGATGTTTACATTCGTACTTGAGATAATCAAGACTTTATCTTGTTTAATTGCTGACTTCATTAGTCGTGACATTTTGTAAGCAAATGTACACGTTTTGTGTTTTCACAAATTTCCCTCATTCTCGATAAAGGTAGCTCATCTGCATATAAATTAAGGAAGGCCCTGTGTTGTGTTCCAGTTTCTTTACAACCCTAGTTTTATCGAAACCTTAATTTAGCCGAGCTCACTGGAGCAGCTACTTTGGGCTTCATTTTGATAAAAAGAAAATTATGATGCGTTTCCATAAACGCAATTAAATGCAAGTGGAGTTCCCCTATACTGTGACTGTAGAATTGTTTAATATATTTTTTTCTATAATCATCTAGAAGTATTTATTCTCTCCAGAAAATGACTATAACTGAAATGAAAATTTATTATAAATGTATACTACTTATTTGTTTAAAAAAGTAAAGTCAGGCTTAAATTGCAGCGTATCCCCAGACTCCGATTGTGTTTCATCACACTGTTATTAACATAAGCTCCTCCACTCGGGTGCCAACTTTCTCCCATCTTTTTTATTTTAAGTGCTTCTACATTTTTGAGCAAGGGTGGATAAACACTACAAAAATGTGACTAAACAGCCATTACATGTGCAGGAGCTTCTGTCGTGAAAATTTTGATTTACATATCTTTTTTAGAAGCTGTTTAACAGCACCAATATCTTATAAATGTTTTAAAGATGGCTTAAATCAGCTGTCTTCTAAAGGAAATGTGGTTGTGTTTATCCTTCCACAGGGACATTTGATTGGTAGTGAATTACTTTTTATTACCATGACTTTTTTTTTTTATTTAAAAGCTTTGCTGTTTTGTTGTTGCTTTTTCCTGATGTTCTGAACTGTTGAATGTAATTTAATGCTATATATTGGTGTGAAGGAAGAAGGTTTTATATTTGAATATTTGATTATCTAACAATATTTTCACTCAGCTTTGTAAAGTGTCCAATATGAGAATATATGGCTCTAGCTGTTTGGAAAATATAGTATGTTTCTAAGTGGCTTTTTAGCAGGGGTTTGATGAGGTGAGGTGTTTGTACATGCAGACAAATGTTATATTAGTTTACATTTTATTACTGATCATGCCCAGAGATTTGTTTTAGACTAGCCTCAGACAACCACAAAGGTTTGTGGGACTGGATTCCCAGTCTGTTTGTTGCTGACACTGGAACCTTGTTCACAGGCTTTTTGGAGGATTAGGCCAAAACAGAGTTCCTCTCATCTCCCAATTAATGAATCTTTATCACAGCTTTCAAATTGGCCTGCAGTTACCCTCATGAAAGGCCTTCTCTGGGCTGATCTGTGGCCACTGGGAAAAGGAAAGAGCACGGGAGAGTGGGAGTGTTAGTAATAGGCTTCTTGTATTTTTAATGAAACAACAGTGTTTTTATTTAACAGATGACACTAGCAAATTAGGATAAAGGAGATTTTTAGAAGAGCCAGGAGCAAAGGTTTAAAGAAAAATCCAAAGTGGACGTGTTTTCTGTTGTTTTGTAGCACATCTAACACTGTACAATTAAAGAATTAGCCGATAAATCAATTTAGTTATCTTTACTATAATTCAACAAATCCATAAACACCTAAAAAATATGTTCATATTGTCAGTGAACAGTATTTTCAGAATGCATATTTTGTTGCCCTGTTTCTCCCATGTGACAAATACCACATTGTGCTACTTCCTCTGTCCTTGGATCTCATCCTTACTTCTCTCCCAAGTGTGATAAATGGGAAGAGCTGATGAACAAAGACGAGATGAAAGGCAAGAAATGCAGATTAGCCTCCAGAAGCCTGTGCAAAAGGAAGAACGGTGAGCATCAGATGTAAGATGATCATGAAGTCGCTGTAGATCGCTGCTCATGCACATACCTGAAAGGTTACTCTGTGATTTTGTAACTGTATTGGGCAAGGGAACATATAGATTCAGTCTTTTTTAAGCATGTCTCCTCTCAGTACAAACACTCTGCTGCCACAGTACTTTGGTATTAACAGGTGGATTTCCGTGGTCCACAGGTGGATAGTTTGACTCACTGCAGTAAAACGCTCATCTGCTGGGCACCAAGGAAAGACAACAGTAGCCCACTTGAAGTAGAAAAAAGTCACAGAGCACTTTTTAACTTGCAGTTCAGAATCATGATGACATGTGGGTTGTTGTTTTTTTCAGTGGAATGTAACATAAGTATTCTTGACAGCGTGACCACCATGCAGCAGTGCTGTGGAGTCGGACAGGAGATGGAATATAATGAGGGGAAAAACAAAACAGGGTTTTCTTTTTTTTTTTTTTTTTTTTTCATTTTTGCCATTGATAATCATTGTGTAAGTGTACTACAAAGTACCTTTGAATCATAATTGAAATTGTTATTAAAAAAAATATAATGGACCTGCTTGTCTTTCAGTGGTTTTTTTGTCAATTTTTTTTAGAAACTCAACAAAAATATAAATACAACACTTGTTTGTGCTCCCATTTTTCTTGAGTTAAAATATGGGAGTATTTTAATGTGGCACATCAAGATGCAGATTCAACTATGATTATTGCACCTTGGACTGGTCACAATAAAAGGGCACTCTAAAATGTGCAGTTTTATCTTCATCTTTTTTTTTATTGCTTCAGCTTTTTTATCTTCATTTATGGAAATCCAGTGTCTGCTGTGTGACACATCTCCTTCACATAGAGTTGATCAGGTGATCGATTGCGGCCCACTCCTCTTCAATGGCTGTGTGGAGTTGCTGCATATTAGCAGGTGTTAAAACATGTGTATGCAGGACATGCAGGAACTGGAATGTTTTCAGCTTCCAGGAATTGTTTACAGATCCTTCGCAACATGGGCCATGAGCATTTGCCCACTCAAGTTGATTACGTTGACGAACTGCAGTCAGAGCTTCTCTGAGACGGTTTCTGACAGTTTGTACAGACATTTTTTGGTCGTGCAAACCAGCTGTTGCATCAGCTGTCCGGGATTCTGGTCTCAGAACATCTTGCAGGTGAAGCCACTGGATGTAGTGGTCCTGGGTTAGCGTGTTTACGCGCGGTCTGTGGTTGTGAGGCCGGTTGGATGTACATCCACATTCTCTGATGAAGGCTTACGGTTGTGAAATGAACATCCAACTCAAGTGCCACAGCACCGGTGGGCGTTCCTGCAGTCAGCATGCCAAGTGCAGGCTCTCTCACAACTTGTAACATCTGTGGCATTGTGTTACATGATTAAACTCCACTTTTTTTTTTATTGTGACCAGCACAAGGCACACCTGTGCAATGATCATGCTGTAATCAGCAGCACAACTCGAGGTCGTGAAGTGGAAAACTGTCCTGAGGTCTGAAACATCAAAATGTGAAATTCTTTTTGGAATTAATGAACAACGGGTCTCCTCAGTTACCAAACGTTTACAGTGTTGTTCAAAGAAGAAGTGATGCAACACAGTGCCCCAGTAAACATGGCCCTATCCCAACTTTTTTCAGACATGTTGCTGGCATCAAATTCTAAATGAGCATATCATTTTCAGAAAACACAACTTTTTTGGGATGCTCTGCCAAAGTCAGACTGGGTAAAATGCAGGTGACATGAAATTTACAGTGACAACAAACTTTTAATCTGCTTTGATCTAAAATAAAAAAATTTGGATCCCAATTGAACAAGAAATGCTCTTTACTTTTTTTCTCAATTAATTTCTTATTTTTGCAGTTCTGGTCCTCCACATGTCCGCCCTCTCGTCCATATGTACTTCTTTCATGTCAATATTGTGAACAAAATATCTCAGTAAGGCCTGGGGGGGATTTATTCAAATTTGTTACAAACATTCACACCGGGATGAACTGATTGGATGTTGTTGGTCAAAGGTCAAGGTCAATGTGACCTCACAGAACACACTTGTAGCCATAACTCAAGAATGAATTAGCTAATTATGACAACATTTCACAAAAATGTCTAACTGTGACATTTTATATCCTAAATATATAATTCATATCGCCATTATTCAACTCAAGAACAGAAAGGGAGATTGTGACTATATTTCACATTTATATCAGATGCTGAATTAGTAACACTAATCTTGGGCGTCCACCTTCAAACTGTGCTGATTGTATAGATCTCCTGTGCTGATAGGTTGCTGGTGTGAATCCACGTTTTAGCAATTATAGCTTGTTTGCAGCAACATCCATACTTGAAGCATTGTCTACCGTCACTTTGTGTCGTATCACTGAGCTTTATTTAAACTTTTCACTACACAGTTTCAACAGATGTGGATGTGAACTACAACTTGATTGGTTGGTGGAAGCATATTTAAAAAAAATTGTAAAAAGAATGAACAAAACACTCTTCCCTCTTGTGCTTTTGACTTCACACAGCAAAAATGCAGCAATATAAACTACTGGGCGACAAATTTATAATAAATGGATACAGAATAATACTCCTGTTATTAAAGATGCATTGAGGCGATATGATTGGTATCAGTGCAGATTCTGACCTTATTAAGCGTATCGGGTATCAGCCATGAAACAATTAACCCACAAGACGGTGTCTTTTCTGTTAATATCGTTCTAATAACAGGTGTTTCTGCTTTCAGTCACAGCGTATTCGGTCCCAGAGGGCCACAGTTGTCCCTGACCTTATGTCGTACACAAAAAAACGCAAATAAGTTCCTTGCAATGAGGTTTTCATTTTGAAATGTGAGGGGAAATGGAGCAGTGTTGTTGGATCACTGCCTCACACCTTGTTACATGTGGCTCAGGCAGCCTCGACTCTTGGTGAATTCCAAGTGTTCAAAGCACTGCTTTCATGGGATCTAGTATTTTACCACAGCGTCATAAATAAATTTGTAGAAATGAAACAGACCATCGTTATGGCTCAGCTCTTGAGAAAGAAAGGTTTTTTTACACCTCTGTTTCCAGTCTACTTTGCTGATATTACATACAGTGGTTGGACAATGTCCCAGTTTTCTCGCCCACAATGAATGAACTGAGCAGCCTGTGAGTGTCTGGCCCTGCGTGTTGAACCCAGTTAGTGAAAGCTGCTTGACAGCACCTTGACAGCTTCTGCGATATTTGCTTCCCCCTCAATATCCTTCAGTGTCACATGTTGGCCTGCATGGCAGAGTGACACGTCTCCGTTATGAATCAGCCCCCGAAAACATTTCGTTCATTTAACTGAAGTCATACGGGTCAAGACAATGAAATTACCCTGCCATCTTTCATTCTCTGTATCAATCTCCACCAGATCTGCCCAATTCAACCTCTTTTCATTCCCTCTGTCACTCCTCTTCACACTCCTTTTCCTTATTTCTCTCTTCGCCTCTCACTACAGAAATTGCTCTCTTGAAAATGAAATCCTCCAATTGTTGCAAATGGCCCACTATTGAAGTAAATGGAAAGGATGAAAAGGCAATAAGCAAATGGCATGAATATAAAAAAAATATATAAATAAAAACTAGCAGGTCAAAATTGCCTTGTCACAAAGGAGGCAATTTGGGCAGAGACACATGTAATATGTTCACAAACACATTCATGTGCTCTGCTCAGTCATTGATGGGTTTATTCAAGTATCATGATTGCATCAATATTGTCTTCAATAGTCTCTTGTGTGTGTTTGTCTCCAGATAAATACGTATTGATTTAGTGCTCAAAGACAACCGCAGTCGACTCTACATCCCAGGCTTGAAAACCTGGGAACATCACAATCAATCAATCACATCAATAATCACTCTCTTCAGATGAGAGGCAGCATTTTCACATTATTATTTGTATAACCCCTCCAGCGTGTACTTGGTCTGTCCTCGGGTCTCCCACCAGTTGGATGTGCCTAGAAAGCCTCCAATGGAAGGCGCCCAGAAGGCATTATATTCAGTTGCCACCTCAAATGGCTCTTTTCAACACAAAGGAGCAGCAGTTAAGGTCTCCCAGACACCCTGCAGAGAAAGCTCATTTCAGCCACTTGTATCGGCGATCTCAGTCTTTTGGTCACTACCCAAAGCTCATAAACTGGGTGAGTGTCAGAACATGGGTTGACTAATAAATCGAAAGCTTCACCCTACACCTCAGCTCCTCTTCATCAAAACAATTAGGCACAGTGGCTGTTTTACAGTCGATGCTGCAGCGATCCGCCTGTCAGCCTCACGCTTATTCCTAGCCTTACCCATTGATAAGACCCAGAAATACTCAAAACCCCCCCAGATCAGGCGCACTCCTCCCCCCAGCAGCACCTCGAGATTTTCTCCATGAAAATCACAAACAGGATTGGTGACGGGGGACAACCCACTGGAAATGTGTTTGACTCTTTGCAGAGAATACTGACGCAACACTCAAGATGTAAAAGGGTCAAATTGACTTTTGGCATTACTTTAAAAATTAATGCCATTTTTTTTTTTTTACATTAAAATAAGGAATCAAGAGAATAAAACCAGGTACCACAGTGAGTGACCTACAGCCAACTCCTCCAGCATACATTTCCTGTAATCAGAGTTTTCAGTATGTAAATCGCATATTGTGGGTTCAGTGTAGTCAGAAGGGTCTGATATATAAAATCTGTGTGGGCAGGGGAGTGTCATGACAGCATGTGGTTAACAGTGAGTGTCAGGCTTTGTGTGTGTGCGTGTGTGCGTGTGTGTGTGTGTGTGTGTGTGTGTGCGTGCGTGCGTGCGTGCGTGCGTGTGTGTGTGTGTGTGTGTGTGTGTGTGCACGCGTAGACATATATTTTCTGCGTGGATATGCACAGCATATACGTGTGGGCATAAACATATGTACCAAGACGGTGAAAACAGTTCACTCCACACCGCTCGCTGCTTTGTGTGTAGGTGTATGCATAATGGCTGAGGTAACTGACCATGGAGCAACTACAGAGGACTTAATTTAAATGTGAAGGATGTAACATTAACACCAAGGGAGCTCAAGTGGCCAACCCCACTCTGTGATGGAGAGGCTCCGCCTACACCGCCAACTGAATGAAATAATGCTCTTGCGTCCTTTTACTGACCGATCGGTGTGGGTAACAAAGCACAGACAAAGCAGAAAAGGGAAGTAATGCTGCCAAGAGATGTTGTTAGACATGATCCGGTAAAACCTTCCTAGCTGCTCAAATTATCGTAAAGCTCCCATCAAGTGGAACTAGAACAATACTAACATGAGAAATCGAATGGCTTTCAAAGAGGATGTTAAATGAGGGGAATTGAGTCACATCTCATCAGATATTTACCGACTTCTAACATGTCTCAACCAGTTTTAACTGACGACTGGAGCAAACAGTTCTATAAATTACCATCGTTGTGTGTACACCTAAATTTCAGTATTTCCTCCACAGCTTGTATTTGTATAAATATACTAACTTCTACAAAATACAGGGATGATCGGGATTTCAAAAGAGTTTAGCAGGGAGTGAGGAACTGTGCAGTGGATACAAAGAAGGTAATACAGATGGAGGGAGGTCTCTGCTCATAAAAATTGCGCACCTGTAAATGCACACACTCACGAGTAACTGCATGCAGGCTACATTTTACAGGCTAGTTGATTAACCATTAAATAATTAAATGTCTTTGACATTTCACGGCCAAAAATAAAGCAGTTTAACAAGAAAGTACATGTAGGTTCCCTTGTCGCATATGTCGCAGACCCCTAACTTGTGAGTGTGTATGTGTGTGTCGGAGAGGCATGCACAAGAAATGAAATAACACATGCAGGAAGTATGGAGAGCAACAGCGAGGAGACGACAGACTGAGAGGAGAGTAGGGAAACCAAAAAATGTAGAAGAGGAAGAAATGTGATGGAGGGAGAGCGGACACCAAGCTAGCAGGGAGCAGATCTGTGGCTGCCAATAAAGCAGAGCTGAAAATCACTTGAGTTTTTAATTTCCTGCCAGTGGAAGCGAGAACAATATCAAGATTGAAACACGACTTTCAGTGAGTCACTCTTAGAGGGAGCTCAGTGGGTTCAGGCTGTTAACATTCGTAGCATCGTCCCTCCGTCCCTCCGTCTCTCCGTCTCTCTGCTCCTTCTATTTGCATTACTGCATACATACTCATATACACACTTATATGTACACACATAGTCACATAAATGCAGTGACATACACATGTGCCCACACTAACGCTCACACACACACACACACACACACACACACACACACACACACACACACACACACACACACACACACACACTTCCACACAAACACAGTGTAATGGCACTAATGAGACTGCGTGACTAATACCTCTTCATTCCCTTCTTCAGATGAGTGCTTATTATGGTCTGTCAAGGAGATGAGTCAGTCTGTGTCATGGTTACTATGGTGATCAAAGCTTCCAGCACTTCCCTTAAATGCCCGCCAGCTAAAATAAGCTCTTTAACCCCTTTGACTATACAGACCTATCAGGAAACGGGTGAAACCCGCACATAAACATACGAACCGGCAAGCTGACTCTCTGACCTGATCTCGCCGGAGTCAAGTGAAAAGAAAATTTCCCCACAGGGATTGTTAGAATATAACATTACGCCCACAACAAAGTGGCAAACAAGAGCTAAACAACTGAATCAAATGAAGAAAATAGGAAAAAGAAAACATATTATTTTCTTATACAAATTGATGGAAAAAGTCACTTTTGTTGATCAATGCACGGTCATAAATGGCACCTCCAGGAGTGACCTCAAATCACCTCGGGTGATCTCTGAGCCTCTCTGTGTCAAGGACAATTCGCTGCCGCTCCACTCGCTGCAAGCTCCTATAACGAGATGTCATTTAGTCTTTCTGGCTCATCACACAAGGCATCACAGGCCCTGTTGATGTTTTAACTGCGGTGCATAGCTGGAAGCACATGTGCAGTCATAAAACACAATGTTGTTGAACAGACTTGCTCCACTTGTTGAAACTATAAAATTTAACCAATCTGCTTTTTTCATGACAGACAGTTTGGCTAAATCCAAAATGACTTGATTAAGAGGCTTGCATGGTCAAGGCATAGATCCTGACCTGTACAGGTCAGATAAAAGATCATTTAGTCAGGCAGACAAGATGAATATGTTCAAGTAAACAACCCATCTGCCCCTGCCCTCTCACTGCTTGAGGATGTAAAGGGGGGATGGCAGGGTAAGAAGGGGGGAGGCATATCTACTCAAACCGCCTATTGAGTGTGATAATATATATGTAAATAGGCAGAACATACCTGCCATATTTGTGTTTCATTACTTATTAATTATTTATGTTGTCACTGTTTTCCAAATGTAATTTTTTTTTATGCAACTTAAATATCATCGTCACATCAAAGACCATTTGCTACTGTAAATTGTCACAAAACGCTTTTTTATTTTTTATTTGTATTATTTTTTTTTTATTAATCTAGTTTAAAAAAGCAACAGAATCTTTCTACGTCTAATGCGCATGCGCTCAGCTGCTGGGTCATGTGACGAGGAAATCGAAACCAAAAAACAGAAGGAGGAACAAAGGAGCGCTTCGAGCGAGACTGTTCCCGGACTGTGGTTCCTTGTTCGTTAAAACTAGACAGGTTAGAATCGTCCCAAGTCTCGACAGGATACACATAACAACGCTTACAGCCAGTGTGCTTGTCGTTGAATCGATAAGGTGTTAGCTGATGTTTTGTAAATCCTCTTAAATTAGTGCTATTTAAAAAAAAAAAAATACTCTTTCGTCTACTCGCGCATGTGCGGCGCGCTGTCGCGCTGCAGTGAACTATCTTGACTTGACATGTGGGCCTTGTGGGGTCATGTGTGCAAAAAGTTTGAGTTTGCATAAATAGCTGTCAGAGGACGGGGCCGCTGGGAAGTGAGCGGAGCAGGTTGGTGGACAAACAGGGGACAAACTTTGAGTATTTTTATCAGACGAAGTGTGAAGAGTTTTTCGGACGTTTGTGCGGTCGAGGGTTGTTTTTTTTTTGCTCGCTGCGTGTGTGTGTGAAGATGAGGTCGTGCAGCGTGCTCCTGTGCGTGTTACTGCTCTGGGTCGAAGGGTCTCGGGGGGACACGCCGGCCAACTGCACCTACGAGGAGCTGCTGGGGACATGGGTGTTTCAGGTGTCCAAAGGGGGACACGACAGGACCGTCAACTGCTCCGCCGAAGGTAAAGAGCCCGCCGCAAAACACGCAGTGAAGCCTGATCGCACGGAAATTATAGTTTTAGAAATGTCTTTTGGAGGAAAGCATGTGACATGCTGAGGCCTGTTTCCACTTCCTGCTTTGTCTTGTCTCGTTTTAGTAGTGTGTTGATGTAAATTAGCTTTAGGCTAACATGGGCAGACTACAGCAAATGCACAATTGCCAAATATATCCATATAACTCTGTAATACACTGAACATGTTGGGATCTAATTACTTGTTTCTTCTGTTTACAAGTACACAAACAAATATTCAACACTCTTGGCTCCTTAACATGGGCTCTTTGTAGACATTTCCTTTTCGTGTCCTCTAACTTTCTTCTAAACATGTGTGAAGTCTGTATATATATATACACACATATTTGTGCCTACAAAGAACTGGACTTTCCCAAGCTGTCAACACTCAGACATTACACTAATATTAAATTAACATTATTTCAGATTGTAATGATATTATTCTGAATATTTTTGCTGCTCTGGGTTAATGTTTGGTGGTTGAGACCTTCCCTGCCTTACACTGTGTGTTGGTAACGTTCCTCCTCAGCTACAGGTGAGAGAACGGTGACTGTGACTCTGGAGAAACTGTCCGTGGCCACAGACGAGCTGGGCAACATGGGCTTCTTCACCCTCATCTACAATCAGGGCTTCGAGGTGGTCATCAATGGGTACAAATGGTTCGCTTTCTTCAAGGTAAGCGATGAAAAGACACAATGCATGTAGCTGAGTGCTATTTTCAGTATTTTGCTGTGGTAAAGCTTCAAAAAACATCTGCATCAAGTTTTCACTTAAAATGCGTACTGATGTCGTCAAAGTTGTCCTTCTATTCAATGAGAATTTTGTTTGTTGCAATTGGCATTGAGAGGAAGTTTCACTGTGGGTTAACGGTTATCTGGTTTCTATTATTTAAATCTAGTTTCTATTATTTAAGCAGCCCTTGACAATAAAAGTTTGGTTTCACCTAAAACTCAGTTTTAATCTAATCAGACAGTTTCTGTGAACTATGCACCTTTTAAAAATAGCAGATTCTGGGTCAACTTTGCAGTCATGTGTTATTTCTTATCAGTCTTGTGACACTGAGTCGTGGGAGGTATCTTAGCCGCCTTGTCTTCCAGCCCATGTTGTGATTTAGCCACGTCTGTTTCAACTTCCCCATCGTCTGGGTCTTGATTTAACTTGATGTGAGAAGTGAGGAATAATTTCAGAGAAGTTATGACTCAATGATTATCGAAAGAATTTACAGACAATAGATTACCTTTTACGAAATGTAATAATATGAGGTTCATTCAGTTGTTTTCTTTAATAACCTGAGTCTTCATATTTGCATAAAATTAAACTGATTTGCTTATAAATTTGTTTCCCCACACTTCCAGTACAGTGAGAATGGCCCTAAGTTGACCAGTTACTGTGACCAGACCATGCCGGGGTGGGTCCACGATGTCCTGGGACGCAACTGGGCCTGTTTTGTTGGGAAGAGGGTAAACGCAGTCCCACCCAAAACAGAATACCAGCCAGTCTTCAGCCGCAGGTATGTATATTATTACAGCGAGGTACTATACAACCCCCAAAATGCGAAGTAAACGAACACAAACTCAGAATGAAAACACCCACTGGCACATGAGGAAAGCTGCTGTGCTGGCATTTTTGCTTCAATCTCCACTTTTCCTCCCCTATTGTTCCCCTGATCTGAAGTGAACTGAGTGAGTCTTCCTCACCCTCAGTGAGAGCTGGAAACGAGCCTGCATCTGACAAATCTGTTATTCAAGCACAATCATTGCTGAGCAGGCGATAACAAAAATGGATTCAGTTTCTCGCAGAATAAAGCTGCTTCCTGATCTCTTCAGCTGCAGTTGGATTTTCAACTTGGTCATCATGTCAAGTTTATTTGTAATTCAAACCATGACGATAATATTAAACAAAATATTGTCTCTCATAGGATTGGAGAGATTTAATCTAAGTGATTGTGTTGTCCAGATGTCCGCGATATCCACCAAAGATGGTTATCTCATAAGCTAATACAATATTTTTTTCAGATTATAGAATGATATTACTCAAATACAATTACATCCTACGAACAGAAGTGAAGAATCCAAGTTATTATAACAGCATGTAAGGCTGTCTTTAATGTTTACGGTATGTTTGGGTTATTAATAGACTTCAGAAATACCTTACAAACATTTAGTGCACTTTTTTTGCTCATTTATTAATATGGATAAAAAAGAGACCTTTTCCACACATTGCAAGCAATAGTAGGATGCATGGTAAGTGTTGTTTGGGCAGTGTGCCGTTAAAACTGTGAAAGTCACTAACTCAGAAATAGTTGAAACCTTTCCACACTTTGACACCTAAAACTGTTTCATGCTGTCTTTTCCTCACATACAGGAACGTCACAGTGGCAAGCTGAAAAGTTTAGACTTGGTTATTAGCCACAGATTGATACTAATTCTTCCAGTATGAAATGAAAAACTTTATACAAACGGCAGTTGCTGTCTTTTTCTTGGACTTTCACTACCTGCCATAATCTTTTCTGCGTGTCTGCAGGTCTGCCTCGTCATCGTCCCTGATGAAAACAATTTTGCTGTTTTACCAGCTTTAGGAAAAAAAATTCATGTTACAGTAAAATCAGCGTAAAGTAACAAACCATACCTGCTGACTGCTTAATTTATACACCAAAACATTTTGAATTATCTGTTTGTGGCACACAATGTTTCACTGAATATTGTTGAACAGGAGGTAGGCAATTAATAAGAACATATGAGATTTGCATTTGGACATCCCAAACGGCACTCAACAGAAGTTGGTGAAAGAACTTCACAGAAAGTGGAAACCTGTTTCTGTATAATGCAGTGAAGCACAACAAAAACGTCAAAACTTCATCAATAATAAAAAAAAAAGTACAAGCTTCACAAAGGTAGTTTTCTTTCCTTTTTGGCATTTGCAACTTTATCTAACAAGTGATAATATTGAGACAAACAAAAAACGAGGAGAAAGATAAACAACGGTGTGTCTTCGAGGTGTTATATACAGCTTAACCATTCGGCTACTGAACCAACGAAAGTGGATTTGTTACTATTGTATAATTTTATCGAATTGTAAAATGTGTGTATTTTGTAAAATTGGTTGCATACTGTGACGGTGTCTCTGTTTGTGAGGCAGACGAACCCCTTTAAAAAAAAAAAAAAAAAATCCTCCTCACGTGACATTATTCCCCCCGCAGGCTGCTCCAGAGGCCGTACAAACACAACCTGGACTTCCTTGATGCGATCAACTCTGTTCAGAGATCCTGGAAGGCCGCGTCCTATCCGGAGCACGAGATGTACACTCTACAGGAGCTGCACTACAGAGCAGGAGGGTTTGCCTCCCGCATCCCCGTGTGAGTGTTTACTTGCCTTTCCCATGTTATACTACGGAGCCTGTCAAGTGGCAGGAAGTAAAAAAAAAAGAAAAAAAGAATGTGAATGGTGCTGATTTTTAATGCTTTGTTCTATTTATTTGGTGAGAAGTTAAAACTGCTCATATACATTACTCGTACTTCATCACCACTTAAATAAGCAGGATGGTTGCACGTCTTCCCTATGAGGATTTCTTATTAGTTTTCATTATCAAATAATATAACGCAGCCCCTCATTTGGCATTAAATAAAATTCGTCGGGTGGAAAATATACACACACTTTACCGACAATACAAAAACTGCTTAAAACATTCAAATATTAGATTCTTACTGAAGGTGGACTTTCATCCTGCACATTTCATTTCCACAGTTATTAGATGGTCTTTAAAACTGCTTCACAATGCAAATGTCTGACAGAGAATGTCCTTCAAATGTGATTCTCTCTTTTTACTGTAGGCGTGTTCGCCCTGCGTCTGTCACAGCTGATGTGGCCAAGATGGCGGCAGCTCTGCCTGAACACTGGGACTGGAGAAACGTTAATACTGTTAACTTTGTCAGTCCTGTGAGAAATCAAGGTGACTTTTAGTTGCTTTCCCATAGAAGCCTCACTGCGGTGACGTATAAAGTAATTTAATTAACTTTAAAGGCACTGAACGATAACTGTATTTTACCTGTGATGCCTGTAATATTAGAAATGTAATGCCTTGATGCAAATATACTTGAGGAGACTTGCAGGAGGAGAGGCCTGGCTTTACATTTGACCAGCTGTCCCTGAGACATGCTGTGAACTGGCGCTCGTCAGCTGCTTTGCTTCACTCTGTGCAGGTCTGCGTCTGCTTTCCGCTCTCCTGTGTTTCTGCACTGCCTAGTGTGTGAGTGGGGAGATTATGTGTGCTGAGTACTTTGAGTGTCTGCGAGGGCCTCAGTGAGGTTGAGGTTTAAGGGTCTGGAGAGGGCTGAAGTGGTTCAGTAGGAGCCCTCTAAGCCACTGTGCGGGGCTTTCCATCTTATTTTGCTTCAGTGTTGCGAGTAAGGTGGATTTTTTTTTTTTTTTAAGGTTCCACATTGGTTCACAAAACTTGGTAGGATGGAGCATCAATTGGTCTGGCTGGTCTTACATTGGCTGCGATGCAAGGAGTACCCGCACACTGAATCAGAGCTACTATTACTTTTATTACTTTAATGTTTCGACAAATTAGCAGACATCTGATTACTTATGTGAAATGTGTATTTATTATTACATTACTTGTTATTGAACATTTTCACAAAGTGCTTTATTATGTGTGTGCGCACGCACACACACACACGTGCCTTTTCATATAAATGTTTGTATTTACCTTTTAACAAGACAGTGTAGATGCTTGTGAATGTATATACTGTGTATACAAAAAGTGTATGCCTCATTTTCCACTATTTGCCTGAGGAATACCTGAAGTATATAAACGTGACTGGAGCTCTGATTCAGTGGGCAGGTTCTTGCAATGCGGTTAATTTAGTTTTGTGTAACCAGCACCTGTCCCACTGCGTTGCGGTGGATGTGCACATGACTACTATGTGTAATGGGCTCATGTTGGAACTTAGCTGTTTCTTAATGTTGCTTTAAACCAAGTTTTGACTTACTACAGAAGATGTAGGTGCGACTGTCATTTCAGCAGATTAAAGCGCCATGAACTCCTGTGAGAGACCTTCAGCTGTGTGTCTTGAGGGTCAAACATGACAAATGTTTCTCATCACATCGAATCATCTCAGAAACTGCATTAGCAAAAGTTTCCCGCTCTCGTAGATCTTTGATCTAAATGAAGATGGGGATTATATCTTATCATTCTGAAGAAACATGAAGTCTTGGATCCGAATGAAAACTGTTCTCCCCGGTGTCACCTTGACTTGAATCATTGCTACAATTAAACCACCCTGCTACTCCCCGCAGCCTCTGTTCCCCGGCCTAATTTGTTTCTGCAGAGCATCTTATTAAGAACCCGGTGTCTCACACTGCGTATGGTAACCAGTTTCTTTTAATCAGTGTATCTGTCTCTATGCCTCGCTCCATTATTATGGCATAGCTATGGCAGATAAGTATACTGGGGCAGGAACATTACAAAAACATTTAGTGCTGAGTGGTTTTAATACATTCTGGTTTAAATGTCCTCTTAAAGTGCACAGTTACCAACTTTTTGTCGTATCGGGTTTCATCAGGGTGTGTACTAGTAGCGACAGTATTTTTGGACACTTTCTGCACGAACTTTAGGACAGAAAATTAGAGGTACCGCTTAATATAATGCTACGTAGTACAACACCACCACGAATTACAGCCTCAGAAATTGGCATAAATGATTTGAACTGAACCTTACAAACTTTGCAAATTTCTGATTTATCGAGGCATTTCTTTTCTTGGTGTCAATCTCCTCATGGACTCTTTCAGCAACGTGTGGGAGCTGCTACTCCTTTGCCTGCATGGGAATGCTGGAAGCTCGTGTTCGAATCCTCACCAACAACAGCGACACTCCCATCCTCAGCCCTCAGCAAGTGGTCTCCTGTTCTGAATACTCTCAAGGTAAACCAACTCTCCCTCGACAATCCACGTTGTTTCTTGACCTGAGCATTTCACTTTGTATGAAGATAGTTGCGGCAGGAGTTAGGAAATCTATGTGATGTATCGATATGGCGAGACGTAATGAAAATGGACAAAGGTGTCGCTGCTGTATGTAGAAAACTCGGGGCTGCCTTTCCACTCTTAATTTGAACAAGTAGCGCTGAAGAGTTTTTTGGAAAGTGTATCCTTACTGCTTTTACAAAGTCAAGCATTTGATAACTGATTTGTGCATTTTCAATAATTGTGTTGAAGTGTCCTTCAAAAGATCAATTTTTTTTTTTTTTTTTACATCTAGGACCACATAATAGATTTTACCCTGGAAAAAAGAAAAAAATTAACAAACCACATTTTTCTCTCCTCCGTAAGGTTGTGATGGTGGGTTCCCATACCTGATTGGGAAGTACATTCAGGATTTCGGCCTCGTGGACGAGTCATGCTTTCCATATATTGCAAAGAACTCCCCGTGTGGCGTTCCTCAAAACTGCGGCCGCATTTACACAGCAGAATACAGCTATGTTGGTGGGTTTTATGGCGGCTGCAGTGAGATGGCCATGATGTTGGAGCTGGTCAAGAATGGACCAATGGCAGTGGCCCTGGAGGTACAACAGCTATCCACTGTTTAACTGCTATTGCTATTGATACATTTTGTATTCACCTGAATAACTGTCAAACCCTCTGCACAAACTGAAAAGATGTTTTTTTTTTTTTTTTTTTTAAGCATCTATTTAAGCACAAGATATTTGGGTAATGAACTTTGACAAGCTAGCAGAATGTTTTTGAAATCCATGCGAAAGATATAATTTAAGTATTAATACTTTCTATTCACTCATGTTAGACCAGGGGTCTCCAACCAGTAGATCTACCCGACAGATCAAGGATCTCAGAGGAAAAAAAGGTTGGAGACCCTTGTGTTAGACTGTACAGTTTTACCTTTTAGCTTTAAGTCAGGTTTCTGGTGGCGTTAAAGGTTCGTGTATTATTTCAGAAGTGCGGTCATTGATCTGATGTTACAGGATGTGACGTTGCGTCAGGGACGGTGGCTCACTGCAGCGGTAAAACACTGAGGGGAAAACCTGCAATATATCATGAAGCTACTTCTCTCGCAGTAGTTGTAAATCACCATATATTCACCATATATTGCATTATATAAACATCAGTCTTAAGGTATAAATTGTCCCGTTAACCCCAAACCACAGCTAAAGTAGCAAAAGGCTTACGGTCAAAGCAACAACCCCAACAATGAAGGAATTCTAATTGATGCATTTATTTGTCAATTTAACATTTTCCAACTCGGTCGAGCTTTTTGCTTTAGAAAGTGAAAAAGTAAATGATCCGTCTCTGTCCACAGGTCTATCCTGACTTCATGCACTACAAGGAGGGCATCTACCACCACACGGCCCTCGCAGACCCCTTCAATCCCTTCGAGCTGACCAACCATGCTGTGCTGTTAGTGGGTTATGGGCGCTGCCACGTGACCGGACAGAAGTACTGGATTGTCAAGAACAGCTGGGGCGCTAACTGGGGCGAGAGCGGCTACTTCCGAATTCGCCGCGGAAGTGACGAGTGTGCCATCGAAAGCATCGCAGTGGCAGCCAAACCGATCCCCAAACTGTAGAAGCCAGAAACTGAAGACGGGAGGAAGGATAGGGTTCAAAATGATTGTTGAGTCTCTATCGTGCGACTTGGATATACTCCCTCTGTAGCTTTTCAACGTGCGCTCAGGAGGTCGAAAATTTTTAAGCTAAAACCTGCAACTTTTCACTCTTCTTCCTCCCTCATCTAACAAGCGGAGTTAGAATGATAACGTGCCTGAACATTGCACGTTGACATAAAGAGTTATGGATTTCAGCTTTAATGCCAAAATTTCTAACGACGATAAAACATATTTTAAAAGGGAAATCAAACCAAAACTTGAATGATAATCAAAGTTTCTTCAATCAATGTGGAAATTTTAACATTTTATGAGCCTCGAACCAGATATTTAATTATTTTTAATCATTTGTCGACTGGGAAGTGCTCAAGTTTTAACAGTAGTGAATCCAAATAATTTTGTTGGGCAGTGACTAATCGTGTAAAAACCTTTAACATACAACCACTAGTTGGAGTCTTTCCTTTTTCTTTTTTTTTAGGGAGTATAGGGCAGTGTTTTAACAGGCCGCTTATAAATAGTCTCTAGTCTGAAAGTAATAGTTTGTTGTCTGTCTCCGGCTGTGTACACACTGCCATTTTCAAAAGCAGTGGCCATAAACAACCAAGATCGTAAAGATACGATGGATTGAGGCTCCGCTTGAAGGAGTAAAAAGTCATAACAGAGGCCCTCAGTGTTACGACTTTGAGAAGTGCTGCTGTCCCGTGAGAAATATATTTATTTGAAAATATTACAACTTTTGTATGGGTATAAATACACCCTGAAAGGGAGGTTAACTTTCAGAATTGAAAGGCATTTTACAGTGTATTGCTTCATTTTATCTCCTTCCATGGAGTTTCTGTTTCAGATATTTGGGTTTCCTGAAACTACAAGAAGTTTCAACCACCAGAGATTAAACCTTAAACGCTTTATTTCCACGTAATGTGTGTTCATAGCTCCTAAAATGTATTTTAATTATATGGAAACAGTAATACTGCTTTCGTGAAGATGCCATGTTTTTCTTGATAGCGTATAAAAAGTTGAATTTTCTGTGTCAGTCGATCATGCAGCAACATTTTTTATCTTCTTTTTTTGTATTGTTTGTTGATTTCAGCAATCACTGATTAGCTTCCTATGGACAAGTAACTTACAGCTGTGACTGCCAACACAAACCACGAATCCAAGATTAAATTGTGCATACTGTGACAGGAAGTAAATTCCAGCTGGGACATTTAATAGGATCTGAGGAGTCCGTCTTTGTGTTTGCTCGTCAGGTGCAGGACATTTTGAGTCTTTCTCTGTCTCAGGGAAGCACAGTGGAGAGTTGGCATATTTTCTGTCCATGCATCAAATTGAAGCCGCGACTGCCATGTTCCTCTGTAGGAAAAACTTGTTAAAGTTCCCTTCAGAGAAATGTAAAAGGGATTTCTGGATGAATTAATAAAGGAATGCAACTGATTGTAGTGCCTTTTATTCTTCCTGCCTGGAATAAAAGCTTTTTGAATCAATGTTTTGTTTTGTTTCGTGTGTAAGAAGATGGAACACTATTTTAAATCTCATTTTCATCTTTATGTTTGGTCGGGCTTCTCAGAAGTTTTCTCTTTGGCACAGTTCAAACGAAACTGCATGAAATGAGATTTCTACAAACCACACGAGGTAAAATATGTTGATGTATGAACAGATGAATGATGCTCTTTGTGTGGACAAATTCTGTGGTTTTTCTCATTGCTGCCACTCTGACTTAAGAGGAACTAAAGTCTTTTTACTCAAGCACATTGCTTCTGTACAGCTTGTGTGTGTGTGTGTGTGGGGGGGGGGGGGGGGGTACTTGAGTATTTCCATTTAATGGTACTGTGTACATCTAGTCTTCATTTCAGAGGGAAATACTTTTTACTTTCAAATATAAAGCATGCTTCTATCGATTGAACTACCAACACTGTAGTTCAAACAGCTCCACCTAATGTTACTTATGTTAATGCATCAGTAAGCAATATCTGAATACATAACATAATGACAGGGACTGTTCTGCTGCAGATTGAACACTGTCGATACTTATAGGTGAGGCTACATTTTTCTGACAATATTTATCACTGGTAGTAATGGAAACACTTTTTCCACCACTGTTGACATGCCTAATATCAAACATGTGTTTGTCCCCTGCAGCTCAGAGGATTTAAATCCACCCCGGCACTCCCTGGCAGCTGCCCTGCGTGAGTCACAAGGTCCACACGTCTCTGCTCAGCTTCCCTCCGTGGACCAGGGCGTACCGTGCCTCCCCTTCTCATTCCCAACTCTCTTCACTTCACTCCGCGCTGTCCTGCGCTTCTCCCCTTTCTTCGACAGGCCCTCTCCATGACGGTGGATTCATGCGCAGCTCTCGCCCTCCTCCTCGGTCGCCATGCAGAACAACCACCACAAGGAGCATCTCTATAAGATTCTTGTCATAGGGGACCTCGGGGTCGGAAAGACCAGCGTCATCAAGCGGTATGTCCATCACAACTTCAGCCCCAACTACCGAGCTACCATCGGGGTGGACTTCGCTCTCAAAGTCCTCAACTGGGACCAGGAGACGGTGCGCCTGCAGCTGTGGGACATCGCAGGTACGGTCCAACTTTTACGCACAGCTCACATGAACTAGCAGGTTTACAGGAGGACAAACATACAAATTACTTATCTTCTTTTGACAGGTTTGTGAAGTGATTATCTTAATAGATATGTAAGAAGCAGACAAGGTTAGTTTATTAGTTACAATTCTATGCTTTCAGAAAAGCTGACAACGGAAAATACAGAGACCGAGACGAACTAAATGTTTGCACTTACCCAAGTGAAATTGTTTTTTAAGTGAAACTACCTCAAGGCTACATTTGAAAATTAATTAATGTCAGTTGCCAAATATGTTCATGGAGGTAGTCATGTTTATAATTACTTTTTTTTTCTTCTTTTATCAAACATCAAACAGTTTGAATGAACCTGCTTCACAATGAAAATGGCTGTTATACAAGTCATTCCCCCCTCTTAAGTGCCTGCTTTTTTTTTTATATTAGAGACAAATATTTCCAAATAATGAATCAAACGTTTATCAGAGATTGCTGCTAAAATTTAAATTATAGACTAGTTCCCCTCTGGAAAGGCAACATCTCAAATCAGAGTGTGAGGCCTCAAATATGGTCTATTTCAGATAAACAGTTTGAGGCTAGAGATGAAAAGACACTAGACCAGACGTGACCATTTTATTTAGCAGTTATTTAACCCTTTTCATAAAAGGATGAAATAAGAGTTATCCAGGCTTAATGTTTACCAGCTGACCAGTTGGAATGACTTCAAATCACTTGGCTATGCATGTCTGAAGTCACATGTTGAAAAGCTGAGGTTCATACCATTTATACTTCCTGTAAAAGGGGCCTTGAGGTCATCAAGAATGGTGCATCATGATACCACATGATATAACAGCACAAATGATCCATGCCTTCCACTTTCTATGTGTTTCAGGTCTTTAGTATAAGCATAAGCTGGTAATTTGGTGTGTGTATATATATATGTATATATATATATATATATATATATATATATATATATATATATATATATATATCATCAATAATGCCGTCTCACTTCTCTGCATTAATGTTCTGTGTATTCAGTGGCATTCTTCACCCATATGACACTCTCTTACCCGCTTTGTATTTGTATTTTGTATTATATATTACTATCCGACTTTAATTTAAGACATACATAGATATTTGGATGTTACTCTCTCAGATCTTAGAAGTTAAAGGCTCTGCTTAATTATTTTTTTTTAAAAAGCCATGATAATGAGGAACCATAATATATTTTCTTACAATTTAACGCTTTGATCGCCCTTGACAACCACAGGAACGAGAAATAATACAGGCTTTTGAGTGGGATGCTATTGGGTAAGATGACAAACCTAAAGGCTACAGCAGTCTCATGTCACATGAGTGTCGGCTGAGGTTTAGAAGAATCCTCTGACCTGCTGTTCTCTCCCCTCCTGTGTGCTCCCTCCTGTAAGCGCAAGCAGTCATGTGTCTAAAACTCATGTGAGGGAGATTTAAGGCCCAAGCTCTCGTATACAGAAAGCTTTTATTATGAACTAAAGATGAGCGTCTCCTTCAGAGAAAACTGCTGTAGGTCGTGTACTGTAATCTATGGGCTCCCTACGCTCACCGAAAACTGATAAGCCCTCAGGTGGGGAGGACTAAATTATTATCCTTTTTTCTGTGTAATTTAGGATGAGTGCCGCCATTACAATATTCAATTCAATTCAATTCAATTTGATTTACATAGTGCCAAATCACAACACAGGTTATTTCATGGCACTAAACACATTAAAGTCCTTACAGCAGAACTTTACAAATTATTATATGGATTTTCCATTTACTTTGGATTTAATTTATATCAATTGAACACCTATTTGATATTGATATTTTTGCATCTGACATTTAAGTCACATTCAAAAAATATCTTTCTTGTTTTGTATTTTACACAACCGCAGGTCTGTTTGGGGGGATTTAATGATGGACTAAAGTTTTCTCATGCAACAGATGTAGCACTTGCTGTTTCTGTGCATATCCCAAGATAAACAACTCTAACCGTTCTATTTCGGTCTGCTATTTTTCAGTTGCCTGGGCTGACCAGGGTGACAGGACAGGCTTCACAGTCCTGTAGCATGTACATATAAGTGAGACAGGTTGGAAACTTTATAGCAGAGGTTTTTTTATATGTTCTACCTTCTGAATTTACAGAGATTATGTTGAGCTGTTGAGGTCTTAACATCTTAAGATAAATGTAAAGGCTCTGAATACATTTAACGGTCATATTTTGAGTAATGGGGTACTACTTTATTGCACAATTCACAACCATTTTAGTTGCCTTAAGTCTTTTATATTGCTGGTTTTGTCTGTGTGTGTGTCTGTGCACCTATTAAACCTGAACAACAATGGAATGAAAATGTTTTTCCAGTTTTAACTTTTCAGTCAAATCGGATCAAACCACACACAGATTTCTAATGAAGCACTTTTGTGGAATTTGTCACCTTTTTCTGAGCTTTAAATAAAAACAAATTTGTATTTATTCTTGAGACTTTCAGAGAAATCCTTTACTTTTTGTAGTAAGGCATAAACAGCAGAAAATACAGTTTGAGAAAGCTGGGGGCATAATTTTCTGCTTGACTATAATGTCAGATAAAAGTATCAAGACCTGTTCCAACAACCATCTGCCCCTCTGATATGTCCTTGAGCAAAACGTTCATCCTCCCAGCTGTTGTGCAGCTGACCCTGTGCTCTGATCCACCTGTTCAGGTGAGGAAACACGCCTGTGGGACTCAACAAAGAGAAAAATTAATAAATATAAACTTTTTTTTATTTCACTTGCATCTTATCTTGGCCACCATGCTGAGAAGTAAAACAGACCAGTTTAGCTTTCAAAATGTCTTGCTCATAACTCATTGTATTGTGTAACTCTGCAGCTGAAGCTGACTGTGCTCCAGTAGAAGTTATGGATGGGAAAATCTGTGTGGACACAACATTCCAACAGAGCTTATCAAATTAATTTTACCCTCAGGAATTTGTATAGACAATCTCACATGCAAGCACACACACACACACACGCACGCACGCACACACGCACACACACACACACACACACACACACACACACACACACACGAGACACACGAGACACATCTCTTCTCCTCCCCCTCTGCCTTTATCCGTGTCTGAATCTTATCTGAGTAGTAAACGGTGTGTGTGTGTGTGTGTGTGTGTGTGTGTGTGTGTGTGTGTGTGTGTGTGTGTGTGTGTGTGTGTGTGTGTGTGTGTGTGTGTGTGTGTGTGTGTGTGTGTGTGTGTGTGTGTGTGTGCATGTGTGTCTTTGTCTGTGCGTGTCTTCCAGGTCAGGAGAGGTTTGGAAACATGACTCGTGTGTATTACCGCGAAGCCATGGGTGCCTTCATCGTGTTCGATGTCACACGACCCGCCTCCTTTGAGGCCGTCACGAAATGGAAGGAGGACTTGGATTCCAAACTGACACTTGCCAATGGGAAACATGTAGCCACTGTGCTTTTGGCCAATAAATGTGACCAGGGTCGGGACGTACTGACCAATAATGGAATAAAGATGGAGCAGTTCTGCCAGGAGAATGGCTTTGTGGGATGGTTTGAGACGTCTGCTAAGGTGAGAAAGATGGAACACACACACACACACACACGCACACACACACACACACACACACACACACACACACACACACACACACACACACACACTCACTCACTCACTCACTCACTCACTCTCAGCAGTAATATACCAGCCTTCAACAGGAGCTCTGAGGTCCGAGTCCGTGTGTCAGCAGGTGTGTCCTTTCTGTTCAAGTGTCCTTGAGAGGTGACTGATTCCTCGACACTGTCATACCCAGCACCTGATTATCCTGTAGAGATGCCACCGCAGAGCCTCTTTCAGGATGTGAAGAGATCTTTTAAATGTGCTGCATTTAACAGAGTCTCATTCTATTCACTATTTGCATATGAATAAAACCTCAATCACAGAGCTCTGCTGCTTTTTCACAGAGGCTCCCAGCAGAGGTTCCCTCTGTTATTCCAGGTCAGCTGCACTTGCATCAGGTGTTCGGTCATCCAGACAGGATGTCCAGGAATGTTGACGGAATATATCACTTCCACTGTTTTCCACTGACCGGAATTAATCATGAAGGAGTAGATTTGGGGGAAATATTGTCTTTGAAATTTGGTTTCATGCTCAGAGTTGGATGTCATTTAAAAATTCATGATTTGATCCAAAATGTAACTTTGATCTAAAAGTTTTTTTTTCAGATTTTCAACGTATGTTACTATTTATTTATGTGTAGCCTACATTACAGTCTGTTTAAAGCCCATATAACAGACAACACAATGTTTATAATGGCATAGCAACAATATACATATATAAACAGACAAAAAATAGAGAAAATATTACAATATCAATTAAAATATCAAACTGTAGTATACAAACTACAGTAAAAGTACAGTATTCTTCAAGAACTAACTTGTGCACACAGTGATGAAAGAACGAGGTGAGTGGCTTCTGACTGTAAGATGAGTAACACAGACACTCATCAGAAGCCCTGAGTGTGGCTGCAAGAAATCTCACAGCTCGATGGTAAGCAAAGAAAATAGAAATTTGAGCACACACACACACACACACACACACACACACACACACACACACACACACACAACACAACACAACACAACACAACACAACACAACACAACACAACACATCCATATAGCCTACAGTATGAAACATACAATAAAACCTGACCGAAACTGAAACACTCAATTACTTCACTGTTTATTCATGCTTTTTGTTTTGTGTCTTTACACCATTGCCTTGAGGTGCCACAAACAAATAGAAAGCACTCAGACTGTTCCCTCGCCAAGGCAGCACAGTCCTCTGCACATTTGAGCTGAGAAAGGCATTTATGCTTGTTCAATAAGTACAATGAGAGGTGTTCAAAAGTTTCCAAGAGTTTGTCCCAAACAACAAACAAAGAAACAGACCAACAAACATGTTGATGAGGTAATTGGAAATAATGGTGACCAACCTTAATTGCTGCAGTGAAATAACAATGAAATAAATTGAGTATTCAAGCTGCTGAAACCAAGGCAGTAAACCGTTCTAAAGGACCAACAGGCTGAAAAGTAGTCATGTGACAGACTATTGCACCGCAGACCTGGTGTACACCCATGAAGCGCTTTCCTTTGTTTTCATAAAAAACAGTTTTTCAGCTGCAGCGTGTTTCCATTTCGAATCATATGTCTAACTCTAAAATGCAAAATGCCATGAATGTTAAATAATGTGCGTCTAAATGCCTCAAATGCGTTGTGTACAAGAACGTATGCAATTTGCCATTGAGCTGAAGGAGTTTGTCTCCATTATATTCTGAGCTCTTTGCCTCGATAACCTGCCAGAAGAATTATTCGAAACTTTTATCCTGTGCAGCTCTGGATAAGCTCTGCATGCACAGGAGTGCAGGGAAGGAAGTGAAGCTGGCAGAGAGTAGGGTATGTGTGTGTTGTTGTGTTTTGATTTGGATTTGGAAGAATGTTTTGTTCTAGCAGTAATACCCCCAAAGACAGATCGTAGCACGCAGGCTTGTGTTGTGCTGCACACTGATCTTATGAATATTCAGTCCATCCACTGCTGCTGCAGTAAACTTCATGTGTTAGAAAAGTGTGTGTGTGTGTGTGTGTGTGTGTGTGTGTGTGTGTGTGTGTGTGTGTGTGTGTGTGTGTGTGTGTGTGTGTGTGTGTGTGTGTGTGTGTGTGTGTGTGTGTGTGTGTGTGTGTGTGTGTGTGCTTCTTTTTCATCAATGATTGCTGGTCGTGCTCTCTTCACATAAACTTTACTTGAACACCCTTGGCTTTTTTTTATTGAGTTCACTCAGCTCCTGAGACTTTTGTAAGGATGTATGAGTGTTTTATTTTGATGGTTAGAGAATATAAGAAGAAGAATTATCATTTAGCTCTTTCATATTACATTCATGTCACATTGTGTGTGATGCAGATGTCATGAACTTTGTTTCCTCCCAAAACAAAACAGCAGACACACTCACTATTCACGCAGTCATTATTCAACCCGCTGAGAATAATTTCTGATGAATTTGTTTGTAAGAGGCACTGACAAATCACCAAATCGAAAAGGTATAATTTGGTCTTGAATCCATTGCAGGTATTTCTCACCCGTGTAAATGGACCATTACTATTGTGCAAATCAACAGTTCAGATATTTCCCACATTTTAGTGATCAGTCATCACATTATTATTTTTCTTGGTTTGTTTTGGCTGTTTTTTCCTCTGTCGTGTGCACGTGTGTAAAGGATGTTGAGGTCGTCATGTCTTTTGTCACTGTCTTAGACCGCTGGCAGCCACTGTGAATACATGTGTGCAGAAGTCCCTTTTCACTGTGTTCATATCGTGGCTGCTGACTGGTGCTTCATTTATCTGTTCAGTTTAGTTATGGTCCATTTGATACACTCACCTGCTCTCGCAGGATTTTCCGCCTGCACACTTTTTTTTTTTTTTTTTTGCCATCTTGTTCAGTACCTCATAACAATGTTTTCATTCATCATTTATCTACCTTTCCATCTCTCTCTCTCTTTTTCCCCTTCTTTCCTCAGGAAAACATCAACATCGATGAAGCAGCCAACTGCCTGGTGAAACACATCATTGCCAATGAGAATGACATGCTCCAGTCAGAAGTCCCAGACACCATCACCCCTCAGTTAGAGAATGACAAAGGCGGGACATGCTCCTCCTGCTTCAAATCCCAGTAACAGTAACACCCGACAGGTGGACGTCCTTTTATATCTCATTGAGCACAGAGTCGAGTTTGTGTGTGAGCAAGAGGCAGAAGAAGAACTACTGTGGCTTGTTTGTGAGGAAGAGGGTATGGGTGCCAAATCGTTTCCTGTCTGGTAGCTCAGGTGGGTGGGGGGTGGGGATGACAGGGAGGCAGCTGGCTCAAGAAATGGATGGATTGAAGCAGAGACAGAAAGAGAGGGAGAAAGATTGATGTGTGCAGCTGCAGCGCGCTTGTCAAAGGCAAGGTCACCCTCTGGGCGACTTCAAGCTTTGACACTACCACTTCGGTTACCATGGAGACACCGTTAATGAAGACATGTACAGAGGTTGCAGCAAATCACAGTATTTCTGTGCTAAAAGTCTACAGAGGTAATCACTACATACACACCACGGTCGCTGTCTCTCTTTCTCCCTCTTTGCAGTTGTCTCCCATCCTTTCTTTTTCCCTCTGGCTTGTTTTTTCCTCTTTGACGCACCCCTTTTAGTTTTTCACATCATTCTGGGGCTAATGAGAAGGCAAACAGCTAATTTAGATTTTGTTTTTCTCCAACTATCCAAAGCAATCTCAGTTCGATAAGACCACAACCACATTAAATGGTTTATTTAGATCTCATTTTATTATATACCCCCATTTCTATGGCACTGTTTTGTGAGGTGTCCGTCTTTATGTACATCCACTGGCTCCAACAATGTCATTTTAGCAGATTATATGGATGTAAATAAAGTGCCTTTTCTAACACAGCCCATTGTATTTAATGCCTCTCATAGATATATTCACTATATATCTTATTTATAAGTGCCCTTAAAAAGTGCACTTTTTTTTTTCTTTCTTTTCGTCACTGAAATAGAGTGCAACTTATTTCCATGGCAACCCATTCAAGACTTTATGATAAACGTATGTGAATTAAAGAACGCTGTGTTGAAGCAAGGATAATATAATGTATTTGTTTTAATCCAGTGGGTTTTTTTTTAATGAAATTTCTGTACCACTGTGAAATATTTGTAATATTTGTAATTACGGGATAAATGCAAATATGTATGTAACTATGTACATATTATATGCAGAAAACTAAGACAGATTATAGAACCAAAGATGTATCCACTTTTCAAAAATGTTCATATGAATAAAGCATCGCTTTACTGACTAGCTGGCTTTCATTTGTTTGGTTGCCCCCTTTAAGGCAGTTACAGGTGGGTGTCCTGACAGCTGGCTAGCTGCCTGTATGTTTCCAGGCTTTATTTGGCCTGCCTCTGCTCCATCCACAACTACCACCCTGTTATGTTACAGAAATGCACAACCTCTTTTAATGCACCTCTGATACACCCACCAAACGAGAGGAAAGTCCGCTGCACAACATACCACAGCATTTTGAGGAAACATGTCGCTCAACCAGGCGGCAACCAACAGTGACATCACTCGTTGGTTTGATCTTGCTCGCGGTTTGGAGCAGGAAGTGACCATATTTGGATGAACTGAGGGAGGAGCCAGCGGTGGATCTGATTCAATCTGATTAAAAACCTGACGATGCTACGTCCCGCCCACTGATAGCCGTAACCTGCCTGCATCACAGGCCTGTCAACCAAACAGACACTCCCCCAAAAACACATCTTTTTTAAGTTTATTTTCTAATTAATGACGGATTATTTTCAAATGGACCTTCAGAAGACTAATAAGAAGGAGCGACTTTAGCTAACAACACCGAGATAACTGGTGGAGACATTGTATTGACTTTGTATTTGATGAGAGAAGTTGAATGGGAGTCTAGTGGCACTCGGTGGTATTGCACCTTGAGGCTCTTCTGCATCGCCCTCATTTTTCAGACCCAGAAGCTACGTCCACTTTTATATGCAGTCTATACGTTGAACCCTGAAATTGTTACAAAACTGTGCATGACACATTTTTGCCCAGGATGGTGGCTGAATGTCCCGCCATTAGGGAGGAGCTAAATGCCCTAGTTCAGCTTGCATACACTCATCATTGGTTGTTACTTTATTTGAGGGTTAGTGCTTGGATCAGGGCAACGGGCCAATTAAATTAGTTCTGCGTCATCCGAGGAGAAAAAACATCTCGGTTAAGAAACCTGATTTGTGCTCAAAGTTACTTACTCGCGTACAAAGCTCTTCATGGGCTCAGACAGAGTTACATCTCTAACTCTGGTTAACTATGAGCCTTCCAGAACACTGAGATCATCGGCTGCTGGTTTATTGGAGGTTCCCAACAACAGCCGAAAGAAAATTGGGGATTCAGCTTCTGTCAGCTACGCTCCAAAGCTGTGGAACAAACTACCTGTTAGATATCAGGGAAGCTAGCTCAGTTAATACTTTCAAAAGAAAGCTCAAAACATATTTTTAACTAGCTACTCTTGAAGCTCTCTTACACCTGCAATGCACTTGAACTACCACACCTTGAAATGCATATTGCTCAATTTTCTATTTTCTACTTGTATTCCTTTTAATGCGTTTTATCCTTTTCTTATGCTTTTGTCTGTTTCTTGTGCATTTTATCAGTTTTATATCATTTATTTTCTATATTTTTAATTGTTCCTTTATATCTGTTTTTATGTGAAACACTGTATGTCATTATTTTGCTGTGAAGCACTTTGAGCTGCATTTCTTGTATGAAAGGTACTATACAAATAAAGTTTATTATTATTATCATTATTATTATTATTATTATTATTATTATTATTCATTATTACTACAGTAGATTAACAGTATATATGATTTTTATTATTTTTCAAAGGCGGTTGCTAAATTCAGAAACCATAACATCATTTTAAGATTTATTGTCAGGATAACAAAACCAAATTGATCCCATTCAAACATATTGGAAATGAACTTTAAAATGTTGTTCATGCTGTATCTCTTTATGGGCGAGAACAAACATTCCTCTCAGGAGTGTTTTTCTCACCATGTGTGTTACCAGTCATTCCCTCTAATATGCTGGAAATCCGATTTCACTGAGTAAAAGGTTCAAATTCCACTTTAATTCTTCTTTAATTCTATTTGTTGAGTCTTTTTTCTTCCAGTGACCGGCCTCTGACCTACCATGTGACTGCAGCCAGGCAGTACGCACGGAAGTCTGCTCCGTCTTTACCTTCATACCTACCTGCTGTTATAGTCTTCAATCGTATCTAAAAATACACTCCTTTAAAAGGCAGTGAAGATCACCACATAGCCACTGTGTGAAGAATTTATTGACCAAAACTGTCAAGTAAAAAAAGAGGACAACAAAAGTAAACCGGGGTCTGACATTGAACAGCTGCACCATTATCCATGAATTAACCTGTCAACAGTTTATAATCTGCTTCAGACAGACACTCGCCATCTAATCATTTCCCTCTTAAGATAACATGTTGTGCCTCGTTTAACACCATGATTTATTTTCATCCCCGAGAGACAAAGATGCAATCTATTGTCTGGCAGAGTCGGAGGTTAGTGTGCACGCTGGAGGAAGCCTGTGTCACTCTCTAATTTGTAATGATTGGATCTGATTTTCAGCATTGATTCAACAATTTCAAAAGGAAAACACAGGGCAGAGGTGGTGGGGAGAGACGAGAGGCACGGACAAGTGTTATATGGCTATTTTCCTCCACCGAAGCAGACCCCCTTCTCTGTACACCCACACACACACTGTCATCTAACTCTCACACATACACACACACGCAGGCACACACACACACATGCAGGCACACACACACACACACACACACACACACACACACACACACACACACACACACACACACACACACACACACACACACACACACACACACACACACACAGTCAAATGGACACAAGCATACACACACCGATGATCAGATGATTTCACAGCTTTATCTCTTGCTCTTGGCTGGTCTCTAAGGCAACAAGCTGCTGGGAGAGTGATGCTTTTGTTTCTCTTTACTTACAGGCCCTGTTCTTGTAGTTCTCCTTGATTTCCTTTCTCATATGACAGAGAGAGAGGAGCGAGAGAGAGAGAGAGAGAGAGAGAGAGAGAGAGAGAGAGAGAGAGAGAGAGAGAGAGAGAGAGAGAGAGACATACCATAACAAGGGAGTGCAATCACAAGACTTCTCAGTCACAGAGGATAAAGAGGAAATAAGCTGCACGTGATTTCAGGATGACTTAAAGTCTCTTTTTTCCCCCTTGTTTCTCCCTCTCACACACACACTCACTGACTCAAAGACACACACTCCGTTTACACACCACTATATACTCACAGTTTTCACCTGCCAGTGCAGTCACAATTATTGTGTTGTAATTTTTGTTTAATGTTTGCAGTACTCTTCAGCTGGAGTTTGGGAAGATTTATTCTCACAAACTTTGCTTGCAAAACACTTTCAGATAATCCTCTGGAGGTCCCTGAAAATGTACAGGCATCCACTGTAATTCAGCAGCTTGCTCTCAAGTGAAAAATCACCCTTTAGAGATAAAAAAAAAAAATATATATATATATATATATATATATATATATATTCATCTTGTAGCTGTGATACATAAGTATGAATAATAAAATATTATGACTTCTGTAATAAAACAGCCACAGTGAAAATACAGGCACTGACCTCAGATGTAGTGCTACTATATGGTCGATAAACACTGGGAGAGGTGCGGGACGTGGAGGCTGACTCTGGCTGTGAATTAAACACACAGTAAAAGAGAATCAATAGCAGGTCCCAGGAGAAACTCTGGATGAATGAAAATAGCGGCTGCACCTCCAACTTTGATCGATAAGAGTGTGTGTGCATGTGTGTGTGACCTCGCAGCAGCAGAAGTTTCCGTGAGTTTTAAATGGAGTGCTATGTGGAATATCAAAGGCTTACTCTGAATGACTCATCATTCACAACCAGCTCGGCCAGAGAGCGAATCCAGTTCAATACCAGACACATACACACACACACACACACACACACACACACACACACACACACACACACACACACACACACACACACACACACACACACACACACACACACACACACACACACACTATTGATTACACTTGAGGATTTGTTTACACTTGCAGAAGTTACAATCTGACACGTTCGTGTATTGTTTCTACATTTTTCTTCTGCCTATACTCATTTTGGTGTTTTTAGATTTAATAGCAATTACAAGCTTGTTCTATCAAGGAGTGTTTTGTTTGTTTGGAATAAGGCCACTCATATGTCAGGGAAAATTTGTTGATGTTCCCTTAGAAAATTATAATTTGTGTACCAATTAGGGCCCAGATGTGATTCCTGTAAAGTGGTGAAATTAGACTGAAACCACAAAATGAGTTAAGCGGTTGAGGAGGAAGCTTGCGTCAGCATACCGGATGAAATGGTGATTACCGAGAGGAATTCCACTTCTATGTCTGGAGCAATGTATGTAGTTTACTTGTTGGGTAATCCCATTATTGCTCCGCCTTAGTATCCTGATACAAATTGTTACACCACCCAGTCACATGTCAGCATATTGCATGAAATTTTGGACTCTGGATTAGTGTTCCACTGCCTTCACTGAGGACCAGAAAAAAAAGGCCAGTTAGAGGACTATGCACACAATCTCAACTCGAGTTACTAGAGGAAATTATCATTCCTATTTTGTATTTTATTTGCCCTCTAATTGCCTTCACTGATGTAATTTACTGCCAGCTGGGCAAAAAAACAAAACAGCCTTCATGTTTGTTGGGTTCCCTGTTTTACTTTGAAATCACTCATCTCTTATGAATGTTTTGTTTGACTTCCTGCGCTTGTTTTTTGTTCCTGACAGTTCTTGTGCTCACCTGCGTTTCATGAGCCCATCTGCACTCTCCACTCTGACTTTTTGTTTGTGGCTGAACCTGCAGTTGTAAGTAAAGCTCACTTTAGCTTTGACTACCTGCCTCAGTGTTGAGCGTTTGGGTCGTCCTCCTTTTTAAACTGTTGAAACCGTAACATTAGTAAGTTTTAGATCACAGAATTGCTAATTAAGAAAGACAAGCAGTCATATTTGTACTTAATTTGAATTTTTGTCACACTAAAGAAATGCTGAAGTCATTGAAATAAAACACATTTTTGAACTTTTGAGAAAAAACACAGCTCTCAGATCCTCCGACTATTCCAAGACTACAAGAACTGCCTTTTTGTGTTTTAATATGAAACTCTATGAAAGGGAAAGGAGACACATACTGTCATCTGTTATGACAGCAAAAGATAAAAAGAAATTGCCCTGAGCAGTTTAGTGGCTTATTGATGTGTAGTTTCCTTTCAGGCAACGTTAATTTGACTTTATTTTTCTTGAAACTTGTCCAACATTTTTGTGTGCTTTTAGGAAAAAATTGACACTTTTAATTTACATGAAGCACACAGCAGGTGGTTAAATTCTTTGAGGCTCACGCAGATAGAGAGCAACATCACTATCTCATATACATCAGCACCTTTTGATTCTGTGGCTTAAAACAAAAATATTAATTTTGCTGACCTCTTCACAGACAGTTAGGCAACTGGATCACTGCCTGGTTTGGAAAGCTGACAACGTTACCCAAAGTTTAAATTCTGTTTCTTATCCATCCCGCCACACAGATCATCAGAGGGACATACAGAGCCTTTTTATTTAAACAGACTGTCTGTCTGTGAAGGAGGTGACACGGTAGCTCAGAGATTAGCACTGTCAACTTTGTCCTCCTGTTCCCACTTAGGTTTCCCTTTAGTGCTCCACTTTCCTCCAAAACTCCACCGATATCAAAGTCAGGTACAATCGGTACTCCATACTGCCCACAGGTTTGTGTTCAAGTCTTTATGTCCTTTGAAGATTACTGACATTTTCAGGGTGTTTGTTTGCCTTCCTCCCAGTGTTTGCTGGGATAGGATAGGCTTCTCCTTCTGCAAAACACAAAGGGGCATTGGAGAAAAGAAAACATTCAAGGCCACTTGTCTCTCATAGGAAGTGCATTAGAGGAGTGATGACATGTGTATGATGTGTCTTGTAGCCTACTGCAGGATGTATTATCGTGCATAAATCCCATAAAAGCAATTTAAGAGGCATCAATGATGTGCAAAAATACGTACATTATGTCTTCCCTGAGGGATACCCCCTACCTGTTACACAGCTTCTGTGCCACAGTATTTACTACTCAGACCACTGTCAGAGTATCGGTTATGACGTGGACTTCTCTGAATCCCTCGTCCTCTCAGTTCAGCACCTTGGACAGTGATCGTGACACACTCTGGTGCAAATGTTAAAATGTGGCAGTGTGTTTGCGGTACAACATTTATTACACTGTCAGTTTTTCATGCAGTGATTTTATCTGCTCGGTGCATGATGCTACAGTATCATCTGGAGAAACAATAGCGTTATTTTTGTCACATTGTCGTACAATTACACCCAATATGAGCAGTTAATCCTCCGTCTATTCAGCCAGAAAAAAAGAGGGAGGAAGCGGCAGTATAATTTATGTCAGTATATATTAATGAGTTCCTCTTTATATGAAGTGTCTCGCTGCTCATGAACTTGATTGCTGCTGCAGTGTGTGGTGTGTGTCCCCGGGCTGGATATTTTGGCCAAGGCCACCGCATGTGTCATTGTGTGTTTGTGGGAGTGTGTAGCTGCAAAGTGTTTGCTGGCACTCTTTGCCTTGGCAGAGAAAAGGCTACATGGAAAATTGGTCAGCAGTGCCCTTCCCCTCGGTGCCAAGTGTGTCTCCTCTGGCGGATGTGTACAGAACAGCATGTGGACAGAACCTCCACATTGATGTGACCTTGTGCTGAGTGTGATCTATCCTCCCAATTATCGAAAGGCCGACAAATTCTGCTTTGTGCTCTGTGTGTGTCTGTCCACAGATTTTACTCGGATGAAAAACAATGTATAAATTTGTACTCTGGGGTCACTGTGAATGTGTGTGGATTAAGTTCAACAGCTGCGATCCTCTCTGTGGTGCCTTACAGCGCTATTTAGCAGTGCATGTGTAGCATTGCACACACACTGCATACCAACGAGCACACCCTCCTGTCATTGCACTCTCTGATTGCACACACACACAACCTAACCACACAAACACAGAGATTCACAAGAAACCACGTGAACAAGTTCAACTGAAGATAGAAAAAGTTTTGCTCCTTTAAATTCAAAGTCTGTGTCTACAAATTTTGCATGACAAAAATGCATTACACCATCACGAAAAATGGCACTTAAACTTTTAAGACTGGGTTTACTTGTGTGCTAAATTCCTACAGCAGGTAAATGATTTCCTGGATAAGGGTGACAGACAGAGTGCAAGGAAGCACAGATGTTGATGTGTTAAGGATGGACTGATTGGATGGACGGAGAGTGGGAGGACGGGGGAGGAGGGAGGTGGGTGGATGATAGGAGGTAAGTTGCCAGGCAGCGTGGGAGTTTGAGGGCATGTTCAAGAGTTGTTTCTATGTGTGTGTGTGTGTGTGTGTGTGTCTGTGTGTGTGTGTGTGTGTGTGTGTCTGTGTGTGTGTCTCCTCTCTGTGTGGGTGAGCGAGCATGGGACCGAGTGATGGCTCACATGGAGGCAGTTGTCATGGCAACAGAGGATGTCGTCTTGTTCCGCAAGATCTCAGCTGTCCCAGAATCCAACAGACCTCTCTTCTCTCATCTGTCTCGGTCTTTCTCAGTTTATTTCTCCTGTTCCCATGTACTGTTTTCGTTTTTTACCAACACACCCACTCTGCACTTTCTCCTTCTCCTTTTTTTCCTGCCTTTCTCTGTATCCTTTTCTCTCAACCTCTTGCCCCATTTCCCTGCATTCTCCAGTCCTCCTCCCACTCTCTCTCACTCCTCTATTGCATAGCTATAGCAGATATAAATAGAGGTAATAAATCGCAGTGAAGCTGCCAGGGTGTATATTTATGTGTATGGATGTGTGTTTAGATTTTCGCTCTAATGAACTGTACAGACTGGTGAGGTATCCCCACACAGGGAGCTGTAACTCTCCATACCCCCCATCTCTCTGCCTTACATGGTACATGCACACTGCCCATTAATTCACAGCTTTACTGCTTTACAGCACTGCGGCCGCTTAACTCTATCAGACGTGTGACCCTCAGGCATTTCTAGTATCCCATTGGCCCTCGAAGGGGTTTCAAAGCTAAATAAATGACATCAACAACCTTTTAAAAAGCAACAAAACATCCACATACTTTGGTAAATCCTCCATAACATTAACATGTGCATAAGACGGAAATGTCTTAAAACGTTATGAAATAACACCCTCTTGTCAAATAGATTTTTGGAATCAGATTTAAAGCTGTTCTATTTCCTATTTTTATGAACAATGGATCAAATATGCCCCTTGTAGGGTCACATGAGAGAAAGACAGAAGACACATCTTAAAGGACATCGGTTCAATATTGGCAGAACTTCTGTTCATCAGGTTGATGAAGTCATGGCTGAAATCTAATGATTTTCTGCGTCTGCTGGATAAGTAAATTTGCAGCTGTAGTACAGCTCATTCTGTTGCCTCCATGGAGCCAGAAAAATCCCATCATTTGATTATAATATCACATATATAGCAGAATACACACTGAGAGTATCAGCCCAGAGTCCACCTAATGTGTTTACTGACTGTGGTTGTTTGGCTTTTTGGAAAATGCATGCACATGATGTGTTTTTCTGCCTGAGACTAAAACAGTCCCGACCCCCTGCTCCTGGTAATAGTAACACCAGCAGCACTGAGATGGGACTAGGACATTGTTATCAATGCTACATATCACATGCAAAGTCAAGGAATGTGACCCGCATCAGCTCAGACATATGAGCTCTCTCCGATGTCCTATCTGTAACACAGCTGACTCCTTTATCCCGATCTCAATCTTGTAAGAAAAATTGCTAATTTATTTTCAGCAAGATTAACTGGATGTGAAAACTTTACGTGTCTTCACATGGCCTCTCACAACAGTGCAAACATACAGCAAGAATTAAAATAATGCTCTGTGTATATCAGTGCATTCCATCGAAGGTGCTGATGATAAACATCACAGAAGCTAATCACACACAAAGAGGTTTGTATATCATAATGTCTATTTATTATCACACAAGTGCAACCGTGCAAACAGGAAGTCTTTAACCAGGCAGATTTTTCATCTATTAATCTTATAACAGGTGCACTAAAGAGGCCATATTATAAATAATGGAAAAATGATAATAGATGGTATGATTTGTACTGTTGTGATTATTCAAGTCATTTTCAGATCACCTTATTGGATTTACATCGTATTCACTTACAAGTCACTTCGGTTCAACCTTCTTTTCTCCAAACACTGGATACACATTAGAGTATGGGGGGTTAATTATTACATTCATTAATTAATTACATTAATGGACAATGCACAGCCCCATATGAGCAACAACTATTCTCCTCCAACATAATACAACACATTTATGTCCTGCAATTGAATAAGAAACCAGATTTGTCTTGCATGTACAAGAATATGTCTGTAGAGAGGTTTCTGTTGGTACATTTCCACAATGGTATAGTGACACAATAAATTCTTGTTAAACTTTCAGCATTTTCAGAATTTATTATTGTTAATTATACATAGAATATGACAAAAAATATATATATTTTTTTGTTAGTGAATGTGCCATCACAGCCAAACAAGTAAATTTCTCTGGAAAATGGAACTGTAAATTGTGTCATACATCAATATTGAGATAATTGATTACCTCCTGACATCTTCTAAAATGTTGCAGAGCAGAACTGAATGTGTAGCCTCTGTTTCTGTCCCCCATCTCGTCCCCTCCTGCCTTGTCTCTGGTATGTCTTCACTTTCTGCTCCTTAATCATATCTTCCCCCTTCTCTCTCTTATACACACACAAACAAGATACAATGTGATTTATGGCTGTATGAGCGATGAGCTTTGTCCCTGGGAGTGGGAATATGTGAATAAACAGGACAAATGCACGAGACCACCTGAGACGTGACACCGCACTCATCTGTCCATATTTACAGAGAGGAATGAGAGAAAAGACAGAAAACACAAGGGCACAAAGAGATAAATATAAAATATGTCAACGTTTCTAATGAGATCTACTTTGAGAAAATCACAGTTTCCAAGAATTGCATTTGAGGTAAAATACTTTGGGTTAAGATGATAGGAGTTGCTTATTCAAGCCTCAGGGTCACTCTACCTGAAAATTGCACCAATTTTCAAACAGGCTGTCTCATTTTCCACAAACTAAACTGTAGAGTAATATCAAAAAGGCTATGATCTAAGATGCTAAACTATGGCTTCGTGATAAGGACATGAAAAGGAGATGATGAAGCTACCATAGGTGGATAGGAGAAGAGAGAATATCATTAGAAGGGGGTTGGTTGAGCTCTGAGAGTCCCAGCGTGTCAGTACAGTCTCTCCACACATCTGCCTCTTCATCCCCATGTGGGCCTTGCAATAGCAGATGCAACAGGGCATCTGTGCGCTCACCTCTCCCCTCCAAACAGAAACATCTGTCTCCTCACACAGGCCATATGCCCCGTAACACAAGCCCTCTCTCGTCTCCATCCCCCTGTCTCGCTTTCATGTCTTTTTCTCTTTCTGTCCCCCTTCTCGTTGTCTTTGATGGAGTGCCAGAGGCTGGCAGGCGTTCCTGCTCCACGGCTTTATGGGCACACTGTCTCCTTCCGCAACTGTCCTGTACAAACCAGCTCACATTGACACACACACACACACACACACACACACACACACACACACACACACACACACACACACACACACACACACACACACAGAGAGATGCCCACTGAGCAGAGATAGATTTGCTGTTTGGAATATCATAAATTGAATATGGCCAAAGCTGACATTACAAAGTTTAGATATGCCTTAAAATATTCAGATTCCTCGAGATCTGCAAAGTGCCTTCATTATGACCTCACCTTTAGATGTATGAATGGGCATGAATGACTGAACATCAGCACACAATACACATCCATATTATACTTGGTCTTGGTGATTGTGAAGGTAGCATTACATATTGATTCCCAGCAGCATTAAGACCATCAAACCTAAAAGAAAAATCTATGTTATAACAGTCACTTCTGAAAAACATTTATAAGCATTTTACTTTAAAACAACGGGTCTTCTTTATTCATGTTTTTTGTTGTCATATGGTTTACTACCTAAATGTAGTACAGGGCATTAAATCAATACTTTCTGCAAAGCTGCAACAGAGCTTGACAGCAGAGCCCTTTCCACATTGATCGAATATATCAACGTCAAGTTTCAGGGCCTTTTAGAATTAAAGCCCTTTTTGTTCTTCCTGCTTTGAAGTGAAAGACAATTTTACAAATTGCTGATGAAAATACAAAAGAGCAGGCTTTAGTGTCAGATGGAAGGAACACTTAATAGTTTTGTGGTTTTGTTCAGGAATTCAGGCTTTTCAAGTAGACTTGTAAGGCAGTCTGCAGGTGGAAGTGGTGAATTTCTGAAGCTCTTCGTGGGTTCACTGTCACATATGAGTTGCATTAAATTTGCTCATAAACACAGGCATAGTGTCAGGGAGTGTAGTGTCCTGTGTGACCAGAATGAGCCTCAGTAGTGAAAGTAAAAACGTGTACAATAGTATCTGTTATCGTTTAAGGTTGACTTTATAATATCTTGAATTGTTTAAAAAGTTTGCAACTCCGTTAATTAATCATAGATTTAATGCACCACCGGGCGAGCACGTCAAGTGCCACAAATCGAGCACACCTCCAGTGTTCCTGCAGCCGACAGGTGCATGACGGGTCCAGCTGCGGATCTTTCAGTTCTGCTATTTTCCACAAGGCCCTTTACAGCTGTGAAAACTTAGCGCCCATTTCAGACGAAGTATTATCAATGAAAGTCATGTCGGGAGTGCGACGGATCGAGAGAAGCAAAGTGTATCGGTTACAGGAAACAAGCGGCCATTCATACGGGTGAGTAATAACAATGGAGCTGCGTGTGTTAGCGCGCTGCGTGATGTCCAAACACCGGGGAGGCTCCTGAGTGTCAGCGTTGTGGCCTGCAGCCTGTGGTGTTATGGTGGCATCATGTCCTGGTGTGCCATGCTTTTGATTGAACTGTCAGGTAGCCTCATTTGATACATGTGGCAGTGCGTGTTGCACCTGCTGTGGTGGTGTTGGTGGTTTTGTAAGTTCATGTTGGCCATTGATGTACTGTTGCTTGGGCTTTGTCTTCTGGTTGTAGCTGGTAGTCTCGTCTGATGTATGTTCAGGCTGGAGTTGTACCCAGATAGAAGATGAATTTAGGCGGCATAAGATGTCTCAGTGCAGTTACTTTATGTTTAAATCAACTCTTTTCCTTTAGTCCTTTGCAGGACTGCGATGAGCCACCTGATCTGTTATCAGACTTTTCAATAGGTGGTTATCATCTCGCATCGCAAATTTATGTGCGGCAGAGGCCTACTGAATCCACTGTACAAATTGCACCTACTTTTAGGTGTAGAAGGCCCTACTCGTCCATATATCTGTAGCAGATGTGTGACGATAACCACATATTCACCCTGTGAATGAATTCTCCTGCTCTAAAGGTTGTTTGAATAAATGCCACCACAAACCTACAACAGAGGAACAAACACACATATTTACCGGCAGACGCAGATTTATTAGGCAGGCGGACAATAAGAGAGGAACATGGATGCGCATGAGCACACACATCTCTTGTATCTCTCCACAATCGATCGAAACCTTGTACCTGTCGAAAAAGAGGATTTAGACTGGGAGTGCACAACCAGTCCGTCATGCTGCGCTGCCCTAACACGAGCTCAGAGACACACACACACACACACACACACACACACACACACACACACACTTTTCTACATTCATACATAATGCATGCACCTGTAGTCTGGTTATTGGAGAAAGAGAGAGTGTGTGTGCCTGTTTGACAGAAACATGCAGCATAACAAAAGGGAAAAGTTTCCCCTGCCTTAAATGAGGGCCAGATATCTCTCTTGCATGTTCAGATGCTCTTCTGCTCCTTCTCATGCTCTCTGTCTCTCTCTCTCACACACACACACACACACACACACACACACACACACACAATCAATCAATCAATCAGTCACTGCTGCCCCTTTGTCCTGTCGCTCCACCTGTCTGCTGCTGCAGTTTCCCTGTGGACCCAATCAGTAGCGAACACTCGAAGACAGATTATGGCCTTAAGCGACGCTCGATAGGAAGACGGGAAGAGAGCAGGGATGGAAGGGATGACAGGGAATGAGGCTAAGTGGAAAGAGGATGAGTACATGTGGGAGGATGAAGGTCTGGGAACTGGGATGTGATATTTAAGTAGGGGAGAGATGAGGGAAGGTGAGAAAGTGATGAATAAACTGGGGCGGATTCCTGTAAAATTGTTGAAGGAAGGGGGAGAGAACGAGAAGAAAATAGAAATGAGGGAAGAACGCAGATGGTCTAAAGCCTTGTGATGCCAAAGAGTTGGACTGGCGGATAACCGTATCCTGTAGCACTACCAGTATTATAGAGGCCATGCAGCCATTAAAACTCAATGGTTCATAGAATGCTTCACTAATATAGTCTTGTATTCCTCTAACATTGTCAGACTTATAATGGAGTTAAAGAAAACATCACAACTGATGTTGCAGAACCAGAGATGTCATCATGAACGAATTTCACTACCATCTACCCCCCTTGTGCTTTTTTTTACGTACAGGTGGACATTTTTGGTTCAGCGATCGTACTACAGGAAAGGTGGGAAGGTCACCAAAAAGATTAGCAATCTTCCTCTCGAAGCTTTGCCACATTTTATGAATTAGTTGATCAACAGAAAATTGTATCAGTCATTATCTAGTGTGATAATTGATGAATAGTAATTTTCCCAGCAGAAACTGTATTTGTGTTTGTTTTTTATTCTTATAAAACTGATTTATTTATTCATTTATTTATTTTAATTTTTTGGGGCTGTTAGGACCAAATATTTTATGAGCGCATTCTGACCAAGATCAAATTTTGTGGGTTTAGCACAACTTCTACCCCCATGTCCAATGCTAATTTTGGAAAACAGGATAACTAATGGATCAGGCAATCTGACATTCATGATCCAAAAGAACATTGACATGTTCACCCATCATAATTCCCTCAAGAGAAATGTAACCTTAATATTAAACAGTCTGGAGTCTCACTTCCCTGACATTTAAAGACCAAGTGAGTAACAAGGGGGAAAAAATGCCATAATGTTTAAGAATGAGGATAATTAATCTGATTTCTTGTCATGGACTGAAGGACAGAGAGATGACTGATCAACTGACATCGCCATCTTTTTCCTCAGTCAAGTAGGATACAAGAGGAGAAGTGAGATGAAATGAAGAACGGTATTCGCATGATGTGCCTTTAAACAGATGCATCAGTGTGTGTCTGTGCGTGCGAGTCCACGTGTGCCTTCACCTGGGAGGTGACAGTGAATGTGGATTTCTTGACATTTTAGTTATACTGACATTAAAGACTTGTCTGACATTTAAATTTCACATTGATTTTCGAGACCGCTCACTCGTTGCCGTACGATAAGACTGATCACCCTCCTCGATGTGTGCGCTCGCTCTCGCATGCTTCAGACTAATTTTGTATTCCTCAAGAGGGCCGCTTCAGATGCATGAGTGTCCGCATGTGAGGGATTTTACTGCCTGTGTCCGTTCACCTTAGCTTCTTGTGTTGTATTTGACTGTGTGGTAGCAGTCATTTTAAATCCCTGTGTGGAGAACATACCAGTGAAGAAGTGATATCCACACCTCTTGTTGTGCTGGATCCCGCAAAGCCTCCCTAAATTCCCCAGTTTCATCTAGAAGCATCCTAGTAGAGGAAGAAAAGACAATATTTGCTCACTTGCAAGGTCAAGAATGAGGACAGTACCTGCAGGGCTCGAGCAGAGCAGCCTCAGATCAAGCAGAAGTGATGTAGAACGTGACAGCATGAACAGGCTCAGGGAATGTGGTATACACTATTAATTGTGAGGGGTAAAGAGAGCCATGAGTGGAGTGGGATGTTAAGTGGTGACATTCAGAATGTCACGCTCAGTGTGCCGCTGCTGGACTACAGATCACTGCTGGTTTATAAATGCAATTAGTGCCAAAGCTACTTGAGCTGGTGATTTAAGTTTGCGGTTGTTTAACGAGACCTGAAGCCCCGTGTTCTGAACACCGACATGGATCATTGTAAAAAATGTGCAGCGCTGCCCACTGATGACCCTCTGGTGGTGAATCAATTCAAACAGCCTCGATCTTAGAGGTAATGAGTGTTTCAATGTCTGGGATTTATTCCTCCACTGATACTATACTTCTGAAAGGTGCTAATTTGTCTTTTTTTTTTTTTTCTTTCGAGTTTTATAGACCTGGCTTATTAGATGTAGGTCAAATAAATCAAATACTTCACATAGCCTGTTGAAAATTAAACAGTGGCATACAACCAGCTTTTATATCATGTGATTCAATATCCACACAGTATGCTCATTGATTTTTTTTTTTTTTTTTATTGGTGCTTGCTTTGGTTGATTTTTCTGTTTTTACCCTTGAGCAATAACTAAAATGTAGCGACAAATTTTGCAGTGTCAGCCTCTATTAGAGGATATAGCCTGCTAGTCTTTACCAGAGAGCTGTCCACTGCATTTTATTTAGATCACATGCTACTCAAAAGAGGAAGGAATAAAAAGAGGATGCGCTGGTCAAGAAACCAACAGATACTAAACATGACTGGCTTTGTTGCTTTCTGTGTCCACTCATCTGAGAGGCAGTCCTGTAGTATTTAACCTGTGCAGATGATTCATACCTTATGTAGACATAAGATAAGTTCAAAAGAAGCCTATGTCATTTAATTGTGAGAGAAAATGGAGCCAACACAAATGAGTCATATGATCTTATCTGTCCCTAAAAATGTGGAAGGAGACGTGAGCACAATGACACCCAACAGAAAATAGAGGATGGGTAGGAAGGGATGCCTGTGCAACAAAAATAACAAAAACCTTTATCCTCTATTTCTTTCCCTTCGTTATGGGTAAAGGTATTTTACCAGGTGTCATTTCATTGCATTGTTGCATCAGCAGTTACAGTCTTCTCCTGCTACGCTCCAAATATCCAACCAGATGGCACCACTGAAATGTTGACAGACTGTGAATGCTGCAGAAAGGTATCCTCTCAATATTTTCCATGATCATTTTAATATGATAATGCATATAATTATGTCGGCAGTGAAAACACATGATCATGAGAAGATCTTTTATTTTTTTTTGTCATATCAGTATGTTGCCTTCTGTTACGTTCCGTGTTGTGCTTGAAATAAACACACTTAAGTCTTTGTCCTGCATTGTTGTCATTGACACTTGGCTGTGATTTGAGACTGAGCAGTCTCAGGTTTTCTCCAGCAGTTGGACTGCAGTGATCACAATAGGAGTCTCTTTGCAGGACAGACTACTCGGTCATTTTAATGGTGGCGTTGCCTTTGAGCCAGAAACCCTCCTCCTCTGACAGCTCCGTGGTGGCATCATTGAAGGATGACAGCACACTGTGGCGCTCACCTGTATTATTCCTGTATGCTCAGGGGGACAGTGTTAGTAGTCACACCAGGGCTGAGCCAGTGGCTTTATTAGCTTAAAAAGTGTCCTCAGTATGTTGAAGAAGGATTAGTTGGCTGTTATCATCAGACTTGTTCTTCTACCGCAAGCACATGTTTTTACTCAGAGATTGCATTGGGCAGGGCAGGAGAGGGTGCGATGGACTGTTTATCCTTAGGGGGAAATATTTCTGTCAAAGCAAATACATACAAATGCTTATTAGAATAGAATTATAATTGCTTCATTAGCTGATGAAGCAAATTAAGCAGGAACAATTCTGTGAAGGGATTAATCATTTTAGTAACCTTTTTAGCAAAAAGGCCTAAAATTCACAAGTTCCAGCTTCAGACTTAAATATTTGCTGTATTTTAGTCTCCTGTGGTAGTAAACTGAATCTTTTTTAGTTTTAGACTGTTGGCCAAACAAAACAAGCCATTCAGATATGTAATCTTCTACTCTGATTTTACTATTCTATAGAACAAAATTCTATAGACATTTATGAAGAATCAGACATTTCATAGACCAAATGGTTGGCAAACTGACTAATACTTAGTAATCTTATCAAAGTAAATAATATTTGCTACTCTTAAGGATTATAATGTTAATAAAACAAATACAGTATCTTTACTGCTTATCTGATTAAGAAAAACAAAAATGATCAAAAAATCGGTGCATGTACAATGCCGGTTTCATATTTGTAGGAGCATCTGTCATTATGCATGTGACTTTTGTTATTGATCATCCAGTGAAAATGTTGAACATTTCCTCCACTTTATCCAAGCACACATACATATTCAGTGCTGGTCGTCGATGTGCCTTTTGGGGGCAACATAATTATGGTCCAGTTTGTGCACACACTGCCTGAACCCCTCAACCTTTAACTGTAATTCTGTAGCCAGATATTATCACTGTAGTCTCCTTTCTCTATATTTAGCTCAAAATAAAAGCATTCTTCTTCCATTTACTCAGGAACTGTGACCATCACACCATTATCGCCGCTGAAAGTAAAAGAGGAGATCAGCCATTACTCGGCCACTGGCTCGGCTGGTTTTTGGCTGAAAATGTAAAATATTATAAATCTTTCTTTTCCAGCCTGCTAATAAGAATGTGCCCAGCTGTGATGTTTGCAGGAAAGCGGTCTGCTACAGTCATAATACCACAAATTTGATCAAACATAATCACGACTAAGAACACACAAAGCTGCTCTCTTGTGTAGGTCACTCATGAAAAAGAGATTCTCTTTTTTTCTTTTTCTTTTTCTTTCTCTCTCCACCTCATTGAGATATTTACATGGTTAGATAAAGGATTAAGAAATAATAATCAGGATTGTGTGAGGATGTTCTGTAATCATCTGTCCGCAAGTTTGGTTTGACATTTACTGAATATGGCAGAAGTGTATGTCAACTAACTGAAATCGTCCCATTACTTGATTTTACTTTTGTGTCTGCTCTGCGGTTCCAAGTATTTATCAATTAAAACTATTATTTACATATATCTATGTGTGCCTCACTAATGGAAAATGATCAGCCTCGTCAATCTTTGACTACTTTCCTCCGCTCTAGTCGCTCTCTCAAGCATTTTATGAACAATCTTCAATTTAAAATGACATATTGTCGACCAAAGTGTTTGGTTATTGTTTTTTTCAATGCGGAGAATTCACCCCATGTAAGGGAAATGAGGTAGTTTCTGAGTCTGCCTCACATTTGCTTGCACCTAATGTGAGTTCAACTTGTAGAGCTTGGGTTGGCACTTTTTATCTTGCAGTCAAACAGCATACATTAATTTCAGCTTGTTTAATTGCCTTGTTTGGCTGTCACATGAAGCATAGAGAAAATAGACAACTACAACCCTACACTCAGATCGTTTGTTTAATACCTGCAGCTTTGGGTAAATTCCTAAGACAAAACAGCTTGCTGGCATCATTGTTATGTTGCATGTACTCACTCAAGTATGGATATATATAGTCTAACTTAAGCCCTGTCTGTGCCCAATGAAGGAATAACTAGCAGCAATGTGAGAACTAGAAAAAAACACCACTCATTTGCACCTAAAATACTAACAGACTAAAATAGGCCGATTTAATTGAAAAGTTGCATGTGTTTTACATATTGTGTACCTATATTTGAATTTAAAACATGATCTTTCATGAAATCTCATATAGCTTTAATCTTTTTCTTTCATTGCATGGTACAAGTGAACACCACTGTGTCATGGTGACATTGACATTCATTAACATCCTGGGATTTACTATTTCATCAAAGTTATGTCAAATATTTGTATTTTCTTTCAGAACTAAACGACTCCAAACAGCTTTAAATGTGTCTATAGTATCCTCAAAAACCTCTCTAGGACACAGTCAAAGCCATGGAAAACTGCAAACAATGTCCTTCACATAAGTTCAGTTAAATTTTAATTTTTCTTCATTTTACCCAGTTTTCAAATGAAAACTGCCAATAATACACTGACTGAATTTCCTGAGGCAGTTTTTGTGACATACTTAACAAAATGGTCTCTTGGATATGTGCCACAGATTAAAAATAAGTCTTACAAATGTCCCCAATCCTAAACCTATATTTCATTTGCTGTTGGTGTGTTGAGTTTTAAGAATATCCCATGTGGTTAGATTTGGAGATGGGCATTGAGAGGATTTCATTTTATCAGTTCAGTTCTATACTAATGCATTTGCAAATCCTTATTCGATAAATCGATGGGTTTAATAGTCATCTTCCAAACCAAGTGAATTTGATCTGCCCTACACTAAGAGGTCACACAAGTAGCACAATGGTAAAAGGTTTCTCAACCACAGTAGAAGAACAAAACTGATGCAGTATTGATAGTGACTGCAGTTTAGGATAATTATTCATGTTGCGGCAGAATTGTCTCCCCCTAACACTGAATGCCACAATACCCATACTGGACCAACATTTACAATTACATTATCATGTTTTTTTAAATTTTTTTTATTGCTTTTGCTCAAATTAAGTTCCTTATCCAACTCTGTGCTTAAAATGAAAGATACAGTCAGTAATTTGAAGAATTATCACGGGATGTGTCCTTTTTTTTTTTTTTATAGAATACCAATTCCTGGAAACACCATGTGTATATTAGTCATGTGGATGATAGCACATAAAACAAAATTAAATAGTAGGACTATTTACCCTGCAGTCCTCTCCTCCTCCACACTCTGTCTCTTTCCTTGTATTCTTCCTGCTTTCCTGTTTCTTATCTGATGACATTTGGTTTTGTTACTGTGTGTGGTGTTGTGCATGTGCATGCTACTTCATTTCCATGTCAGTGTGACAGGGATAAAGCTGAGGTGTGTTGGACCAGCTCTAATAAGAGGGGCACGGTGAAATGTGGATCATAGGCTTTAGCAAATTGTATCATTGCTATTCAGGCAACCAACAAAGCCCAAAGTGGCTGACCCATGACTGAACAAAAATACATACGTGTCTATAAATACTGTCAAGTACATAACATGGCAACGCAACGCAACGCAACGCAACGCAACGCAACGCAACGCAACGCAACGCAACGCAACGCAACCAAGCCATCCAAACATGACTGAAGAATATGTAGAATTACCGTCTTGCAGTTGTTTGCCTCCAAAAACAATTTTAGTGGTAGTTCACATCCATATCTGGCCAAGCTTATATGGCACATGTAATTAAAACTTTGAAGAAATCCTGATGTGTTCACATGTTTGGATAATAAAGATGACTGACAGTAGACAAAGCATCAAATGTGGATGTTGCTGCAAAGAAGCTAAATTCTAAAACTCTTCACACGCATCTTCAATCCTAACAGCACAGCAGATTTATACAATCACTACAGTTCCTAGATGGACACCCAAGAGTAGTGTCACCAATTCAGTATCTGATATAATTTGGAATATGGTCACAATCTTGCCTTCTGCTTCTGAGTTATGGTGTTGCATAATAGACAGAAAAGTGTTTTTGCACAACACAATGATGTTTCCGTGAAGCTGATCTTTGACTTTTTGGATATAAAATGTCATAACGTTATCATTTTGTGTGTGATCTTGAACTTTGACAAACCCAAATCTCAACAGTTTATCGTTGTGGCCAAGTCAACTTTTGTGACAAATTTGAATAAGTTCCAGCCAAGCGTTCCTGAGATATTGCATTCATAAGAATGGGTCATTGCTAGGTGACAGTGACCTTGACATCTAACCCCCAAAATGTAATGAGTATATAAGTGAACATGTGAGCCAAGTATGAAGAAATTCTGACAACCTGAACATGTGATAGCCCCGGCAATTGCCGGCACAGGCATAAAATTATAAAGGCACATGAGAAAAATACTTTGAAAAACACAAAACAGTTAATATAAATTCACTTGCATTTAGGGTTTAGTTGCAGTACAATATAGTCCAGGCTAATTAAAATTCGGCCTAAGCTTGGTTGCTCTGTTTGTTCACGTATAATGACTCCTCTAAGTCATTCAAGTGTGAATAAGTAAAAGCAACTGGACTTATTAGCCAAGCATGTGTTGTGACTTTAGAAATGAAGTTTGTTCAGATATTCATTTTCCCCAGAATATGTATCCTCGCTGATCCCTTGACTTTTCCTCAAATGTCAGTTTTAGAATTTTATGGATTTTAGTCAAATATCTTTTCAACGCTATGGTATAAAGGATTTTGATTTTGCCTCTGGTGCCATCATGGGGTCTAACTTCAAGTTTTGTCCAATACTTTGGTTTATGACCGAATACATGCAAAAATAATGACATCCACATCATCCTCAATTTTGTGTTTAGTGTTGGTTAAGACAATACAATTTGATACTTTAGTGGTTTAACTTTGTAATCATGGGAAACATACCTGGTGTAATGCAAGTGGACTCGATGGCGGAGATGACCCCAACTGAACTGTTTCTACTTTGACCACAAATCAGCAAAACATGGAGAAAAATGTCTGTACTCTGTGGGCGCAGATGCACAGGGAAAACTAATAGGAAACAAACCCAGACAGGCTCTCGGACATAGATTATGTTTGTATGAGTCATTTCCAGTTATTTGGTTAACCAAACTGGTTTTCTGATTGGGGAAAACAATGGAGTCATCTATTGTGTTCCGCTTGTTCGATTTTTTTTTTTGTTTTGTTTTCCCTCCATCTTTCTCTCTGATGGCACTCAACAACACCACCACCACCACCTTCTGTCTCAATCCTCCATTCATTCAAGGACCAGTGAAAGAATTCGACTGCATGACCTCCTTAACTAGCTCTTAATGAGCGGTAGATATACTTCATTCTTCCACCAACCTCCAAAATGCTAATCAATGACTATCTTTTATTTAAAACAAATTCTCAATTGAAAGGGTTACAATTTCACAAAGTAAAGTACTAAAACATTGGTTTTATTATTACCACTGTTGCAATTTAATCTAAGGTAACAATGACTTTCAATTAAATTCTGATGATTTTTTTTTTTTCAATTGATCATTGTCTATGAATCATAAAAAAAAAGGAGTGAAAACATTTATATTATAACTGCTAAACACCAAGTTCACAATCTCAAATGTGTTTGTTTTTTTTCTTCAGTCTATTGTCCAAAACTAAATATTGATTTTTGTCCAACACAAAACTGCAACTTTTATCATTTGAAAAGCCAAAACTAGATTTTGTTTGCATTTTTCATTATTTTGCTTTGAAGAATGTATGGAACATCCAAGTAGTTGCCAGTTATTTTCCTGATAATGGACATTAAATTGACTGTTTTAGCCCCAACAGGGTCAGGGTTATGAAGATATAGGTACCACATGCTTTCTAGTAATTCTGGTAGATGATTAGAATAAATTGACACATCACTTTAAGTCACCCATGAGCCACACAGTCAGAGAAACAAAAAGTAGCTGCCACAGGAGGTGGTGTGACAAAATGGAGTGGTCTGACCAAAGAGTGACATCTAGTGGTGAGAAAGAGAGAAGGTACTTTTATACAGTGGTGTTACATGATTACCAGCTGCACAGTTGATAGTTAACTTCACGTGTAAAGTACAGATTTTATGAATTGTTTTATAGTTCAGTGCAGTGTCAGCTGTTTCAAGGACTTGAGGGTTATGACACATTATGACTTTGTCAAGAATATATAAGGTTACACTGTGAAAATGAGTACATTTTGTTTTCCAAAAGTAGGAAACATTAAAATCCTTGAGAAAGGCTTTTCTTTGTAAATCCAGTGAGGGACCCGAATGGTGTAAATACAAGTGATGCATAGCTTTTCAAGATGTTCTTTAAGGTCAGTGCGGTTCTAATCTTGTCCCGTCATATCAAAATACAACACTTGATATACTGTTCTAAGTTATAGACGGTTACATTTACAGGTTACTCTTCAACATTACAATAGCGTGTTTTCAGACATCTGACCTGACCTTAAATGTAAATCTTTGCCTGCCATAAACTAGATTCAATCCTTCACACTTCCTGCCATGTACAAAGAGCTCTCTGTTTCAGCTTGATGGCGAATTATTCTCCAATCGCTCTCTTGGCCAGGCTTTAGGATTTCAGTCTCAACTCATTAGCAGGTTTGGCCTGAGAACCAGGATTTACAAATCCTTCTAGCACTGAATTGGCTCTGGGGCCAGGTCAACTACGTCACCCAGAATCCCCAGTGGTGGCCATTACTCAAAACTATTCATACAACATAGACGGCGAGCAGAATGGGAAAATGATTTCAACATTGCCGAGAGGGAACAGCTGCGGCGTTCTGCTGCTGGACGATGACAGATTTCCTTCTCACTCTTCCTCTTACTCAGTCCCTTTCACTTCACTCTCTCCTGTCCTTTTTTTCCCCTTTTGTTTTGTTTTTCTTTCGCCTTCTTGTCTTTTACCTGATTTTCTGGGGCCTTTCTTCCAATCATTCTCTCTCTATGTATCTTAGTTTTTATTCCAACCTCTGAGCACCCACTTTACACACACACACACACACACACACACACACACAACTCTGAAAATACATTACCAAGAATATCAGCGAGGAATTTGAATGGGGCCTTTTTTTTTTACATTTCAGCTTTAAAAAAAAAATACGAACGTGCTGTTCGCTAACAATGTGCAACTGTGTGTGTTTCTCCGTGCGCATGTATGCGAGTGTATTTACACTGGTTGTGTCCAAATGTCACCACAAGAGCAGATATGCAGAGGTTAAACTGTAAAGCTGTCATTTGCGAGAAAGAATTAAAGAAGTGTCGTTTTTTTTTTTTTTTTTAATTTTAAGGTCGGAAAATCCGCGTTTAGGTTGAGCTGTCAGCTGTTGGAGATTAGTATGTGTGTCTGTCAAGTTACTGCATCTCTAAACAACCGCAGAAACGTGGAAATCGATGCCGAGAGACGGAGAAGCCCGGAGATTAAATGACCTGTGGCATTCATGGAAAAAACAAACTGGGAGGTTGTAGAAAACCTAAAAGCACAACTACAGTAGCTGTGTTGTGTGCTTGAACGTACACTCAAGACAAGTAAATACACAAACTCACGACACTAAAACCACCATTTAGGGTATAAATTTGAGAGCATACCTCTTCCCCTCTTGGCCTGCGTTTGTGTGAATGTGCATGTCAGTTTGTGAACATGCTTGCTTGTGCATGTACTTTCTTGGAGTGTGTCTGCATGTGTGTGTTAGTGGAGCCACATCTGGAAACAATAGAGTGGTAGATGCTGTCACTTTCCCTTTACCTCAGGCTTTTGAGTGTGTTCTTAAACAAACACTCAATTCACTCACAGTAAATTACAGGAAGGCAATCTGAGCTGCAGACTTAGATATTTGGACTCTGTCTTTGTTGACACACACACACACACACACACACACACACACACAAACACACAAACATGCCCAGAATTAATCAGTTTCTCCAGATGCAATTTTATCGTTGCACTTGTAAATTACAGCCTAACTTGTATTAGGTGTAATTGCAAAACCAAATTACATCTAATTTTGAAGTGAGAGTTGGTGTGTGCTTCTGCAAATGTTTCTGTGACCTCTAATTTTGTCTGTGTGTGTGTGTAATGTGTGGGTTGCGACTTCGTAGCTGATGAGATGGGATTGATGTCACAGAAATGTTTACACAGTATAATCACCGTGTTTCCACTGTGGATTCAAAACAAATTTTGTGGTTATAGAGCATTTCTTATCCTAACCCAGAGTAACTAGTAAAATGAAATGTGAAAGAGATCCAAACAGAGACACTGCTGTGTGGACTTGTCGAGCTAACAGGCTGCGAACAGTTGTTTGAACGCACTTGAGGCTGATCAAGAAATACAACTTAATTAGTCTCATAGACAAGAGGTGGCAGCATTGTTCAACCCAGTAAGTGAACACAGCTCTGAGGATGTGCAAAGACGTTTTACTGCCTGCACCCAGAACCGAACTTTCATTCATTTGTTCATTCATGCTGATCTTAACTTACCTGAAAGGTCTTTTTGAAAATGACTAATACATGACACACTGAGGCTTATTTCACCTTAAATCGGCTGCTCTGAATATATGACATTGTGTTATTGTACATGTTGATTCGATTCCAAAGTGACAAATTTTGCTGATCGATCAAATAAATAAAATCAAAACATTCTCTAGTTAAAGCTTTTCAGATGTGACAATTTACTTCTTTCTTATTCAATAAATAATCTTTGGGGGCTAAACAAGACATTCAGAGATCTTACCTCGGGTTTAAATGGTATTTTATACTATTTTCTGATGTTCTATAGACCTAAAGAATAATCATTGAACAATTAACTAAAAAAGATAAAAATAATCATTTAGCTTTAGCCCTGCTTTGCCCCACTCTCTCTCTCACACACACACACACACACACAAACATGCACATATGTAAAGTACATAAACAAACGTATAACTGCACCTACATATTGGAAACCAAAAAGTTTTTATTCATCTTCTGATACAAAAGTGTTTTTAAATAACAAAAAGTTTTAAAATTTGTCACTTTTTTTTACAAGGATAAATTAGCAATTTCTTTACAATACACTGATGACATTGTCAAGACAATACGTTTTCTACACAAGGGAGCAGTGGAGACCATGAAGGCTGCAATCAGTGTTGGTGAACTGACCCCAGCAATGATTCCTATCTGGGTTTCTCAAAAGCATTTACAAATCTGCATCACCAGTGGTTCTCAGCCTTCACTCTGCGTGGCACAAACACTCACTGGGTTTCAAGGCACATTTTGTGATTGTTTGGAAATGTCACCTGAAGCTCAGTGTGGTCATACAAGAGGAGAAAGCCAAAACATTAAGACAGCTTAAGAGGGGAAACTACATTAGCTCAGAGGGGAGGTGGTCAGAGGTTAATTTAATTCACTTAAAGTGAATGTAATGTTTGTTTGACTTTGGAAATGTAATAAGTGTGCCAAGGTATGCTGGGTTAAGAAACCGTGGGTTTTTTTCTCGGGGTTCTAGGTTTCACAAAAAACAAAAAAAAACAAAAGCACATCTGAATTCAAAAAGGCTTGTGTATAACATATTTCAGAGAAAAGGCAGCTCCAAAATGATTTTCAGTCCCTTTCTAAACATGAAGCTAAAAACTAGATGTGACAGGCTGTTTGAGACACTCTCTGGTTACAGAGGACACATGGAAGGACAAAGCTCTGCGTCATTCAAGCTCTTATACATTCCAATAGCCCAAAACCAGAGTATTCATTATTCTACTCAGATATAGAAGGCGTAATCTGACACACCACATGTATTACACGGACAAAACATCACAGAAACGCAAGAGCTTTGGGAGATAGATTGTCAGGCAAATATACGGTACACAGGAGCAGTCTCAGAATTTGGTGAATGCAGCAGTAAGACGGGATGAGTCATGACCGGAAACTTCTTCAAAGCCAACGGTTAGAGACAATTAATTTAAATCTTTTCTCTTTCATTCGTGAAATTTTAAAAACGTAATATACAAAAAAAAAAATCTCTTCCAGGTAGGACTTGATTGTCTGAGAAATGAGCCGTGATGTATCAGACAAGGTTGAAAAGACACAGGCTGGCAGGGGACAATGGAGACCATCAGACGGACACGAAAACTAGCGCTGATTTTAGTGTGCTGCTTCTGTGATGGCCTGAGTGGGAATAAAATACATATACATGCGGACAACTAAAGTTTGATAGTTATGCTCTGATATTATTGGTGTTTGTTTTACTCCTGATGAGGTCATAGATGAGCTGGTGGAGGACGTTTGTGGAAACCAGTGCATATGTGCGTTTACAGTACTGTGCAAAAGTTTCAGGCACGTTTGGTGTTCAGATTCATTTCCATCACACAATATCAGCTGAGGTTAGTTTGTCTGAACAGTCAGGAATTCCTTCTGCAGCATGACAATGACCCCAAACTAACTTCAATGACAAGAGCCCTGATCAACATCAGAGTCAGTCTGAGATTATATGAACAGACAGAAGTAACTGAGTCTAAATCCATAGATGAACCAACACCTGCCAAGTAATTTTAAAATAAACTGTGCACCGGTATGGTTTAGAGAATTGGTGCTGTTTTAAAGATGGACACCAAATATTTTTGTTTTTGTTTTGTTTACTGCACTTTATATCAAGTGATAAATAAAAAAAAACATTTGTGGCATTATTCTTTTTATCCTCACTTTACTTTTATATAAAAACTTTTTTCACAGTACTGGATGTGCACATGCGTGTGCCTGTGACAGCCCCTTGCTGCTTCAAAATGTGTATCTTGGCGAGTGATTGTCTAATAACTTCTAATTCTTTCACCTGCCTCGGCTCCAATGTTTGGAGAAGGGTAGAGAGAATAACTCAATTTCCTGGATTTCATGGTAACTCCAGAGCGTATACAGTACAGGGTTTCCACGAATACCGCACACATCATTGGAGGTTAGCTCGGTTTCTCATAGACTGCTGAAGTAAAACACAAAGACCTCAATTTCCCAGAAGCCTTAGCGCTTCCAAATTTTATGAGGCAATAAAAGGCACAGTTGGTACTCCCAGAATTCATTGCGACTACCTCAAACACAACAACCTCCCGTTCTGTTGTCTTAACAGTGGTCGTAAGAACGGGCTTATTTCGTCTGCAGTTTTCATAATGGCAACTAACCAAAACTCTCCCTGTTAAACGCTCTGCATGCATGAATGCTGCATAATGATTTGCTATCAGTCACCCCACTGCTGTCCTGACACTTCACATATTGTATAATTATAGTGCATTATAACAGCTTAGAGCTTATTTCCCAAAAATCCAGAGCAACAACATGACCTGCTCTTTTATATTGTACAATAAGAATAAAGTTCAAATGTGAACAAATTGCAAATATAAGGCAATAGTCAAGATTTCCTTTACATTTGGTCTGCTATTTCATTGTCTAATTGTTCATTTTAACATAGAAGGGGCTCTCAAGGTGTCGGATGCTTTGGGGAAACTTCAGCTTCCATCTGTATATCTGCTCCAGTGTAAAAATTTTAAACTTCAAAAGACCCTAAAAAGACACAACGGCATCAGGGTTTACTGTATCCAGCAGGTTCAGTCTCTTGTGCTGGAGGCTCTGGAGAAAAGAGAGACAGAGAGGTAGACGTGGTGCTGTTCAGCTTAATTGCTGTTGTCGGGTCTGCATATTGGTGCATCTGTTCTGCCTTTTCCGTCTCTCTTTTTCCTTATTTGTTTTGCTTTCTCCACCTCGGGGCAAAGGAAGTGTAACAGAGGTAGAGAGGCTACTGTGGCTACTTATGTATTCAGTTCTCCTCATTTCTCTTTCGCCCCAGTTAGAGGCACAGAGTCAGGGACTATCCGGGAGCTTGTGAGATGCCGTTACATCCAGTGGCTTTTTTTGGAGAAAGTCCTGCTACGTGTCACATTTTTTTATCTCCCTCTCCTCCCTTGAATCTCTGGCCTCTCCATCCTTCGTTTTGGCAGAGCGAGTTTCTGTACGTGGGAGAAAAGCGAGTAGAACTCCGTTCATGTCTGTTCTCTCTTTCTCTCTTTCTTTCTTTCTCCTCACACCACTGTCTCGTTGCCTTTCCCTGGTTTGATCCAGCCCTCGCCCGGTGCCCTCTTGCCGCCTCGGCTGGCCCTGCTGTCTCTGAGCAGGCGGGCAGAGCAGCGCTGCCAGGTGTGGAGAGTTTTTGCTGACCAGATCCACATGCCTGACGTAATGCCCACAAGCAGTGACATGAAGATTCGAAGCATCTCTGATGCCACATATGAGTCCCGCATGCTGGCCCTGAACTCCCCCCAGTGAGAGAGCTGGTAGAGGTAACAGCCGATGACCGTGGAGGCCGGAACAGTGTAAAGAACAGAAAACACTCCAATCTTCACCATTAAACGCTCCAGCTTGTCTGTTTTGGCTCCGTCCTTCTGCAGATTGGAGCGGATCTTGAAAAGAGCCACCAGGCCTGCACAGATGAACAGAGTGCCTGGAGGGCGGAAACGAAACAGCTGTCATGTAAGGACCATCGGATACAGAAAACGTCACGTTCGTGATAAAGCAATGAAAGAACTGACTGATTGTTGTTGTTGAAATAATGATCTGTGTATATGAAATATACATATAAGCACACTATTCTTAGTTGAATGTGGTAAAAATCCCATATAAATAGATACATGAATTGTATTACTGGGTTGTAATTACCTATGAGAAGATATGTGGCCAGTGGTGCCACAACAAAGCCCGTGAGTGCCTCCTGCTGCTGGTTGCCAACGTAACACAGCCCAGTCAGGTCATCTGCATCCACAAGTCTCATAATAAGGATGACGATGGTTTTCACAGCTGGGATGGCCCAGGCCGCGATGTGGAAGTAGGAACTGTGCATTTCAATGGCCTCGTGGCCCCACTTCAGTCCAGCAGCCAAGAACCATGTGAGGGTCAGGATCACCCACCTGCAGAAGGAAGCAAGAAAAGTGAGATAAGAGGAAAATCCTCCTTGTGACAATTTTTTGGTTGTCTTTCATGTGTGTCCAGGAAACAAGACATCGAGGCAAACCTTGGGCTACTGATTACTGCAAGACCTTCTCAAAACTTTGACTTTCATGTAACTATTTCATTGCCAATCAGAAGGATACGTACAGTACTCGGTTGTAATTAGATTATCATGACACCAGATAGTCATGAGTTGCATAAGTGAGGGTTATGATCATATTTTAGGAGAGAGAAATCCTTGGTCTGCTGCTTCTCCAAAGAGGAAGAGTGAGGAGGAACAGGAAAACATGTGCCAAGTGAAAAGGAAGAAAAATAGCTGTGACAGCAGTGTTTCCACTGCAACCTCAGGGCAGCACATATCTGAAAAGTGGCACTTTTACCTTTTGTATGTGTGGAAACTAATCCAACTAGTCCAGAGGTTATGAGACAGGAAAGTTTGATTTTAAAGAAAACAGGATGCAAGTCTCATGTTCCAATTGTTCCAGCAAAGGCCATTAACTACAACAGATGACAATAGTCAAACTGAGACAAAGTGGTGAAGGGTTGACATGAGAATAAGGTGTGTGTCTCTTTGTGCTTACCAGAGTGAGGAGGCCATGCCAAAGAAATAGAGCAGGAGGAAGACTATGGCACAGCCGGTGCTCTTTAATCCTTCTTGTACGAGGATTGGCACCGCTGCAGCATCCAGGTCACAGGATACCCGCTCCCTCCCGAGAGTCAGTCGTACCTGCAAAATGACACAAAAGAACAAAAAGGGAAAGAATGCGCGGCTGAATTAATACCCGGAAAACGACAAAAACAAGCATCATCTTTTTTTCTCATTACAACCAGAACATTATTCAATTCTCTACTCACCAGGTAGGCAACACTGTACAGATTACAGCACATGGAGAGAAAGATGATGGGCCTTTCAGGATAGGAGAAACGCTGTGAGTCCAAGAGAAAGGTCAGGACCGTCAGAGTGGTCGACAGGAAGCACAGCACGGCCCACACCGCCATCCACGCGTCCGTGAAGACTTTGGCCCCTCGTCGGTAGAGCCCGCTGTCATAGCCACACTGGAGAGTGCAGCTCTCAGTCTGTTTCAGCCAGGTGTACTGGTCGGGTTCAGAACCAAGGGCCTGACACTCCTCCTGGTGGGGAGGAATGCGGACAGGCTGGTAGGGCTGGTCCTCATCCCCCGGACCCTCCATACACATGTGGTTGTGGTCGTTTTGAGGTGGAAAGAGGCTGCAGTTGAGCACCTGGAGAGGAAACATGATGGGGAAAGGCATTTTGGTTGCTCACTATGGCAGTAATGGATACTATTGACAGCATTTTCAACATACATTTTGACATCATACTTTGTTCTCGTATATCCTGTCCATTTTCTACGTCACTCTAACATATCCTGAAGTCATGTTTGTCGGTATATACAGGATGCTTTTATGATGATGATGATGATAGGACTCACCTCAGGCCATATGAAGCCAAACTCAATGAGCACTGGGAGGCATTTCTTCTTGACAGACAGACACATGCTGCCACATGGACCGATGGGGATGGGAACCTTGTCGGTGCACATGGGCACATAAACCGAGCAGAGGAAGAACTGGAGAAAAATGGACATAAAGAATTAGATTTTGCTCTTAGTATGTTTAACAAAAGTGTGCAAACTATGCATTCTGTGGGGAGAGTTTGTAGCATAAAGTAAAGAGTGACTCTAAAGCATGTATTGATAAATAAATTAAAAAAAAAAAAAAAAAAAAAAAAATCATAAAAAGAGTGTAGATTGGCGTGTTGAATTATTATAAGAGATGTGGTGTGTGTGTGTATGTGTATATACATATATATATATATATATATATATGTATGTATGTATATACAAATAATAGGAAGAAACATACTGAGGAGTTATGTAAGAGGATCGAAACATAACCATATAGTAAAACCAATTTTAGTTTAGACACTGAAAGTGTAGAAAGAGAGTAACAGTTGTATGATATAATGTTGTGCTTCATTGACTTTGATCCGCTTGAGTTAAATCAAACTGTGAAGCAGGAGGTGAATTGTGTCAGCGGTGTAGTGCTTGTTAAAGCAGTGGAAACAGTGTTGGGAGCACCCTGTGGGCCAATCTTTCGGTATATTACAACAGGATTACAGCTGGTAGATGGCTACGCCCTGCACTCCCACACATGGCTCCTCCATCTACTTACATATACCTCTCACCATCCTGCTGCTTTTCCCCCCACCTTAACTTTCAATACATTGCATCACCTCTTCTGTTGGTAGGGCTTTATTTTCCCTTCTAATAAGAAACTTCACGACTTGAGTGAAGACATCAGAGCCAACGCTAACGTGCTCCAAGGTTACACATACAACTCTGCATCTTTAAAAACAATCTGTGGATTTAACAACACTGAGGGCATGTGCCATGTAATGCTGCATAATCCCCCTAATCCAAGGCTCAGTTTTCTCTATCCCATGGCAATGGTTTTGAAATAGATATCTAAGTCATTGGTTATAAAGATAGTGAACTGTCTGAAATCACATTTGACTGTTGGAATGGTGATGAGAGAGAAAAGGTCCTCTGGGGTTACAGGAGGTAGCAATTTTAAGCGATTTCATGCATTTACAGTGAAATCTGTGCAAAGCCAGAGTGTAAAATTGTGCAAGGCTCCCGATATGAAAATACATAGAAGCAGAAAGTACATCTCACTCAGCTACCTTGAGATAAAGGGAACAAACATACGCTCCAGGCCTTTGGACTCTGTGATAGCTCAAAAGTGTGTTTGAGTCAAGAGTTAGCTGCTGTTTTTCATTTCAAAAATACAAAAAAAATTATGTATTGGGTCATAAATGTTATTGGCCTGCAGCTTTGATCCAGCGATAGTTAAATTCCCAGCTTGAAATCAGCCCTTGAAATGAAACACGAATCCAAGATGGTGTCAAGGCTGGGAAATAAATAAACAGGGAAATGTTATACTACTCTTGCTGTCTGTGAGCATTAATTTACAAGGTAAAAGTTGTGCACCTGTACACCACATTATGTTTGACATTAAAAAAAACCCAATACAACTACAACAAATAAATGTAATCACTGAGCTACTGTTCAGTTCCACACCTAGAGGCCAATAACGTGAGCAAAAAAGACGACTTGTTACAGACTGTGAGGAACTATGTAACGTCAAAATCAGTTGTCTGAGTCACAGAGAACTTCCTTTAAAGTCAGTGTGTCACACTGTTCTCTGATCAATATCTGGATTGCAGTGCAGCTTTATCTCTGCAAACTGAGCAGACTGCCTGATCTGGAGGCAGTATTAAGTTTCTCACCACAAATAAAGAATCTTTGTTTCGGAGATTTACTACAGGCAAGTTGTCCTGAGTAATTTGTGACCTGATGAAATTAAATCAGCATTTAAAAATGAACAAAGTTGACCTGTGTACGGATGTGTGGGTCGCTTTTATGTGTCGGCTCTTCATCAAAGTTTATAGAGGCAGATGATATTGAATTTCATGCTGTACAATTTCAGAAATTTCACACAGTGAGTTATACATACTCGACCAGTGACAAAAAAATGTAACACACTCTGGGTGTTTTCCCCGACCATTGGTAACCTGAGTGCTGTCACTTCACTGCTAAAAGCTGCTCCGGTTACAAGTCAGGAAGCCTCCCATTAGAGCAAATGTTAGGCGATAGGATCCTCTTTCCCCCTCTTTAGTGTGTGTGTGTGTGTGTGTGTGTGTGTGTGTGTGTGTGTGTGTGTGTGTGTGTGTGTGTGTGTGTGTGTGTGTGTGTGTGTGTGAGAGAGAGAGAGAGAGAGAGAGAGAGAGAGAGAGAGAGAGGGATGTCAGCTGGACAATTTACAACTGGAGAACAGTTTGGTTTTTATGCTGCAGTTGCTCATCGTTCTGTCTGGTTGTCTCACATGTCTCTTAAGCACTGCATTAATTTATAATGTCAAAATATTTTTACCCCTTTTTTCAAACAGCTGCACACACACACCAATAATTCACTGTAACACTATAATATATATATATTTTAAATCACATACCACTCTGGACAAGATAGTGGACTTGCAAAGACAACTTCCTTAAAAGAATGACTGAGAAGAGCACTGGAGAAAGTGTTTTCCTGTCTGTAAAAGTAAACGCCATTAATTCACACTGTTTTCTGTCTCCGACCAAAAAAAAAAAAAAAAAAAAAAAAAAAAAAAATCCTCTCTGTTGTTTCACCAGTCTTTCTAAAGTGGTCTAAAGTAAAATCGCAGAACCAATTTATTTTCTCTTACATGGTGCAGGAGTCAAACAAGCAGCATTTGTCCGGGGACACTGAGGGCACCATTGTTAACAGGAGGACAGTACAGCATATAGCACTGAAGATTCAGCTGTTGCTGTGTGGGGCATGAACTCCGAATGTCAACAGACAGAGGCGGCATTTTCAATGAAATTAGCATGACAGACCGACACAACAGGAAGGAGGGAGGGAGGGAAGGCAGGGAGCCCTTCACTTATTTTAACTCTCCATGGGAATCAACCTATATATTCTGCTCCTCATTATCACTGGCACCATCAGTCTGAACAGCTCACTGAATAGTCCCGTCTTTGCTAGTAGCTCCCTGTCATGTGCTCTGGGACCACACTGCTCCTCTGACTCTTTGCGCGCACACGCACGCACGCACACGCACACACACACACACACACACACACACTAACAGATATAGCAGACTTTCTAGATCCAGCAGTGCTTTTTTTAGGACCGGGACCGCTGCTAAATTTGCGCATGTGCGTAACACCTTCAGTGTGTACTTTTAATAACATACCGGCTATTCTACTCTAATGTAATGCCAGTATGTGCTGGCTGCCTACCACACAGGTCCAGTTACCTTGAGTTGACTGGAGCAGCCGTACTGTATGAGCGGTGTGAACGTGGTCAGCTGCAGCTCTGCGTCCGACTGCAGCACGTTGCCGACCAGATTGGGCATCTTGGTGACGTTGTAACCGAGACCCTGGCACATGCTGATCCGGATCGGGTCGCAGGTCATTTCCTCCACCTCATCGCCGAAAGCCTCCACCGCGCAGAGCGGACCGACCAATCCGGACAAGAGCAGCAAGGCTGCCCCGGTGAGCGACAACACCGTCCCGGGCATGGTCACCCTGATAGTGAGCGGCTGCCCTCTGTAAATGTTGCCACCGTAATTATCTCCTTAACCACAGTTTGGTTAGGTCGCCCTGGAAACCGCAGCGCGTGTTTATAGTCCCGCAAAGGTGGAGCGCGTGTAGTCCCGTACGTTCACAGTATCCCACTCTGAGCCATTCAATGATTTCAAATATCCAGAAAAGCAGCAGTGAAGCGTTGCGAGATCTGTGCGTAATTAAAAGCGTTTTCTCAATCAAAGTAATGTGTGCATCTGCCGTTAAAAAAAAAATCCAACATTTTGATAAATCCTGAACGCCTTCTTGTGTTGGTTCCCGTTTGTAACTCCAACGCAGCGACGAGATGTATTGCAGGTCTGGTTTTGCGCCTACTGCCTGCAAGCTTCCAGCTCTAAACTTTATTGTGTCTGTGAGGAGAGACTATTTTCCCCGTCCAGGGAAGAGCCGACCAATCCATGCACGGGAGTTGGGTTTCCCTGACCAACCCCAGGCCAGGAGGGCGGGATCCAAGAGAAAAATAGACTTGCGAGTCTCATCTACACCCCTCACCCCCTGTTCCCTCTCCCCTTCTCCCCTCTCCTTCAGCATTTTACCTTTTCCTTTTTCATCCTTTTTGCCCTCCCCTCCCCTCCCCTCTCCTTCTGCAAAGAAAATCAGTAACCATTCCCCAACTAATTCTGACAATATCCAGAACCTGTATTTACACCGGCTAATGTGGCTCATGTTTATTTTCATTGGCTGTTTTTTCAGAAAAATTCACATCTGAAAGAAGTGGATTATGCAGTGAGTATTTGTGTGTGGGAGTGTGTTTTTATTTTAAATTTAAAGTCCCTAATGGTCTTTTAAGGCCGCCTGGAACTTCACCACAGGTTCCACTCCCCTTCTCTAAAGGCCCGTCAGCTCTAAGTGCTCGTGACATTGTAATTGAAAGTAGGGCCTTAAGTGATGCTGAAGCATTGGAAATCTGTTTTGCATTGCAATGAATGCTCATACTGGACAGGTTTTGTTTGCCGGTGACACCCTGGGAGAAGGTTTCTTTTTCACAGCATGAAACTTGCAGTGAAGAGTGTTGTTTTGGCTTTTCAGTGTTGTAAGTGGACTTGGGTGAGAAAGTACTTGATTTTGTTGCAAATATTTTGGGAGGAAGACAGCTAAAGGAACACTTGATTTGTGTTTTCTTCCATGTAATTTGTACAATTCTGAGACTCTTAAAACATCTGCCAGGTGTAATCAGACTCAACTGAAGAACTCCACGCAATACAAATACCTGAACCCATATTTAGATGTTACTTTGCCCAAGTTTCAAATGAGATGCGGTCTCAGACCAACAGAGACGCATGTGAAGAGATTCCTGTGTTTAATTACTTCTCTGTATCATTCTGAAATGATTCCATTTATCCAAACACCAAGCATCATTTACTAAAGTGTTTGACCTGTCGAAATCACTGAATATGCACTCCGTCATTCTCAGACATAGAAGTTCATCCCGACCCCAAAAATATGTGCCTATTTAATCTCAAACCCGATCTGTTATCTGCTGACACAAAGCAGACAGACATACCGAACCAATACAGAAAGGTATGGAGGCAGACAGCAACATCGTTTCTATGTGACTTAATAGTGATTCTTCTTCTGTAATTAAAACCTAAAAATGGTCAAGAAAAAGTTGGCAAAGTTGGGTTGTAGAAATCAACTGAACTACAAATAATTTGGAGCAAGTACCCAGCCTTCTGTCTCCTGGCATGTTTCTATCAGGATTTTTTTTTTTTTTTTAATGGGAGTTGTTGTTGATAAGAGAGTTTTCTAAATGTTTCAAACATGAACACATCAGTTGGCCGGGCTCATTGTGCTGCTGTGTTCTCCCTCCAGGATTACACTGTGATGTTTAGGCAAATCCACTGTGACAATTGATTGGCAGCAGCAATGACCTATCCACCAAGCCACCCCCAACCCCCAACACGCAATCTTCTCTCAGCACACACTCTCATGCACATATTCGCATACACACCATCCCCCTCTGCTGCTCTTTGGCAGAAACTGGGGTCAAGACTTGAAGTAATTAGCACTGAGCTGAAACAATAGAGTGTGCCTTGGAGCTGATGGTTATCAGGGGAGTGGTGTGTGTGTGTGTGTGTGTGTGTGTGTGTGTGTGTGTGTGTGTGTGTGTGTGTGTGTGTGTGTGTGTGCGTACGCACATGCATGACAAAGAAAGGAGTGAATGGATGGGAATGTGAAATGGAGAGAAATTGGGACCAAAGCTTGATTTAAGGACTTGTGAGTATTTTAAAATACCTGTGAAAGCAGTAGAAGCTGCAGCAGAACGCTTGCAGCCCACAGCCCACTCGGTCCCCTCTGTTTACTTTCACAGGAGAGTGTGAATAGCAGGGGTGAGCATGCAACGTGTTGGAATTGACAGACTAATGACCATCACGCTGAGTGCATAATGACCACAGTTACTCTTTAAGCCATACAACCTCTTAAGTTCATAATAAGAGAACAGACTGTCTGCATTAACACTGGAACTGCTGAATTGACAATTTCCCGCTGAGCAAAGAGAAGTGAACGAATCTGTTTGTAGCTACATAACACACAGTTAAAGTCACACATGTACAAATGTTAATAAAGCTGATACAGTGCATGGAACTCAGATGTTCTGTGCATCTGTTGCTGCTCACGATACATTATTTTTAGTACTTTGATAGTGGTTTTCTTGAATCCACATGGAGGGTATTTTTCTGGCCAGCCCACTTCTATGCACAGACCACTTTCTGACCAAACCAGCAATCAGCTGGAGAGGGAAAACAGGCTTTCAATATTTGGGTTAGCTCAAGCAAAACGTAAACATTTACATTGACTAGTTAATTGATGGTGACTGTATGGAAAACAGCCTTTGACCTCTGCAGAGGTGGGCCATGGACACTGTATATCCAAAATGTATTAAAAAGATTGTGTGTAGGTGAGAGGTTGAGGAATTTCAGCCATGCAGGTCACCGACGGCGGCAGTACAATGACAGTATGTTTGTACATTTTAGTTTTTTTCTTATTGATTTTGGAACATAGAGGACATGTAGCATGGGTCTGTGTGGGAGTCTGTTTTGCAGTCCAGCAGTGCTGATTTCCACTGCTCGAGGCCAAGCAAAAATAGTCAGGGCTTTCTAATTATCTATGCCACACAGTTTTCTGCAACACAGCGTTCATGTGATTCTTTTTGCATGTTGATGCCAGCAGAAAAGACTCAATCGTGTGGTTTTCCTTCCCAAAAAACCCACTCTTGCTAACATTTTGATGGTTTAATGCTTATGAGTCCTGTGTTTGGAAGGACATGTGCCCCGGCTGGCCTGGGTTCAAACCTCACTAGAGTCTTAACTTCCCTAATCCCTACTCTGCACCACTGCCACCTTTGTTACTTCCACAGTGACAAATAATACATGTGCAGAATTATAGGTACCACATGAGGTAGACTGGCTGGACAAATATAATGAGCGAACACCACCTTTATTGTTTAATTCAGTTTTAGTCTTCAGCTAGGAAGGGAGGATTTGGCGCAAAGGGGCAAGTTAAAGAAATTTATGTCCTGACAGAGTTCAGTCTCTTCAGCTTCTGTTGGCGTGACTGCTGGTTCAAAATGAACACACCAATGTGGAGGAGTTGATTTACGATTATTAATAATGTAGCCTCACTTGGGCAGACAGCTGCTAAAATCAGCTGCAGTACTAGAGTGGGCAGGGCACCTGCATCTGTCCTTAATGATTTCATACCAGCTGCTCAGAATTAATTTAGATTTTTTTTTAAAAAAATTTTAATTTCCTCTAGTGGTGGAAGTACTGTTTATTTTTGACACGTACATTTTGTATGTTGGTTTTGTCACAAAAAAACCTTCTCTTAATTTAATTTTGCCGAAAGATGTGCAACAATATCATATGAAACTTTTTTAAAACACCACAAAACTCACTCTCTGCTGAATTATGATGCTTTTAAGGGATGCTGTCATCGTGCAACTCCTTATTCAGAGCACATGGATGTCTTTCATGTTGAGTTCACTGCCTCTTCTTTAAATGAGTAATAAACATGTTAGTTTGGACGCTGCACTGCTAAGTCCAACTCGGTATTGCTGTGGGAATGTAACCATTCTAACCTTTCAGCTTGGCAGGCAGAGTGAAAGGCAGTACCCTGAGGACAGAAAGGGAGACACAAGTGTGTATCTGTCACCAGATAGCATCTTATGGCTCGATGCCCAATCCCTGAGTCCTTGAAGTGCGGTATTAATAGGCCTGCCAACTCCTTGGAATGGTGTGAGTGTGCATAACTGCGAATGGTTTGCATACATCTGTGTTTCTAACGCTGTGTGGCTTTTACTTTCTTGAATTTGGTGTTTTGAACTTCTCTGCATGCAAATGTGGGTGTAGGATAGGTGTTTGTGGGGTTGAATGTGCTTGAGTGGGAGTAAGAGCTGATGTCATTGTGGGGTTGGAGGGTTTCTACAGGTGATCTGTCCCCTGTGGGACAGTTGGCTCACATTACTCCACCTCCTCACACTCTCTTTCTTTAACTCTCCTCTGTCACCGTCTGCTCTCTGACTCCCATCTCTTGTCTACTTTACTTTCACTCCCTCATTGCCACTCCCAGCCTCCTTTTTGAGCTGTCAATCATCTGCTTCTTGTGTTTCACTCAATGCAGTTGTGCAGCTTACAGAGTCCAAACTGCAACTAAAATAAATCTCAGGATTTGAATCTCAGAAATTTCAGATGCTCAGGGATGCTTTAACTTTTCACAAAAGTTGTTGCTTAAATGTAGCCATTTTGTTGATTGGTGATGTTAATATGAGCAGTTCATACATCAAAATGTTCACTCAAATATTTTTGATATTAAGCACGTTACATGGATGGAGTAAACTAGTGCCAATCCAATTTTTGTACTGCTAATTAGAATTTATTTTTTAAACAAACCGTGACATAAACAACCAAATATTGCAGAGGTTAGGGCGTAGATGTTGAGGTACCTCAAAAAATGTTAGCAGTGTAGTTCTGCTGCAACACTTTAAAAGAGTTCTCTGACATGATAACTGGCTGAACTGAAGTTTTATTTCTTCTTGTGGCAAGAAATCCATATCACCACAAGAATGTTAGTGTCACTATACATTTCTTCAACTTTAAACTTGCCCTCTCTTCAGGACCTCTGGCCTCCTCCTCTTCCCCTCACTCCTTTTCAAAAATCTATAAACCTCTGCCCTTAACAATCTCTTATTTCTGCTTTTTTAAACACCGGGACCGCTTGCTGTTACTCATGCCTGTTCACCAGAAATAAGCTCAGCCAGATACCAATGGGTTTAATGTTTAATGTTCATTGTCAGTGTTACTCTTAGTTCCACATCACATAATTAATTAATTATAATGAATGAAATGAAGCTTATGAACAGTGGCCAAGTTCATTGTAATGAAGCAATAGTCAACCAGTATGACTGTTTGGTCCCTTTGTATGTATAAAGTACTGTAAATATTACTTTTTATTTTATTATTGTCTAGAGACCCTTTACTCTCCTGGCTTCCATTGTGTTTGGCCTTGTTTCTAACTGCCTCTCCCAGCCACAAACAGTGGATAATCATTATCGATAACTTTTTTGAGGGGCTTCTTTTTACATTTATTTCCACAGAGAAGTATAGACAGAGTGGGGGAAGAGAGCAGGGCAATGACATGCAGTAAAGGTTCTGGCGGTTGGGAATGAAACTGGGCACACACTGTTGTTCGCATTTGTGCCCATGTGATGTGCCCTAACCACTCTGCTTTTGAGTTGTTGCTAGCCTGGCATACCCAGACCCATAAATTCACACAACCTCTGGTTAATTAACCAGTCAGCATGCACCAAAACCGGCCAAAACTCTGCCACCACTGCAAGTACCTGTATCCACCAAAGTCCATCCATCCATCCATCCATCCATTATCTATAGCTGCTTTATCCTGAACAGGGTCACGGGGGGGCTGGAGCCTATCCCAGCTCACTTTGGGTGAAGGGTACACCCTGGACAGGTCGCCAGTCTATCACAGGGCCAACACTTGTAGACAGTGTATTTTCTAAATGCTTGTTAATTTGAGTGCCGTTTTTTTTTTTTTTTTTTTCCCTCCAAATGGCTGCAGTGTGACGAGGTGTTGAGCATTTATTGTGCGCGGAGCATTCAGGTTTTTTTTTCTGGTCACCTAAAGTTTAAAAATTTTCAACTTTGGGTAAAAGGCTGCACTTGTCACTGTACATTTTTACCCAGCCCTCCAATCACAGTAAAGGAGGGGTGGGACAAACAAGCTTAACCACTAACACTGATCGCTGATTGGTCCACCTCTCTGAGCAAACACTAATATGAGTAGCGTTTCCAGACTATAATCACAGCACAAAACTAAAGCTGTGAGCAACAGTCCGGTGGAGCCAGACTAGGTTGTTGTACACCACTTAACGCAACATGAAAGTTCAGTGATCTGCAGATTGAAGTTCTCTGAAAGAATAACTTGATGATATCTTGAAATTTAGTTGTTGTTGATTTTTAACAGCCTAATGAAAGAAATCTCCCAAAATTGTCTTGTCAGCATGATTAACATCCCACAGATAATACCTTCAATAACTTCAGCATGATTAGTTTGCTGTCATTGGCAGGATAGCACCGTGCACCAGTCTATTCATTTTTAATTCTATAAGGCACTTTTTCGAGTGGTGACTTTGGCCCAAGGCGGCTCTCACTGGCCTGTTTGGTGACAGGCAACAGAGTGCTGATAGATGGTTCCTGTCTGTGGCTGTAAATCGGCCTCTTGTTGGAGAGTTAACCCCTGTAACCCTGCTCGTCTGTAACAGCAGACTCCTCTCTCACAGCCCAGGGCAGCTGATGAGCTTTTCCCAGAAATCTGATGAGCAGGTGGTAGCGGTCCAGTCGAAAGGCGGACGGATGTGCTCGCTGCGTAAAAATGTCCCCATTGCTGCATATGACTGCGTGGGTGAGAAGTTGGCTCACAAAAGACAAAATAGCAAAATAAAATCGCCTCCCATCCTTCGAACATCTGCACCAGCAGCTGAAGGCAGCTTCCTGTCATTATAGAAATGTCATGTTTAATGGATGAAAAGCTATATGGGAGCAGAACGTACTGAGGTCAAAGAAGTCTGGGCAAACCAATTAAGTATATTAGAGCTGTTGGAGCTGCTGAATGTGTTTCTTTGTGCTACTACTGTGTGGCTCTGCGGTCATTAATCACAATTAATCAGAGGGGATATGTATTGTGTAAAAGCTTAATTCACACATACACACATATTCATGCTCACTGAGAATTAGGAAGTAGTCCACCTCCTCCTCCTGACCTTCTGCCGACAGCTGTTTCTCCTCTCCGCTGACTGGTGACTGGGACGAGTTTTATTAATGTGCTGTAACTAAGTAACCACATAATATGGATCTCTGAAGCCCTGCTCACGGACTGATTTATATCCCTGCCTGCTGTATTTGCATGTGGGTGGGTGGGTGTGCATGCATTCGCTATCTGAGTACGGTATTTGATATATGAGCGCATGCCTTTCAGGGCACTGAGCAGTGTGGATTTGTTAATGTAAATTATTTAATTGTAGCCTTCAGTGTTGCCTGAGAGGGATTAGGGGAACACCTCAAAAAGCACACATCTGATCAATAAAAGTACCTGCAGCATTTATATAGTTTTTATAGTAGCAGAGTTAAAATGAAGATGTGCAATTGCTACATTTTGTTGCTACAGTTCTTGTTAGGTAAATGCCTGATCATATTGCTCACCGGTATGATTTAAACATGATACAAAAATTAATATCTGTGATAATGGCAATACTCCGACCTGCTCACGTAATGACATCATACCGTTACGCACCGTAACTGTACGACTTTTCACTGAGTTAGTTGTTGTTTACAAACTAAAGAAAATCTTTCATGATCATTTTGTTTAGTTTATCTGAATATTTGAAGGCAAACTGTTTCTGTATGCTGGCACATGAAACTATGAGACTTATTTTATACTACTTAAGTTGTATTTGATCAAAATTAATAGTCAAACATTTTTCTGTATTTTGTCCTCAAGAATGTTGTTGTTGTGACACTTTTTTTTAGGGCCATATTACCCACCCCAAAATGATCATTTTAATCGTATGGCATTTTTTGACAATTTTAGCCGTCACTATTTGTTTCTACAATCCAAGTTTTCTCTGTGCATCACACAAAGCCAGGATACTAAACCTTATCATTTAAGTGTGTATAGTTGACGAGTAAGATCATCACTTGACACACAATGTCTGGGAACCAGTTGAACATGAGTGTGCTCTGCAGAACCACCATGTTATCCATAAGATGAGAATTTGGAGCTGCTTGTTGGAGCACATACATACACATTATGAATGTATAACAATTTGTGTGTTTAATTTGTGCACGTGTTATTTTCAGCCTGAATATTGACATTTTTCATTGAGGGAATAGTGAGTGGTTTAAATGCTCTCGGCTCACGCATGCACAGAAGTTGGGAAAAATATGTTATAAGTGCGAGTGCTTTCTGACAATGAGGTGGAAATGTTCTGTCAACTGCTGTGTTGAAAATGTGAAGGGCTGACATCCAACATGCAGCTGTGCATCAGGAAGGAGAGAGAAAGAGAGAGAGCAAGGGAGAGAATGATTTACTGTACTTAGAAAAGGGAGGTGGGCACTTGTTTTTTTCCGATACAGTGAGAGATATGTGGAGAGGAAAGAGACATAAAGTTGTAAAGGGATGGGACTGTTCACTCAAAGATAGACTACAGGAGAAAAGAAGAGTGAATACTTTCTTATTTGAACTGTCTGAAAGAGAAACTGTCACAAAATCAAAAATGAATCATTGTTTTCCTTGTTGGGTGCTCTTAGTGTTTTGCTTTCCATTGCAAACACACCATCATCTGATTCTCCTTCAGTTTGGTATTCGTAGACCTCTGTGCTGACTTCCTTGGCACCTGTCTCTTCCCCGTCTTGTTGCTCCACTCCCTTAAATAGAATTCATGTCTCCAGAGGAAGAGTAAACACTGGCCCTGCCGTGGGAATATAGACCAGCACAGACACACACACACACACACACACACACACACACCCACACGCCCACAGGCCCACAGGCGCACGCACGCACACATATCTCTATAGTAATATACTGGACTTGTGACCACAGAGGACAAGTCTGGGGCCTGTCTTTAGCTGATGTTATTGAAAAATATTCATCTTTCAGAGTTGATTAATATTCAGATGTGGCAATCTATGAAAAGACAGAAATCTGATTAAATGGCCTGAACCGATTAAATCAACACAAATTCAGCTCATGCCTCAGAACAAATCCTACAGTCCTTAAAGTCAACACAATTAAGTTAAAGTAACCTGCATAACCAGTGTAACATTAAGTGTGTTTCTGTCAGATTAAAAATACGACAGGTAGATATTATACCTGGTACTGGAGCCTTAGTGGTTTTGTTGTATTATTGTTGAGATTTGTCACTCCTTAAAACCAAACTTGCAAGCAGGCATACTAAGGCCCAACACAGCTCAGAGCCATAAATGCAAAGTCTGCGGGCAATTAAAAAGACAATGCCTTCATTGAATGGGGCTCAGAATCAGCTGGTTTAATACAGCTGGTCTAAAACTGCTCTCCCTGATAATTTCTGCATTAAACATAACATCTTAAAAGCAAAAATAAAAATGTATGTGTAAGTTATTTTTTTTCCATTGAGTGCTTTGTTATGAACGGACCACAATATAATGTATAATTATTATCTACAAACTAAAATGGAATGATATCCAGGATGACATGATTATCACGAAATTTGGTAGGATTCGTATAAAATAAGTGTTAAAGAAATTCATATTAAGGTTAGTGTTCATGTTCAGCCAATCAGGTCATGCCAGCCCAGACTAGCCTGCAGGGTCCATTAGCAAGAGCTGTTCAGAGCTCGTGAGAACTGAACCAGCAGCCTGCATGGCGTCCAATGAAAACACTCAGAGAGCAAGCAGGTCCATAAATCCAGAGAAACCAGTCCAAAATAAATGGGTTTTATATTTTCCATCAGGGTGATTGTTGATGTTCACTATAAGTGTTCTACATTATTGTAAATGTCAAAGTGAATATGTCCAACAGTGTGTAGTGTATTTGAATGCACTGTTTTAACTGCTTAGAGCAGGCATTTGTCTTATATATGCATGACCAGAATCACACACACACACACACACACACACACACACACACACACACACACACACACACACACACACACACACACACTGTTGTGTGTCTGTTAGACACAGTCCCCTCCCTTTGTTTTGTTTTGTTGCTCTCACATACACACAAACACTTTTCATTCAACACTCAGATTCCTGTTTTCTTGCCGCTCATTCAGAGCTTCTGGACAAGAATAGCCTCAAAAGAATGCACATGCATGCACAAACCCTTGGAAAATTATCCCACCATCGTAGCCACACTTTAACAGTCACACCAAGAACATTTTTAGTTACTTCATTTCACATGTAGTGGACACTACCATGATTTTACTTTACTAAAGTATGATAGTGAAGCTGGTAAAAGATGCATGTCTGTTTGTTTGTGTTTAATATGCCTACTTGAGCATGTAATGTCTGTGTGTACAGTGTAAGCTTATGTGGGTGTTTAGTTTTGATACCCGATGTGGGTTTATAGCCATACGTCACCCAGCATGTGGTGTGTGTGTGTTTGTGTGCGTGAGTGTGTGCTTGGAAAATGGTTTATACAAATGGCATATTCATTGTTGTTGCAGCGGTGGGCGCCCGCCATAGCATTCTCACCATACCAGGTCCACTCTGCCCAGTTGTGGTTTGACTTGTGTGTGTGTGTGTGCGCGTGTGTGTCTCTCTCTCTCTCTCTCTCTCTCTCGCTCTCTCTCTCTCTCTCTCTCTCTGTGTCTGTGTCTGTGTGTGTCTCTCTCTCTCTCTCTCTCTCTCTCTCTCTCTCTCTCTCTCTCTCTCTCTGTGTGTGTGTCTGTGTTTATATGTCCATGTGTCCCATCTTTGTCTCAGGACTGTTAGCTCTACCACAGACAGTGGCTGACAGACATGCACACTGAATCAGTCTTTGCACACACACACACACACACACACACACACACACACACACACACACACACACACACACACACACACACACACACACACACACACACACACACACACTCGCTGACACACATACACAGACAGGAAGACAAATGGACCTTGCTGACACACAGTCAGAGATGTGGACAAGCTGCTTTTCCGTTTGAATGCTCAGCCAAACCGCAAGCCACAATTACACTTGTCCCTGTCTGTTTGACTGCAGCAGAGATAGTGTGCTGTGGATTCACTGTGCTGTAGAATGATGGTGAGAGACAGCATATGTACACTATTCTGTAAACTCACTATAAGGATAAATAGTTGAGAAAGAACTCAGGCTTTGTTCTGACTGTAAGTAACAATTTTTAAAAGCTGCTTTTGGTTCATACAGATTTGACAGATGCATATAATAACAATATTTATTTGATACAATATACGCTACCTAATAGACCAACGTAAAAGAAAAGAAAAGTGGCATTTTCTAATTAACCATACACACTTAAGGAGGCTGTGTGGAATGTGTAGCGAAGCGTCTTCACATGGTTTATGCTGCTGTGTTTCCTGAGATTAATTGCAAACATCTTCTTAAAAGAAAATGACACGGCTGCAATAAAGTTTTGGATGGGCTTTCAAAATATGCTAAATATACAAAATATCCAGAAATAACAGTGGAATGAATAAATCAAGTTTGAGTAATTCATGCAGGCTTTAGATACTGCAGATACTGCCTCTGACAATGAATCCTGGAAAAGAGTTTCATCCTCAAAGCCGCTGGCTTCAGCAGAGTTTTTCCATTTTTGGTAGCCACATAACTTTTTAAAAAAATGAATAGTCTCTGACATCCACAAACATTATTTTACTTTGTGGAGATAAGGTATGACGAATATTGATATTTCATCCTTTTCAGATGTGTCAGCTCATTCCAACAACAAAGGGATCTGGTTTCCACTTGATTAAAAACTAATATTTCAACGAGGTAACATGTTTTTAAAAGATAAAAAGAAAATACTTCTTGGACATCAGTAACTCATTACAAAACCATGGTTCTTCATTCCGTCTCATTATACAAATAAAATCCATGAACATATGTGAATGTTCATTTATAAAAGTTAGATTAAAACTGTGACAACTTTTTTTTTTAACTCTTATATAATGTCAGTCTTTTTTTCCCCCCTAATACTCCTTCTTTACTCCTTTCTTTATTTCCTCTCTCTTTTGCTATTTTGTTGAGGGTTTGAGACCTCTGACCCTGATGAGATCACTCATGGCAAGTTAATGTCTTGTTTTCCTGGCTTCTGTCAACAGTCCTCATGAATTCATATTTTTTCGCATCCCCCTCCTCCATCCTCCCCCCCAAAGGTGAATAACAATCTAAACTATATGCATTTCTGGATGTAAAATGTTCAGTTTAAAAATTCTCAGTAGACAGTCAAGGTTGAAACTGTGCATGTGTGTGTGTGTGTGTGTGTGTGTGTGTGTGTGTGTGTGTGTGTGTGTGTGTGTGTGTGTGTGTGTGTGCGCAGTGTGTGTGTGTGCAGTGTGTGTTGTTGTATGTGCAAAAGTCCGGGGGGAGTTTTGGCCACAGATGTAAAAGTAATTCCGGTGCTGTTTCTCTCCTGTTTCTTTTCCTCTATCCTTCTCATCCTTTTGTGACCATCAACTTCCCCCCACCTCTTTCTCCCCAGTTTCCTCTCCTTTGTTCCAGTTCCACATTTTACATTTTTCACATTTCATATTTCTATTACCACCACACCTATAAAGTTATTTCTTTCTTCTCAACTCTCTTTGCCTAATTATTGACTTGCTTTCCCTTTTCTTACTTCATTTTCATAATGGCTCACTTTCTCCTCCCATCTCTGTTTTTTGTCTACCCTCCCTCTCCAAGGCCTAGTATAAGTGTATGTACCTGGCAGAGTGTTTTATTGCACTGTCAGGGGCCTGGGGAGGACTAATTTCACCCATAAAAGCAGCTCGGAACAAGAAAAAAGGGGTGGCAGATGGGGATTGCGCGCAAATTTATTGGAATAGTTTGTTTTTTTAAACTGTGAACAGCTATTATTTTCCTTCTCCTCTTTCTCTTTTCTTTCCATGCTGGCAGGAGAGCGAACTTTTGGCTCTTACAGTCTAACTCTCACTTCAGCACACACACAGGAACATTGAGACAGCTTATGCATTAACACAGATCAACCACCAAGGTGTGCGGATACACAAGAGGTGCAAAGACTTGATTATATATTAAGGTAAACACACACATACATGGACACTCACACAAAACACTTGTTGGTGTGGTTGTGGGCCGATGTGTTTGTTTGTCTAACTGAGTGCTACTCCTACCACAGACCACAGTGTATTTAGCAAGGCTGTAGCCATTTTGTCTGACTGCAATTTGGCAAATGGCCTCAACTCAGTTCACGCAGATGTGTGTGTGTGTGGATGTGTGTGTTCCATTAGCCTGGTTCCCATAACTTAAGCTATAGATTAAGCTTCCCAAGGAACTCCACACCCAAAGAACAAGCTGATTAGATGCAGAGAGGCATTGTTAACCGTAAGAATGTATCAAGATACACCGTGTCCTGACTTATACATCTGTTAAGTCCATGAATCTGTCTCTTTTCAGGACTGCTGACTGTTTTTTAGTTTAGTCCACAAGATTGTAGTTCTAACTTTACCATTGTTTTCAGAAAAAAAATGTCGGAAACATAGTATCCTCATAAATGGTGCGTAACTGGTGGTTTTCAAAACATAAAGGCATTTTGCAGACAGTGATACGACAAATGCAACAAAAGGTCAAGGTGATGTGCAAGACGCTTTAAAAAAAATGCATGTGAGCATGGAGACTCTAATTACTGAAACCCATCACATCACGCTATGGTTCAGGTTTGTTGAGTTTTAGGCACATTAATGAAGTGGTTGGGGACAGATCAGTGTTTGGGCTGACATACCATCTTGAAACAGTTTAGGGGAAAATGCATTTTGGGTAAAAAAAAAAAAAGACTCCCTTCTTAAAGTAGGGGCTCTTTGTTGTTACGATTAGACTGCCAACCACTTAGTTAAGATTAGAGAATGAAAATGATCATGGTTAAAACAAAGCAATGTTGTCTCGACCCTGTGGACAACAGTCATGACTCCTCTCGGACTCTGTTACTTAAACATAAGCATCAGCTGTTTATGTGGCGTTTACCGAAGCAATGGATGCTGTCGTTTTTCTTGTGAGGACAGTTTCCTAGAGTTGGGTTGTGCATTGGGTTTGTTCTTCTGCTGGGATGACAAATACTGGCATTACATGGAGTGTGCAAATCATCCCCCAAAAAAGAGAAGGGAAATATCTCGATCACAAAAGCATATCCTCCACCGATGTGATTCTATCACTGTTGGCAACGTATAAAATATATTGAATCAAAGAGCCTGAAAGTGTGATTTGCATCAGAAATCTTAACGATGTTTGAACATTTTGCTGTCACTTAATTTAAAGGTATGACTAGAGCTGTTCTATATCAAAGCATTACAAATATTTTTTTAAAGATGAAAACATTTAAATAGAACTTTAAGTTGCTCATAGTTATTTGTTTGTGGTCTGAAGAATCAGTTTATACAAAATTATAAAATGTGTTTCAGCATGCCAGTTGGATCACGAGTGGAAATAATGCTTCCCAACCATTATATTACTTAGGTGTTTATATTTACCTAAAGGCCTGTTTTGATGAAACACGGCTCTGCGTACCTCCTACTATTGGTAACAATAAAAATCCACACTGAAATGATTAGTGCAGAGAGAGAAAGCCAAAGATGCCAGTGTTGTGGTGTTAGCTCTCTGCTTGTACTCAGTTGTTCAGCCACCCAGAAGCCTGAGTGCTGAGTTCAGGTATGAGTGTGTGTTTGAGTGAGCAGGGGGTGGTTCAGTAGAAATACATTCCTTGTTTCTTGGCATATAAAAAAAACACATGCATTTACTTAAGTATGAGAGTATTTTGTCCTTTGTTTTACAGATTAGCTAACAGCTAAGTAACAGGGGACTTTATAATGTTGTGGTTTTATTGGAATAACCTCACTGCTCTCTGGCTGATGTATGATAGTGTGTGCAATGTTTACACAAATGAATGAATGTGCCTAAATGTGTGTGCGTGTGCTTATGAAGGCACATTTGAGTGTGCAAAAATCAAGGCCTGATGTAACCCATATTTAAAGACAACATATCAAATGTTTAAACTGAGAAATTGTATTGTTTTATGAAAAATATATTCTCATTTCATTAGAGAAAATTGGGAGAGTGTCAACAAAAGACTGGAAAAGTAAAAAAAAAAAAAAAACACCTTGCAGAAGAGCTTTCAATTTATTAGGTTAATTGGCAACAGATCAGTAACATCATGGGGTATAAAAAGAGCATCCCAGAGAGGCAGAGTCTCTCAGTCCTGAAGATAGGGAGGGGTTCACCACTGCGTGGGAAAATAATGAAACAATCTAAGAATTATGTTTCTCAATGTAAAATTGCAAAGGTTTTGAGGATTTCGTCATCTAAGTTACCAAATATCAATAAAAGAGTCAGAATCTGGAGAAATCTCTGCACACAAGGGACAAGGCAGAAAACCAATATTGGATGGTTGTGATCTTTGCGCCCTCAAGCAGTGGAGGAAATCACTGCATGGGCTCAGAAACACTTCCAAAAACCATTGTCTGTGAACACAGTTCAACTCTGTATCCACAAATGCAGGTTTAAACTCTATCATGCCAAGATGAAAATTTATAAACATGATCCAGAAACACCGCCGCCTTCTCTGGACCCGAGCTCATTTAGGATTAAGTAGAAAAAAAAAAAGAAGTTTGAGTTATTTTTGGAAATCATGAACGCTGCATTCTCTCTGGGTGGTAAACTGTCCGGCCTACAGTTCAGACCTGTTACCTATTAAACACATTTGGCGCACCATGGAACGAAAAAAAACGACAAAGGACCTGAGCTGTTGAGCAGCTGAAATCCTATATCAGGCGAGGATAGGACAACATTTCACTTTCAAAACTGGTCTCCGAAGTTCCCAAACATTTACAGTGTTGATAAAAGAAGAGATGATGGAACACAGTGGTAAACATGCCCCTGTCCCACCTTTTTTTAAGCATGTTGCCACGCATGATCACATTAATAATGTGCATATATTTTTCAAAAAAGCGAACAATTCTCAGTTTAAACATTTAATAGATAGATAGATAGATAGATAGATAGATAGATAGATACTTTATTAATCCCACAAGGATACATTTTTTTTTTCGCTACAGCAGCATTATAGGTACAGGAAAGCAATAAAACAACAGTAACAAATATTAAATATAAAAATGCACAGTATATACAATAAAATAGAATAAAATAAAATAGAATAATTAAATTAAAACAAACTAAACAATAGTGCAAGGATTTAAACAAACAAGAAAACAGACAACCAACGGTGTTATTGTTGTGTGATGGATTTTGCCAGAGGTGAGTTATTGTACAGTCTTATTGCAGTGGGCAGGAATGATCTCCTGTATCTGTCCCTGTGACAGCGGCGCTGGAGGAGTCTATTGGAGAACGTGCTCCGCTGTCCCTGCAGCAGGTGGTGGAGAGGGTGGTCAGGACTGTACTCATCCTCCCGTCCATCCCTTATACACCCGACCACTGCAGAGTCATCAGAGAACTTCTGCAGATGGCAGGACTCTGAGTTGTACTGGAAGTCAGTGGTGTAGAAGGTGAACAGGAAGGGAGACAGAACAGTGTGGGGCTCCAGTACCACTGACCACCGTATCAGACAACACACTGCCCAGTCGGACAAACTGTGGTCTGCCTCTCAGGTAGTCAGTGATCCAGGAGATGGTGGACGTGTCCACCTCCATCACCTGCAGCTTCTCACTCAGTAGCAGTGGTTAATATGCTGTCTTTGTTCTATTTTCAATTCCATATTGGTTTACATGATTTGCAAATCATTGCAATCTGTTTTTATGAACATTTCACAAAGCATCCCAACTTTTTTGGGAAACAGGGTTGTATGTTTGTCTATGTTTGTCCGCTGATGGTGTCCAGCTTGAAACAACTTTTCCGTCGCATTCAGTCACACAGCCATTTTCCTCTGGTGTATTTGAAGGGCTCCTTGCTACTGTACTGTACTAACAGCTACTGCTTTTGGGTTGAATTTCGACCTCTTTCACTATCTCTCCGTTTTCTCCTTCAAGTCAGATTGTTTTTGGTCATGGTTTGTTAGTTTTGTCATTTTCTTTCTTTACCTCACTCTCTTTCTTTTCCCTGTGAAAAATTTTAAGAAACAATCATTGCGAAAACAACACATTTCTGTAATATGCCTATAATTCTTTGAAATATAGCTTTATTTTAGTCTTTACAGCATATTAGTTCAAAGCTTGGGCTAGGCCTACATCCTACGGTCCCTCTGTTTCTAAATGTGTGTGTACATACGTGTATGCGTGCGTGAGGATGGGAGTGAAAGAGGATATCTTTTTGCTGCATTAAGGTTTCAGGAAATGCCGCTATAGGAGCCTGATGTGGCTGTTGGGTTATTTAGCACGCGCACACAAACACACAAACACACACGCACGCACGCACGCACGCACGCACGCACACACGCACACACAGAGTTGACAGATCAGTGTTTTATGGTCACCAGTTGGCTCAAATTCTTTTTCCTTTGCATGCACCACTTGTGAATGTGTGTGTGTTCAGCATTTTTGACTCATTCCCTAATGTGTGTGTGTGTGTGTGTGTGTGTGTGTGTGTGTGTGTGTGTGTGTGTGTGTGTGTGTCTCTCTTTCTCTCTCTCCTCTCTCTCTCTCTCTCTCTCTCTCTCTCTCTGCGTCTCAGTGTGTGTGTGTATGTCTGTGTGTGTGCATGTTAACGCATATCTGTGCCTATGAGGTCATTAGAGGCAATTAGCTGCGGCACTGTGGGGCTAGTTAGGGGCCTGCTGATGGATTGGAAACATCCACAAGGCAAACTCAGACTTCTTCAGTTACCTCCTCTCCTCTCCTCTCCTCTCCTCTCCTCTCCTCTCCTCTCCTCTCCTCTCCTCTCCTCTCCTCTCCTCTCCTCTCCTGTTCTTTGTGTCTTTGTATGGCTGTTGGTGCATGTGTGTATATTTTTTTGTGTGGTTCTAAGTGGATTTGATTTCAAAGGTATGTCTGAGGCCCATTTGAATCATTAAGTGTGATTAGTGGAGAGGGAAGGCGGCCTCCTCCTTGCTCCTTACCCACAGAGAGAAAATGTACCGTACTACCAGCTGTGCCTGAGCCAGAAAATGGAAACAACTCTCCCTCTCTCTCTGGCTTTACGTCTCCTGTCTTTGTTTTTCTGTTTTCATTGCTCTACCTCACAACATTTTTCACTTTTAGTATAATTATAGTGTATCAACTAATGCAGGTAAATTTTTGTTCCCAGTGTACTTGATTTCTTCACTAAAATGTGTTAAACAGTATAACTTAGTGATTTGATCTAGGTCATAACAGCTGCTAAGCCATGTGGCTCTTAGCACTAAGATCTCCAATCACATGAGTATTACGTGCTGGCTACAGAAACATATCAAAACCACTGCATTGTATGGCCAGTTATATTTAGGGACAATAGGTATATGGAAATTGAAAGTTAGTTCCCTGACGGTTTTCATAGTCAGAGTTACACTTTTGTTTTTCTTTAAAGCCATTGGAGACTATTGTGTAGATCAGTTTGAGGATGTCATGGCAAATTTGTCCAACAAAATTATAGTTAGTACGATTAGATATTTATCTTGTATGTAGCTGCCATAGAAGTGTTTTGTATTTTATATTACTATATTACATTTCAAAACAGCACAGTGGAATGGGCGTCAGTGATAAAACGATTACGATTTGGGCAATAGACACGTCAGCAGTCACAATGAGAAAATCGTTCGATAAAGTGTTCGAAAGTTTCACTTAAATTCCTTAAATGCAAATCGCCATAAAAACACATGACGAATGTGCTTATGCTCATGAAATTAATTAAGTAATTATCCCATAATAATGTAGTGTGCTACGAGTGACAAGCAAGCAGTCAATCATTTAACAGACAAACCGCAAGTGTTTGCCCTCCCTCGCTCATAAACAGCTTAACATATCCCAGGGTAAACCAGTGGCGGAGTCGTACTCGGAGCCAAAACTGTATGACAAATCCTCCACACAGTACAGGGAAATAACTACGATACATTACTGAGGGAGTATTTTAGGCCTGTAAAAATATGGCCAGTGGTTTCATTGCTGTATCAACATTTAAATCAACACTTGATTTAAAAGTGTTAAAATTCTAAATTAAGGTGGTTAAATTCAAAATAAATTGGTTTACCTTTTTTTTTTTTTTTTTTCCTCCAACCTGGTCTTGATTAGAAATAGGTCATTGAAAATGATCAACAATTATCAATATTGACAGATTTGAAACATTTTGTTGTGATAAATGTTTAAACTATATCGTCCAGCCCTACAGTCGATGTAGCTACCCCTGTATTCTCTGTTTCCACCTAAACGCTCTCCTGTTTCCCCTCTAAAATCATGGTACTTTCTCTCCACTCCTGGTAGTCTAAAGCTCACTTATACAGTCTGTCCTCCTGTGATGGATGGGAAACCTCCGCCACCAGATGGATGAACCATTACTACATTTAACAATGTAGAAATTATGGTGCATAGATTTGTAGTTGTACTGACTTTCTCCTCTCAGTTTTACTTCAGTACAGGACTGTAAATCAACCTGCTGGGAAGCTGTCCAGCTGGCTCTCCTTTCCTCTCCACATGAGATGGGTTATTTGTTTCATAATGACCCTCTGAGACTTTCTTCTCTGTCTCTCTTTATTCCTGTCTCATTGTCAGTCATTAATGGTGGATTTATGCTCTGTCAGAACTGCAGGTCCGGTAGTGTCGGAAACCCCCTCCTCCTTATACCCTACGAGCATTAGATAGGGTGTGTGTGTGTTTGGCACCGTGCACATTTTAGCATTACAAGGGGTAGACACACACACACAGTAGACATAAACGCTTGCAAACTTTAACATGCGCCACAGATGAAAACACTAAATCCACTACCTAACACCGCTGGCTTATTACCAGGAGAGCAATCACATCCAACTGTGTCTTAACGGGAAAGAAATCACAATGAACAAAAAGTAAACATGACTGCCAGCCCTATCACCATCCCCCCCTCTGCTCATACAGACCGTGTAGGTACGTGTATATTGTGTGAATGCACCTCATGAGCCAAGAGGAGTTTTGTGGGGCCCTCAAACACCACAGGTGTTTAGTTATCTCTTCTTTTTAACTTGCTCTTTCAAGATCTTTTTAATTCCCATGTTTCTGTTTCTATAGATTCCAGGGTGTTGTAATTCTTGCTTTATGTGAGTTGGCCCCTGAGCTGGGTACCAAATTTCAATACTTGTATGGCACTGACTGAATCGCTTCGTCGAAAAAAAGCCTTGCCATTCAGCATCAGTGAGCCGCAGCACTTACCGTACGTAGCCTCGGCTTGGGCGACCCGTCACACCTCGGCTAGATCCTACAGGATGCTTTGTTTCACTTTCTTCACGTAAATCTTTGGCCCCGCCTCCTCCACCTGTCTGAATTGCATGCAGGTAGCATTTGAGGTGTTCAGGGGACATTGGTAAATTGTAGCATCTGGCGATAATTTACACGTTAGGAGTTAAAGGGGCATCCATTAATTTAAACTACAGAAAACTGCATGAAAACTAAGAGTTTAACTGTAATGTGTGATTTAATTAATTTTTTTTTATAATAATGGATTTAATAAATTTGAGATGAAGAAAGTATCATTCATTAAATGGTATCAAAGACAACGCATTGGTACTGGTATGGGTATAAAAAAAATACCCAATGAACAATACCCAACAATACTGATTGTCCCATTTTGTGCTTTCTAGTTGCATTACTGCTCTTAGAATTAGATTTTTCATTTTGTTTAAGTTCATCGAATTTTTTGATGAAGAAGATTGCAAAGCAAAGGAGCTCGTAAGCTCAATGTACTCGTTGTTTTTTTCTTCCTCCTCTTGGCCCCCCTCTTGTATTTTGTCTTTTGCCTCTTCCTCCTGTGTGTTGTTTCACTGCCTGGAGTTTGTTTTAGGTAACAGTCATTGCTTCTCAGCACTTATCCCACACCACACACACCACAAGTAATAGTTGTTTTAAGATGTTATCTGGGTGCACTTTGGCTCGTGTATTTTTGCAGTAAGAATGCTGGTGTATGTACTGTATGTTTTCTGCTGTGGAAGTGTGTGTGTGTGTGTGTGTGTGTGTGTGTGTGTGTGTGTGTGTGTGTGTGTGTGTGTGTGTGTCTGTGTGTGTGTGTGTGTGTGTGTGTTTATGTGTCAACAGCCGCAGAATTGTATTCCCAAATTAGTCTGTGGTTTGTCTGAGCTTTGGAAAATTGATTTCTTTAGCAGCTGAAAGATGTGGTGGAATGATGTGTGTGTGTGTGTGTGTGTGTGTGTGTGTGTGTGTGTGTGTGTGTGTGTGTGTGTGTGTGTGTGTGTGTGTGTGTGTGTGTGTGTGTGTGTGTGCCTGTGCCTGCTAGCGCTCCGTGTTAACCTGATCCAAGCTTGTGTAAAACTGTGAATGCTGAGAAATCAGACAAGCAGTGAGGTCATACTGTGCTCCTGGCCAAATTTTCCTATCAATTACACACTCAAGCACACATATACTGTCTTACCTGAGCTCTCTCTCTTAGTCTACTTGTTTGTTTAACGTTTACCATTTTCTTTTTTTTTTACCAATTCTGACAGACAATAACACTCAACTTTTTAAGAGAGGAGATTTGTTTGGCTGTGGATTTATTTGCATGTGCATTAAAGTCTTTTTTGCTGCATGAAAACACTAGTCTCCATAGTTTATAGTAAACATGGTCCTTTTGCCGTGAGGGCAGCTCACAAAATGCATCCAATAATAGACAGTAAAGATGTAGATGTAATGTAATATAAATGAGCTGCTAAACATGAATCAAATCCCTTCAAGTAATATTGACATCAGTAGAGGTTTGAACTGTTTGTTAAACTGATTATTTAAAAAGTCCAAGTTACAACCCTTTTAAGAGGCCAACGCTGATCCGGCCAGATTTTCAACCACAGAAGAAGTCCCGTTTAGCTTGCATTCAGAGATATTTTTATGCCCTCGTCATGAGAATGTGTGTGGCCTTTATGGAGTGTGAATAATTTCTACCTGTCAACAATAGCAACTTTGTTTACTCACAAACAGAAAATAGGATGAGAAGCGGATGGCGGAAAAACTTGAGTTTTATAGCATGTTACCAAACAGATTTCTGGAGTTTACAGCACTGTAATGAAGGAGCAGCGCTGCTTCTCCTGCTGTGTCTGCCTGAGAGACTGTTTGTGTCCATGAGCGAAGGATGGGGATTATAGAAAATAAAAGAGAAACAGAGCTGTGGTTGCAGCTCGAGATGAAGCATGGGCATAGGTTTAAGAAGTGTGTGTGTGTGTGTGTGTGTGTGTGTGCGTGCGTGTGTGTGTGTGTGTGTGCGTGAACATGTGTTTCAGCATTGTCTCCTGACTGCTTCATCTGGTCTTCATTTGGCTACAAATGTTTGGCAGCTTCTGTATCTTGCTTGCTGTGTGTGTGTGTGTGTGTGTGTGTGTGTGTGTGTGTGTGTGTGTGTGTGTGTGTGTGTGTGTGTGTGTGTGTGTGTGTGACAGATATACTTATGATGAGTGCGCAATTTTGATTCCTGAAGAAATATTGGATTCGGCCGTGTCAGAGGTAAAACCAGGTGACCAGGCGCAAAAAGCCAAGCACAGAACTATGACGCACGACCGACTGCTACTTTAACGAACATCTCCCCAGTTTTAATGATCGTCTGCACAGAAGAACTTTGATATTATCTGGACATCACTGATTAAACAGCCGGTTAACAAGCTGTATGTGGATGATTCTACAAACAACAACCACAAACTGGTGTTTTTGCGGAGATTGACAGACATTCACGCTCCCAAGAAGATAAGTCTGAGTGACTTTGGTGATGCACACTAATGTTCGCTCAGGATGAATTGTAATAACTTTGATAGCCCCTAAAATCATCAGGTCAAACTTAACATTCCAGGCTCAGCTGTACTTTGTGTTTGTGAAAAGGTATGCAGCTTTATTCATCATGGCAACAGTAAATGCAGTTTTTTTTGTTTTGCTTAAACTGTCCTGATGAATGGAAGCGCGAGGCGAACAGCTGTCTCCTACTGCTGTATCGAACCATCCACCCAACCCGCCTCCTCCCGGAAAGGAAAATGTCACATTATTTAGATGTTAACCCAAACAGAATCACATTTCCTGGACACCAGATTGTTATTATTCATACGAACTCCAGCAGTTGCTTAACTTTAAAATGCAGCTGTGGGTTGTAATATGCTGCTTGTACAAAACACCTATGGGCTGTTGTTTTTTTGGAGGAGGAGCCGTTCAGTTTTGATGAGGAAATACAGCCTCATAGAGCTTCAAGCTTGATGCAGACAGATGTGCACTCGGTTCATTTGATAGAACAATTTTATTTTACTTGTGGGTACAAACTGAAAATTTCTTTTTCACTTATTTCTATTTTACCTCTACATGGATGCCCACCAACACACTTGCTAGCAGAGCACAGGACTGGTTCTCAGGCTCTGCAGTAATTTGGGGTCAGAGTTTGGGCCCCTCGTCAATCAGCAGGTCATTAGAGTTCCTTAATGACCTCCTCCTCCTCCTTTATTTTCTCCTCTCCTTCCTCTACCTACTCCCTCCTCGCTGCATGATATCCTGACCCTTCTCGTCTACCTCGCTTCCCCCTATTTCTTATGTACCCCATTGATTCATCTCTTACTTTATTCTGTCTCCTGTCGAAGAATTCAGCCCAAATATTCATTTTATTTCCTCCCACATTACCCTGGCCTCTCCTTTTCTAGCTACTTCTTTTTCTTCTCTCCCTATTTTGATATCTCTTTCAGGGGAAGTAAACTGGCTGAGAGGGTGTAGGTCTGCACTATTTCACATGTCTCGGGGTTTGATTCTCTGCATTCCGTCAGATAACAAAAACAGCCTCAGTCCTTCTATCCCTTGCAAGTTTTCTGTTTTCCTTCTTTCCTTCTGTCTCCTCCTATTTCTCTTCTTCTCTCTTTCCCTTCTCCCTACTCCTTTTTCTAATCCACTCTCCCTTCTTTTCCTCTCAACCTCTTTCCATTCCTCCTTTCCCTGCCACATTTTGTCCTTCCTCTTTGATAATAAATGATTCGTCAGCACATCGGATAGATGCATCAAGCGTTTGTCAGATTAACAGCTCTTTATCATTTCAAATGACATCACACACAAAGTGACCTCCAAAAAGTCAACAACCAAAATACTCCAGTTTAACATCAATACAAACTTTGCCCATAACAACAAGCTGCTGCTCAAATTATTTCTTAATCATGAAGGATTTCTTGTCAGAAGGCTTTGGATATACTACAAGTTTCCCAAATTGCTTTGACTTAATTTATCTAAAAATAACCTGGTAACCAAGTAATTTTTCTTTGTTCTGCTTTCCTTCTCAGAAATTCTACAGTGAAGTTTCAAATATTTTTCTGTTGCTGCACAGTATAGAGATTCTTTTGTGTTGTTTTCAAATGTTGACTCTTTGTTCTACCTGTAGGTTGGCCAGCCTCTCCAGTAACCTGAGGAATGACGCTCATACTAATGATTCTGCAACTCACCAGTTGCGTCCATTGCCAATGTTCAGTGCAGGAAGCAGTGAGCTCTTTAATCTTAACCTAATTTAACAACAGTATTTAACAAGTATGCTCCCCAAAGCTGCAGTCTTTCTCCATCTTTGACGACATTGTAGTTATATTTGTAGATATTGTAGCTGAACGTCATGAACCATCATTATCTAATGTGGATTAGCATTTTTCCATAAGTGTCTTTTAACAACACTCTAGTCTGATATTAGGGTTGGCTGAGGTAGAAGAGTAAGGTAGAACAATAATCTCCCAAAATTGACATGTAAGAAAGGGAATATTTTGCCCTCTGTTGCTCCTTGTGAAAACTCCCTCCCAGGTTTTATTCTCTAACAAGCTCCACACGTCAAATGTCTTTGGCGATTGATTTGTAAACACAGAATTAGGGCTGTTGCAGAAGATGGCAGCATTTTCAAAGAAGTCAAAATAAATGCCTGTCTTGGAAATGCACTTTCAGGGCACAGTTTCAGCAACTTAGTGCCAAGTTCCTCTTCTTCTGTGTCGAGTGAGCTGGTCTGAACATTGCAGTGACCGTGTTTTATGCTGAAAAAAGTTCTTCTAAGTTTGCAGAACATTTCCAGTGTAACCAACTGGGACTACATTGATAAAAAAAAAACAGTGTAATTATTTTGTAAGTCAGTTTGTCCCGAGGACTGTACAGGCAGTAGACTCTGGTCCATATTAACGTTAACATCCCATTATATTACTGCTGCAGCCTCTCAATTATTTGCATTACATTCTCAGCATTTATGAAAATTGAGTAAAATTAATAAAGGGTAAAACGGAGCAGTGTGTGTGCTGAACGAGCTCTGTTTGCACTCTAGGAACCCCCCCCACTCCCTCACACACACACACACACACACACACACACACACACACACACACACACACACACACACACACACACACACGTCTCCACCGCATGTGGAAGTAATATCAGACCAAATGTGTTCCTCATTAAAGCAGCGTCAGCAGCGCGTATGAACATGGTCAGGATACACAGACAAATTAGCCCATTTCCCCCAACACGCACGTGCACATGGAAACACACACACTCAAAAAGTAAAGTGCTTCCACACACACACACACACACACACACACACACACACACACACACACACACACACACGCATGAACACCAAAACACATGAAAACAAACACACACACACACACACTTTTTTATGAGCACATGGCTGCCTAATAAACACCAAAAAAAGCAAAGTAATGATCATTTTAACGTTATGTTACTTAGTGTTCTGTGTTTCCTTACAGCAGACAAATTAATGAGGCCGAGCTATGGGAATGTGTAGGAATGTGCAGCATATTAAGTTGGTGTCGGTGCATGCGTGTGTGTTTGTGTGTGTGTATGAGCATGGGGTCATGTAGCACCAGGCACAGAGGACTTGGTATAAGACAGATTATGAGAATTACACTGTTTCAGCTCTGCTTCTTTCCTTGGGCGTGTGTGCATATATGTGTGTGTGTATTTAAAAGGAAGGGTTTGGCTTCCTGTGTCCTGATTGGACAAAGTCTCAGGAAAACCCCCTCTGGTCTCCGTCTCATTCACTGTTGTCACAGTTTTCCTTCATAAATCTGTTAATAAACGTCACATGATTTGTACTTACACAGACAGAAAGTACAAATTGTAAAATCGTGTGTGTGTGTGTGTGTGTGTGTATGTGTTTGTGTGTAAGAGAATGAGAGATTTATAACTTTTAGTACCTGTTTATAAAGGTTTGAATCCGAGTGACAGTTGTTAAACATTTGCAGTAAAGTAAAATTTTATGGCGTTCACATAAAATATAGATATTTTGGCAGATTTGTTGAGGTAGTCAGTCACATACCATATATGTGCTTTCATACTATTAAACCTGGCAGACTCTCACTCCTCAGTGTTGGTCCTGTCACTACCACTGTTGATCCTGGTTCTTGACTGGCTCAGAGTGAGGGATGTTTGGACATTTTGTGAATAATAGTGAGAGACGTAATCTTGGGTGGACACTGTACGTGTGTGTGTGCGTGCATGTGCGCGTGTGCGTGTGTGCGTGTGCGTGTGTGTGTGTGCGCGCGCGTGCGTGTGTGTCTGGCATGGTGTTTTTGGAGGTACATTTGTACTCGGTGTGAGATGTAATCTTGGCTAGAGCTGCTAAAACAGGAAGACCAGAAAAGATTAATGACCATTTAAGGTCTTGAGCATTCCAATTTTTAGGACGAAAACAGAATTGTAAAAGTGAAGAATAAGGGTTGTGGTGCAATCAGTGCGAGTTCTTCCAACAGTTCGACCTCATCAGAAATTGGCTCACGTTTTCAGACGGTCTCTACGGGAAGATATTCCTAATGTTGTTCTCAGTTGTTCACGTGAAAGGTGAAAGATAGAGAGACAAGTGCAAACCTTTCTCACCTCCATGTAGTTGGCTAATCACTGTTTGAAGAGGATGTCAATGTTGGATAGTCGGGTTCAGTAAGTTGGAGAAATGGTCACACAGTAAGCTATTCTATCATCCAACACGCAGTTCTGATGGAGTATGTTGGCAACTTAAGTGACTACGAACCACACTACTAATTAAACTGTTTGATATGAACATCAGAAGGAGGGGGGGGGAGTTGAGGATTGGATGATGTGATTTTTTTTTTTTTTTATTGCGTATAAGCAGAGAAACCGAAAGGAAAGATTAGAAAGTGATCTACCTGAATCAAACAAAAAATGTTAATTATACTGTAATGCAATTGTAGTTGTTCAGTGAAGTTTACAATGGTAACAGGTTAAACCTGCTGCAGACAGAGAAAGGCTGCGAGAAGGAGATGGGTTTACACAATAACTGAGACAAAGGAGAGTGTAAAGAGAAATGCGAACAGAGATACGAAGTTATAACTGACTATTTGTTTCAGTTGAAGTGAGCGAGCTGCTGTATAAATAATCCTCATTTTAATTGATCACGTTTCAATACTTATACATATGTTAACGTGAACCAGCATGGAAAGAAAAATAAGCTGTTTAGGGCGTAACAGAAGCCTGAATTGCAAAGCTAATGCTGCAGAACATGTTCTTTTCTGCTTACAACACTACATTCACACTGCAACCATTCTTTATTCAAGTGTTTTGCACTTAAAGGCGCAATCCGTTGATTTTACACATACCAGTCAGTTTATAGGTCATATATTCATTCCATGTCTGATTGGTCAATTGCGCAGTTCTTGGCTGGAGAGACACAAGATTGATTTGATATTGTTCCGATGGAAAGCACTGGACAGAGGCAATATATTCCTCTCCTCATGGTACTCGATGTTGCACTTACTGATGTAGTCCTTAAACACAGTGAGAAGTTGCGCCATGTGGATGGCCTCCTGACGGGCACAGTTGACGTTGTCTTTATCTCCATCCAACACTCCAAAGTCAAGGTTAGTGCTACTCAGCCAGTGAAAACAGCTGTACAATGTCTACTGTGGCTCTGAATGGAGCTTTTTCAAAGAAAATCCCAAACAAAGCCGCTCATGTCTTTGGCTTGAAAGCTTCACATCTTGACAAAGGCTTAAGTCACGAACTGAAGATGTGAAGTTTAAATCAACAGGGGATCTAATAGTACTAATAATTGTTACATAATGGGAAACATAGGAACCTTTCTCTTGCTGGTATCCAGACATTAATGAAATAAGGGCAATGCTGCTGTTGGTAATAACAGTTTTTTATCATTGGTTTTATTCCACTCGGTAGACAGTTTTGCAGACATTTTATGGTTTCCAGGAAGCTGCTTAGTATCTACTCATGAGGGAACATGTCGTCAAAGTCCTAAAATGTCTCTTTCTCTTCCCCTTAGCATTACCATCCTTTGCAACTGTTTCCTGCAGATCTTGTCAACAATGTTGAAACATACACTGGCAAAACTCCCAATTTCACTGCACTGAGTTGACATAACAAATTACAGATGTAGAATCAGCTATTTGAGGATGACAGGAAAAGCATATGTGAGAATTGATCTAGTTTGGATTGCATTGTGACAGTAAGATATGTATTGCAGACACAATGAACGGGTTGAGAAAAAGAGCACTGTCTCTCTCCTCTGAGAGTGCGCTGTCCCTTATAGACAGAACTACACACACACACACACACACACACACACACACACACACACACACACACACACACACACACACACACACACAGTTAATAGGGAGCTCTGGGGTTTATATTCAGCCTGCCTGGTTTCCTAATCTTAGATAGTCCCCTGACACAGGTTTAACCCACGTCACTGTGTTGGTCTGAAAGGGGTATTAATCACATTCAGGAAACTGCCCAAATCTCTCTCTCCTTTCTGTCTTCTCTCTCTCTCTCTCTCTCTCTCTCTCTCTCTCTCTCTCGGTATCTCTTATTATGAAGTAGTTCTTTTTCTGCCTCATCTGCTGCATTCAATTTTCACCTTTTGTGTGAAAAGTGTGCATGTTTGTGAGTTTGTGCTTGTGTGTAATGTACTGTAGGGCCATATAACAGCCCACATGTCCTCCCCTTTGGGCAGCCTCTTGTATTATATACAATGCTACGCAGTGATACCTTACACTGCTACTCCTATAGCCTTCTTGTGCCTATATAGAATGAGAAGGGGGGTGGCTTGTGTGTGTGTGTGTGTGTGTGTGTGTCTGTGTCTGTCTTTGTGCTTTTATGTGTGTGAACAGAAACCAGAAACTGAATTTGTACACCTTATGGTCACTGTTAAAGAAGAAAGGCAAGACTGACAAGTTTACAGGCAAAACAAGTAGAGGACAAGGACTGATAGATATGACAGAGCTCAATAATTGTGACTGAGTACACAAAAGGAGAGGTGGGGTGACAGATTTTATAGCCTCGTCTGGCTAAGTGAGTTAATGATCAAACAGATGCTGGAGCTGAGTCTCACTCACTCCAAGTCTCCCTCTCTATCTAACGAGACAGGGGCACTCAGCCCAGACTAATGCTGCTTTTCTCCTTCCTCTTTTGTCTCCCCTTCTTCTTTTTATGAGTCTGTTGCTGCTTAATTAGTGGCTAAAAAGAGAGAGAGAGAGAGAGAGATAGAGAGAGAGAGAGAGAGAGAGAGAGAGAGAGAGAGAGAGAGAGAGAGAGACTTTGAATGAGGGAGGAAAGAAGAAAGAGAGAACCAGAGAAATCACTGAGATTATCAAGTAACAGGCTATTAAACTTGTCACTGCTCCACCCTTTCTTTTCCTGCAACCATCCATTCTCACATTTTCTTCCCGACTGCGTCGTCGGTGACACAAACTCTGTTTACATACACACCAAGAACCAGAAGTTTAGGAAACTCAAGATAAGACAGAAAATGTGTTGTTTTGCATCATCATCAGAGATCTCCCATTAGACAAGTTTCAGACACTAGTTACAGTATGTTTACAGTAGGTATTATGAATACAAAGATGCACAGACTTCTGCTTGTCTAAGGTCAGCTCCATGTACTCCTTCTTCAACCCCTGAACAGGTTGTGTATATGGGCAAAAAGATCTGAATTCTACAGTAGAAATGTAAATGATTAAGAAATGATTACCAAAAAGAAACCATTTATTTTTGTCTCTATTTAACAAGACACTTCATTTTAACATGCATAAATATATATTATTTCACAAATATGAGTACAAATTAATAAAATCCTGATTTATACCTGTAATACAGCAGAGATAATTAACAGGTGTTCTACATCTTTGAGAACTAAAGGCCACTTTAAGTTTCTGTGGTTAATTTGTCCTTTTCATGTTACTAGAGAGAGTCACTGAGTCATATGATGGCTCGACATGATTATAATTGGGCTAAAGTTGCTCCACAGGTAGTCATCTGAGTCAGGCCGATTATGAGTATGAGCGCTGGGGAGCGTTGATGCACTCGACTGTATTCTGGCATCGGAGGATAAAATGTGAGCCAGTTTTCTCTCATTGTATATCGCTGCCAGATTTGGATAGAGTTTGAGGAAGTGGGATTGGAACAGTCTACGTTGAGAATTGTTTGGCTTTGTCATTTTGAAGCAGATCAGTGTAAACACTGGGTACTCCATGGCATTAATGGCAAGACCTCTGTCACTGGTTTGGCATAAATCGGGCAATAAGGCACATCTGATTTAGGCTAAAAACTATTTTGTTGTTGGATAGCTGCTGTATTGTGACAAAAATGAACCTTTGTCATTTAATGAAATTTCCCATAGGGTTCATTAAAGCATAGTGTCTGCTGCAGGTGGGTCCACTGGTGCTGGATTTACTTAATGAAGCCTGCAGAAAATGTCATCCGGCCTGTGGTCAGAGTTTAAGATCCTGGATGACAAGCAACTGGATAAAAGTAATTTAAGAGTAAATTATTTGGGGGAAACTACGATCTTATGATCCAGTACACTCCATTCACTCTTCCTCCGTCCTTCATCCCCCCATCTCTTTCTGCCCATACTTTTCCGCTCGGCAGGATACCAATTGGCCAGACCACCTGTTGCTGCTGGCGACGGGGCCCTGACAGGAGAATGTGATTGGACGGCAAGGTCGTTAACCTTTGCATACAGAGAGTGGTGAACCCTGGCAGGAGGGGGTGATGAGGACACACACTGTCGTAATGAACACACACACACATACACGCAGACACCCCCACTGACACACACAAATACCCCCACAGACCAAAATTATACACACCCCACGGACTCACAGACAAACACAGACATTTAAAAGCACTCTCCCTGTTCCGTCCCCCTCTCGTCCTCCTCCCCTCCTCCTCTACAGGAGCGTTTAGTAAAACAGCGATCGGCCCTATTGAGGACCAGTCTCTTTTCTCCTCTTCTCTTTGTCCTCAGCTGATTGGCAATTTGTCTGGAGATGAATTAGTTAGCTGGTTTCACAGGAGAGTCTGAATGGAATAAAGCCCTAAAAGCCAAAGAATTAGAGAGCTAGTTAAGAGAGAGGGAGAAGGACAGAATGAAGAGGGGGAGCTGGAGAAAGAGAGGCACCAAGTGAACGAGAGGAAAAGTGAAAAGAGTGAATGAGAGTGCTGATTAAAATGCTGGTTATGGCAATCTAAAGGGTTAGAGCATAGACGGAGTGCTTCAGGCAATTAAAACGGCTCACTGCTCCTCTGGTGCTATTGTCATGGATGGAGGGTTTTCGCATACTTCAATGGTCTAGCGATGCTTTCTCTGGCCCCGTAGGGTTCACTTTCTCAAAACAAGTGTTTTGATATCAGCTCTGCAACAAATGATGTAAGAGCTGTTTGTAGTTGTAACATTACATTTGAGCTAGTATTATGGATTTGACAACAGTTGAATGAAAAGTAAAGACTTGCTTCAGATATGAGGTCTTGGTTTGTCTCAAAATGGCAGTAACCATCTTGCTATGTTAATGTGATTTGGATCCACACCAAAATGTAATAGGTTCTTCCATGGCCCGAGCTGCATACTTCCACCAAGTTTCATGTAAATCTGGCCATTCATTTTTCAGTAATCTGACAAACATACAAATAAACAAACACAGAAAACATAACCCTCTTGGCAGAGGTAATTATAAAACCACAAAAGCACAGGCCTGTCAATCAAACAGACATGCCCCCCCCCAAAAAAAACAAAAAACAAAAAAACAATGGCTTCTTGAGGCTTATTTTTTTAATTCATGATGAGATTATTTTCAGATGGACTGTCAGAAAACAAATAAGGAGTGACTTTAGCCTGAAAAAAACCATGATAACTTGTGGAAAAAATGTTTTGACTTTGAATTTCATGAGATACATTTAATGGGAGTCTATGGAGCCGGAGGCTTTGTGGAGCCAACCTCTAGCAGCAGTCAGTGATATTACAGTATTGGGCACTTCCTCATCGGCCTTATCTTCAGACCCGGAGGCTACGTCCACCTTCATATCATGTCTACACATCTAATATGCTGAGGTAGTTTCATTCACTCCAACTCTCCAACTGTCATATCTCTTAAAAAAAGAAAAAAAAACAGCAACAAATTTGGTACCAAAGTTCTTTGTTGAACCTGACACAAAAAAGTTGCGCTGATCCACCGATTGTAGTAATTCCAATGGAACTAATCGATTTTAAGGTCAAACAAATGTTGGCATGTAACCAGGCTTTTAAACGGTTTTACAGGTAGACTAAATTGCATGGCTCAAATTGCAAAATCTAATCCACCATTACATACAGTATGATAAGTCAGATCCAGTGTCCTCATTTATACTCATAGATTGCATGTACAAGTATCAGAGCGGACTGTCACATTAAGCAATCACACACTAACACACACACATACAGACTTCCATTGGGATATCCCCTATTCTGTTATTTTGGCACAGGTGACGAAATAAACCTTCCTCACAGACAATGGCTCTTCCTGAAAAGCTGTATATGATATCCTCTGTCTCTGTTTCACTCACACGCACACGCGCACACATGCCTACATTTCCGTTGTGATGTTGTCTTTTTTTCGGTTTTGTGACAGTTGACACTCCAAACCTTTCGAAGAGACAATTGTTTAAAGGCTGGACATTATGTCATGATACACATACAGTTGCACGCACAGGCACAAAGTGCTCCAACAACATACGGCACTCACGTTGGCATGACTACCCAGTACACTGCAGTGAATTTAGTCACCCTTTTATCATTTTGTCTTTGCATTGCTGGCGTGCATCCCAATATGATATGTAAATATGCAAATAATATGCCATTTCTTTCTTTAGTTGGACTTTTTTTGCCTTGGTACTTCTGAGCAAAACATAGCAGGATACTCAGTCATGATCTATTACAAGTGCATGTGTGATTGTACATGTGGAAGCGTGTGTTGTTTTGATAAGTTTGGGTGTATGTTTTTGTTTTCACACGGCAAATCCTTTCAGACTGACATTTACTTCTCTGCTTCTTTTTGACATCATACACAACAGCGACTGTCTGTGCTTGGTCTAACTTTTAGTACACCTAAGTGTTAAGTGTTGAAACTCTAAATACATGTTTCTGCAATGTGGAATTTGATTTTTTTTTTTCTTTCTTTCTTTTGTCTGATGTTCTGTGGGTCTGTGTCTACATAAGAGCAGTAGTAATTGCACAGGTACATTTTTCAGATGTCTGCCAGTGGACCACCTCATTGGGGCTGTCAGCACATACAAGCCCTGAAACAAAACATACAGCAAGAGGGAGAAAGGATAGGGGGGAGGAAGGGGCAGCAAAATTAGATGGGTACAGTGTTAGGTGAAGGAGATTCAAGGGACCGAGGTCAAGGAAAAGGCCAAGAATGATGGAGAGGTGAGATGGACAAGTGAGAGACAGAAGGGGAAGATGAAGGGAGAAGAAAAAGATGGTGGTAAAAGGGGGATGAAGAGGGAAAGCAGGGAGGAAAGAAGAGAGATAGACAGACAGGGTAGCAGTTTAATGGCATTCTGTCATCAAGGATAAAGTCCAAAAAATATCCTCCACATCGCTCATTATCTATGGATTAAGGCACACACACACACACACACACACACACACACACACACACACACACACACACACACATATATATATATATACATATATATATATAGACACACAAGCATCTATGCACATATCTACACACAAAAAATGTTCAGCAACACAAACAGCCAAGTGCACTGTAGCACACGTTGAAAAGTTCTCATGGTCAAATTACAATGGTATGCCCTTATTTGTCCAGCGACTGAACCAGTTGCACATAAACAGTGTGCAGCACCGTGACATGCATGGAGCAGAGGGAAGCTATAACCTTCATGAGTAAGTGTTCCAATTTGTTTTGCTTTATTAACGTTACAACCTGTGTTACAGCTGGACTGCTGGTCCAGGTATACGGTAAATTCTCAGTGGACATTAGACACACCAAATTTGCTTTCAGATTCAGGAATTCACCAACATAGACCCTTGAGATCCTTAAGAAGTTCTACGGCAATGAGGCGATGACCCTGGAGAGGTGTTTTGAGTGACAGTCACATTTCAAAGGGGCAGAACGTCACTGCTTAAGACCAAAAACGGTGCATCGGGTCAGGAGCCCAACCAGGTGGGTCTTCTCTGACATTCACGAGGTTGTGGACTAAAAATGTGTACCCAAGGGTCAGACTGTCAACACCAAGTTCTACTGTGATGCTATGAGGCGTATGAGGCAACTGAGGAAAAACATTTGATGCAATGGCACTTTGGTTTTCCAACATGACGCACAAGTGTCTCGCCTTCAATAATAGAATTGTCGCTCCATGCCGCCCCTAGTCACCAGATTTGGCTCCCTGCCACTTCTCTCTTCCTCAAAAATTCAAGATGCTGATCAAGCAACAAAACATGGAATACTTACTTACAAAGGTTATCGCCTCCTTCGTACACGTGACGGTGACGCGAACCAGTCGCATGCAACAGGAGCACTCTCTGAACTTTTTATCCACACCCTTACACAATGAAAACGCTGTATTTGTGAATGTGGTCATGGCTTATTTGTGTTTTATTTGTTTAAGGCTCTTCAAGAATTAACCCTACGTTACTATCTCAACGCTGTCTCATGTAGAAAGATGCACTTCATTAAGCCTTTAGATTCAAACATACAAAGTTGTGACTCATTTGTCACCTGCTACACTGGACTGAAGTATGCATACACAGACAGTCAAAACAGTCAGGCTGACAAATAGTTAGGCACGTTCCCAGCATAACACAGAACCAGACACAGCAGCAGACAGACAGAGGTATTGGATGTCACTGCCCCCCCCCCACCCCCCCGGCTTCAGCTACATTAAAATATTTTCAGTTGTACTGTGTGTGTGTGTGTGTGTGTGTGTGTGTGTGTGTGATTCTGATTCTTCTCTCTATGGATCTTCACAACACTGGACTCCTCTTATACCAAATATTAACAATATTCCCATTGTAAGCCGTCCACATAAGACATACTATACTATAGGTATAGACATGGGTCAGACAGTTTCTTATGTCACTGTGTACACTGTGGTGGGTCTTTGTTAGCTTGTTTCTTTTCTTTTTACAGAGCTGTCTGTTTTACACGTAAGCCCTACCCTGGTCTCAAGACGGGTTGACAGCTTGCTATATGTGGGTGAACCTGGACGAGGAACTATAGTAGTGATAATGGAAAGAGTTATATGGTTATTTGCCTCCTTACAGAGAGTTAAATCAGTAGTAGTCTAAGTAGCCTCCTGGAATCTCCACTGGAAGCCTGACTGCTCTCAACCAAGAAATAGTTCTCCACATAATCCCATAATTACTTAGCCTTTGGGTTTAGACTTGGGAAGTTTTGTTTGGTTAACAAACCCTGGTGCAGTTGTTCTGTTTGTGTGGTTCAACTCAAGTGTGAATGCTATTATTCATCTAAACCTTGGTGCGCCGCAAGTATGAGTGCAGCGTGGATTAAACAGTCTAAGAGTGTAAACAAACCAAATGTTGAAACTACTGTATGTTGCCCATTAGAGCTCTGCACAGGCGTTGGAACTGCCATTTCCTTGTGGCTTATCTTTTTTGGTGTGTGTAACGGTGGAATTATTAGTGCTGTTTTTACTCCTTCATACATTGTTGTAAGCTTGTTGTGAGGTTCTCAGATGGTAAAAATACACCTCATCGTAAACAAAAATCCAAATATAGCCGCAGGCGGCAATAATCTGGGTCCAAGCAAGTCGCAAGCAGAAGACAAGAAGCACATGAAAGTAAATCCCATATGCACGTTGCAACAGTGTTAACCAGTTGTCCCAAAGCAGATTCGAGCCATGAGCCTTCGGATCCCCAGGATGACGACTTACACACTGCACCACAGTGGAGACACGCATTTGTGCAACCATCTAGTAATTTTAACGAATTACATCGCATGTGCTAAAAAGGGATCACATATCCAATGATGTCAGGTGTATTGTCAAATATTTTGGTGAAGTTTAAACAAATGTTTGGTGAACTGTTGTAGTAGACAAGAAGCTCATGAAAGTAAACCACAAGCACACATTGCAACATTGCTGACCAGTTGTACTAGTCCACAAGCTGATTTAAACCATGAGAGAAGGTGACTTACAGACTGTGCCACTGGGGAGACATGCATTTACACAACAGTTTAGTAACTTGAGAGAAAGATATCATGTGCAAAAATCATCACATATCGTTCTCGTGATCAACTTTGTGGCATGGTGGTGCAGTGGTTAACACTGTCGCCTCACAGCTGGATGGTTGGGGGCTCGAGCCCCACCTGGAGCATGTTTTGGTGAAGTCTGATCAAAACTTTTTGGGGAAATAGAAAATGTTGTGCATACAGTACAAATTGCAGGAAGATATTGAATTTCACCTCGCACTCGCCGTTTGACCAAACTGAACCCTTTTGAAAATTATTTCTCGTATCCAAAGAATATCTGTTAGTTTTGATATCATCCGAATAAAGATTTGTGGAGTTAGACATGTTAATTGATTTTTCATTTTTAACAAATAGAGTGATAGACCTCTGAATTGACCATACGTTGCAGTGAGCAAAAGTTTTGTCACAATGCAGATGTCCTGAAAAAAAAAAAAATCTCTGTAAAATTCAGCATTAATAATTAGTAAATTAAGTAATAAGCATTAACTACCAGTTAATTAACAGTTAGCTAATGGTTAAATAATAATTTAGTTCATGTTATTTAAGCTATCCATTTATGCCTTACTTAATAATTTTTAAAGGTGCTATTGGCATTAGGAAATACAGTAATAAGCATTAGCTACCACTCAGGTCACTCATCATTATGTTTTCTTTCAGTCCATCTGACAATAATCCTATAATTAATTAGATATTAATCATCAAAAAAATGGTTATTTTGGTCATTTTGACATGCCTGTGATGCAGTCAGGTTTCCGTGATAGGTGGGCGGGGCCTAGTGTCCTCAGATATCGAGTCAGATTCACCACTTGTTACTTTCTAGCTCGTCCAAACACTTCTGACTCCAAAATAGTAAAATGGTAGCTGTAGAATGGCAGCTCACAGACCAATGGGTGATGCCTCGATTGACTGGCACTTGGTATAAACGCACTGTGAAAGATGCTGATAGGTTGGTTTTGTTAACTGTTGACAGAACCAAATTTGCTTTTAGCCACTGGCTGTAGTTTCAATTTTACCTCACAGATATTAGAGCAGTATAAGTCTTCTTATCCAACCCCACTGAGTCTTCTAACTTTCTTAATGTTGAGTTGCATTATGCTGGGAAAAAATAGCAGTTCTAACTGGCCTAGTAAATGCATGCAAATTTCACCAGGGCAGGTCAACCCTACTGAGATTATTAGAGGGCTCGTAAATTCTCTGACCTTGTGAGAGTGCCACCTCCCTACGTAAAACAATATGCATTTAGTTATTTTGGGCACAAATGCATGAATGTGTCATACAAAAATACAAAAACTCCCCATGGCTTTAAAAAATGACTAATGTTTTTCAGTTTGTTTCATTATGGTGATCCTGAGTTTACTTAGTGTTTACTTTGCTGCAGGGTTTTTGTAGTGGTATTCAGTAAAATGTAGACAGGCTCCAAAACATACAGTTGTCAGTTCCAACTTTGAGAAATGTAGTTCATGGGATTAATGTAACTGAAGTGAAGAATTATGTTCAGCAACAAGAAGAACATTACATGTCAATTTTTCAGTCCGGACATGAAGACAGACACAACTGAGATGGCTTCAATCCACAAAATAACTGTGGAAAGTTCTTCAAGATGTTTGGAACAAACTGCATGCCAAGTACCTTGAAAAACAGTGTACAAGTGCATCCAGGAGAACTGATGCTATTTTAAAGGCAAATTCAATTTAGGTTTTCGTGTTTATAGCACTTTGTGAAATTACTTTATGACATTTTTTTCAAAACCTCCTCATTTTACTTTTAAGGCCTAAATCTTTTGCACAGTACTCTACATGTTCTGGTGTTTCTGCTGGCATGGTGACAAAAAACTGGATTCTTATCATTTTTCTGAGCTGTAATTTAACAAGGTAGAAAAGTAAGGCAACGTTTTGGGGTGGACAAAGAAACGGGCAGAAAGCCATTCTAGCTGTTTGAGTGTTTTCTCTCTGCCCTCCTGTTTGGCCTGTGTCTCTGTGTATGTATCTGTGTGTGTGTGTGTGTGTGTGTGTGTGTGTGTGTGTGTGTGTGTGTGTGTGTGTCCCCGCTGTGTCTTTGCTGTATGGAGTGCAGTCAGATCAGATAATCTCTTTCACTGGCTCCTCTCCTGTTTCTCACATTATCATCCATTATCCCTCCATCTCTCCTCTCCTCCTTTCAGTCCCTTTGTCATCTCTGCCTGACTCCCCCCTTCTGTCTGCCTGTCTGACTCTCTGTCTTGGAAAAACTCTTTCACATTCTGTTGCACAACAATATCTCCCATGTGCGCGCCTGCTCTGTCTCCTTTATATACACACACCTATTTACTACCTGGCGTTGTTTCTTTCTCCTTCTTAGGCACACACAGTCACACAAACACACAAAAATGCATAAACTCCCTCTCGCCTCGTGCGCAGCTGTAGGAAACAATGCACAGGAATGGGTGTGCGGGGTGCGGAGGGGGGTAAAGTTGCTTTTCAGAGATGTCAGGGACATCCTGTTACACACACACACAGAAAGAGGATGTTGGCTGGACAATGGATAGGTCTCAGGAGTGTTAGTGTGGAAAGGGGCCCTTCCATACCACACCTACCACTCTCTATACACTGATCTCTCTTCTGTAAAGTGTTTCTTTCCTACATGCAATCCACTATATCTACTTTTTATACCAAATTCAGTGTTTCGCCATATATTGTATTTAAATGACAGTAACATCCCACAATGTCTGTCTGGCCTCAATTATGGCAACAGAGAAGCGGATTTCTTTTCCCAAATGTGAGGGTGTGTGTTTGAATACAGGGCAGGTGTACAAGTGTGTGAATGAGTCTTTGTATGATCTGTGTGGGGAAGCAAAACAGAGACGGAGTCAGAAGTGCAACAGTGGGGTGAAGAGTTCACATAGAGAGGCGAAGAAAAAAAGAGAAAAATTCAACTAATTTCTAGAAATGTCAAATGTACTTGTTTGTCCAACCATATTTGACACTTCAGCCGGATCATTTATAACATACAAAATTCCACAAGTCAAAAGTGGGACGAGGATGTTACAGGGTGTTTTACTTACTATGCAACTGCTGGTATGGACTATGTCACATCTTTATCTGTTACATAGGATCCTCTGTTTTTGATCTGCTTGTCTTTCCTGAAACTGTGATTCAGTTTTCTTGACTTAGACATTTCAAGGCTTTGTGACAAAACACATGAGAGAGGCTTAAGTCAGGGAATAATGCAGCTTATATCTGAACCAGAACTGAATCAATCAGTTGATTCATTGAATCTAAATGAAAGTAAACAAAAATAATAGTTTTGGACTGTTTTTCAGATGAGCAATGTGGGCTCAAATGTAATGGACAGTTTTCACTTGTTTTGCCATAGACCCCCCAAAAAAGGGAACAAACAAGAAAATAATCAGATTAATCTGTAATTCATAAAATTGTTAGCTGCTGCAGAGATATGAGTATGACAAAACACAAATTTACATCTACTGTTACATTATTCAAGAGCTGGTGAATGCAGGCAAGGGTCACTGTCACCCTTTTAGAGGTTGATCAGTAAATGGGCAGGCAGAAGTAGCTAAGTGGAAAATAAACAAGAGAATAATGGCACATCTTACCTATTTTTTACACATGATTCACCTGGCTAAAGGATGTCGTTTTTAGTGTAGGTTAGTTACCTTCAGGAAGAATAATTTTAGTCCTGCACCCCTAAATTCTGGTTGGCAGAATAGACTGCCTCAAAGAGCACTTTTTTTTGAAGCATTTTAAGAATGACCAGATATTTAGGTGGGAAGATTCAGGGGCAATTTTTTTCCTTCTTTTTCAAAATATATTTTTAAGACTCCACAAGCTTTTCTTTCCTGTGGTTCACAGTTTGGGTCTGTGTTTGCCCGAGGAACCGAGATAAGAGTGGAAACTTTAGGTTTAGAGTCATCCAAGCGCAGAGTTACCAAAACACATGATGAGGAGGTTTTGTTGGCTTTATTCAAAACTTCCACCATCTGCAATGTAGGACACAGAGATGAATGGAGCCGCAGAGAGAGGGACAAGGAGAGTGCAAAGAAAAAGAGGGGAGGAGCGATGGAGGGAGAGAAGGAGCAGTGCCCGGTGCTATTGTCCTGTCTGTCAGTTGCTGGAGGGGAAGAACAAAGAAAACTGGTGGGCTGTGGCGTATCACATGTCTGTCTCACTCTTTCTGACTCTTTGCTCTGTTATTCACTCACACACTCGGTACATTCACTCCAGGAGATGTGTGACTCCTCTGCATTTGTCCTGCCGCCCAGCCCCCCACCCCCCACCCCCTATTCTTCTCATTCTTGATCTCTTCCCCCAATCACCTCCCCTTCATGCTGCCTCTGTTTACCCCCCTCCAGATCCAACCTCCCCCCTCAGAAGCAGGTGGGGTTGGAGCAGGTGGAAGGCAGGCCTATAAGGTACAGGAGGAAAAGAATGAGGAAAGGTGGGAGGAGGAAGAGACCCCTTAACTACCCCACAGGAAGGGAGGTCACTGCAAGGCCAGTACACCCCACACCTGTGCCTTGGAGCCAGGGAGGGGTGGATAGAGGAATGAGGGGGGGGGTCACCTGTCCCCAGGGGAACTCCCTATTAGAGGAATGAGGGACGAGCTAAAAAAACACGAAGGGAAGAAGATAGAAATACACACTTGCCCTCTGACCTTTCAGGGGATGGAAAAAGCTCTGTACCTGGCTTTTGCAATGGTGGAGGTAAAAGAACAAAGGTGGTGGAGCACAAAACCAGTGTGTCACAGGATACTCCTCTGTGTTTATATGATGACCACATCATGAGTAATGTTTCAACTGAAAATATTATTTTTCTTGTGCTGCTCCGCTGGCGCTTCATGGTATTTATCTGCATCCCCCACTTCCAAGATGGCCTCTGTAATCGTCAGGCCACCCAGCACCGCAACCTGACAAGATTCATACGATGAAATGTTTCGCCAAATGAGTTAATTGTTATGGTAACCAATCGCTGCTCGGAGAGTCATTCACTGGACTACTGCTAACTTCCATGACATAACTATGAAACTTTCTGAGAGCCTTCGATAGTTTAACAGCTAACAGCTCTTCTCTTCTCTTCTCTTCTCTTCTCTTCTCTTCTCTTCTCTTCTCTTCTCTTCTCTTCTCTTCTCTTCTCTTCTCTTCTCTTCTCTTCTCTTCTCTTCTCTTCTCTTCATGGTCTGTGCACTAAAAAAATCTTTTGTGGGACAATTTTCCCCTGTAAAGTTGAGGGAACATTTGTTGCTTCCAGAAACAGTCCAATAAAAACAGAACTCTGCCACTGCTTTCTGTCATCTCTTGCTTTTTCTCCCTCGCTCTCTTTCTCTCCCTCTATCTCTCTCTTTCTGCCTTCTTTCTGGCACTATTTATTTTACAGCTTGTCATCGCTTCTAAACAAGGCTTACCATTCTGTCTCATATTCCAAAACACTGAGATCCAGCGTTGCACACAAATGTTGACCTTATTACAAACATGGTAAATCAACTTAAGGCAACTTAATATAACTGCATGTCGCATATAATATCTGAAGTTTGCACGGATCATTTATTCAACGCAAACTTTCTTCAGCATGTGATCAAATTTCTTGTTGAAAATATCTGTATGTGTTTAGTGAAAGGATCCCACTGAACAATGTAACACAAACTAAACTGGTTTATTGTGTTGAATGGTCAATTTGACTCGTGTGGGAGCACATCTCCTTCTGAAAATGAACAGTAATTGACAAAATCATGAGTTCAATCCATCATTTTAGTGGCCAAAACGAAAAAAGACAAAAAAGAAACAGACAAATGACAGATAATAGTTTCACATAACCATACCTGTAATGTATTCCCCGCTATGCACATACAGTACTTTTCATACTTTTATCATAGCATCCTCTTATTTTGCTACTTTATGTGTCCCTTGCTTTCACATGGTCTGAATTGGCATGTCTGCTTTATTTTCATTCATAAAACGGAATATTTTCCTACATTTGCAGAAATGTTAACACATCAATGTGCACAGGTACAGTGTTGCGGTTCACAGTAGAGGTGGAGATTCCCACATGTAAACCCAAAATGTTGCAGATGCACGGACAACACAAAAGTGACATCTCATTTGAAATCTAGCCTGGTTTAATGTGAGCTGTTTGAGGATTACCACTCTCCTATCTGGTCTGTCTTTGAGGATCACAGCAGGTCTTTGTCATGTTAATCCAGTAATTCCTGGCACTCTATTAGCAAGGCTGGATCAGAGTGCACACGCAAGGACAAACTACCTCCGAGTTGATTGGTTGGGACTCTTGTTCAGCTGATATTACATGTGTTTGATGAGAAAAGCACCCACTTTGTAGATTCTGTAGTGTGTGTGTGTGTGTGTGTGTGTGTGTGTGTGTGTGTGTGTGTTCCTATCTGTGACAGACACACTGATTTTCTGTTATGTCATGTGTGACTGATAGTCACGCTTGTCCACTGATAGTTACAATCTTCAATTTTCTTCTGAAAACCTTTTGAAATCCCCCAGAATCTTCCTCAGTGACACTGGATAAATTAAAGTCCTAAACTTCCCAGGCCCAGCACACAATATGTTACATAACGCTTTCTTAGGGTGCTTTCACATTAAGTGAGTAGCACTTTGATATACTTTGGATTTCTTTAGAGTGAAACCTTTTTCTGGAAATTTGTGTGGCTTTAAGTTTTACTTTGTAGGGAAACAGGTTTAATATACATATTGATGATAATACGGAAACTTTAGCAGTCTGACAGAATAAAATTTGTAAAAACATTTTCTTTTGTACAGTATTTTCTGCAATTATCAAAGCATCTATCTTATTTGGGACTATTACCTTGTCACATTTGATTAAATTTGACATTTTACCAACATTTTACAGTCAGTAGACAAAGTATGAATTAATGTAATTGTTGGCAATTGTAAAAAGTTAACATAGCAACGTATTGGGTGTAAAGTGGCACCTCTGTCTCTTTTGCTCAGGTGAAGTATCTTCAGTGTCCAGTTTAGCAGAAATGGATCATTGCATCCCTTAGAGGATCCATGCGTGTCCACATTGCACAAAGGGATGAGATGAGAGGTTAATACTTGCAAGGGAGACAAAGTCTTTCATCCATCGTCATCATCTCTTTTCCATATCTTACTTCTTCCATCCCTCTCTCCTCTTGCTTGTCAGTGGCGCATAATCTCAGTTCCTTCATTTTTCGGTCACGTGTTGCCCATTATCTCATTTCAGGAGAAGCAGTTTGTTTTTCATGGGTGAATTGAAAAGCAGGCAGATCTAGTTACATATGTTTTCAAACCCTTTAAAATGACACAATAATCTGTGTGTAGGATATAAAGATGTTTTGATTTTTGTCTCCTTTCAAAGGAATAGTTCAAGTTGCACAACATGGGATTATAAAACACATGCCCAACTTCTGTTTAGCCATTGATGCCAGGATCTTGGACTTTTATTCACAGAGAATCCAGGTCCTGAAGTGCAGTCATACACATCACTCTTATAAACCACAGAAAATGACCAAACCTGCTTTAACTCTTTACGTGGGTAAAACTACAATATTGTTTGTATAGTGAAGATACAACAAGCAGACAACACAAGAAAACTGGTGCAACTTCACAATATTTATTTTCCCTTATTTGGACTCATTTGGGGTTCCTGCTTTAATACATAATATTATAAGAACTGAATAAGATTACTATACTTACAATAGTAGCTGCTTGTTTACCCTCTTACACTACAGCCACATAGTGTCAGGCTTGTGTCAAACCCAAGAAGGGAGAGCAGAGCAAGGTTAGATAATAATATTCATCAATTTACACCAACAGGACACATTCAACACTATTATTTATTTTGATGTCCTCAAACTCAGAAACAGAGACAAGTGTTTTTTGTTTTTTTTGACATGACAGAAGAGTTTTTTTCTTTTGTTACTCTTATTACTTTTAAGTTACTTTTTGTGTGTAAGCTACAGCAAACCGTGCACAGAAGACATACGCATCATTTTATGTGCAAAACAATACAGGAGGACAGTTGTTCCATACGAACTGAAAGACTGTTTGATAGGCAGATAACATGGCCCCCTCAGCTATTGACCGGATGCAGTCTGACTTTAACTTTTCACTCCTGCCATAGGACACCTCCAACCTTTTGACCTCCTGCTTGGTTTTTGTTCTTCCTCTTTCCTTTTGTTTTGCCACAAAATAGACATCGTAAGAGAAACTTTACAGATGGTGACAGGGAAATATATTGCTCTCCTACATACCATGTGTACCATATTTCCACATTTCTTACTTTACCCAGCTGCCATTTGCAGTGTTTTCTTCCCACGTCTGGCTTGGAGTCTGCATATAACACTGCAAATGTCAAATTTTTGACTCTTTGTCCTGTTGCATGATTCATCTCTTCCATTTTGCAAGCTGTTAATCAATTTCTTGTGCAAATGTCACAGTCTGTCTGTCACCCAGCGGTTGTTCTGTCAAAGAGGATTCATAGTTGCCGACACTATTGTCTCGTAACGGTAAACATAAAAATTCAGAAGTTCCTTCTTACAATGTATTACCTCCATATGTTTGTATGTTCCTGTATATGTTTAGGCATTGCAAGCAAACTAATTTCATGATGTAAAGATGTCTTTGCATCTGACCTCCACTTACACTGTATCTCTTTGTTTTCCAACACTCCCACCCTTTTCCATACTCCTTAGGTGTAGCTGAAAACAAGATGTTCGGATGATTTGTGTGCAGTTAGTTATATATGTATGTATGTGTGTGTGTGTGTGTGTGTGTGTGTGTGTCTGGTGACGACGACAATGGGGTGTTCAGCTCATATTTAGACACCTTAGAGCTGAACTTTGACCTAAGTGACGGATTGCTCTGCCAGCTTTGGTGTAGTGATCCCCACAGTGCACACATGGTCACAAGTGGAAACTTTTCTCTCGGGTAATCTACATTTTGAAAACGCACATTGCTTCTTCCTTCAACAACAGTTTTTTTTATGATTATTTATTTGGTTAATTTTAGAAAAGAAAGTCCACAACATCAATAGAAATAGTTTTATTTTGATTTCTTTCACGTTTAGTTTATCAGAGAAATATGATGGAAAATAGAAATGTTCCTGCACCCTCTGCCCTGCCTGTCAATAGATCAAATCTAAAGTGTAGATAGAAAAATCTAAAGTGTATGGGGTCAAGCTATCTTTATCCAAGTCATACTATGTGCACATAGTAATATGTGTGTGTGTGTGTGTGTGTGTGTGAGAGAGAGAAGTGCGTCGGTGTGCATGCATGTGGGCCACAAGAGGAATTTGGTGCATGAATGTGGGAGTATGCCCTTATGAAAAACATGAAATTGCTGAGCTGAACAGCTCACATGAAATAAATGTGTATATCTATGCACGTGTGCATGTAGGGTGTATTAGTGCTCCAATTATTTCTGCTGGGAATGATTAGGCTGCTAGTGAGACTACAGGACTCCAGGGGTCATATAGGTTACTACTCCATACTCCCCTATTCTCCCCCCACCACACCCACACACACACACGCACGCACGCACGCACACACACACACACACACGCACACACGCACACACGCACACACACGCTTATGCAAGCATTCCTTTCCCCAATAACTCAAAGTTTTGTCTCTCCAACTACAAAGTCAAATTCTCAATGCTACTCTCAAAATCTAAGAAAAACAAAAGCAAAAGGATACGAGTGGCTACTGTTTCCTTAGCAACTAATCCTCAGCCCTCACTGTGGCAACATACAGTTGGGGGAGGTGGTCAGCCGAGGGGTCAGTGGGCAAGTCAGCAGGTCCTGGTCCTGTTTGGGGTGAGGCTGTGGGAGAGGATGATTGAAGCATTGACAGGAATTAAATACACAGCGCAAGCGGGAGAAAAGGCTCTCTTTTTCTCACCAGGAGAAAGCCAGGACTGGGGGGGGGGGCACCCTTACAATTTAATGCTCCTCACTGTACCTCCTGTAGAGAAGACAAAATACTTACTTTGGGATAAGATGGAGGATAGAGGAGGGGGGGGGGGAGGCAAAGAAAGGCACAAAGAGGGATTGAAATGGATGAGAGAAGTGAGAAGGATGCGACAGTGGATGATGACATAAAGTAAAAGGACCAATAAAAGAAGAATAGAAAAAAAAAAAAGAGAAAGCTTGTCCTACCTCCATTATACTGTGATGCTTTTAAGGAGCTCAGAGTGATTAAACTCAGAGATTACAACTTACACTATCAGCTACTCATATCTGACCACCCCTTCAGTATTTTCACATGTTGTACATACTTTCTATAATTTCTTCACTTTTGGTCTTTTCAAATTTTTTACCCTAACCACACCAAGGACTTGCCTAGAAAAGGCAGCCTTTCACCCCCTCCATCCCCCCACCACCTCCACCACCACCACAGACACACACACACACACACACACACACACACACACACACACACACACACACACACACACACACACACCTTCACCCCAATTGCAGCAAATGCACTCCACACTATTTCATGCACACTCACACACCTGTTATCTAAATTTGTAACATACTTCTTTTTTTTTTTATTTATGCCATGGTGATTTTGCTGCTGTATTGTGAGTATTGATCGCTGTCTGCCAGTTAACGGTCGTGTTGTCATGAAACTGTGGCTGAAACAGAGAGGCCAGGCAAGGCTGTCTTCACTTTAAAACCTAGGTGAGTGTAGACAAGTCTGTGTTGGATAAAAAGGAGGTAAAGTTGTGGTTGTCATGACTGATGTCATGGTTGTATGCTCAGTTTGCCTTCTGACATTAAAAGAGTTTTTGCCCTTTAATCTCTGGACTATCTGGAATGATTGTGTGGCCTCGGCTTCCATGGAGACGAGTTAAAAATAAAATCAGTCTTGCCTAACGAAGGAGGAGTAACAGCATCTTTCTTACACTGTTCAACCACTATGTGTCAAGTTATAAATTATATCTTTACCACTTTAACAGGAAGTCTATTGACATAACTCGTGTCTGCTTGCTGCCACCAGGTGTTGATGATGCACAGCTGTCTTTAGTGTTGACATGACACCGTGGCCTGTTATCTGCCAGTTAACCTCAAGGTTCACATCAGGTGCAGTGCAAGGAGTGTTTTAAAAGGCAGAGGAAGACAGGCTGTCAGTAAGCAAAATATTCTGATCACTCTTTTTGTTTTCAATGTAAAAGAGACATTCTGAAATAATTAAACTGTGAAGGTGTTTTTTTTGTTTGTAGACTGTGCTTTAATTTGTATTAAGTAAAATAAGGATTACTGTTACTGCTGAAGCAGACTTCTGTTTATGTCTAGACAGTTCACCGTAACAATTTGATTTTAGGTGCTGGCTTGATTGCCGATCATGTGTGAACAGTGTAAATAGCTTCACATTCAAATATGACCTGACATGTTATATGTCAGTATGTGTGTCATAACTGTTTGCTGTATATTAAACCTATAGTTAGACATTTTAAGCAAAGGCTTGAATTTGAAATCCCTGATTCGTTGCTATGCCAAATATTTAGCGTCTTGCATCTCTATGCAACTTTTGGATGAGTTTCCAGTATTAAGTCATGATGATGTGACTGTGAAGTGAGAGTATTTGAGGGCAGAAGTGTGAACATGTCCAGTCACACACCAGTGCTTACAATCAAAGACAGAGGCTTATGAAATAACAACTTGGTTTGTTTAGCACACGCAACAACTGTTGCTAGGATGAACACACACACACACACACACACACACACACACACACACACACACACACACACACACACACACACACACACACACAGACATGTTTGTATTATTCTTGTAAGGACATTGCATTGACTTCCATTCATTGTGAACTGCCTAATCCAAACTATAACCCTAACCTTAACCATAACCAGTTCATGTCTAACGCTATATTAACCACGCCTCAATGCACACCTTACAGCCAACATGCCTTGTTAGAACCAGGATTTGGTCCCCATGAGGACTACTGGTGTTTGTACTGGAAAAGGTCCCAACAAGGTAACACAAACACAAACACATTCTCATTTTTGCATTTTCAAATGATAAAACACGTCATAAATACTTACAGCATATCATTACCTGTGCTCTTCTAATCAGAGTGTGTAAGACGATGTACGGGTGTATCCATAAATTACATGGCAAATAAAAACAGGAACAAAAAGCATTTCTAGAGAAAATACGAGTTACCAACAACATGGAATGACAAATTAACCTGAAACAATTGGCTATTCAGTCAAAACTCCCCACTTTGAGGATTTGAAAGTGGTTGTTAAAAGTTGATTGATTATTACAGAAATGAGAAAAGATGCAAAGACATGCAGCTTTTAATGTTCATACAAAAACATAGTGAAAAGTCTGAGCAGTGTATTTATCCATTATTTGGTGAAACTAGTACTGTTTGCAAGATGCTGAGTGTACGGATCAAACTGCAGAGGAATAGATTATACTGCCAGGGTACATAAGTCTGTGGAAGTTTCAGTTCTTTATTTTTGCTGTAAAACTGTTTCACAGTTGAAACCTATTGAAACTGACATTAAATATTACTAATGTCCACAGGTTGTTTTCATCGTGAGGGATGAAGCTACAAGTTTAGTGTTTTTATCTCTTTTTCCTCCCTGTCTCAAGTTTTTGTTGTCTCTACTCTGCTGCCTCTTTTTTTGTCTCTAAATAATATTCTGCCACTTTCTGAGAAATAAGCAAAATGCCACACTATGTTTGATGGTGAAGTCCAACAAAATAAAAATGTAAAGGGAACATTTCAGGGGTTGTTTTGGTGTTTCTTTTTTATTTTCTTATTTATTACTGATTTATGAACTATTTAAATTCATAGATTCAGTAGAAATCCTTTACCCCCTTTAAACTTTTAAATTGCCAGTTCAAATGTAACAATATTGAGATGTTCTGAAATGCACAAATTGACACAAACCAAACCATTTTTTTAGACAGGTGAACTGATGCAGGACAGGTAATAGTAAAATGAGAGAGAGAAAGCTCTATCAGGACAGAAAAAAAAAAAAAAAAGCCCTGTCACCTGGCGTCATGAGGATTCAGCTGGTGACAGTTGGAGTGAGGTGTGGTGGATTAGCGAAAGCTGTTGTCATCCCACAGGTCAGAGGTTCACCTGGCCAAGGTGTCTGGGAGGTGTGAAAGACGAGAGGCTTTTAATGGCTTACATTTCACTCACATACAGGAAAATGTCAGTAATTATTAACAGCATTAGAGATAAACAGACTAGAGTAAAAACATGTTTATGCCATGCACACATACACACACACACACGTGATGTGCTCCCTTGAAGCCTGAGGGAGGAGGAGCAGAAGACACTCTGCTGCAGGTATACTACGCCTCATCTCCTCAGTTCATCGCACTCTCTGCCTTGTGGCTGTGATTAGTTGTCACTCGGCCTGTCATATTAGAAAGGAAAAGAGGGAGGATAAGTAATATAATACATGAAAGTTAATACACGTGTAGGTCATAGTAGTTCATCATGTGTTTGTCACCATGCATTGGGGCTGCTGAAGAAAAAGGTCCTCTATTAAAAGTCTCATTTTTATTTTTGTATAATAAAATTCCTTCAAATTATGTATGTATGCCTGTAATAATGCCTTTAAATTGTGATGTATAATTACAAAATAGATTACAAAACTCTGACACTCTCACTTTCAAATAAATTCCTTTTCAAAGAATTTTTTTTTTAAAGCAGCTGCATCGGTCTATATCTTAAAGGATAATTCCAGTTTATCATAATCTGTCTTAACTTTCTTAACATTCTTTTTATTTGTTATACATTTGTACTAAAATTCAGGTTGAACTGCATAGTGATTTGATATAATGGTGGTTTTGATTTTATAGTTTAACTCCTGGCAAAAAATGCCAACATTTGGAAAGTGGATGTGTCAGCTATGACAACAGTTTCAATGATAATTTTACTGTTCACTTTTTTTTACTGTTCGTTATCACTCTCATTTACATTTTTGGTTTACCAGGGAGATTGTTTAAAATGTCGAATTGCTCGTGTTACTTATCCAAATAATGTTAAACCTGGCATCTGGATTCAATGTTGAAACAAACTGAAGGTTAGAAACCAAAAGTGATCAAAGGAAACAAGCAGAGAGACCTCAATAGTTAGCTACTTGTTTGATCCCCGAGGGAGGAGTGGTTCTAGAAGAAGGGAGAAAGTGAGGGGGGGGAAAGAAAGGAACTAGTAGAGGTAGAGAAAGATGAGAGCGGTGGCGAGTCATCTGTAGTTCCCATGGTCCAGAGAATGAGCTGCTTGTGCTCACATGGTTGAATATGTGTGTGCGTGTGCATTTGTGTGTGTGTGTCATTAGAGTCCCCCAGAGCGCTGAGACCAAAGGGGTCTCACTGTGACACCTATTATCCCCCGAAACATGACACACCACCAGGGAGAGAGACGGACAGAGTGAAGGCGCTGCAGCCCACATTTCACTTGTTTCTGCTTCTATTAAATTGACTGTTTGCCTGAGTTGTCTGTATGTGCCTGCGAGTGTGTGTGTGTGTGTGTGTGTGTGTGTGTGTGTGTGTGTGTGTGTGTGTGTGTAATGTGAATGTTTTGGCATTTATCAGCATCTGCTGTGTGGGTTAATATGCACACACACTGGCTGAAACTGAGACTGCACTGCAGTATGAGTTTATGTCTGTGCGTATGAACTCCCTGTGTGCATATTTCTGTGGTAGAAGGTGAAATGTAGCAGATCACTGTGCTGTGCCAGGTGTTTGCCTTGGCCACACTTCTAAGGCCCTGACACACATTTTACGGAGTCCTTGGGGAAATGGTGTAACGGTTTGGGGGGCGGTGTGTCTTGTATGAGGAATGGGAGCAGTTTAAAGAAAGGGAATGCAATATTTTCCCTCTCTGTGCATTTCGCCCACACAATTGTCTTAAAGTCATGAAACTATATTAAATGTGCTCGGGCTCAGTTTTGCAATCCTTTCACACTCATTACTTGCAATTATGAGAAGGGACGGGACGGGCTGTTTTAAAACTACAGAATCGTACATATTGCACCTTTAAAGTGCAAATGTAAAGCTCTAACTAAATACCCCATGTTTGCATGTCAAAGTTAGTTACATTATGTATTTCTTTGAAATGTGTGGTAGCAGGAGACTTAAAGGGACTTTTTGGTGTTCATATATTCATTGATGTCTGTTCACTCACATTCGTGCTTACACCAGTAGAATCTTTGCAGCTAACTGCTTGTGTGTGTCCAGATTTTGGGATATTATCACTGTTATTTCTACTTTATTCCTAACAGTGCAGATGGAGAGCATCACATTTTGTGTATTGAGCTCTTCTGTGCTGTAGCAACATGTTTTCCAGTTATGTTGGATAATCAACAGACCGTGCTTTGACCAGCTTTTATTTTAACACATTTCTAGCAATACTTACTTTAAAAACTTTTTACAGCGTGTTCCACTAGTCCTCAATCAGTAACGTGGGAAAAAAAAAATATTACCATGTTTTATTATCCCTACATGATTTATCATACCACTACTTCTAACCAGGCATCTGCTTTCCATCTGATTGACTGTGTTTCCTTTGTGACACATACACAAACCAAACACCAGCAACCAGAGCATGCTTGCTAAGAGTAAAACACTGACACGTAACCCAGTTTGTTAATTAGGTTGTGCTTGCTGTCAATATGACCATAAAGTAAGTAGGATAATTCGTTTTGGATGTTTACAGGATATTAATCCATGTTGTTACAAACACAAGCACCGTATTGCCTTACTCAATCAAATTATTACGCAGCATGTAAATGCGCTAACTGTAATTCGCTCTGGACAAGGGTATCAGCTAATTGCCTGAATGTAGATATATACAGATAGTATATGAGAAAAGAGGTAGGGAGACTGGGGTTTTCTGGGTTTACTGTATCCTGTGAGATTGGTTAAAGTGGATGCTGAAGATGGAGGAGTGTTTCTTTAACAGTATTTTGTTGTTTCTTGCTACCACTGTTCATACCTCCAGACTACAGCCGCAAGAGTCTGAAGGTGGGAACAGCGGTTGGAAAATACCCCGAGTGGTTGTGGCAGAGGTGCTGTAGAAGTTGTCAGGAGGCGGGGGTGGAGGGGGTGGGGGTGGTCAGGGTGTCAGGGTGCTGCAAGGCTAGTTGGGGTAAGAGTGTGTGTGTGTGTGTGTGTGTGTGTGTGTTTGGGTGGGGTGGGGTGGGTGTACGGTTGATATAAGTGGAGGCTGTTTGGAGGGGGTCGACTTGAGACATTTTAAACCCTGGCTCCTCTCTTTCTATAGGCCTTATCAGGTTTCCAAAAAGGCTGCCAGCAACAAAGCAATACAGAGCCAAAAAAAAAAAATGGTGCACAAGTCAGAGGGGTGTATAGTGGTTGCAAGGGGTAAGAGTAAAGGGGGGTAAAGTGGGTCTGCAGGGAGAGAGAGGAGGAGAGGAAGGGGGTAGGAAATAAAGAGATGTGGGGAGTGGGAGGGGGTGAGAGAGGAGATGGTGGAGAAAAATAACTGCGGACAGAGGAACTCTAAATAGGAGGGAAACAAAGTAGAATGGGTAAAATGAGGGACAGATGAAGAAGAGATAAAGGGAGGCAAGAGGATGACGAAGGCAAGGAAGAAGAAACAATGAGGAAAGAGGGAAAATACAAAAACATTGGGGCCCATGTCTGAAAGTCAAAAAAGTGCCTGTCTTTCTGTCTCTTTCTCTCCCTCTTCCTTTCTTTCTCCGGGAGTCGTCAAAATAATGGATTGTCACGCTAAATGGCCGGATACAAGAGGGCAAAGGGGTTGCCTGGGTGGGGGAGCTGGGAAGGAGGGGGTAATTGCAGGAGGCAGGGGGAGGAGGGCAGTTTGGATCGACAGAGGGGGCGGACAGACTGACGAGCCGGGTATGCTTCCAAGTCAATTTATTCCCTATTAAGGAGCACGGCCAAAAACAACATGAAAGACCGATAATCATTCTGATTCTGAGATTAGGTTTTCAGCAGTTTTGCTTTCCTGCTCTGTGATCCTTTTGGCTTTGTGAAATAACTTGGAAACCCAGTAGTAACCCACACATACCTCAGACTGACTTTTGAGAGTTTGCTAAAACATTTTTTTTGTTTGACGGCGATGATATTTTTATATTTGACAACGCATTTTCAGTGGTTCGGCTCAGGCTGCAGATCATGCAACATCTCATTTTTTTAAATGGCACAAATGGACACGTAAGGTTTTTACAAAACACCAAAAGAGCCTTTGGTCTCTATTTAAATTCTAGACTGCTACTTTTTTTCTCCTGACTATAATTTGGCAGGTTTCTTTAATATTTTTGAACATGTAGAAATGTGTCTTGGCTGTTGCAGTATTTTTTAAGCATACTTTTCCTGGCCCAGCAGTATGCCGGTCATTTTAGGGATTTTTTTTTTTTAAAGCCTCTGGATAAGATTGGCTTTGAGGGTAAAATACAATACAAGCTTCACAACACGTTCTCCCCATCAGTGGCAATTTAATGTCTACGTTTAATAGACAAACTATGTCTACCCCAAACTTAACTGTCAATTCTGTGCCCATGACCATTGATTTTACATCGTGTGCCCTTATCTGTTTCACCACTGCCCATAGTAAGAGCAGGCGGTTATAAGAAATTGCACTGTTTTTAACAAAGTCCTCCTCCAAGTACCTGCTTGCAAGGGCGATGAAACAATGTGCCACTATAAAAAAACACCATGTCGAAGACTGTATGCGTTTTCAAGAATAATTTGCTGCTCAATTATTCATGTGTTTGTGAATAAAGTTTCAATCTATATCAGACACTATCTGTTTTTCTAGCAGCTGTATGTGGATCGAGCGGTTCACCCTTGATCATTTTTCTGCAAGCCTTCACATCAATGTGGTGCTTTGATGTATATTTGATGTATCTCAATGTCCACACATAAAGATATCTCTATTGTTACTTATACTGACAATACAGGACAAAGTGTGTGTGTGTGTGTGTGTGTGTGTGTGTGTGTGTGTGTGTGTGTGTGTGTGTGTGTGTGTGTGTGTGTGTGTGTGTGTGTGTGTGTATGGGAGCATGTTAAAGTTGCTGTAATTGTTTACTGTCAGTTTTACTCATCCAACTGTACCTACAAATACAAAACTGAAGAAAAGGTTGTGGTTTACAACCTTTATGTTAACCTCATAATCACTCAACATTTGTGGAAAGGTATGCAGCTGATATGTTTCATTTCCCCAATCTCCTCACACACATCAAAAGAATGAAAACAAAAGGGGAACATTGGGGAAAGGAGTAAAAATAATGTGAACTGGAAAAGTTTGCATATATTGAAAATACGGGTCTGACAAAATGACTGCAGTACAAACAAAACTTTTTTGAACAACTGACATATTCATGCCTATTGTCTGCTCAGGATCATCGTACAGGCAGTGATGTCAGTCCACTAGACATAGCACACTCTTTATGAACATGGCTCTTAAAAACCTTTGGCACAGTGTTGAAGTCCAACATTAGTATACAAACTGACTGCAAATTTGTCTTGCTGAAAGTTCTGGCTTCATGTTACATGGCTTTCCTCTCATTTGTTTCTCCTTGCTCTTCTTATGGCTCAATCCACAAAAAGAAATGGATGAAACCAAATTTTCAACATGACAAGTTTCCAGTCAGGCCATAAAGGTTACTGTAACTAAAATCCCAAAAAAGAAAATACCATGTTATCTTACCTGTATATACAAAGTATTTATTGAAATGTTAAGACATACTTCACTTCCTAGTTCCCCCCTTTTCTTTGAATGACTTGTTCCTCTTCACAGATGTGGGTGGAAATGTCTTCCAGGAACAATAAAAGGATTCGGACTTAAAGTAGACACAAATTATCTGCATTCCCCGCTCTCTCGTTATAAATTCTCCCACAATCTTCCTCCCCATCCTTGGGGCTTCTGATTTCCCCTGGTCTGTTTGCATATAACATGCTTTTGATTTACACCCGGTCCCTTGTGAATGTGAGTGTGTATCTGTGTGTTCGGTCTTTGCTTTTCCTGCGGCCTCGGAGTGAATGCCTGCATGTTTGGGTGCATTTGTCTGGGTTGTGAAACAGGAAGGTGAGCCTGACCACGTCCCATGGTGACGTACTTTAACAATGTGTATTCTGCTTCCAGAAATGTGTCTCTCTGGAACTGTTGGGAGAGTTGGCCATGCATTCATTGCATCCTCCCCCGATGCTCTGTACTGCTCTCGTCTGAGAAAGATGAGATGCTGCAATACCTTTATAATGGATTGATGGTGCCTGCGGGCCTCTCAGTGATTTGAAATACAACCAAACATGGTCTCTGTGCAGCGCTTCAAACAAAGATACTCCTTTTTTTTCTGGGCATTTCTTCAAACAAGCATAGACTTTTCTATGTTTGGCTCCAAAGCAGAGCAAAGTCCTCATCAAGCAAAGGTTAGCTCTGACAAAGACCATGTGTGGTTGAAACCCTATGTACAACAAACCAACACAGGGACCATCAGTCTATTGACAGTAGAGCGCTCTTTCTCATTGACCTGGACCTCAGATCTAGTTTAACACCTGGTGACTTGTTGCTTTACAGAAGTTGCTGCTGTTACTTTGCAGTGAGCAGCAGCATTTTTGTACTACCATTGATTTTTATGATCGCACTTCAAACACATCATCTTTTCATCCACTTGTGTATGCTGATAACACCATGGTCTTCTCAGAAAGTAAGGAGGGCCGTGTGGTGCACTTGTTTATTGGATATTTTAGTTTGAACTGTATTTCAACTAAATAGAACACTAAATTGTTACAGATATGTAAAATGGAAAGAAAATGGGTCTTCCATACACATACACTTGTCATGTCCGCATGCTCATTTTTTTTAAGTTTTAATGTTTTGACTAAATTATCATCTATCATGCAAATATTTTCTTCCATTTCAACTATGTTTTGTGTTTGTTTCTGCTTGTTGACAGAAAACTAGTCTGAAGGTAAAGAGAAGTTACAAGTGACGGGAAGCTTTGCTGTGGTTTTTCCCTACTGGTGAGTCATCCACATGTCTGTTGCTTTATCGGCAAATTAAATTCTTGAAGGTCTTCTTCAGACTCTGCACTGAATGAATCCTTTACCTTAAAATATTTGCTGCATTCATAATTCAATAAACCAAACAGAGCACTTTTCACTACATCTACTGCTCCTCCTTGTAAACCTAGTCTCAGATGTATTAAACTGAAGAAACATTAAAAGTCATGGTCAGTGAGCAGATTTATGTTATATATAACTTTTTTACTGTAACAATGGTAACCTCAAATTAAATGAATTTGAATGAGATCACATGCCGCTGATGTGACATGCTCATGGCTCATCAATGGCATGCAAACATGCGCAAATGAGAAATCAAAATTCATTCTGAATTCATTTTGTATCTGGTAAACGCTCAAAAACATGAGTCTGTTTCTCTGTCTCATTGTACTCTGCTTTGGGGCTCACACCTACAGGGAAAGATGCTTATCTTTAAGGGTTCTGTCCGTGTGTCTAGGTTTTCTCGGTGTGTGATAATGTTATTTGTAGTGCTGCATCTCATCTCATCTTATCTTATAATTTAATCGGAGACTCCAGAATGAATTTATTGTTTTGAAAACGTAAGAATTTAAACCACATTCACAGCCTCATACTGTATACACACTGTCCCCTCAGGCATTTACATACATGAACACATTATTAACACTGTAAATACAAGTGGCAAACAAAGGTATGTGTGCAAATGCATTAGTGCAATCATGCAAACACAGGCTTGTGCACTACAAACAAGTGCAGATTCCTTATCAGTCTGTTGCACTGGAACTCCCAGGCCACTCCTAGGACACACACACACACACACACACACACACACACACACACACACACACACACACACACACACACACACGGTGGGTGTTTTTGCCAGCCCTTTCCTCTCTGGTCTATTTCTGAGGCGACGAGAAAATGATCAAAGCTATGCGGCCAGACTCCAGGAATGACCTTCTAACTGTCTCAGGTGTCTCTTATTACACACACGCAAATACACACATATACACACCGTCATTTACGCAGCCAAACACACACACACACACACACACACACACACACACACACACACACACACACACACACACACACACACACACACACACACACACACACACAAGACAAAACCAAGATACAACTTCAATCGAGAAACATACTCCAAATCCTCATGTGTCTATGCATTTCCTTCACATTAGCATCTGTACTGTATGTCCCTCCTCAAATCCCCACCACGTCCGGCGTGTTGAGATAAATTTAAGTGGAGGTTGCTGCAGGGACATGTTGGTGTCAAGTATCTGCTGCTTGTCACCCATTTTTCTTCACATCTTTTTTTACTTTCAGTTCCTAACTGTGGCCTCTTCATTCACAGGTCTGGCCTAAGCACATACAGAAGTATACTAAATGTTTATTTTTAAATAAACAGTTGATATCCACAGGATATACTGTTGTTTACAGTCACACACACACAGATCAACCTACACAACAAACTGTAATCATTATTCAGTGCCATAACTGACATATTAGTATTTGCTGGCTGAATGAAATATATAAACTAGAAGCTACATAATTTAGTTTTACTGAGACATTCAACTGCTCATATAATAGGCTACTACATAACAGCTTGTGGTCTTCATGAATTGATTACATAAACAATATTCTTGATTTCATCACTAGTAATTCAAACATTATAATATCTTGATCCTGATATGAGCACCAGGGGGAAGAAAAACAAACAGCACATTTTTAGCTTGTGGCCCAATCTTGTATGCTTGGAGTAATAGGACTAATCAGTTACGCATACTTTGACTCTCTCACTCATGTGCACGAAGACAAAAGCAAAGCCAAGGCTGTGCAGTTGTCTTCTGCACACCAGAGCAACAGGAAAAGTCGTAGTAATCAAATTAGGTCACGGTGGAATAGTAGTAAACTGTGAAATGTAAATATCCAATGCTTGATTAGTAATGCGGAGCAGCAAGTAAGAAGCAGGATGTTGTAGTAAGTAGCAAGCATGGTTACAGGCCACAGTATGATGTCACTTTTGGTCCTCCACGACACACATTACAAATACTTCTGATTGTCTTTGATGTTCAGCTTCTGCAGAAACATGAGGCTGCCAACCATCTGCAGCCAACTGGGCATCTCATCCACCAATCCCTCACACCGGCCTATGTTTCTCTCTCTGGCTCCCTTCATACAATACTCCCACGGGACAGTCAGCTTCAGCATGATCACCTGTCTGAGTGTTCCAGGCAGCAAGGCAATATCTGGTCTACACTTCCCTGGAAAGAAATAGATAGATAAATACAGTAGAGATAGATAGATAGGCAGATGGGTAGATAGATATAGATAGACTGTCATATGCATATACAGAATACCATTAAAACTGTATGTCGTGTTCTCTCCACATATATGAGTGTGAATGTGTGTCCAAATGTAAAGGTCAAATCTTAAGCAGTTCTATAAATATTCAAAGGAGATGTGACTCAAGTAGATGCCTGCTCAGATTTCATTCATCAACACACACACACACACACACACACACACACACACACACACACACACACACACACACACACACACACACACACACAAACAGATACACACCTTTAGATGGGTCATAGCCCTGGCCAAGAGCTCCTTTGGTGTATCACCCTTACAGAGAGGTGTTAATAGTTCTATTGAGCTCCAAGCCAACTGATGTCTCTCTCTCTCTACCTCTGTTGCAATGGTTCAAGTTCTTTCAAGTCTCTGCTGATGGTTGGTGGCGCGACCAAACCAGGACCACACACTGGCAACAGTAATGATTTCATATTCAGACCAAGAGGAATATTTGCACACTCACATAGCCCACACTGGATTTCAGCAGCTTCACAAACCTGCTACTATAACCTTCTGTGTACAGAAATTGATTGTTCTTCCACAAATACAGAAGAATTTCTATATTTGTGGAAGAATAGACATGTAGCAAAAGGCTCTATTTTATTAATTTAGTATGAGAAATAACGATCTCCGTATTGTTGCATCGGTTACTCCCTGCCGTATATCCATTTCTCAATCTCCTCTCTTGTGTATTTGTGTTATTTTCTCTGTCTCAGGCGCTAGGTCATGGGTCAGAAAGCACAGAGGTGATAAATGCTTCCAGGTCACCTCTCCTGTCTCTGGGGGTCACGGAGAGGCTTTCTGCAGTGACAGCAACAACATGATCATTCAGCTGCAGCACCAGAGCTGAACCTCTTGACCGACTCCGTCCTTCACTGTCTCTGCTCCATCAGCCTTATTCAGTGTCCCCCAATAACGTTATCAATAAAAAAAATCCAAACAAAGGGGCCACGCAAAACCCAAAATTCAGAGTACAAGACCAGAATTTATCAGGTCTTACAACACAGGGACAAACCTTGAGTTACTTAATTGTTGGAGTTTTCCTATGCAGGTCACGGTTTATTTATATCAAACCATCAAATCAGTGTGGTCGCGACTCTAACAATCAGCCGCTCACGTGGGAATTGTTGACTTGTTGGGTTTCTTTGTATAATGTTGTAAAAAAAAAAAAAAATAAAAAAAATAAAAAAAGACTTTACTATGTTAAGAACCCTGAAAAAACTTGTTGGGTTGTGATTTGGCGCTGTATAAATACAATTGAATTGAATAGAATTAATATCTGTGTACATAGCAGGAATTTATACATATAATCTCACATCAGTTTAAAAGGTTTATTAAGGCTCAAAATATCAATTTTCTGCCATGATTTAGGCACATAATGTAGTTCAATCTACTGTGCCCAATTCTTAACAATTTTTAGCACATTGATAAATTGATATGGGAGGAAAAGAGTAAAGCATGGTTATCTTAACTCTCATTTTCCCTGCACACACATTAAAAATGAACAAAAAACAATGAAATTCCAGAAACTTTGACTTTCAGTCATGTTAAGAGGTCCACGTTACTGTATATTTTTTACACTGTACACTCACTCTGTATTTTGAAAATGTGAACAACCCAACCTCCCTCAAGCTGATCAGCTCCCGTCTCCCGCTGAGAATCGATGCCTTGTGCTTCAGCTGCCTCCACTAAAACTAATCTAGTTGACTTTCATAACTAGCATAATCTGATTATAAATCCCACACAGTACAGTGTGACAGAGGTCATAAACAGCTTGCTGAGAAATGCCACAGCACCGTGTTCTGACTTAAAGTGTTCTCCTGTAAGCAGGAGATTACACACTCAGCTGTGTCCCTGAAAAACACAAAAGTCTGCATAGATTGTTTATAGTAATAAGAGCCTCTTTCTTTCTCTTTATATGCCTATAAAGACTTTAAATCTCCCATTCGTGAATCTATTTGGAAACTAAATTGTGATTTGAAGTTGTTAGTGTTTGTTTCAGTCCTCTAAAAAGAACATTTGATTATTTGTGCTCCCTGTTGTCCAAACACAGGAGTGTAAATACAAGTTTTTATCTTGTTCATTGAACAAACCAATAGAAAAATGTTCATGCAGTCTGTTGATTTTAGTCTTTCTGTGGTACTTTGTTGTTTCCCCATGCCAGGGAATATATTTTTGTTAATATACATCAAAATAGAGCCTAGTGTATTCAGATTTTTGTTAATTCGGTGGTAAGTTTTAGCATTGGGATTTACTAATAGTAATTCATGTTCCATGTTGAACTTAAGTGCCTCATATCTTCTTCCTGTACCTCAAATTGATGAATGTTTATGTTTAAACTCGCTCTGACATATGGTGTGTTTCTGCTGCAGCCACCACAGAGGAAGGTCCTCCCCTGGTTTGTTTGGGTTAGACAGCGGGGGAATGAGAGGGGGGAGGACACGGAGATGGGGCGGAGTGGGAGGTGAGGGAATGATGACAGAGGAAAGGGGGGGGGGGGGGGTGTGAGCTCGGACAATGCTCTCTGAATTTTAAAAAGGGAATTGAGAAAGGCAAGGGAGAAGGGGAGTGGAGATTCAGAGGAGGGAAAGGGTGGGTAAAGGAAAGAGGAGAGAAAGGTGGCAGAAGGAGATGGGGGGGGGGGGGGGGCAGTGGTGGGTGATGGGGCAAAGGGGAGGATAATTAGAGGCAGGATAGGAGCGGAAGGGGAATGACGGGAGAAGGAACAGAAGGAAAGTGAGAAGAATGGGAAGGGCTGAGTCTGTGCAAATAGGGAATAAAAGAATGAAGGAAGGGAAGGAAAAAGATGGGAACGATAGAAGGGGGAGAGGGAGGGGGGATGAGGAGGAGGAGGAGGAGGAGGAGGAGGGCAGGGACCTTGGGGTTACATTCCTGAAGTGCAACCAGCCTGGTGCTGCTCTGCTGCCCAATGTAAACACAGGGCAGAGACGTGGACTGACAGCCTGTCACAGCGACTCATGAGACAGAGAGAAAGATGGAGGTGTGTTTCAAAAGAGTATGTGTGAGGAAAGAGAAAGATAAATGGAACAGGAGGAAGGTAAAAAATTAGAGAGAAGAGGAGGGAAATAGTTTTCTAGAGATGTATATACAGAAAGACAGTTTGCCGTGATGTGTATATCTATAGTGTTTATTTTATCCACTGATGGAGTCTTTCATAGACTTCTATGAGGACATGGTCTTCCATCTCTTCTTGTCCTGCCTTTGATGTCATCTCCCTCTGACTCTACAACCTCTTTGCTGCGCTCATTTCTTTTCACTTTTCTTTGTGTAAACCAGGGCTACTCATTCTTCTCCTGGCAGGAGACAGTATGTATTACTGTATAAAAGGATAGTGTTCACATTGCTCTGATTATACATCATGTGCTGAATGCATAAACATTTTTTCCCTCTCAGGAAAGATGGAAATTGAGTTGCTTTTGCAGGCTAACATATGACAAATGTGATCAAGCTTATGTTTGCAGTGCTTCAACATAATATTCAGACGTTAAAGTATACACAAGTCCAACTACTAAACTAAAGCTGGAAATTCATCCTCACTTCGTGGTGCTTGTGCTACATCTAGTGGCTGCTGGTCTGCACTGCAACCGAAAAGATTGCAGGGTAAAATTTTAGTTTTTGTAAATACAGTGAACTGCAGGGAGTTTAATGAGAGTGTAATTCTTCCACAAACACACTAAAATTAAATTAAACATGTTTAATATGTAAAAAGAAAAAAAAGGAAAAAAGAAAAGGAGCTAAAGTCCATTCCAATGTCTAACAACCAAGACAAAAAGATACAAGAGCCATAACACGTGTTTCATACAAATTTGGGAAATGAAAGCAGCCATTTGAGATTGTTTGGTAATTCTTCGGAAGGAAAAATAAAAGTCTTTGTATCCAAAACTGTGTAAACAGGGAAACCATTTCACAATTAAATACTAAAAAAAGAAAAAACATAATGAAATAAATACTTTAATAATTACATACAAAGGATTATTTAACATGAGAACCTAAGAAAATGTCAGTTGGAAAGAAGACCAAATTATTGAATCATCAGGAAAACAGCAATTTAAATGAAAAAGAAAAATGAAATGTTCCCTTTCTGTATTATTTATTGCACCTTACAAGGGACTCCTTCAATACTGGAACTAACAAAATATTTAGCTGGAACAGCAAAGTGCATTGTGCAGTGTATTTGTTTTTCACAGTTTTCTGATAATTTCTGACACAATTTTAATATATATATATAGATATATCTATAGATATATATATACAGATATATATATCTATATATAGATATATATGTATATCTATATATATACAGTGATGGGCATTTTATATATAACTATATTTTTGATTTAATAGTCAACAGCCAGCTTAGGGTACATACATTTTTGCCTTTTGAGAAATAGGCACCGTATATATATAGAGAGAGATATATATATCGAGATATATATATATATATATATATATATATGTATATATACGGTGCCTTTCTTTCGAGACAAAAATGTATGTACCCTAAGCTGGCTGTTGGACTATTAAATCAAAAATATAGTTATATATAAAATGCCCATCACTAAAGTTAGCAGAACATTAAAACTGGGCTACAAGAGAAAACTGCACAGGGGAATTTTAACGTGCAGCAGCACCATTATAATGTGTCTAAAATGTATGAAACATGGTCCACAAGTGACCTGTTGTAGCAGCTCTTTCAGAGGTCAGTGTAACAATATGAGATGTATTTTCCTGAATCTTCTCTCCTCTTGTTTTTATTGCTCACAACTTACAGTAAGAAGGTGTTTCTATAGAAACAGTTTTCCAGGATGCAACAACAATCTCATCACACACCAATAGAAAAGTATTTTTTTTTTTTTTTAGAAGTAAGACACTTTCAGCTTAATGATGCACTGTCCTTCACGAGTAAATACACTAATGATGAATACTTCCTCAAACACTTCAAAGCTGCATGTGTTGATAGGATGAAGTCCCTGGTGAGTCACAGACTGGTGAGGTCTTTCCTGACGTGTAAGGTGACCAGGTGTTCCCCTTTATATGTGATTTCACATCCCTTGTCCTGCGTCTATTGAGCAATGCCTCACATTTTCATTGGCTTTAGTCTTCAAAAGTTAACACTGCAGGACAGACACTTTTCTCAAATTTGGACATACAGCAAAAACAGAGACATTCCCACTTAAACCCCACGATAGTTGCCAGAAGGATGAGGAAACAGTAGCTGAAATAACTTACATTTACCATACTGCAGCATCGTAACCAAACAGGTCAGCAGACTGGTTGTAATACAGCACCACGTAAGACTTTTGTGACATCAAATTGCTAACTTGTCATAATCTTTGTGCCACATTTGGTTTGTTGGGATATGGTCACCCCACTGACGCGTATTCAATCACAAATGGAACGTACACTTACAGTTGTCTTCCTAGACTGTGCAAAATGTATTATTTGTATTCCGGATAACAATCAGGTATTGTTCTCCATTAGCTCAGGTGCCTCTGGGACTGCTTTCCCTGAGGGCCACTGCCTCCCTGGATGAAATGAGACATACCAAAAGAAGAAGACAAGGTTGAATAAAGTCACTGGGGACTCAGAGACTGTCAACAGACTATAGTAATACAAATACATGTTGATTAGAAGTTACAAAAAACATTTTCAGGCAACTAGGACATGATTTCCAGCCCTTTCTTAAAAATAAAAAAATAAAAAAATAAATAAAAATTACATTTATCCATGTAGTCAAAAACATGTTTAACCATTCAAATGTGGGCAACTGTATTGAACCACTTATTTGTTATTTACATAACTCACTCTTCTTGCCCCACACCATCTCCTGCTGCTGCTCCTGGAAACCAGCAGAGATGTAATTGTAAGCTGCTGCACATTACTAGAGAGTAATTCATACTGATATCTTTGTGTTCTTAACAGCAAATGTATGTAGAACAGCTACGTTTGGACAATCTTTATCTCGGTCCTTACCTCTGTGTCTTGCGTTATATTTCCAGCACCAAACCACCACCACAACAACCATGAAAAAGACAACCAGACAGATGGCTGCTGCTATCACATGAGGACTGAAAGGTGGAGCCTTGGGAGCACCTTTAGGTGAGAACAAATGTGTATCAGAGTCAAAAACATAAGCACTGAAACAGTTTAGTTTAAACCATGAGGCTCACTTTTATATTTTTCTCATTGGCAGTAGACAAAAAAAAAGGGTTCGTTCCCCTCAATATTTCCTCACTTCGCTAGCCTCTCTGTGGCTCTAAGCAAATACTTGACTTGTGTTAGCCAAATAGTCATGATCTAGTAAAAGGGTTGCTGAGGTATGAAAACCTAATCCAATGCAGCATTTGTGGCCACTGTTGCGATACAGTTCACTTGATCCAAGTGTTGGTTAAAATCGCAACATTAATTGGACAGATTGACATGAAATTTTGCACAGGCATTTATGGTCCCCAGAGGATGAAGTCTTGAGAACATTGGAGCTCCTCTGACATTTCCTGTTGAGCCAACATCAAGTCAAAATTCTTAGTGTTTAGTGCTGATTACCAAATGTTAGCATGATAACACACTAAACTAAGAGGCTATCCAACTAGCTTCTGTAGCTCAATGTCATCCATCCATTATCTATACCCGCTTTATCCTGAACAGGGTCACGGGGGGCTGGAGCCTATCCCAGCTCACTTAGGGCGAAGGCAGGGTACACCCTGGACAGGTTGCCAGCCTATCACAGGGCCAACACGTAGAGACAGACGGAAAAAAAGACCATTCACGCCAAAGGGCAATTTGTAGAATAACCAATTAACCTGAGGTGCATGTTTTTGGATGGTGGGAGGAAGCCAGAGTACCTGGAGAGAACCCATGCAGGCACAGGGAGAACATGCATACGCCGCACAGAAAGGCCCAGGCCCGGATTCGAACCCTGGAACTTTTTGCTGCGACCATGCTAACCACTGCACCACTGTGCCACCCATCGCATGCCATCACATTCACAAATCTTTTCATTAATTTTGCTGAAAAACTTAACCAAGCATTCAAAGCAGTGCAGTAGTACTTTAAAATCTCCTGACAGAAACATAAACTAAATTTCACTGAAAGTATGCAAAAATTTCCCTCACACATCCCTTGAAAAGTAGACCTTAAAGAGGATCTATACCAAGGGGTTTCCTGTGGCTTTCACATTTTCCAAAGCTTGCCCAGTGGTTGGACGCACGCGAAAGACTTCGGTAAAGAAATAGTTTTGAGTCCACTACTCACAGACTGAAACTTGATCCGAAGTGATGTCTCCCACAGAGCAGCTGAACTTCATCTCCTCACCGGAGCAGTTGAAAAAGGCAGTGCTGGTGCTGTTGAAAATCCCGGTAGTACTTTGCACTTCACTGCTGTTCACGATTTTCCACATCTGACTGCTGCTATTGCCAGTCCCAGTTACATTCCACTTCATCTCGGCCTTTGGGTGCCCACCATGAGAGGCACAGATGACCAGGCATCTCTGGTCACCACAAACCTTTGAGACCCCAGGTTTGCTGTAGGTAGCTGAAGGACAGAGAGAAAGCAATCGCTATAGGTGCTTTATTTTTCGAGTCTGACCGGTACACACAGAGTCCCCTCCCTGTTCAGGCTTTTTGGTTTCTTCCAGCTGGAGAGCTGTGCAGTGATAGCTGTTACATAACTGCATGTAGTATGTTGCAAACTGTGGGGCTAACCACAGTGTGAGCTATGACTAACCAATCTCAGCTCATCACATCACAGCTCATGACTTGATTCATTTACAAGATGCTGAAAGCTTCAGAATTTCCCAATTTAAGGTGACTTCAGCGTCAACATTACGAGTAGCTTTTTCATTGTCTTTTGCTGTTATTTGCAGCTATCATTTTTTATTAAACGTCACATGTTAAATTGTGAAATAAAGTAACTACATTCTGAACATGCTGTTTTCTTTACTTTAGATAACTGGCAGTGTTGGTTGGCTAACCTGAGATAAAAGCCTTTTCGCTAACATTAAATGCAGCAGTGAATAGTAGATAATTTAAATGTTTGTAAGATATATATTATAAGATCTTTTAGGCATTGTATCATTGTAATCGAATCCATATCAGAAATAAATTAACTTCTCTCTATGTTGCCTGTAAATTTGGATGATGATTTTAAACTTTCCGTGACAATGCCTTTGGATTGTGAAAAGTGCCACCTCCAAAAATGTAATTCATGATGGCCCTGCATAAAAGCACAATGAAATAAAAGTTTGAATATTGAATTTAACTCATACCTGTGACAATGAGCTGTATATCAGTTGTGCTCACATGGCTTTTGTTGTCACCGATGTGACATTGATACGTCCCGATATGTAACGGTGTCAATCCGTAGATGTGCACAGCTGCCTGTTCGCGATCCACTATTGTGTTCGGCCATGGACGTGTTGTTATTTTTTTGAAGTGGAAGCCATTGACGTAGCTACCGTCTTTTTGAATGTAAAGAAAGGTTATTTGGCTTTCCTTGTTGACAGGGCATCGAAAGGTCACATTTCCACCAACCTCCCCTCTGATCTGAAGATCACCACACTCTGGAAAAGAAAAGCAAATATGAGTAAGGTTTTAGAGTACTTGGCAACTTTTCATGCAACAGAATGTCTAAACTGAAGAGATACAAATGACTTAAAAAAAAAAAAAAAAAAAAAAAAAACATTATCAATTGTATTGTTGAGTAGACAGTTCTTATTTCGGGCTTAGGTAGGAGTACATTTTAAGGGTTTTTTATTTTGGTTTTTTGACTGCTCTGCTGCATGACGCTGTCAGCTAATTTCAGTTCTTCTTAAACTTTTCTGCCCTTTATTTTTTCTGTAAAATACCTGCGTAGTAGTTTCCCTTTTGTTTTCTATGATCGAGAGCTACAGGTTTTCCTTTTTACTGTCACCATTGGATATGAGGATTTGTGTCTTGTCTGGTATTGCCTGATGTTTTGACTGTCCATGACCTCTTTTTAGTAGCTAGTCATTAACCTCTGTTGTGTTCAGATTGGTCACTTGTCCACTATATTGTCCTTCATATAATCCACTATAAAAATGGGTAACTGGCCAACCCAAACACACTTTTTGTCTGCCCTAAATTCAGTGCTGGTATGTTGCTAACTGTATCAAAGCTACTTTGCTGAAAACAGAAATAGGGTCAAGAAGGAGGACTGAGACACTTTTATTTATTTATTTATCAAACACCAAAACAATAAGCTAAAAGAGAAGAATAAGTTGTGTAAGTCTTCCCTCTCTGTATTGTAGTACATTTGGTATGCATGTGCAATCAAGCATAGTGCTGTGAAAATAAATTTCCATATTTATGTAATTAATTTTGATAAACACATGTAAAACCACAATGAAGGCGTGTTACTGATGCACTGATATGACAGAACTGCTCACCTGTGACAGAGAGGAGGCTTGTCATAATCAAAACCAGATCCTTCAGTGAGAAGGGAAGTCTTCGTCTTCTGGGAAGACTGGAAAGAAAAATATATTTTACCTGGTTACCAAGTCAATGGGGGAGCACTTACAGTCCGGCACAAAGAGATACAGACACACAATGTTAGCTTGCCCAAAAAAAAAATCGTTTTGCTCTGAGAGTTTACATAGTTCAAATAACTATGCACCTGCATTTACAACTGCACTTCGTGTACTGTTCATCAAATCACATCAAATATTTTCCCTCCCCTGTTAACAACTGTCATAGCTTTTAAAACAAAACAAAAATAATCATTTCACATTTTCTTTACAGGACAAACCCAAGAACATACTCAAGATTGTGTTCAGTGTGAAACCTCTGCACACGTGAGTAAATTCTTTTGTGGATTCATAAGGATTTGTGTTCAGAACCAAGAATTGACTCCACAAATGTCAAATACCATCAGTTTCAGCATCAGGAGAGTTATGGGTTCGAAATACCTTTCGCAATTATAATTTCAGAAAATAAATTTGACAGCGAAAGTTTGAAAATTATGCTCAGTCTCCTTGCCCACATTGTTGTCATTCATTTTTATGAATGGAGTTTCAGTTGATAAACCTTGACACAGTTTTGTAATGCAGGGTCACAAATTTATGATAGTTAGGTCTGTAGATATTCATTGGAATTACGCTGCCATCAGATTACTGGAATAGTAACACAAACACTTGATTATTAGCAACACTGAGGTTTTGAATGCTATGATGTCATTGGAATTTAGAAAATTCAATAGCAGACAATGGCATAACTCAGTAGTTAGTAGTGTAAACTACATGATCTCAGGTTCAACTCATGTTCACTTGAAGAAGATATATTTGTTTAAGATGATACCACAGTGAATGACCTACTATTAACAATGAAACACCCACTCCATACAAAATGCTGATTTACTGTCAGTCACCCTCTAAAGATGACCAGGAAACAACCACAAATAGAACTAATGAAAACACAAGGGTTTAATAACTGGAAAACTAATTCATTTATTTTTAAAATGGGAGGGTTACTTACAGATAATACTGAAGGATGCACTTTGATGCCTGTTGAAAAGACAAACAAGATAATCACTGTGATATGGATGGTAGTATCAGTTCACAACAGCTTTAATCAGACAAGGGAGCACTTGGAAGTTTATAGCACTCAAAAATTGGTCAGTAATGCAGAGATTCTTCATCATTTGTCTTTGTCAGGTCAGGATAGCGGACCATTTGTTCAGAATTTGGAAACAAGTGATTGAGCTTCTTTCACAAATCTAAATCAGGGTCTTATTTTAAATGTTAAATTTGAGAGGTGATGTTACTGTTCTTTACATATTATGAAAACTATTAATTAGAATGACATTCGTTACAGTATGCAGTAAACATTGTCTCTTGAACCTATTTAAAATATCTGACTGGTACTTCAGTCAATCTTGTAAGGCAGACTAAGTTCTTGTCATCTTCAAATAACACACCCATTTTTTCAACAGATACCAAGCAGGAAAGCCCCATTAGCAGTATGAAAGAAATCAGGGGGAAATACTGCCTTCTCTGTTACTTTGTATGTGGAATTACAGGAAACCAAATAGGGAAAGGACACAGTAGATCCAAGTATATTCTATAGTTCTGCCTTTTATTTGGTAAAATCTCAGTTTCTTCCCAATAGAAAAACTGGTTTCATTAGATACGTTTTTTTTTTATTTTTAATTTTTTTTAATTTTTTAAACATGTTAGTATATTAGCTATATATAGCTAGTTTCAAACAGACTTGTATCTAAAACTGTTCAGGAGGATATGATTTACTTTCTGATCACTCTGTTAGGGCACTGCTGATGATGACTCAACATCTCAGAAAATTCCCAGGTAATTATATTTGGGTTGTTATGTTGTTAGGTTATGGTGTCACAGGATAAATCCAATTGCATTAAAGCTGTATGTGTCAAAATCCTAGATATCATTTACAAAATTCCAAAAAGCTAACAACATGAAAGAGGTTGTCCAGTGGGACCACCCTTAAAAACACCATGTTTCATAATGAGTGGGCTTTTAGCAGCAGTGTCTCTTGGTCCGAAGGAGGAACAACAAAACAGGAAATTCCCAAAGGACTACATGTCGTTTTCAGTGTCATGAAAGGTGACACCAGATAGACTGTGAAAGTCATATTAATAACAACTGAACTCATGATTCAATGTGAGGCTAAGATAAACGGCAGGCTTTACTAAAACAGGGGATTCCCACATAACGTGAACTTGAACTCGCCCTGCTGCAATGTAATGTGATGTTGACACATACATGACCCACACGATCAATTAAGTTCATCCAGTGTAAGTTTCGTCTCTTTTTTTTTTTTTTATCTTGAGCCTGGACTAAAACTTCAAGCAACAGAAAATACTTCAAAGAATTGTATAGGGTGACAGTGATTAAACTGAGGCAAGACACTTTGTTTATCTGCTGTTGCTACACTGCTGAAGCTTCACTAGTCGTTGTTTTTGTTTCAGAAAAGATCGAAGACAAGCTAACTTTCAATTTCCATTCTCATTTTAATTTTTTTGTGAATCCACAAATGGCATATGGTTAGATAACAACTGAGTCATATATGGTGAATAACTGATTCATAACTCATTTCTGCTCCCGGAGAACTATCCCAAAGAGATACTCACTTGACTAAAATGTCCTCAAACTAAATACTGTTAAGAAATAAGCAGTATTTACACAAGCGCATGTGATTCACACTGTTAACATGGTACACTGTTACACGAGACAGTCATTGAATCACAGATTAAAAAAAGAGAAAGAAATGACATCATTTGAGATTACTTTCTCTTTGCTTGCACATAGTGTGATACAATAGCCAGTCTTGCATAAGCTAATTCAATTTTCTGTTATGTATTCAGCTGTAACTATAACTCCCTCACTTATTGTGCTTAGTATTTCTGCTGCATGCTACAATCCACCAACTTAAATGATTGCAGGACACTTAAAGCTCTTCCTTCGAACGTGTTTGACAGATAGACACATTGCATATACAGGCTGCAGCTCAATGGCATTTCAGGTATACGTCTGTACAGCAAACTATATTCATGCCTGAGAGACATTTCTATCTGACATCAATATGACAGAACATAAAAGGCTTAATCACAAAAAGATTGTGACAATATGTAACATTATATTGTTAAAAGTTGCTCTCTAATCAGACAATGTGTAAAAGAAGGATAAGAATGAACTCACGGTCATGCTGCCTCCTCCTCTGTTGGTTTGTGGCAAAATGTTCGAGACGTTTTCACAGGAAATACAACAGGGTGGAGCCACATGACTCATCAGTGTGTTTCCTTTTTATTATTATTATTTAAATGGTGTTGAGTAACACAACCTGATGTTAACTTAAAGACTTAAGACAGTGCTTTTATAATTTTAGAGAAACCAAAATAACAATAATAATAAGTGATTCCTGTAACTTGTATTTGTTTTGCTGGAGTGAAGAGGGCGTGGCCGTCGTATAAGTGTGTTTGTCTGAGTACTGCGTGTGTGTTAGGTGACGTCATACATTAGCTGATCACACTTCCCTGTTTGCTTGTCAACTCAGTATCACCTGACTGTGACAACTTCCTTGACGAAATCACAGTCATTTACTGTGGAAGGGAAGATGAAATTAAAGGTCAGAGGATACTCCAGGTTAATAATCCATTTAACAAAGCAGTTTTATTTTTTTTTTAGCATGACTTAACCTTATAGTAAAATTGTCTTTACTGGTTCGAAGTTGACAAGAAGTGCAGACATAACAGGACGTTACTGGTACATTAGATGCAAAGTGTCTCAAAAGCTGGTGAGATGAGAGTTTTTTTGCATAGGTATATTTATCCAGCCAGGTGTAAACACGTCATTTGCCACCTTTTTGTTTTGAGCTGTTAATGTAGCCTCTTGAGTCATTAATAGCCACTCGGTGGATTACAGAAGTGAGATGCATCATTTAGATAGTAAGAAAATGTGAGAGTGTGCAGTTTATTTTTTCTTCATGCATCTCAACCAGTATCTTTATTCTGACATTTTCCAAGTTATTGCCAAATTATGGCACCGAAGAAAGCACTAAACTGACATTACTGACATTTATTTGATACTTTTTTTTTTCTCAGAACTGGAAGGGAATTTTTTTAAATGATGGTTAACCCACGAAGGGTGTGTCTGAACATGCGTGTACTAGGGATTTCTCTGAACAGATGTGGTTTTCAAGTCAGTGATCTCTGACATTTTATTACAGACTCTTCTGCAACCTGAACTGTATCCTCCCACATTTGTCATAACTGCAGTGTTTCACATTTATATTTTGTTCTGTGTTCTTTTGTCACTTTTCATAGAACATGTTTTCAGTTCTGTTTTTCAACATCTTTTTTAATAACACTGTGAACGATTACAGTGGCCCACTGTTATAATCCACTTTCATGGCTCATTTCCTACTATTTAGTGATTTTTAAGGTTCTCAGATGGGCAGAATCTCACATTTATTAACTTGACTTAATATTCAATTTAATATTTACATTGAGATTTGAAAAATCAATATTTACACACAATACATTTTTATGCCAATCTGCTTCAGCTCAATAAGAATCTCTTTGCACTTTGGCAATTTTTTAACTCCTCTTAAATTTTTCTTTTTTTCTTTCATTGACATTATGTGGAAAATGGGAATACCCGAATGACGGCCACAGGGCCAAGCAGTCACTACCACATTGAACATTGAACACCTAGCCAATATGCTCGATTATGTAGGGAGGATTCTGCAAACAAGGAATTCTGGGGATTGTTCATATATTCATCACAATTGTTTTCTATTTAGCCTGGGCCTTCAGCCCATGTTTACACATAAAAAGCTTTATTTTAAGTTCAACAGCACCAGATCTAAAATGAACTGGATATGACTGTGGGACATAGAATGCTCTTGTAAAAGGGGAATTTCTCATTCAGTGTCTTTAGGGGGTTTGTGCCTTATTAAAACGATTTTTGATTAAGAGTTTTAAGTTTTAAGATCCAGCATGAGCTTCCCAAGGAAACCATACAGCACAATGAAATATAAATTAACAACTTGCATATTTTGTACAAAATAGATGACAAGGTTTTTAAAATATCTTTTGTAATGTAAACTTGAACACCTACACTTGAACACAGTGTTACTTGTTCGTAGTAAGCAGACATGTCTAAACCAGTGGGCAGTATGTGGGAGGAGAGCCTCTGAGATAATACATACCTCGAAGAGTTAAACAAATAGTTTCTTACCATTCTGGGGGATTTTGAAACTCATGCTAACTTCAATGATGGTCCTTGAAAAGTTTGTGAAGAATTCTCTATATTTCTGCATCAATATCACCTAAAACACCATCGGATTTTCATTAAAGTACTAAATGTAGCTTAAGAGAACCCAATTAAACAAATGAGACAAAATGACTTATTTATTGGGTTAAATGAACCAATATTCTATTTCTTTGTGGCTAAAGTTTGTGAACCTCCGAGGTTAGCAAATCATTTGAAGGTGGAATTAAAGGCAGGTGTTACAGTCAGGTGTGACTGGGCACCTTTATTTAAAATGGAGCTTCCCATCACAAGTCTGTGGAAGTGTATTGTGGCAAGAACAAAGACGATTTCTGAAAAAAAAGAAAAAAGTTGTTGATGCTAATCAGACTAGAAAAGGTGACAAAATCATCTCTAAAGAGTTTGGACTCCACTAATCCAGTCATACAGACTGTTTAAATGGAGCAAATTCATGACCTTTGTTAATGTCTCCGGGATTGGTCCACCAACAACTATCACACCAAGAAGAAGGCTGTGATAGTCAGAGAGGTCACAAAGAACCCAGGGTACAGCGCCTACCTATAGACTCACAATGGAGACAGGTATTACAGACATTTGGCGTAGGTGTTGTTGGACTTGGGCTCATGCTAGTACAAAGCCAATATGTGTCAGCCCCCAGTCCTGCGTGTTCTTTAATGAGGCAATAGGAGAATATGTCAGGCTTCAAGATATTTATTTAACAGCAACAGAATAATCAGTTTACAGAGCTCTGGGTCCAGACTATGTTTCCCTGACCGCAACAGAGTATGTGTCAGTTCACGAAGTCTGACCTCCTGATTTTCCCTCACCCAGTCTTCTTATAGTCCAGACACCAAAAAGTAATGTGTATTGATGTGTCCTTTGTTGGTTGGTGGAGGTGGTGGTTGTCTTCCTTCACACCCTGGAGTCCTCCAGACAGCCGTCTGTTCCTGTTTATGCCTCAAAGAACAACAGTATGTGACCCCACAGGTTGCCGACCCCCTCCTGTGACCTTTTGGTTTGGCACAGTACTTTCACTCTCATTCACAACCACACCCTGTTGTCTACACCTTCATTCACAACCACACCCTGTTGTCTACACCTTCATTCACAAACACAGCCTTTCGTCTACCCCTTAGGGTTAATAGTTGATAATACGACCTATATATAAGTAATATGATATGGCATATATATATGTTGTATTATTGTAAACATAACCTAGCACAGAATCGCACAGTGCCACGCTGAATTGATGAAGGCAAGTGTGCACATGCTGTGCAGATATACCAGCATGTCTTCCAAATGACTCACCTGCCTTCAGAGGAGGTTTTTGACCCGGTGCAGCCGGACAAGAGCAGCTGCAGCTCCTGATTCAGAAACTGCAGCCGCCCCGGTTCTGTGTCCCGCAGACACAAGACTGTATATAAAAGGTCCAGTCCAAGCCAATCCGAACAGGGCCGGCCGATTTGGTTGGTTACGTTTACCACGTAAGGGGCGGGGCTTCTAAGTAAATTGCTTAAGTAAATTGCGTAGAATTGAACTAACGTTGTGTCACGTGGTACAACGGACCGTAGTTGCTGCCTGGCAACCACGCTAGCTTCGGAGACACGAGCAACATTGCTGCAGCTCCAATCCATGGATTAAGTATTCAAAAAAAAAAAAAAAAAACTTGCGAGAGAAGAACGTTTGGCGGCAAAACGGTATAAAACCATCGTTTCTATTAGTTTATTAGCGCGCTGAAAACAAGCCAGCTCGCTCATACGCTTACCTCACAAGCAGAGCTAACGCTAGCAAGCTGGCTAGTACTGCCACAGCCATGGCGACGCCTTTGATGCTGCCCAATAACTTTGCTAAAACTTTCTGTCCTGCCGCGCAAATAGATAAAGCTGCTTAACCAAAGATGCCTGGATGGATGCAGACTGTTTTGATAAGCCATTGTTGTTTCAGCAACGATATCGGCACATATAAAACTGCTTTTGCGCATCGGAATCAGAATCAGCTTCACTGGCGTGTGACAGTGGCTCGTCTGGTCTAAGAGCAAGTTTCTTGTTTCTGGGTTGGCAGAAACATCAAAGAGTACAAACTCCCATGGTTTGATTGAAGGCAGGGCCTGATATATCACTACAGGGACGCTTTGTTCCTCTCATTTGCTGCAAACCTGGTATAAGATGCTATGACACCTATTTTGAAATCAAAACTCTGAAAATATGTTGAAATAGGCTTGAGGATTAACATTATAGTAACTATTGTTAAGCCACATATAGTGTGATCCTTTACAGTGTTTTTTTTGTTGTTGTTGTTTTGTTTTTGTTTGCTTTCTTATTATTAGTTCCAGCCAAAAGATGCCCCACGGTTCAGATGACGCCCGCAAGAAGTTCATTCTGACCACAACTGGAAACTTCTATGGAATAAAGCCTCCGTCTTCCTTGACTGACAGCCGAGAGCTCAATAACTTCTTGGATGATGGAAATGAATTTGTCCTGTCTGTCAGCAGAAATGGCAATGACCTTCGCTTGTCTAATAAGGTCGAGCCATCACTAAAAACATCATTGCAATATTAGAAGTTAGAATATGAAAATATAGATATTAGAAATATTACATGTCAATGATTATGGGAGAAATTTCCCCTCAATGTTATCATTTCTATTTTAAACACCAATTCTATGAAGGACAATTTGTAAATTCGATCTCGTTTATGCTCGATTATTTGACAATAAAAGGTTCATGAAAGTGCTGTACATGTCAAAGTATGACTTGACAATAAAGCAGTACCCTTTTTCTCTCTCTTTTTAAAAAAAAATAATTTTATCCTCTTTCTACAGATTGAAGCTCAGGGGGACAACAGAGAGAAGGTGTTGGTGTTCTTCAAGCTGCATCCCACAGTGATCACAGAAGATAACCTTCATCATAGCCTCTTGGTGTCGTCCATGCTGGAGTCTCCCATCAACACCCTCTACCAGGCTGTCAAACAGGTTTTTGCACCTGTACTGCTGAGGGTGAGTTTGTTCCTGTGGACTGAAAAACTCCACAGATGTTATTTGAAATGTAGGCTTTGCTGATGACATCATTATCACTATATTTTGTCTCTGAATCTAATATTTGGAACATATTTGATTTTTCTTTTCCAATATTTGTATTTGAGTAGTACAATTAAAAAAGAAAAATCAACTTGAATTACATGAAAGCAATGTATTGTAAACAAGTATTCTCCTGAACCAATAGTTACACATTTGTGGGTGCCCAAAAAATATTGCAGGCAGGAGCAGATTTTATTGTAGATTCTAAAACTTGTCTGTCTCTTTGTCCTCCTAAGGATGAGCGCTGGCGTTCAGCGTTTGACCCCAAGCTGGCAGCCCTGCTCAGTGAGCTGGAGATGGGCCTGGGCTCTGTAGTTCGCCAGTCTGGAGCAAATCCATCTGACAAGAAGGGCCACAGGGAGGAAGATGTCCTCGGTACATCTATGCAATTTATTTGCTAAATATTTTTGCAAAAAGAAATACACTGGTCAGGCTGATGGTGTCTATAGAATGATAATCGAAGTGGTATTACTGATATTTAACCCTGGAGCTTAACATTGTGTCCTGTGCTCTGTATGAAACTTAAAAGTAAACAATTTCTCAACTGAATCTGATGATAACGAGATTGCGTTATAATTTTCATGTGATGTCTTCATATTTTATGCACCTGCAGGCATCCTGACACCCAGTGATGAGTTCCAGTACTGGGCAGACCTCTCAGAGTCTGCAGAGAAGAACAGTGTGAGAGAAAGGGCTTCACATATCACTGAGCAGTTCAAACCCATACAGAAGGTATGCAGCCAAAACATTATGTATTAAGACTTGATACTAAAGAATGGAAATTGAAGTAAAATTATTTCCTTTACTACATATCCATTTTGGATACAGGGCGGTTGAATTAAAATTACTGAGATGAGAACTATAATCTGTCATTGTACTTAGTAATGAATCCACAGATACGTTGGTGAAACAAAGCCCTTAACACTGTGGTACATTTTGTTATTTTAAGTTTGAAACCCTTAAAATTGGGAGTAACGTTAACATAATTTTTAAAACAGCGTTCAGTAATTGTTCTAGAAACTGATATTTTACAAAGCTGTGAATGAACAGAGAAAATATTAAAGCTTAATGGTGACTATTACGGCAGACTATGTGTCTCTTTGTGTGTCCACCAGGAGTATGTCAGTCTGGATGGCTTGTCGATGTCGGATGTTGTGGATCTGGTGGAACAGAGCAGAGACACCCTGGATGACGTTTGGAGGCAGACTGATTACGATCCTTATCCAGACACCCGCATGGTCCGACTCATGGATGTTATTGGTGGGACTCTGACGTACACAAACCAAAACCAGGAAATGAAAACAAAATATTTGCTGATGTTGTTTTCACACAACAGTGTATATCAAGTGTGTTGCCGATGAAATGCAGATTTGTTGAGAACTGAAACTGGCTTTGTTTTCCTTAAAACTTCTCATGATGTCATATGTGCCACATATCCAGAAAATGGCTTGTGACCAATGAAATGTTGAGATATTGAGCTTACAGAGACAATAGCCTATAAGAAACATTATGTTGCTTTCAATTAAAATGTAACGAGTGTATCACATGTACATTCAGTGTGTTTTAATTTTCATCTGTATGTGTCTTTTCTTTTTCTATTTCTTTGCATGTACAAGGTGGGGCTCTGGGAAGATATGTCCAGAGGAAGCTTAGTGGTCTTCAAATTTTCGAGGAGCCATTTGTATCATTGAGAGAGAACCTGAGAACGGGTGTTTCCATCTGTGAACAGTGGGTTGTAGCCTGCGAGCATCTGACTGGACAGGTATGGAAAACATCAGAAGGGTGTAAGAAATAAAAACCTTTGAGCTCGACGAGAAAGAATGAATTCCAACATAAAATCTGACTGAAAACCCATCTTCATTTCGTGAAATAGAAAGCTAGGATGTCGTCAGTGTGTTTGTTCAGTCACTGAAAACATGTTGCATTTTTTTCTTAGGTATGGAAGAGACATGCTCCCCACCCTTGGAAGGGAAACAAACACTGCCCGCAAACCCTGCATTGCCTCGCAAAAAGATTGAACGAGGTGAGACGTGGCTCTGATCCAGGAACACCAAAACACTTTCTACTTTCTGTGAAATGAACATAATTCAAAAGCACATATTCATCCCTTCTCCCATATGTCTCTGTGTGGCACGATGGTTGCATTCAATGCAATGGTTAAAATACACCTGGAAATATCCTTGGATTTGTCACTTTCTTGTTTCTACTTGTTTATAAAGAAGCATAAGTCACATTTAAGTGCAATTTTCACTTGATGTTTCTTTTCAGACCAAAAGGAAGGAAGTGAGGCACAAATAAACTAAAGACAGAGATCCACCATTTTATGAACACACTCCTTTGTAATAGGACAGGCTTATAAACCCATTATGACAAATTCTGTCTTTAAATTTACACCATGAAGGAGAAAGACCCTGAAGTGGAGTTGGGACTATGGGAAATATTAATTCAGCCACATATAGCCACCGTTGCACACGTTCAGATTCCTATTTCCTCTTCTTATTAAAATGTATTACTTCCTTTGCAAATGAAATGCTAAGGGTGAGAACTGTCTCATATTTGTCTTGTTAGCATTTTCCACTGAAGGTTATACGCGGATGTCTGTTAGTGTACCACATTTATGGACATCTCTATTCTTTTAAATGACAAGTTATTCGAATTTACCACATACCCAATACAGTACGGAGACTGTGCTCCTGCAGAAAGAGTCAGTCTCAAGTCGTGAGTTTTATTGGGGACTCCTTTGAGCCTGATAATACATAAATAAAACATTGGACATTGACGATATGCGAATAAACTCTTCCTGTTTCCGTCGAGCAGGTGGTGACTCTTCGTGTGGTTCATGAGAAACTGCTGTGTTTGCTACCCGGAGGGAAGCAGCAGGCTCTGACTTCGGATCGTGTCTTCGAACCATTCTCTGGACTGAACCCTCTGCATTACAACCCCTACACTGAGGTTAGTCAAAGACAACTTCATGCGCACGTGTATTGTCATGTTGCACTTGTTTTTATCTTGGTTCGACCTTATGTCTCTGCTTCGTTGGAGGCAGGTTCGTGTAGGTTCTTCAATGTGTTGCAGCTCGATTGGTTCCACAATAAACAATCGACAAATTATTATGTAGACTTAACAGCCAAACATCTTGGCTTCATTCAAATCTCTGCCCACCTCATCCTGAATTGACCTCGAAAGAAAGTTTGGAAGTCATGAAATAGCATCTTTACCCTGTTTTTGTCATTTGATATTCTAAAGACCCGGAGTATGACCATTTTGTCTTCTGCAGCCTCTTTGGAGAGCTGCAGTGGCTCAGTTTGAGCGCCTAATGGCTCCGTCGGAGCAGGAGGTTGCTGGCAGACTAAAGAGCTACATTGCTGATGTGCGAGACAACCCACAACAGGTAGTGAAACACACGGTTCTGCTCATGCTGGGAAATATTGTGTGGGTGTGTTGCTCTGGGGAATTATCCTTGGTTTGACCTTCGCGGACGCAATACGAGGGATGCGTAAGATGGAGAATTCATCTCAATATTTTTGGTCAAACCTCGTCAGCCAAATTCATTCCAACTCATTGACACAGGTTTTACACTTTCTTAATTTCTTATGAAATTATATTGCATTTTTGAGTAAAAAAAAAAAAAAAGAAGCCAAAATTGTGTATTATTTTTACTATAAATAAGATCAAAGGAAAATGTCTTAATGGAATATCACTGTCTGGTGCCTGTCATAGTTCTGACAAAAAAATGTTTTGAAACCATTTCAAATAAAAAAACAAAACAAATTGAAATGGTTTCAAAGCAATTTTTCTGGTTTGATATTATATAAAGCACTATATAAATTATCACCCAAAGGCACATCAAAGGACTTGTTAGAACAGATTCTCACATGCGGCGCTTTGAACTTGTGCGTGTGCGTCTGTTTGAACTTGTGTGTGTTTGAACTTGTATGTGTGGGTGCGTGTGTGTTTGAACTTGGGTTTGGGGTGGTCGCACCACCAGGTCATTTTTGACCCATCAAGTACCACAGATGCCATATTTTCTTGTCAACCAACCATAGTTCAACGTAAGTCGTCATCATGAATTTTTTGTTGTTGTTGTTGCTTTTTTCTGTCATTTGGGGAAATTAAATGACAAATCAACAACACATTTTTGATCAAAATTGTTTTTGAAACTGGGTCACGAAAGACCCGATTACATGTGGAGAGTTAAAGTACATACTTGTTTGTTTGTTGTCCAGCTGTTGCAGGTATTCCAAAAGCATAAGGAGTTGATCAGACGTCCAACCGTCAGCAAAGAGCTTCAGTCAGAGAGGGAGACCCTCCTCGCCAGATTGCTAGACTACAACAAAGGTACACGGATCTGTCTCGAAGCACTTGTTTGTATATGTATTCAACTGGGTGTAACTAAGGGCTGCTCTCTCTACACAAAGGAACAAGATAGATCAAATTTAGATAAACCCAGTTCATGCTGTCTTTTTTTCTAAACCCAGGAGCTGAATTCCCTCACTGTTGAAGAATGCTACTTTAATATTTCATAACAATAATATTTTCCAGACCTGACAATTTCAAACTGTTTGCCTGGGTTAAAGAGACATATACCTACTTGTGTTGCAAAAGTAATTATTGTAGATTGACCTATTTATATACTGTCAGCAGAAAAGTGGCTATGCTCATGGAGACAATTAAAAACCTTTTAAAATCCTTAAAGTTCATTAATACTGCAAGAACCAAAAATTACATTTCTTATCAGTATCTAAACTCAGTCGAATCTGAATGCACAGACATGGCACAGATGCAGACATGATACAGATATTTTAGATTCATTTTGAAGACGCTCCTGTCTCAGAGGTTGAGTCACAAATTGTTTGATTAATACGGGTCATTAAAAGGTTATAGTTGTTGTCTTGGATGTCCTGTTATTGAAAACCTCTGTCCCTAAATAGCTCTCTATATATTCTCACACCAAGTGACTGACTAGGAATACTAGTGTTGGCTGAATGTCACATGACATGTATCATGTAGGGAAAATCATTGGTGACACATTGTTGCTTCTCATTTTTGACCTCTCTCCACATGGATTTTTTTTTTTTAGGTCTGAAGACTGACTTTGAGAGTCGTTGCCACGGAGGCCCCGGAGACAAGTCTGGTCCACTCATTGGCAGGAACCTCCCTGAGGTGGTCAACAAAATTGTTTGGGTGCGACAGCTCTTACACAAGGTAAATGAGTGTGTCTGTGGCTTTTCACTTTTGCACATATAGTGAATGTGACTGACCACCAAATACAATGAGCTTTCGGGTCCATCACCGACCTCAATATGTAAAAGAGTAAACTTTCATTGTGTTAAAGATATAAAAACAACTGATGATACAACCAAAGTTTTTGTTATGTGTATATATATATATATTTACATATAAAATAATTCCTATGACATTGAAAAAAACAGCGTGCACTTTCTTTGGTTTTCATGTGCTTGTATTCTTACATTAGGTGGAAGACTCTGTTCGCATAGCTGAGGCTCTGCTTTCAGACCTGTCTGGCTTTAAAGGGTTCCTGCATTTCTGTGACGACCTGCTGGAAGTTCTGAGGGTGTATGAACAGGAACAGTTCGAGGACTGGTCGAGAGATATACTGTCTGGACTGGCTGACCCAAAGTCAGGGATCAGGTTGGAAATGCTGCAAACTTTGATAATACGCACAAGAAAAAACACAGAGCAACGCGATCAACTATAATCTATCTTTACTGTCACTGAAAGGATTTCGGCCCATTATTGTATCAGTTTGAGAGGAGCCCTGCGACAGCTCAACAGAGATGTGATGCTACAGTGAATGTTTACTTCTGTTTTTTGCCTTTTTCATTTTCATGCTCCTCGTCCCTTCATTTAGCACCATGCTCAGAGGCACTTCAATGCGATGGATGCTGCTTTGAATGGATTTTACATTCTGCAGTTCTCCAGTTTGATTCTCTCCCACATCAGTCTTCAGGCCAGTAACCGTGTGATGGACTTGGACCATGTGGACGGCAGGCTGAAGATCCAGTACTCGGACAGACTGGTCAGTCTGGTCAGAGAGGTCAGGCAGCTCTCTGCCCTGGGCTTTCCCATCCCAGCCAAGATACAACAGGCTGCTAATACTGCAGACAAATTCTACAGGCAGGCCATTGTCCTAAAACAGGTGGGTGTGGAGGTCAAGACACATCATCAAATATTCATATCTGTTATAGTTTGTCTCACGTTGGTATTATCGTGTTGCAGGTGGCCCATTTCTACAACACCATTGATCAGCAGATGATCCCCTCTCAGAGACCTATGATGCTGAGTCTTGCGCTGGCCTTTGAACAGGTCATCAAGGTACTGCGCACAGCGTATGCTTATTCGTATTTTTTACATAGGTGTAGTTTAATAAAATGAACTGGTACTGGAAGCTGATGACTTACTCACCTAATGCATATATAAGAAAAATCTATGATTGTTTTCTATTTTTGTATTTTTCATGGTTGAAATAAAAGTATAGGAACTTCTGAAATTTCACGAACATACTTTACACATGTGCCAAACATGATTTGGTGTCTATGACTGGAGATAATTTATCTGCTATTCTTTGCCAGAATCCTCGTTCTCAGTCAAAGGAATCGGGTGGTAAACTGCAGATCACATGGGACAACCCCAAAGAGTTAGAAGTGTACATTACCAAGCTGCAGTCGGCTGCTGAGAAACTCTCCACCGAGAACAGGAAGTTACGAAAATGGCACACTGATTTTATCGACAAGGTGGGAAATGTGATTGGTTTCCCCACTTATTCTGATATTAGTAAGAACTATTGTTCTGTAAATTGTGTGCATCTCTGGGTTCATCTTTCAGGTGGTGACACTGATGAATGTTGACCTGCTGAGACATCAGCAGCGGTGGAAGGACGGTCTGCAGGACCTCCGAACTGGCTTTGCCACTCTGGAGGCTCAGGTATTGATTAGAGATGGACGTGTGTCTCTGCTGCTGGCCTTCCTGTGATTTATTTTGACTAAATAAATTATTTTTATAAAGCAGCTTGAATTTAAACCATAAATATAAAGATAAACTACAAGTTTTGTCAAAATTGAAAAGGTCACCATTCAGCTCCATAGTTACTATTTGTTCAGAATTGATCTCACAAACAGAATGATGTCACCAGTTGGCTAAAATCCTCTTTCGAGCTCTGAACCGTCCGATAGCGGAGGCTAATACAGAACCATTGGGGCTCATATAGATGTTTGTCTGCAGATGTGTGTGAAATATATATGTCAGTGTCACTAAGCAAATGATATAAAATGAATGACTTTAAAAAGTGTTTCTTTGGTCAACATGTACAACAAATTGTATTTCTCCTCATTGGAAAAATAAAATCAATTTGTGTGTGTGTGTGTGTGTGTGTGTGTGTGTGTGTGTGTGTGTGTGTGTGTGTGTGTGTGTGTGTGTGTGTGTGTGCGCGCGCGTGTGTAGGGTTTCAGGTCTGATGACATGCGAGCGTGGCGTCAGCACTGGAACCATCAGCTGTACAAGGCTCTTGAGCACCAGTACCAGACTGGGTTGGAAGCTCTGAACAAGAACTTACCTGAAATACACATAGACCTCACTTTCAAGTCAGTGCACACACATTTCCATTGTTCAACTTTCCGTCTCTCTGCCTTGTACCTCTTTTTGCGTGTGTGGGTTGTCATCTTTTTGTCTTCTTCTCACACACGTACTGTATTTCCTCCTGATCGTGAACCACTAACGGTGACCTCTGACCTTTCTCCCACATGTTAGTTCTCACATGTTGTGGTTGCTTCTCGCCTTTTTCTTTCTCTTTCTGTAACACAAAGATGTCATTGATTTGTGTCCTTCTCAACAGGCAGGGCCGTTTACAGTTCCGTCCACCATTTGAGGAGGTGCGGGCACGCTATTTCAGGGAGATGAAGCGTTTCATCTCAATCCCTAACCAGTTTAAAGGGGTCAGCGCCCAGGGGGAGGAGCTTATCTTCAACATCATGATTGATAGAAACGCCTCTGGGTTCCTCACCGTTTTCAGCAAGGCCGAGGACCTCTTCAGCCGCCTGCAGGCTGTACAACACAAGTTCAAGGTGTTTAAACAACAGATGAGTTTGACACTAGTAATGATTCTGACTGATTTATTATTTAGCTTCCTAAAAGAAAGAATGGCTCTGCATGATGCTATTCTTTGACACTCTATAGCCGATTAGGCCTCAGTAGCCAACATGAGATCATTTCTCTTAGTTGTGAAATACAAATAGATTTATAATTTGCTCCAGAGGTTCAATATTCATTTTTATAACCAGTATTGTTCTGATGTGATGCTGTATTTCAACACTCATTTAGGTTATTGTACATGAGTGTTAACTGATTAACCTTTTGTCACCTTGCTCATTGCAGTGAGGCGTAGCTGTGCTATTTTCTTTGAAAGTAAAACTTCTGTCATGCTGTCTGATTAGTCATGCTATTCTTTCTATACACTGAAGCTCTGTTGTTTTCATAGTTAGCATTTCCCCTTCAATTTACCCTGACAGAACAATGAGAGCAGTGTATCATCTTTTCCCTGTTGTCTGCAGCCATGCATACCTAAATCACAGGGGAAGCCCTCAGCCGACACCAGACTTCTGCTTTATTTCCCCTACTTTAGTTCTGTTTTTATTTTATTTCGTCATCAACGCCTCATTAGGCCATGTAGCGCATGTCTGCTTTGGCACAGACACATTAAAAAAAAAAAGGAAAAATGAACTGTAAACAACCTCACTGTGATTCTGGCTGTGTGTTGTAGGAGTGGGTGGTGCTCGGCCAGGTGGATTTGGAGAAGTTAGTGGAGAAGCATCTGAGTTCTGTGCAGGACTGGGAACGAAATTTCAAGGCCCTGAAAGCCAGAGGGAAAGAATCAGAACGGCTACCCAGGTACAAATCACACATAATGAACAAAAGTAAATGGAATTGAATAATATTCATAGTTATGCAATAGAAAAGTATAAATGGCAAAAACATAGCTTTGTTTTAGAAGTAATGTTTTGTATGCCTACTTATTATTTTAACATCTAAAGGCAGTTGTTAAGAGTGAATGATTGGTTTTGTTATCAGTACAGGTTCAGTCCTCTGAAACGGACAACACTTAAGAAGGTTTATTTAATCACAGCACCAAAAGCCCAAACATCAAAATTATAACTTTTTGATCTTTGGGTCTCTGCTATCAATCAGCATTAGTGCATGCGTCAGTGATCTTTTTAGGCATTTGAAGCTGACTGGAACAAATTCACTTGTTTGGGTCATTTCCACTGTTAAATGATCAATTAACCTCACAAATATGCAGGAAATTTACACACCAGCACCAAGTTTCAGGCATTGGTCCTTTCCTTTTTTCTCTGTCAGTCAGGAGAAGGTAGACTGTATCACAGTCAACTGTGAGCCCGTAAAAGCCGTCATCGATGACCTGATCCAGAGGCTGTTTGACCTGCTGCTCTTATCCCTTAGAAAGTCTATACAAGGTAAACACAGACACCTTGATTGTCTTGTTATTTAAATTTTATTTTTTATACATTTTATGGAAGGATACAAATACTTTACCTGAACACCCATGTTATTTCTTTACTTTTGCAGCATTAAATATTTTTATATAAAGTAATCAGTCTTACACAGTTTTGCAATTTTACACCAGTCACACAGTAAATAGCTTTCCCCCATTATGATTGCTTTCTCTGCTCTTTTTTTTCTCAATTGTGTCGTTCCCTCTTTTGGTCCCATGCCGTCCCTTTTGTTTTCACTTTCTGTTACCTTTTCTGTTTCCCTTTCTGTTTCCTTTTCGGTATGCATACCATCCTCTTTCTGCTTTCAGGCCACACACAAGCCATAGACAGTTTTGTGTCAGAATCGATGGAGGCCTTGTCCACTCGACCAGAGAGCATGGAGGAGATTGGTGCGGCAAATGCCAAATATAGCCAGATACGCGCCCGTAAACCTGAAGTAAGACATACACACTGCCAAACCCTGGTTCGGATCTTCCTTGAATGATGATACTAATGCTTTAGGCGTGTGCATATATGTTTCTCCTCACTCCCTTTTCCACGATTAGCATGACAATTTTAGAAATAATTTTTTTTCCACCATTCAGTCAAATCTATTTTGCTACAGTCAAAGGACTTTAGTCTTCTTTCATCTTTTTCATACCATTAATGCTGTGTGCCTCGTTACAATTCTGATGTTGAATTTATAACAGTGTCTTGGGGTAGGCCAAAAAGTGTGATATGGAATTGGAAATTAACTAATATCCTTCATGTATATGTATAGATCCTCCCTCAGTTCCAGTGTGTTGAGGAGAAGAACCGCTTGCTGCGTGTGGTGGCAGGGGCCGGCCTGGACTCGCTGTCCTCTCTGAGGGCCAAGTGGGACAAACTGGAGCTTGTCATGGAGAGCCACCAGCTCATGATCAAAGATCAGGTGACGTGTACTCACACACAACACATATTTGTTTATATCTACCTTAAGACTCTTGTTTTGTCCTACAGTATCTTTGCTTTCCCTTATCCATTTACTGTATCCCAATTTCAACTTTTCTCATGCGTGTTTCTTTCTTAGGTGGAGGTGATGCGAAGTAATGTGACAGATGGTATCAATGCCTACAGGGCGGATCTAGATCGCTTCAAGGCACGCTGGGACCAGCTGAAACCTAAAGATGACATGCTGGAGACTGGGGATCATGTTGCCCTACTTGCGTGTCTGCAGACTATCAGGGATAAGCAGCAAGAGTTCCAGGAGCTCGAGCTTGTGCGCATTAAACTGCTGTAAGTTTGATTGAATTTGCTAAATTTAAAGTTGTATGTTTCTTCACTGAGAGATTCAGGAATAGCTAAAGTACTAAGGATGGTTGTTGCCCTCAAGAAGAACTTGTGTAAATCTTTTTTATGCTGTTGGGATTGTGAGTAACTAGGATCGTATTTGTTTTGATCATAGCCACAAGTTTGATTATTAATTCAGAAACACTACAAAAATGTGTCTTCCTGTTGAGTGACAGACAATTTTTTGAATTTGGTTTCCTTGTAATCGATTTGTATTTAAAGCAACTTTATATTATTACTGATACATTTCTATGTAGCAGTAACTAACCTGGAATGACATACATCATATTTTATTCATGCACTCTACAAAATAACACCACTGTACAGACTGCAGAGCTGCCACCACAAACTCCTGTAAAAACACACGTGTCTCATGTTCTACGTCTATTTTGACAAAGTTTAAGGAATAAAAAAATCTGGGTAATCACATCCCTCTCCTCTCCTCTCCTCTCCTCTCCTCTCCTCTCCTCTCCTCTCCTCTCCTCAGTGAAGACTGTACTTACTTTGATCTGGAGGCTCCAGATTTCTCTCTGGCGGAAAAGACAAAAACAGACATGGAGGAGTACAGCCAGATGTGGGGTCTGTATGAGGAGTGGCAGCAGGGCTTCACAGAGAAGGCCAATGAGGACTGGATCACATTCAGGTAGGGGCTTATGTTTAGGCCTCATAGATCTTAACATTAACTTGGAGTTGTTTTTACATTTTGTATCATTACAATGCGTTCAGTCATGCTTTAATAAGTGTTTTTCTGATTAACAGGAGCAAGACGTATGTGTTTGAGGAGTTTCTGCTTACATGGCAGGACAGACTACGGAAACTGGAGCAGCCCACTGCCATATCTATTAAACTACAAGGGGAAGTGGAAAAATACAAGGTATGAGTAGTTTTAGACTCTGCTGACAATGTTTGTCAGTGCTGTGGTGCAGAAACAAAAGAAAGGTCCTGCATTCACCAAAACCGGACAGATTCATCCTCTGTGAACTATCATATGTGCACCAAATTTCATGGTTCTCAATATATAAAGCAAATGTATAGTTATAATGATACAAAGCAAAAAGTAAGCAACAGTATTGCCCTTAAAGGAAGAATTGAATATTGTATCTACTCAAAAGTGAGATTTGATAGGGGCACATTTCATTCCAAACTTTCAGCTAGATTTAAAAAGTTTTTCTGTTTAAATCTTTTCACCTCTATGTCTAGAACATGGTTCCAGTGCTGAAGTACGTGCGTGGGGAGCACCTGTCCCAGGACCACTGGTTGGACATGTTTCGTTTGCTCGGTCTGCCAAGAGGGACGACCTTAGAGAAACTTACCTTTAATGACCTTCTTGATGTGGCAAATACCGTCATCGAGAAAGCGCTGGAGCTCAAGGTTCGTACAAACACACGTGGAAGCACACACTTCTTTAGGGACTCACTTTAGATGGTCCATCTTTAATATGGTTTGATCAATTTGATGTTGATACACAAATAAAACTATGCAGTGTTTATGAATGAAATATTTTAAACATCATAGTTTCATCAGTAACTTACACACCCAATTTTGAGGGTGGACCAGTGCTGCACTTTTAATCACCGTAGTGTTTCTTCCAAATATGTTGAGATGTTCTGGCTGGTTTTGATCAGATGAGATTATTGTACAATGACGTTTATTGTAAACACATCAATGTTTTTCTTCTCATCCTAGATTTTCAATGTAAAACATTTTCAACTCTTGTATTGAAAATTTAACAGGGCACACAGGTGGTAGATAGGTAAAAGCTGTTACCCTCCACCCCAAGTAGTGATACAGGTGTGCGTGCTTGTACATTCCTGTAGGATCTGAACAGCCGGGCTCAGGCGGAGGTGACAATCAGAGAAGCACTTCGAGAGCTGGATTTGTGGGGAGCTGCAGCTACTTTCACCCTCACTGAGTACACAGACAGCAGTAGGCGCACTCTCACCCTCATCAAGGACTGGAAGGATATAGTCAACCAGGTAGACACACAGAAACACACAAAAACCTGCAGACTCAAAAACATTAAACACACACTTGAACCACTGTTTTAAAATTTGATCAGTACAGTTTATTTTAACTGGTTATCCAACTTGGTTTTAATATCAACACTTTGACCATAACCCACTTTGTTCAAAGCAGATGGGATTCACGTGAGGGAGAAGGGTGTCTAACTGGCTCACAGCATCGGCCTTTGGTTTTCAGTACCTGACAAATATTATCTTTTATTTGTTTTAGGCCAAAACACTAGTTTCTAATAATCCTGTCATCTGTAGTAGAAGCCATCATGACCCCCTTCCTGCACATAATACATCTGAAAAGATTTGGTCAATTAAAAGAGTTAACTTGGAGGGAGTGCGTGGAAGGCACAACAATGTTTTCAGGAAAATGCAGAAATACCTACTGATACCATTAAATGAAATCACAAGGATTAGCAAACTTGAGCTTTATCGCCACTGTCTGCCCATCCAGGTGGGAGATAACCGCTGTCTGCTGCAGTCTCTGAAAGACTCTCCCTACTACCGCAGCTTCCAGGACAAGGTCGGGTCAAAAAGCTTCAATCTATGAATACATTTTCAGAATCTTTATGTACTTTGTTTGTATTTTTGGGAAACATAGCTTCCCTCTGACTTTGTTTAATAAAAACCATAGTATATGTACCCTAATCAAATGAAATGTTGTTATTTTGTACTGGTGCATATTTTTTTTAATGTGCCACAAATCAAGATCTACTCCTTAATGAAGCAACACTAAGTGATGTTACTGTATGTACTTTGTGTACATCCAGGTCAGTCTGTGGGAGGTTCGACTTTCAGACTTAGATGAGTACCTGCTCAGTCTGAACGCCATCCAGAGACGCTGGGTTTATCTGGAGCCCATTTTTGGACGAGGAGCATTGCCCCGAGAGGAGGCCCGTTTCAAACGGGTTGATGAAGACTTCAGGTACTGCGAGTGTGTGTGACCGTAAATGACATCCAGAGAGCTTTTACTCATTAATGCCAAACTGGGTGTCCTTAAAATAAGGCAGGTCATACTTACTTGTGACATTTGAGGAAATGATTGCTCAGTCCCAGAAATTCATCGTGTAAATTAAAGTATTATCAGTTGGATGTTAATATTAAACACAGATTAAATCTTAAAGTTGCCTTTCAAACACTCAGTCAGTGTTTCAGCCCATACCTTCTGTCAAATACTTTAGCTGTTCATCTATATCCTGAATGGAGTTAATTTCTCCTTGCTGCACAGCATCTGTGTTTATGATGCAAGTTTATTACAGTTAATAATCAGTTATTGAGGGAGAAATTAACAATTACATTTTTTATTGTTGATAGATTTTATGCACAGTAACACAAATACTTTCTCTGCATGCGTAACAGGTCTATAATGTCAGACATCCAGAGGGACAACAGGGTCGTCTCCCTGAGCTCAAGGGCTGGCATCAGAAGCTCCCTAGTCACCATACTGGATCAGCTGCAGCGCTGCCAGAAGTCACTCAATGAGTTCCTGGAGGTACACACACATTTCTCTGTGCAAAAACATGACCACTTTATTGCATGGGCTACAAGCATCCCAACTTCTTTGTTGATGTGTTTTGTTTGATTATTGTAGGAGAAGCGTTCTGCTTTCCCACGGTTCTATTTCATTGGAGATGATGATCTGTTAGAGATTCTTGGACAGGCAACAAACCCAAATGTCATTCAGTCACACCTCAAGAAACTCTTTGCAGGTCAGAGACCACATTTTAGTTTTGCTCTAATCTCAGCTCTGTTGTTTGTTGTGCTCTACTGTCTTTTGTTTTCTTCTCCCCCGTTCCTCTCTCCACTCTTACTTGTATTGCTCCGATCATAGCACATATTCTGTTGCAGAGTGAAAGTAATCAGCATACGTGTTATCTGTGCAGGCATCCACAGCGTTGTGTTTGATGAACAGAGCCAGCACATTATTGCCATGTGTTCTTTGGAGGGAGAAGTAGTGCCACTCAGAAATCTTGTACGCATTTCCAGCCTCGTGGAGGTAAAGCTGTCCTGGAGACTTTTGCTTGAATGTACAGCCTGTACATTCAGCGTTGGATGGATGTTTGAAGTATATTGTATTTATGTTAGGGGCTTCATACGTTCTCTTTATTTGTGGCTGTGCATAAAATATGTATCTCCTTTCTAGGTGTGGTTGAGTGAGCTGTCCGTGGAAATGAAGGAGACTCTGAAGCACCTGCTGTATGAATGCGTGTTAGCAGTGAAGAAAGGGGAAGTGGACCCCTCACGCTATCCATCACAGGTGATGTTTTTAAGATAAACAGGGTTTTTTTCCCCAATATTCATCCAAAGCTTGTGATGTGTGATGTGTGATTCAGCTGTTGTAAATTGTTATTTATATTTCTTTAATATTATTACTTTGTTCAAATTTAAATCCGAGATTACTCATGTATGAAATCCATTGCTTTCTCAGTCTTACAATACTGTGACCTGGGAACATAACTCATAGCAACTCTTTATTAAATGCTAACGGACTTTAGTAATTAAATCATTTGATTTCTGGTGTAGATTCTGTGTCTGGCTGAGCAAATCCAGTTTACTGAAGATGTGGAAAGAGCTTTAAAAGAGCAAAATTTGCATCAGCTGGAGATTGAGCTTAATGGCAAATTGGCACACTACACTACTGTGGACACCAGCTCTGATGACAACTCGAACACAGGTAGGACCTGTGTTTGTGTGCATGCTTTTAATTTAGAGTTTCTGTGTCCTTTCCAACTGGTTTAAGTTCTCCCAGAATTTCAGAAAATACTGTACCAAATGTTAGACTTTTTAATCACTTCTAGTTGACCGACAAGCTGGGCCACAGTTTGTTCATTACAGGATGAAAAATAAATATTGAAGGTAAAATGCAATTTTCAACCAACAGCAGGAATTTAGGGAAACAGATATCCTGAAAACTATCAATGAAACAAACAACGCATTTAACACATGGTTATTTAACTCAAAGCTCCAGTCTCCCTGACTGATGACTTTATTTTAATTTGATATCTGAAGTATTTTTTTCAGTCTCTTAATTATTTGCAGTACACAAGCCAATGTACTGACTTTAAAGATATTAGCTGTACCTAATGACTTTGTCTCTTATCTATATCTCTACATTCATAAAGTGGAAAGACAACCTCAGGATTATATTTTTTTTTTTCAAGTTTGCTCTGCCTTTACCTGAATTTATGGTTTCTAGAGAGAATGAACATTTGTGACAACTCATCTACTCGATGAGTTTGTATAAGAACATGGTGCCTCTAAAATTTGCTCCACGTTCAGTCTTAGTAGGCAATTGTTTTCCAACATGTTAGCCATGTCAACTAAATATAAACTGAATATAGTAGTTGCTATGTAGTTATAGCTGTGAACCTCAACTTCTTTTTGATGTTCTTCTGACCCCTAGTGGTCATAAATCAACTAATTTGTAACCATTCACGTACGCTGTTGGCATGTTCACATTTCATACTTCAATAAAAAATAGCTAATGATGGTTGGAGTGGTGTTAAAGACCAACACCAATTTTGGGTAGTGTGTTACTTTAAGCCAGAGTGGACTCCTTTCACATATTCAAGTACATACACAACATCCTCACCTCATTCCTAAAGTTTTCTCAGCTGTATACTTTATATTCCTGTATTGTTAATCACTGAACTCTGATCATAATCTGGGATGTCATTCAACATGCAAAGGTTAAAACAATGTCTGATGATAGACTGGCACACAAACAGTAACAATGTCTGCTTTGTTTTTAAGAAGTATTGAAGTATTTTAATCGATTTTCCGCAAACTAAATACATGATAGCCCTATTCATTTGTGCGGCAGACTGCTCAGCCCTTTGTTGCTTCTTTTATTTTCTGATAATACTCTTAACATTGGCCCTTCTTTGTGACTGCTCTTTTAAAAAATTGCTACTTGACACTTGCACTTTCTTCCACTATCAGACTCCCTTCTGTGTTGTTAATGATTACACTTTAATCAGAATCTTGGGTTGTTACTTAAGACTGAGAGATTAATGCCAAATCACTGCTCTTGTGTGAATCTCTTCACAGCCAGTGAGACACAAGAGGCTGCAGAGGGGCAGAACAGTTTAAAGTTGTAACTGGCAGGCTAATTTAATGACCTGGGGCTGAAGATATGGGTACATAAAGCATGACGGCTGAGTTTTTCCTAAGAACTTGAATTTGCAAAAAGGACTTTAAATTTAAGTCAAGATTTCTTATTCATGCATGAGATGAAAAGCTCCGCCATAACCCTGGTCGTGGCATTATTTCACGGGACACTGCTGCCAAATTCCAAAGCTCTCACAGAATGTATCATTGAAAAACTCTGCAGAGTAATACTGTTTTTTTAGAAAGTCAGACGGCTGTAACATGTCAGCATGACACTGAAAGAGACAATCATATGTTTAAAGATGATATGCCTCATTTTGTTAATGTCTTGGTGTCATACTTGAAATAGCAGTAATTTCCATGATAATATATCATTAAATTACTGGCTCTTCTAAAACAACCAGGTAGCTGAAGAGGCTGTAGAGTGGTGGTACTAATTAGAGCAGCTACAGTAATGGCAAGAAGGATAATCTAATTAGCCAATCTCCATAAATGGGCCATCAACCACAAGGAGAGTAGGGTGCTAGCGGCCCTTTAGCATAGTGACGAGAGGGTGGCATTAAATATGGCAAGGTATTTTGTATTCTTCTAGTGCCAGGCCGAATATCAGTATCAATATGGAAGCAGCTTTAAGAAGATAGCATTTCAACTGTAATTATAATTGACAAAATCAAATCCCAACTTCAGAGAAGTAGTCGATAGAGAATATTTGATTCAAAGATCTAGGCTTAAAAGTTTGTCTGAAAAGTTCTTTTGGTTCAGACCAACTGGATTTTTGGTGTGGTCGGGCAGTAAAAATTAATTCTTTTGATTATTTATAAGTCATTAGACGGCAAGTATACAAACATTTATATTAGACTATGTACATAACAGTTCAATTCTTTACTATATTTTATTCCTTATTTATTTTTTCATCTGTGACAATTTTTTCTCAAACTACCTCAGGTATAACATAACTAGAGCTTCTGGACAAAACGGTGACTATGACCATTTCAAAATTGCTTCAAGTGCATTTCTCAGCAGTCATATATGACATTTAAACCAGCACTAGTTACTATTACTTTCCAGAATATCATTGTGGCTCTATACATTCCAAAATAAGATATTGCCATTCCATCTGCTTACAATTAAAGTCCACTATCTGTTCACAGTAAAGTAGCTTAAAGAGTGCCAGACAGAGTTCTCACGACCAGTTTATGCCAATCCCAAAACATGGAATAAAATAGTAATGACAACATTATTGAAATATTGATGACAGTTTTGCTTTGAAGAAATAAGGCTTTAAAGAGGCGCACACAGTGCTCTATGTAGTGTATTACAAAAGTTTGTTCACCATGTGCTTTGTTATTTTTAATCACAAATGCAAAATATTTTTGGTGTAGTTGAATCCAGTTTTCTACACTTACATATGATCCTCTTTTCCAGTCAAAGTTTGTTATTGGTGTAACTTTAAAGATTCTGCCATCCTGATAGCCATGCATGTCTCCCTGTACAGAGTCCAGTGTCCTGCAGCTGAAGCTGAAGGCCTTGATCCTGCATATCATCCATAACATCAGTGTCGTGAAGCAACTTAACCAGGCAGGAGTTACTAGTACGGACGCCTGGGCCTGGAAGAAGCAGCTTCGCTTCTACATGGAACCAGACAAATGCTGCAACATCCATATGGTGGATGCACAATTCAGCTATACTTATGAATACCAGGTGTGTTGGCATGCGTATCTACAGCTTGATACTCTGACGGACAGTCCAAAACACTCGAGGTTCGCTGCAGAAAACCTTTATTACAAAACAAAGATTTTGTTTGAATATATATTTATATTGAATATAAATCAAGACAAAAAGTTTGGAAGTTATTGCAAAGAGTCCAAAGCAAAAGTTAAATCTGATTACTTGGTATCATTTAGTTTAAATTGACTTGAAAGACAGGAAAGCATTATACATTTTCAACAGGCATTAGTGTGTAATTTTCAATCAGAAAATATGTATGGATACAGTGAAACTTACTTCCAAAGAATTGTTCAAATTCAAGCAGGTGAGCACAATACAAAAGCAGTGGCCAAAGTCCTGGCTGGTTCCAAAGCTGTCAAGATACTGAGAAGGAAACAGAACTTTGGGACTACTCCCGCTTAAGCTCAAAGAGACAAAATCCTGTGATCGTGCAGACTGTGAGTAGATATACTGAGATGGTTGATTGGAAGAGTGGCTGCAGGTGAGCAGAATGGGTAACTTTGTGCAGATGAGGTGGGCGAGGCAGGAGACCGGGCACAGGAGGAGAGGGGGACTGGGGACCTCTGTTGGGCGAAGGGGGGGGGATACAGGGAACTAACTGAAAGGCAGAAAAATAGAAAGCCAAAACCATGAGATGACCAGATCCATTTCATTCTTTGTAGATTGACTTATTGATAAATTGGCTCACATTCATGTTTCACACATTTCAGCAACTAGTAACCCTTGCTATATAATCGAATTCTCTGTGTGATTTGTATGTATTTTAATGGCAGTTAATCAACAACATGTTAGAAGTATTTTTTTTACCAAACTTGGATAAATAAACTTGGCACATGCTAGACATACCCTAGTCACTTAGTACGATACAGTATGACACAAGGTGCTGTTTGGCAGCAGTATATTTACTCAACCCAAACAAATCAATAATTCCATCATAGATCGTTGTATATCTGTGCATCGGTGTGATGCTGCAAACAGCAAGATTATCTTTCTTCAATATACAAATTCTGTGCCTTCTCAAGCACTTCCACTGATGAGTAGTCTAAAATGGTTTCAGGGAATTTGAATGGTACCGAATCTTGTCATTCACTCTCAGAAATATTTTCCTGTCTCAGGTATGTATTTGAACTTCTTTTTTTTTTTTTTTTACCTTTTGGGGGCACTGTTTATGCAGAGATAAGAAGCAGTGAAGATACCTTGTGGTATTTCCCCTCTGCAGTTCTCTGCAAAGCTCGACTCAGTCTTACTCTTTTCCTCTTTCTTTGCCTGTCCCTTATTTGTTTTTCATTCCTTTCCTTTTTCATCCATTGTCTGTAAACTTCCCTTTATCCTCTGCTGGACTCTTTCCACCTCTCTTGTGCCCCTCCGCTCATATCTTTTCTTCTGTCTGACCATCGGCACTTTCCCCCCCTGTCTTTATCACCAACTTTCTTCTCTATCTTACTCCATCCCAGGGGAATGCAGCTAAGCTGGTGCACACGCCACTGACTGATAAGTGCTACCTGACTCTGACCCAGGCCATGAAGATGGGGCTCGGGGGGAACCCCTATGGGCCGGCAGGAACTGGCAAGACTGAGTCGGTCAAAGCCTTAGGGGGGCTGTTCGGACGCCAGGTGCTGGTATTCAACTGTGATGAGGTACAAAGACGCTTCTCCTGCGACTGGGAAAGTTTTAAAATTTTAAACTTTCGACACTTTGTCAGCCAAGACGTTATAGTAGAAAGATAAACACGTGTGCAATATGTAAGTCGGACTAATACTTACATTGGGAATAAACATACCGGAGGAACACGTGTTGTATGTGCAGTAGTAGACAGACACTGACCTCCTGATTTCTACACACGCAACATGATTGGTGATTGAGAACACGCGACGAGATCTCTCTTTGTTTTTGTGTGTTTTTCAGGGTATCGATGTGAAGTCAATGGGACGAATCTTTGTGGGGTTGGTGAAGTGCGGAGCATGGGGCTGCTTTGACGAGTTTAACCGTTTAGAGGAAGCGGTGCTATCTGCAGTTTCCATGCAGATTCAGGCCATTCAAGACTCCTTGAAACATCACAAGAACATATGTGAACTGCTGGGGAAGGAGGTCAGAAAGTAGAAATAAAAATGTGTTTTTAAGTACTGATGCCAAATACACTATTACTCACTATTTCTCATGCCCAGTTTTTGTCTCTTTGATACTCCTCCTCCGTTATATCTTTCTGTTTAATTCACTGGCTTGTGACATGATGCAAGCTTTTACCTTCATCCATAAGTTAAATCAGTCTTTCAAAGAATCAGTCACTTATTTATTCATCCACAGTGGAAGAATTATTTTGGCTATTTTTCAAAAAGCAATCAATCAGACTATATTCTTGCTAATAGAACACACATCTTACCATTAAGTAAAACTTTTCCTTCTTCTTATCATCTTCCAGGTTGAATTGGACCCAAACTCTGGGGTTTTCATCACATTGAACCCGGCAGGAAAAGGCTACGGAGGCCGACAGAAACTCCCAGACAATCTGAAGCAGCTGTTCAGGCCTGTGGCCATGAGCAGGCCAGACAACGAGCTCATTGCTGAAGTCATCCTCTACTCCGAGGGCTTCAAAAATGGAGAAACACTGGGACGCAAACTTGTTGCAATTTTCAACTTGGCCAGGTGATATAACGTGGTGTCTTTTTTGGTTTGGATTAGAACCGAGGAAGTAGGACTGTAAGGTTTATTACACTGTCCATAAACTTATCCCCAGAATATGAAATAGTCTGCCTGTGTCCTGTGTCACCTGTGTGGCCTTTTTGTCTCTGAGTAACTGAGTGGTGTTTTTTGTGTGTTTCAAATGGAATCATACAAACCCTGTGTTTAAATTATTTGAAATGATCTATTCTGCCACTAGGGTCTATTGTAGTCTATTGATTTTGTAGATGAATCCTCTACCTCACAACCCTGAGTGCCACAGCCAGACCTACAGTCAATAGAGAGTGTGTGAGTATGTGTGAAAATGTGCCTGTATTTGTCTGTCCAGGGAGTTGTTGACTCCCCAGCAGCACTATGACTGGGGTTTGCGTGCTCTAAAGACGGTGCTGAAGGCCTGTGGCAGTCTCCTGCAGCAACAGAGGAGGAGTCATGACAAGGACAAGAGTAAGACCCCCTCTGGCTGTTTTTCTATTTTAACGTACTATATCTCTCAGGCATTTTTTCTTTTCCAATATTGAAGCGTGAGAGGAAAGTTAGAGGAAAGTGGATGCATCCTTGGACTCTTATCTCTGGTCATATTCTTTGCTGGCAAAAGTACACAGTAACAAAACCTGTACACATGTGTGGGGCAAACATATATGAAAGGAGATTTGACAAATGTAACTACTACAGAGCCAGAGGATCTATTGATAGACAGACACTGCATCACTAGGTTTTTAATTTCATACCATTTAGGCCTAACAAGGCTGGCTTTCAGTCTAGCCAAACACAACAGCAGATCATTTGACTGATGATTTTTTTTCTGTCTGAAATTGAAGTTGTGCTAATCAGTGAAATCATTTGGTTTGAACTATGAGTGAAAATGAGAACTTAAATGAGGGAGCTGTGCACAATCCGGTAAATTGCCTCCAGTCACTTGACTCAACCTTGATTGAGACTACAAATTCCTCAGTACCTCAGGATATTGAACTTTGCTGTAAAGCATTTTTTTTTATAGTGTTGCTGAACACACTTAATGGGTTGTGAGTCTTCGCAGTGACGATGATGGAAAGCGGTATTGGTGATTTGAATGAGAATTCCTTAATGCTTCATACGTAGGTGGAAAAAAAATAAATGAAGTCATTCAAGTCAATCAAGTAACACAAAGGACTAAAAATGTACATGCAATGGTGTTTCAGATCAAAACATGTCTGTGGGTAGGTTTAAAAAACACATTTGTACATATCATTTTGTCATTTTGAGTTATTTGTATGTTTCTAGAGAATTGGATTACAGGTCGTTGTATCATAATTCAGGGCACAAATTCACAGACAAGTGATGTTTAAAATCTAGATGTGCTAACTAACCAGCAATGACCACAGATGACATTTAGCCACTGCCTCAGGGATACACAGAAGATTATAACGATCTGAAAAGCAAGACTGTTCAATAACCAGCAGATACCTGATTCATACGTCAGCTGACTGCCGAGCATGAGCCCTCAAATCTATTGAACTGAATTCCTTCAAAATCAAACTATTTAATCAATTATAACATTTAAAGTATGTGATTGTTGACAACTGATTTGTGTGCTTGTGGCAAATTATAAAGACAGTGCAGACATAACTATGCTGTCATATAACAAAAAAAAAAAAAAAAAAAAAAAAATGCAGACAGCCATAAACTAATTGAAGTGGATCGACCTTCAATAACTTTTTCCATATTCATTATTTCAGTGAAAATAGCCAATCTGTGTTTATAGTTTGAATAAAAGTTACAGTTTAAAAGTTCATCATTATTTGTAGTATTTAAGAACATCTTTATTGTCAGAACACCTTGTTTTAAAACCTGCTGGACTTTTGACCTCTTAACGTGTCATCCATCTCTAAGCATCGTGGAAGTAGATGAAATTGAGCCAGAAATCCCAACTCAGCTTTTTATAATAAAAAATCCTAACTATTCCACTTCAGGTATTTTTACAAACAGTCAATAATCTGAAAACTTGCTTTTTGGCCATTTGTTCAAAGTGTCTCTTCAATTTGTCCCCTGAGAAGTGCTGAAACTGCTGTACTGATAGCAACCTTCAGACCTGAGAGGCTGAAAGTTGTGGAGCTGAGGGAAAGGATTAGAGGATAAGGTGATGGATGATGGTTTGGAGATGCTTATCCTGTACCCAACAGGGGCATGCTATGAAATGGCTTTTTGATCTGTGCCCCTTTGTGTGGGTATCTGTTGGAAGCAGTTTGATAAACACTATGCATCAAAAGGCTCTATTGACCAGCCCTTTCTCTATACACGTGCTGTCCTCGCCCTTCTAATCCTCTAATACAGATACGCCTTCAATTGACATTTAGCCCAAATGCTCCCCTAAAAACTTTTCCTCCCTGGGCTTTTTCACTCATTTGTACTTTTGTCCTCCGTTCTCTCGTTCCCAAACACTTTGCCAGAGTTCTGTTGTTTACCTCTTCAGTATCTCTTTCCCCTCCTCCTTCCTCTTCTTCCTGACCTGTTGTTAGCTCTCTCTCTGATACCTAGCTGTCGATGTTGCTCTCATCCCGCTCATTCTCACTCGCTGCCCTCGGTTTCTCACCCCCATCTCCTCTTCATGTATCTGCTTTTCAATCCTTTAGCCCCCCGCCCCTCCTCTCTTCATTTTCCTCTCTGCCTTTTCTTGACTCTTTCCCCCTCTCTCTCTCTTTCAAATCCTTCTGTTCCACCTCCCAACCTTTATCTGTCCAACACACACTCACACGGAGACATAGACACACCATGTCTGTCGATGAGTCCCCAAGGTTTGCTTGTGTTTGTCTCTGTGTAGTCTGGCCAAGTGTTCCTCTCTGCTGTGGAAAAAAAAACAAAAAACATTTGTGCCTGCAGGGAAGGCCGGCATTGTTGGAAGAGAGAACAGAAGTATTGACAAACTCTTAAATAATGACAGGCTTTGGTAATTAGCTCATTTTTAACCAGTGACCTGTGCAAGAACAAAGCAAATAATGACTGGACAAGCTGACTTTCATAACCTTGTTTTGTATTCTTCTCCATCGAGCATGTATTGTATTATTTCATAGCTCTACATATAGTCTTTTTTCACCAGTATAAAGCATCTTTAGAATTTCAATCATATCCTTATTGAAGTACTTCTTACATGCGTATCCTATTTGGGATTAGAATGGAATTTAAATGAATCTCTTTCATCTTCATGCAGTTCAGGAGAGTAGCCTGGTGGTGCAGGCGCTGAGACTGAACACCATGTCCAAGCTGACGTTTGCCGATAGCTCTCGTTTTGATGCTCTGGTCAGTGATGTCTTCTCGGGGGTTAGCTTCACCGATGTGGAGGACCAGATACTAATGCAGGCATTGGAACAAGTCTACAAGGAAGCACAACTTGAACTCATACCCAACCAGGTTTGTCTAAGAAGACATCTGTCATTTATATGCTAAACATACGCATATTATTGTCACGATACAAGCTGTGAACTGGAATTCGGCCAGCTTTTTGGATATTCTGCAGGGAGTCGTTTATATTAACAACGAGGCAACTGTGAATTGTTTGTTAGAAAGACAGTAGAAAAAAAACGAGTAAAAAAAAAAATACCTACAACAATTAAATCGATTGATTGCTGACTGTTGCAGCTGAAGAAGGCATTGGAGCTGAATGAACAGCTGAGGCAACGAATGGGTGTAGTCATCGTAGGGCCAAGCGGAGCAGGCAAGTCTACACTCTGGAGGATGCTCAGGGCTGCTCTCAGCAAGACAGGCAAAGGGGTGAGTAAAGAGACAAACCCCCTACTGGATTTTCAATTGTCAATACTCCCACCTAATTTAACAGTAACCTTGAAAGAATATATTAAAAATGCTGTAAGGCTTGCATCCCAGCATTATTAGCATATAAAACAGCATGAAAAGCGTTATTTGAAAGTCTATGCGTCAGTTAAAAAAAAAAAAAATGTTCCCAGCACGGGGTGTCATCTTGCTGATGCTGTATGCTGCTGTTTTTGCAGGTGAAGCAGTACACAATGAATCCCAAGGCCATGCCCAGACAACAGCTCTTGGGACACATAGACATGGACACCAGAGAATGGGCTGATGGGGTCCTCACACACAGTGCCAGGAGTGTGGTCAGAGAGCCACAGGGTAAGAGGCACACACCACTCGCATGGCACAGATAGGCCACTGACAGCCAGACTTTTGACCATGAGGATGGTTTGGTCCACATTATTGCCCACTTTGGCTGGAAAAGTTCTTGCACTACACCCGATGCACACAGCAAGGACTGAACAAAGTCATCTTTGAGTGGTTTATATATGTTGTCCTCAGCATTGTAATTTATGTACATGTATAGTGGTCACGTATATGTCTTTTTGTGTAGAGGTGAACTCCTGGATTGTTTGTGATGGCGACATTGACCCCGAGTGGATTGAGAGTCTGAACTCGGTGCTCGATGATAATCGGCTGTTAACCATGCCTTCCGGAGAACGCATCCAGTTCGGACCCAATGTTAACTTCCTGTTTGAGACCCACGACCTTAGCTGTGCCTCACCAGCCACCATATCCCGCATGGGTATGATCTTTCTCAGGTCAGTCAGCCTAAGCAGACAAAGTTTTAAATGTTTATGTCTACCCAATTCCATATTTTCCTAATGCTTCTCTCCCTGTTGTTTTACCTCCTTTCATTCTTACTTTTACCTTAAGTGATGAGGACATTGATGTGGGTGCCTTGGTGAAGTCGTGGTTGAGGGTTCAGCCAGAAGAGTGTCGCGGTAACCTAGAAAACTGGCTGGGAGACTACTTCCAAAGAGCTCTGGACTGGGTCCTCAAACAGGTAACATTTTCCCCCATCCTACAGTCAAACTGTTTCATTGTGTTGAATTTGACATTCACAGCTTGAAGTTTTTTCTTTGATGCTGAAACAGTGCTGTAATGATTTGACAAGCACGAAACAAACTGCGGCAAAATATCTGGCTTTCTGAATTACCTGCACTTACACTGATCAATGTTTATCATAATGTATTGAATTGCTAACATACAAGTGTGATAAAGTCACAGAAATCACTTTTGACAAACCAGCTGGCTCAATGAACAAACACAGTTATCATATCCTGCTTAAAATGCAATAATGCTTACATATTTGTTTCTCTTCTTCTCAACCCATTCATTCCAAAATCTTTATAAATATTGGATTCAAACTTGTATACCCAATATTTTTCTTCTCTCCTGACATTAGAATGACTTTGTGGTGGAAACTAGTCTGGTGGGCACAGTGTTCAATTGTCTGTCGCACCTCAGCGCTGTGACAGAGAGAGGTCAGTTCATCGTTGGTCTTCTTAGAGGCATGGGAGGAAACCTCAACGTCAAAACACGACAGGAGTTTGCCAAAGAGGTGAGGACCCCTGTGTTCGTTGAACGGGCAGAGAGTGACTATTTTAGGATTTAAATTTGATTCGTTTGTCGACATGAAAGGTTTCTTGCAAAGTCGAAAATAATTGTTACTGATGGAAAAATTGAAGGACGGTTCATCAGTCAAGAAAGAAACACAACTTTATGTGTGGCATTTTTCTTTGTGCTTCTGTAGTTGCTGAGCTGGGCTAGGGAAAACCCCCCGGACAGCAGAAAACCACTGGACACCTACTATGACTCTGACAGTGGCCATCTAGCAGCCTATACGTTCCAGCGTCCCGAGGGTCTCACGCTGGAACAGTTCTCTCATACACACATGCTACCTGTCATTGAGACTCCAGGCATGCAGAGAGGTCTTCAATCTTTTTCCCCGTGGCTCACCGCTCAGCACAGGCAGCCCTTCATGGTGGTAGGGCCGGAGGGTTGTGGAAAGGGGTAATTATCCATGCATTACAAATGCGTGCACACACACAGAGTGACAATTTGCATAATCATAAACAGAGGCGGTGTTTGCACAAACACTTTTATGTACATGGAGACACTGTGCATAAAAATTCCAAGCAGACCTGAAAATGTTCAATTGAAAACTCATTAACTCACTGCATAGCTGTGATTGCTGAGTAACAATTACATTCCCTTACATTAACCTAATTTATCAACATAGCTGTGATTGTTTAATATCTTTTGTCAAACAGTCATTTGTGTAAACGATTTAAGTAGGCACAATCCCACACAAGCTTCATGTTGGTCTTCCTGCAGAAAAAGTGTTGGCGAGTTGACAGTGGAAGAGTGTGCGTTACGGATTGTGCGACAGAGGCTCTCAAATGTGGACCCTCAAAATGACACCATCATACAATCAACACTGAAATCAAAGCAGCTTTTAAGCTAGACTTGACCTTTTTTGTAAAGGCACTGACAACCCAGAATAAGGATCGGATCCGCGGGTGCATGTGGCCCGGTTTTATGCGCTCAGGCTCGAGTTCACACACACTGAGTCGCTGCCTCAGAAGTAATTGCGTGCCTCCCTAGGGGTTTGAAGATCGAGGGTCACTCTGTTTGCCTTTTACACTTCAGTTGAGTCTGTCTCAGTCCTTCCTCTCCTCTCCTCTCCTCTCCTCTCCTCTCCTCTCCTCTCCTCTCCTCTCCTCTCCTCTCTTCTCTTGTCCTGTCCTGTCCTGTCCTGTCCTGTCCTGTCCTCGCTGCCTTGTCTTGCCTCACTTCGCCTGAAAGGTCACTGTGCCAGTGAAGCACTGGGTTGGTCAGTTTATTCTTCTGATGAAAGAACATGTAATTAATTTCCACAGACATATCCTGTAATGAGTGTTCACACACACACACACACACACACACACACACACACACACACACACACACACACACACACACACACACACACACACACACACACACCATTTTACTTTCTCTGTTTTCACTTTCTCATAAAATGTCACCCTTTGCCTTTGGGTCTGTTCTGACAAACACTGTTCTTGAGATGCTAAGGGGCCTGAACATGTATGAAACTGAGCTGTGTAAAAGTTAGAACATTTGACCATTCGGCTGAAACATCACCAACCCTGTGAGATCACGTCTCACCACACAAACTGTGAGTGCCTGTGTATTTCTTGACCTTTTTCTACACATTGTTTTCCGTCCAGCATGCTCCTGCGCTACGCCTTCTCTCGGCTGCGTTCCACCCAGGTCGCTGTGGTTCACTGTAGTGCCCAGACCTCGTCTCGCCACGTCCTACAGAAGCTCAGCCAGACATGCCTGTTGCTCAGCTCCAACACCGGCCGGGTGTTCCGACCCAAGGACTGTGAGAACCTGGTCCTTTACTTAAAAGACATCAACTTACCCAAACCGGACAAGTGGGGGACCAGCAACCTTACTGCCTTCCTGCAACAGGTAAAGATATAAAAAGACACATGGATAAGCAAACAAATTAGTGAATGGTCAGATGAAGTATAGCTTTGATCCCAGTGCCCACCCTCAGAAGCTCAGAATATAATGTGCTTTCTTTTACTTCAGCAGAATATACTGCATCTGAAATGATTTCAACTTGAAAAACAATAAGAAACAGGGACATCTCTTCTTTACTCGGTCTCTCCTTCAGGTGTTGACATATAAGGGATTCTATGATGAGAATCTGGAGTGGGTGAGTCTTGAGAACATTCAGGTGGTGGCCTCGATGTCAACAGGGGGAGCTGTCGGCAGCCATTCACTCACCTCCCGCTTCTCCTCTATCGTACGCATCTGCACCATAGAGTAAGTATGGAGAAAGCACTAAATCACCAAATTGCAGTAGCATAGCACTTTTCCATTCATTTATTCACATGCAGTAATTCTCTTTTCAAACATCGCTCCTCATTTCTCTCCATTTATCTGTTTCTCTGCTTCTTTGACTGCCCTTAGCTATCCAGACAGGGAGCAGCTGCAGACTATCTACTCTGCTTACCTGCAACCAGTTCTCCAGCATAGCCTGGGCAGCCAGGCAGCCTGGGCCAGCACAGGGAAAACACATCAGCTGGCTGGCTCTCTAGTGCAGCTCTATGAGCAGGTATTGAATGTCATGGGGCGATCATTCATTTTCATTTTCTAATTGCGATAAAATTGCATTTTATCGTTAATTGTGATTTACATATTGCTTGCATAGGGTGAATGGAAAATCAAGTTATATTGTTTATATTGGTAAAAAGTTGTTTCATTTTATTTTCAAATATGAAGGAACATTTAAATGTCAAACATATTTTCCATTCTTATTTCAATATGGTCATAGAACGCCAATATGAGTATTTGAAAATGCAAACGCAAGTTGGGTTATTGCATTTTTGTTTTAATTTTTACTCTACACACAGTTGTCGGAAATTATGCTATTGTGAAATTGTATTTTCAGTTTACATTACCATTTTGATATGTCCCCTATAGGCTTCCATATTAGAGACTCTGATTTGAATTTATGGAATTCCACATTAAAATTCACGCTTGTTCCACAGCAGAGAGAAAGCTCACAAATCCTGACAGATAAACATGATCAGGAAAGAAACCACTACACCCATATTCAGCAAAACAGCACTGCCCAAAATGCCTTAAAAGCAAGTATCCTTTTATCCCGGGATACCGGTTGAGTTCTCATCGGTGTTTCCATACATTATGTTACAGATTCTTATGCATAGCATAACACGGCACCAAGTGATGACCTTGCTCAGAGAGTGAGGATGTCAGGTGTTTTCGTTCAATGAGATGATAATCAGGTGTCAGTGGGTGTCCTGTTTTGTTTCAAGAACAGCAATCTGTCAAAGTCTGAGCTTCACAACACAGGTTTGTTGAAGTGCGTCATGGCACAAACGAAGGGGATTTCTGAGGTTGTCAGAAAAAGAGTTGTTGACGCTCTTCACCTCACTCTATTTTCACTGTCATTTTCAAATTTGCTGCTAATCCCAGAGGTTCACATACGTTGGCCACTCACATAAATATAATGATTAAATAAATGACCAAGTATAATGTTTTTGTCTTATTGTTTACAACGTAACTGGGTTTTCTTTATCTACTTTTAGGACTTATGTTCAAAGCTGATGTTTTAGGTTAGATTGCAGAAATATAGAAAATTGTAAAGGGTTAACAAATTTTGAAGCACCACTATAAGTATTATTATTATTATTATTGTCCAATTAATCTATATCCTGTAGAATAGAAACATTTTCATCTTTCTCTGTTTGTTTCTGTCCTCTCAGGTGAAAGCCAAGTTTACAGTGGATGACCACAGCCACTACCTGTTTACCCCCTGTATTCTCACAGAGTGGGTCCTCAGCCTACTGCGGTACGACCTCACTGCAGGTAACCTAGACCACGTGCACACACATATATGTGTGGGCTCTGATGCACATTTTTAGAGACACTGCTGTATGCAAACAAAAACAGAAAGTTGAAATTAATGACCCACTGGAGTCCTCGCATAGAAATATTTTGCTGAGTCACACGAAGCATTATTAATTCAGTTTTGATCCCAGAATCAAGAAGACATCCACGCGTGGCTTAGTTTCTTGTCAGTATCCTTTCAGCGCAGAGCTGTTTCCAACTCTCACCTTTTCCTTCATCCTGCCCCCCCCCCTTCTCTCTCTCCTCAATTCCTCTGTCACTTGTCTGTCTCTTCCTTTTTTTTCTTTCTTTTTTTTCTTATTCTCTCCCTCTGCTGTTCTTTCATCTCTCTCTCTGTCCCTCTTTCTCTCCCTCTGCAATGTGTTCCTGCTGTGATAGTGAGTCCAATCATTTATTTTAATTAAACACGTCAGCGGACAAACTTCTCTTTTCCTATACTCATCATTTTTTTTTTAACTTACTCTTACTTCTTTCTCCCTTTTCCCTTCCTTGCTGCTTACCTTCTTTCTGTATGTAAAAACCTTTTCACTTTGTATTTATTCTGTGAATGTGTTGATGTTTGTGCATGTGAGTGAGTTTGAGTGTGCATGTGATCACATAAATATTGTATTTCTGTGGCTCTGTATGACTGTTGACTTCAGCCCTTTCAGTATAATGTGACAACCTTTTGATAGCACTTGCCAATGAGACCACAAATCTAGCTTTTGAGTCTGAAAAGTAAAGCCAATGCGGAATTGCCATTTTTCCATTAATTAGATATTAGGCATCAAAGAGTGGTATTTTGGGGGGGGCGTGTCTTATTTGATTGACAGCCCTGGGATTCAGTCAGGTTTCCGTTATAGGTGGGCGGCCACAGTGCGTCTCAGTCAGATCGAATCAGATCCATCTCTTGCTTTTTCCCAGCTCCTCCAAATATGGTCACTTCCACCTCCAAAAAAAAAAATCAAGATTGTGACAGACAAAATTCCAAACTTGAGGCTTCAAAATGGCAGCTAACAAGCCAATTGGTCATGTTGCGGCTTCTGGGGAATTTAGCACATTAACCTGCAATGTGCTTTTGTCTAGCCTCGTCCTGTCAAAATTAGCCCTCTGACTAATGTTAAGCCCTGAATCTGAGTGTAAATACTTTGTCTCTGTCTGTCCTTTATGACACCTAAGCAACCGTGATATAAATGGACAGACCACAACGTTTGCATTGTATGTGCGATATGTTAGAATTAAAAAAGTTCTTTCTCCTCAGATTCATTGAAATTTGGTTTCAAATGACCTCAGTGTTTAAATTAGCTTCTTGACTGAGGTCAAGGCCCTGATCAGAAATAATTCAAACAAAATCAGCAAGTCTCATGTTTTGTATAAATGTGTGCAGGTTGTATTATATTCTTTTGAGTATTAATCCAAATAGCTGTGTGTTTTTCTCTTTTGTTCCCTTTTAGGTCAATCTAATGTGACAGACAGCCTGTTGGAGGTGGTGGCGTACGAGGCCCGGAGGCTCCTCAGAGACCGGCTGGTTTCCTCCAAAGATCTTCACACCTTTGACAACATCCTCTCCTCCATCATACGGGGCGACTGGGGCTCTGACGCTCTGGAAAACATGACTGGTATGAGATAGATAGCACTCTCTTTGCATCAGCATGAGCTCATCCATCCATCCATCCATCCATCCATCCATCCATCCATCCATCCATCCATCCCTCCCTCCATCCCTGCATCCCTCCCTCCATCCCTCCTTCCCTAACATCACTTTTTGACATTATCTCAGAATCCTGTATCCCAGAATTTGGCAGCTGCCAGTGATTGGACAGACAGAGCACTACTTTGCAAGTGTGACAGCTTTTAGATACAAATGCATTTTAAACTTATATCCATGCAACTAGCAGCTTCTTCGAAGACACAGAAATAGTAATACAATCACACCCCTTTGATTGGAAGAGGAACGCCACCTCTACAGTGCTCATATTTTTGTGTATTGTGCCTCTCAGACAGCCTCCATGTCATTTGATGTGCACACATGTGGGTATGCTGCTATTAGTCTGTAATGTTTGTCCTGTCTGCAGATGGCTTTTATGTGACGTGGGGAGCCTCTGAAGGGGCTCTGATAGCTCCAGGCCAGTCTCTGCCTGCTCATGGGAAACAACTGGGACGCCTGGATTCTGCTGACCTAAAACAAGTTATACAGAAGGTATGCAGTGAGCAACTGTTGTGTGTTCAGGCTTGTTGATTAACTATGCACACATACATATGTGTTTGCAGTAGAGTAAGTGTATTTTTAACACTGAAAATGTTGCTTTTATTGTAATGTGTAATGAATGTATTCTCCCTATCTCTATAACAATACAACTACACAAGAGCTAAATCTGCATAATGAGAACTATTGTTTTGATATATTGCTGATAAAACATTTATGTTTTCTCATTTATTTTAAATTTGTTTGAATGCACTGGCTTTATGCTCTGTTGGCGAAATATGGACACAGCGGTATTGCAAATTTGCCATAATAATTCCAAGACTCCTTTTATCTGCTACTGCTTTGATCTTTCTAGCTCATCCTTGTGGTTGTGTCTCTTTGTATTTTCAAATGTTCCTTACATTGTATTGATTGAAGTGTCTATTTTGTACCTCCTCACCTGTTCATCCCTTCTCTTCCCCTAGGGAGTAACACTGTACAGTCGTGATAACAGAGAGCTGGATCTTCTCCTGTTCTGGGAAGTGTGTGACTTTGTGTCCAGGGTGGATCGGGTCCTCAGCCGACCTGGTGGCTCTCTGCTTCTGGCAGGGCGGAGTGGAGTGGGTCGGCACACCGCCACATGCCTGGTGTCACACATGCATGGCTACACATTGTTCACTCCTAAAATCCACCGTGGTTATTCTCTTAAGCATTTCAACAGTGATCTCAAGATGGTGAGAATGGATTACTTTGAGATTAAGATTTTATTTGCTTAACTAGTTCATAATCACATTATACCTTTGAGCTATTTGATTGTGGTGATAGCCATAGTCGGAGGCATTATCTTTTAGGGTTGTCTCGCTTTCCGACTGCATGTATGTTCCGTTGTCATTAGCGTGATAGCGAAAGAACATCTCAAGGGAATTTCTTTAAATTCGGCACAAAGGTTCACTTGGGCCAAAGGATGAAATGATTAGATTTTGGGGGTCAAAAGTCAAGGTCATTATAACCTTATATTGACCCATTCTCGGTGAGCGTAATATCTCAAGAACAGATTTGGCACTAACATTCAATGGACCTCAAGGGGCCTAATGAGAAGCTGGGGGTGAGAGGTCAAAGGTCAAGGTCACTGTCACCTCACATCTGTCCCATTCTTGTGAATGGGATATCTTAAGGGACTGCCTTCAAATTTGGTACAAATATTCACTTGAACTCAAGGAAGAATTGATAAGATTTCGGTAGCTAGAGGTCAAGGGTCATGGTCACCGTTGCTTTATGTCCATCCTCTGTGGGGAATCATTTCAGGAACGGGGATTTCTTCAAAGGGGCATTAATACTGACTTGGACACAAGGATGACCTGATTAGATCCTGGTTGCCAAAGGTCACTATGACCTCACAAAGCACGTCTGTGGCCATAACTAGAGAATTTACACAATGGTTATGATGACATGTCAACATTTGGAATGATGCTGAATTGATGACACTCGTCTTGGGTGTCCATCTTGAAACGGTGGTGATTCTATAGATGTTCTGGGCTGGCGGGTTGAAGATGTGTGTGAAGCATTTTATAATTTGTAGCTTGTTTGCAGCAACATCTACATTGCATTGTCTACCTTCAATCAGCTTTATTGGTCAAGTATGTGAACACGTATAAGGATTCCCTCAAAGCCTTCACTATGTATATCATATGAGTCGAGACAGATATGGCTGTAAACTGCAATATGACTGGCTGGTGAAGCCGTAGAACCGTGAAATGCTAATTGTAGTTTCACGTTAAAATTGTTTGTTAAAAAAAAAAAAAACATGAGCAGAAAAAATGATTCTCAAGGAAATTTGGTGTTTGTATACCTGTGGGTTGTTTATATGTATATTAAATCTATCCTGTATGTTTGATGTATGTGTATCAAATTTATAATGTACGTGCACTGTATGCTTACTGTAGGTAATGCAGCTAGCAGGTCTGGAGGGCCAGCAGGTGGTTCTACTGTTGGAGGATTGTCAGTTTGTCCATCCAGCTTTCTTAGAGATGGTGAACAGCCTGCTGTCGTCAGGTTGGTATTGTGTTTGTGTGTTTTCCCTTATTTGCATTTTTATGAGAACAGATTTGAGCAGACAGATGTGAGTGGTTGTGATGTGGTATGGATCCTTTCATCTAACTCTTGGCAGGAAAGTGAATGCGTGCTTTTTCCAAAATGCCAAACTGTTCCTTGTTATGTGAAGCTGGCCATCAATTTGAAGTGAAATGAATAAGAATAATGTGATTCACATAGTGCATGTGAATATGGACCATGCACTGCAGTGGCCACAATTCCAATGTGGATCATTTTAGACAAAAACAATACAACACACCATTCATAGGCTGCAGTTTTCATGTGTCCTTGCTCTGCAATCTTGAGTATTTAGTTCCCTCTGAGAGATGCTAGTGTGCGTTATGTTTCAGGTGAAGTTCCAGGTCTGTATACTCCAGAGGAACTGGAGCCTCTGCTGTCCCCCCTCAAAGATGCTGCTTCCCAGGATGGATTCACTGGACCACTCTACAACTACTTTTCCCACAGTCAGTACCTTATATTCATAAACAGCACAGTCCCTGTGTTTCATTATTTCAGTCTGTTCCCATATGTGAGCTATACTGTATGTGGTCCTTTTCCCACTGTAAATATCTACTACATGTTGTCATTTATTTTGACATATTGTTATATCGGTTTTGTGTTCTAATTGCATCTGCATTTCTTCTGCCTCCCTGCCGTGCAGTGATGTGTGTACTTTTAAAATGGTACAATGTCACTGAGGTTGAGGTTGTTGCTACAGAATCAAATCAATAGCTCTATTATTGTCAAAGTAAACTCACTATCGAACTCCCTGCTCACCTTCACTGTCTAACTCTGCAAAAGAGGTAAAAGGGGCAATATCAGTAACACAAACACGAGTACTTGTCTTCACATTGTCCCATACTGTGTCAATTTTCCTCAGCATTTTGTGATAATGATGAGTCCTTCCCCATTTTCATTTTAAAACCTTTGTGTTTCACATCCTACTTAGGAATCCAGCAGAACCTCCACATCGTTCTGATCATGGACTGCTCCAACTCGAACTTCACCATCAACTGTGAGAGCAACCCTGCTTTTTACCGCAAGTGCTCTGTCCAGTGGATGGAAGGATGGTCTGAAAGCAGCATGAAGAAGGTTAATGCAAAAATAACACATAGAGTAGCCAGATCAAAAATGGATATTAAGCCAGCAATTGTTGATAAAGTCAGGACAAAGTGTTGAGATGGAGATTTGCAGTGTGTCTGTCTGGGAACAGTGAAAAGAAAGACTTGTGTAGCACAGACTTTGGTAGATTTCTGGTAAGTTTCCAGCCACTCTGCTGTAGACCATATGCTTGACCCCATTACAGCAGGCCATAAGAAGTAAATTACTTTTCTGTCATAGCTGAAATTTAAAAGTGTGAAAACCCCTTTTTTTTTTCTTTTCTTTTTTTTTAGAATAAGTTGCAAGAGGAAAGTTTTGTAATGCTCACACCAATGCTTTGGATCTAAATTTCACATCCTTGTACCTTGTCCCTTGTCAGATTCCTGAGCTGCTGCTGGCAAAAACAGAAGGTGGAGAAGAGGAGATTGAAAGAGAAATAGGCAAGAAGGGGAAAAGCTCAGGTAATAGTCAAACTTCAAAATGACTTATGGGTGATCCAGCATTTGTGTGTTATCTGTCGTGACTATATGACTACTTTATTATTGTAATTTATTCTCCTCAGTGGATGTGGTAGATTGTAGATATTACATTTATTTTCATTCAAGATCTAGGAATTAGTAATTAATCATTAGATATTGATGTGTGCATGAGAAGATATCCGCTTTGCAATATGAGTGACTTCAAAAAGCTGTAAATAGATGGATTGACAAGCTGCATTTGAGTCAATGTATAAAACATCTTGTGAATATTATTTACTGTGGTAAACATTAGATCATTTAGAAGCTTATTAGACATATTTCCTGGCTTTGTATTTTTTTGTTTTTCTGTCATGAATTCATATTTTTCAAACGGTTTATGCTTAAAATGTTGTCCTCTCAACAGGTTCTGGGCAGGGAGACCTGTGCCATTTGTTCTTGATGGTCCATGAGTCATGTAGAGAACATGGTGCAACACCGAGCCAGTACATGACCTTTCTGCATGTTTACACGACTTTATACAGCCGGAAGCAAAACCAGCTTACAACTAGACAACAGCATCTACAGGTAAAACATCAGCCATATACATGCTGAATATTCACACAGAAGATTTACTACTACTACTTCCTTTTCTCGGCATGATTTCTCACAAATACTTTTAGTTGACAGCTAAAGTTCAAAAGTTTGTGGACACTTGCCCTCAGAGGTGACAACACAACTGAACTTGTTCAGAGTTCACGTTTTGTTGTTATTGCTCATATATCAGAGTCATGTTATGATTGACTTGTGTCTGCAGGCAGGGGTTTCCAAGCTGAACGAAGCTAAAGCACTGGTTGATGATTTGAAGAAGCGGGCTGCAGAGCAGAGTGCACTGCTCAAGACTAAACAACAGGATGCAGATTCTGCCCTGCAGGAAATCACCACCTCCATGCAGGTGTGTGTGTGTGTGTGTGTGTGTGTGTGTGTGTGTGTGTGTGTGTGTGTGTGTGTCACTGTACTGTCCTCCCTGCCACTGAGTGTCAAAGTTACACAGTCCTGCAGGGTTTCATGTCTCCTCCAACTTATCCTCCTCTCCTCTCCTCTCCTCTCTCCTCTCCTCTCTCCTCTCCTCTCCTCTCCTCTCCTCTCCTCTCTCTCTTTTTCAATTTCTTATTTATGCCTCTCTCCCTGTCTGTCTTCTCATCTGCATTGAATTGTACAATAAACTTTATGTAGATTTCCCATGACTGCGTCCTCCCTGCTGTGAAGACACTGTTTATTTAATTTGTGTGCATTTGCACACTTGTTTGTTTTGTGACTTCTCATCCAGTGTTTTCTATCTCCTGATACCCACATTTCCATTTCCTCCTGCTGCCTCGAGAATGGATGGATGGCTGGATAGCTGAATGGAGGGGTACAAAGGAAGCTGAACCCTGTTCATTAGTTTTGATAACTTCCTGTCTCTCACTCTGTTGGGAAAGCGCTTTTTGAGTTAGATGAAGGGAAAAAGGAAGAGAGAAGAAATAAGAGAAACAAAAAAAAGGAAAAAGTGACAGTGGAGTCAGTTTGTAGAGTGATAATTAACAATCCATCACTTCCCTTTGGTCTGTAGCAGCAGCTATGTCGCCTGTGGAGATGGAGACAGCAGGGAGGGAAAATTGAGGAGGACTGGCACAATGAGATGAAGCATGGAAACAAACTAGTTGGACGAGTGATTGAGGCTTGGTAAAGAACATTCAGTTGGGAGCAGTGGAGGAGGAAGGAAAATGAGATTTGGAGAGGAAATAAGGAATATATGCAGTATATAGCAAGGGGCAAGCCTTGACTATGGGGAAATTGGAGTAATAGGGAGAGGATGAGATTAGCTGTGAATGAGGATGTGATGTGATAACATGGATAGATTTTAGGGATCGAGAGGTCAGAGAGAGAAAGTGTGGGAAAATGATGCTGCCAAACCTTCATCCTCTCTCCCTTTTCATCCTCAGTGACTGACTATTTCTAAACCGAATCTTTGATCTCTACACAAACGAGGACGACAGATGTATTCCTGAACTAACTCAGGGTTGTAGTACTGAAGCTGTGTACTGACTTATTTAAATTTTTTTTAACAGGGTGCAAGTGTTCTTGGTGAACATCAAATTTAGGTTTAGAGTATAAAATATGTGTTTTTGATCCAATGCAATGAATAATAATACTTTTTTTTTTTGGTTATCCAGAATGCCAGTGACCAAAAGACAGAGATGGAAAAAATAAAAGGAAAAATGGCTCAAGAAGTGTCCAAGATTGAAGAGAGAAAAGCCCAAATAGATGAGGAGCTGAAGGAAGTACAGGTATGTTTTCCGATATACTCCTGTTCGTTCGGTTACTTGAAAACTTCCCTCAACCTTTTCCATGCTTGCAGTCCAAGCTGTGCATATCGCTCATTTATCTCTGTATCTCTCCCTCCCCTTACCTTTGCCGCCCTGCAGCCTTTGGTAGATGAAGCAAAGCGTGCAGTTGGAAACATCAAGCCTGAAGCGCTGTCTGAGATTCGCTCCCTCCGTATGCCCCCTGATGTCATCAGAGACATCCTGGAGGGGGTACTGAGGCTGATGGGTATCTTCGACACGTCCTGGGTCAGCATGAAGAGGTGAGAGGGGACCAGATGGGAAGAACGTGTAAAAGGAGAGCCAGAAAAAGGGCTAAAATGAAGGATGAGGAGAGACTTACCCTGTTGGGAGTAATTATATTGCCGAGAATCTTTAACACCTCTCGGGTTGTGAGGTTTGAGGTGATGGGGTGTTAAGGGATGGGTGGGAACAGAGGAAGAAGAGGGAAGGGTTTGCACAGTGAGGAAAGGATGGAGAAATCATTTTACTTGGGTTGTCTCAAAGGAATTTCATAACTTTATCAATATGTGTAAAAAGTTTTTTGAATTGGCAAAAACTCCCAAATCATCAACTTCACTTTAAAGCTGTATTCAAGACATACTGTATTTAATTCCAGTCTGCCATTTCATTCAAACATTGATATTTCCCTACCACTTCTTCACATGACCCAAAATAAATTCATCTTTTAAAATAATACATATGTCAAAATCTCATAATTTTAGGTTTGAATTACAGTAACATTGAATTCCCCACTTTGTGTATCAAGAGTCACTTAATTTGATCTCACTCTCTGATCACTTCTTTAATTTGCTTTATTGCTGTGAAATGTAGTTTAAACTTGTGTGTCTCCATTTTTTTGTCACCTTATCACATCCAATAATCTCTCTTGCTTATTTCTTCACTCTGTAGCTTTCTGGCCAAGCGGGGCGTGAGGGAGGACATAGTTACATTTGAAGCCAGGAACATCAACCCTGAGATTCGCCAGAGTGTAGAAGAGCTGCTCAACAAGAACAAGGCCTCCTTTGACCCCAAGGTCAGCTAGCGACTGTTGCAGAATGAGAATTAGATGTATCGTTGGATGTTGTAAACCCCTTGATGTTTTATTTTGCTGGTGTATGAAGATGTTGCCGTGGCTGTTATACATTGAGGTGTTTCTTGTGATGGTGTCATTGTTGTTCAGAATGCGAAGCGTGCAAGTGCAGCAGCTGCTCCTCTGGCTGCCTGGGTCAAAGCCAACGTCCAATACTCCCTCGTCCTAGAGAGGATCGAGCCACTGGCAAAAGAGCAGGCCGGACTACTGGAGTAGGAACATGCACACGCGCGCACACACACACGCACACGCACACACACCGCTCCACAAAACACCGACGATGGTGTGGTTTTTTTTATTTATTTATTTTAACACAAATGCACACCTGGTCATAAGTATATAGATAAATGAGTTGCAATTTTTGGAAATAACTCTTCTTTCAATATTTGCTGATTTTCATTGAGTGATTTTCATTTAGAATCCGAGCTTGTAAGCAACATACACTGAATGATACGCACAGTCACAGTCTTAATGATAAACTTATACACGCATGAGAAACCTTTGTCTGATTTGTGTGTGTGTGTGTGTGTGTGTGTGCGTGTGCGTGCGTGTGCATATCCAGAAACCTCAGGAAAACAGAGAGTCGAAAGAATAAATTGGAGGACCAGCTTAACTCTGTTGGAGCCAAAGTCAACGAGTTGAAAGACAAGTATGTTTCCTCCCATCTTTCTATCCGTTCTTACAGCCTTTAAGCCTGAGAAAACATATTGGGGTTGTTATGTTATCATAAGCTACCTTTCCGATGTTTTTTTCAATAAGACATCAAGCTGTTTGAAATAGAACTAAACCATGGATGCAGTCAGGAACAAATGTAATGCAACTGCACCATAAGAATCACATTCTACAAGTAGAAAATTAGCTTTTCATGAAACATGTTTACTCACCGCCGGGCATGCAGCACTCCCCCGTGTCTGCTGCTTGTATTCCTTCAGCATACGGTGACTGATATAAACAATCAATACTGCCTGAGGTGCAGGTGACTCTCACCCTTTTTTTTTCTTAATTGGCTGGACCGGCTGGTTTAGAATTGGGAATGTGTTTTCATTTGTGTGTAGTCGTGATCACTAATATTGATTTCGTGGCACATGATGATGAGGCATGATCTACTGTGAATCAAGGTATTTAATAAAACTGAAGAAAATGGCTGGACACTGGGAAATTTCACTATTTATTAAGTCAAAGTTCAACAATGGTGAATTCCACACTATATATGTGACTGAGATTTCATGCTCCATGTGCTGCTCTTCCTTCCAACGTCTCCAACCGTCAGCCCTGTCATTTTTCTTCCTATCCATCCATGTGTCATCTAATCATCTAACAATTGAAAGATGTCTTACTTGCTCTCCCCTCTGCCCACCTCGGCTCCTTTTCTCTCCACCTTGCATTTTACATTTACTTTGCCACAGTCATATGTACTGATTTGCGGTCTACTTTCACTGGCACGGGGAGAGCTACACATTATTTTTACATTATTGATTATCGCATATATCTCCTCACTGATCTATTTACTTCCTTCTTACTCTCGCCTCAGGTTTCAGTGTCGTACTGCAGAGGCAGCTAAATTGGAGGCGGAGGTGACTAAAGCTCAGGACACGATCACGGCGGCCCAGCAGCTCATATCTCAGCTGGATGGAGAACACACACGCTGGAACGCGCAGGTAGTTTGATGTATGAGTGTGTTGATTTGTGTTTTGGGGTGGGAGGTTACGCGCATCTACTCAAAAAGGGGCTCATTTACCATGTAAGAGCAACAGGAGGCGTTGGGAGTCCGTGAGTGTGGTTGTGTGTGTGACAGGCGGATGGATCCCGCTGTCTTGGGTCCCTTCTGGGTGTTTTTACTCCTCTCCACAGCATCTGTCTGCACCTTAATTAAAACACTCAATCTCTTCCTGACACACTCACTCGCGCACACACCCTCACTCTCACTGCCTCCCTCGAGGCCTGCAGCAGAGAGCCAGTTTACTCTCTGCTCACGTATTTCCATACACTCTCACATACACACATGCGCACAAACTCACACACTCCTAACTCCTTTCCACACTATACAGCGGTTTTGGATCGCGAACACATACGGAGAGGTGCACAAAACTACAGAGAAAGTGATATAGAGGTAGATCCATGTTTTGCATTGAAGCAAGGATGCTAGCAGGACGTTTAGCCGTTCTTATTCAGGGGACCAGACATTACAAGGTCCTCTTCCATCCTTACCTTTCTCTACATTTCTACCTCTTGATTCCTCCCGATCCTCATTGTCCATTTTTCTTTCTTGTCTTACTTTTTTCATACTTTACTCACTTCCTTGTCTGCCTGTCCCTCAACTTCCTCTATCTTGTCCGTTTCCTCCCTATCTGCATCTGTCTACCAGATGTCAGAGATTAAGAACGAGTTGGAGACGCTCCCTAATAGGGCCTTGCTTGCTGCAGCCTTCATCACCTACCTGTCTGCAGCTACTGAAGACCGTAGAAGACACAGTCTGGAAACATGGATGGCTCAATCTGGACTACATAGTAAATATATTATTCCTTTTTTTTAACACACTTGCACCAGCACATGCCAACTGTTATACTAAACAACCTACACAACCACCGCTACCCACACACAGTGTAAATTACTGTTACATATCGTACGCTTGCAAGCTCCTGGGTGTTTTAATTATGAGTGCTGATTAAAAAGTTCTAAAGGTGGAGTGTTAAAATAGCTCTATAATCATTTAACTAATCAAAGGTAACTGTAATCATTATGATGTTATGTCTTTCATTCATTAATCAAAAAAGTGTCATTATTTTCAGTCATGTGAGTGACCTAATGTGTACATGCATATAAAACTTACACACTCATTAAGCATTTCAGTGCTATAAAATCCTGTTTTTACCACTTTATGGATTTTAATTCTCAGAAATGAATTTGTAAAATGTGTGCACTAAAAGCACTCATTGTTATCGCATTAATATCTGAGTGTATAAGTCTCCGTGGCTCCCTCTTTCCCAGAAGCCCTCAGCTATGCAGGTAAATCCCAAACAGACGAGTCCATCAAATGTGCTCTCCACAACCAAGTCAAGATTACCTAGTGACTTCTCTCAAAGTGTAATATAATGTGTCCAGGCACTAAAGTTGAATTGGGACTTGTTGTCAAGTGGCTGCTGGAGTGTCCACTGATGAAATTTACGAACACATTTTTTTTAAATATATATATATATATGCATCACATAAACATGTGCATTTGTCTTGTGTGTTTGCATCAGCGTTTGACTTGCGGTCATTCCTGTGCTCGGAGAGTGAACAGCTGATCTGGAAGAGTGAAGGGCTGCCATCAGATGACCTCTCCATGGAGAACGCACTGGTTATTCTTCAGGTTAGATTTCACATCTACTCTTTGACTTCACCACACCACAGCAGCGGGTCGGCCCTACAGGTGTCTGTTTTTCAATAAGCCGCAGAGTGGTGAAGTTACACCATTAGTGGAGCAAATGCTGTGACTCACTGCGTCTGGTTCAAATTAAAAGCCCTCCTTTCAAATGGAAACCCCCCTAGCTTTTTAATACACAGTCCAGCCATATACTTAGTTTTGACCTAGTCTCATTTGACATGACACAAATGAATTTATGTTATTAAAGAAATATAAATATGTAATCACCTTGTTTTATCGGTCGATCTTTAGGTTTTTGTGTTATCACAGACTATTTACATATTAGCTTACAATAAATAGTGTCTTTGTCGCTTGCATTGTATACACCATTTGATAAGACACTACAATACGATGTAACTGCAACATTTACATCTAACAGCTGTTCTCCATATTCGTACTTGAACCAAGAATTTTGCCCTTGTTGCCATTCATCTGTCCTCCATTTGCATGTGTTGTGTTTGTGTGTTGTTTTTACCATTGCTGCCTTCAGATCAATGCACTCAAGTTACAGGTAAGAAGTTGTTCCATCATTCACCCTCATAGCCGACACTTAGTTTTAGTAGCTGTTTATGTCTGTGTGTGTGTGTCTCCCTTACAAGTGTGTGTTTGTCCTTTACACTAATGATACGCTGCATGTACAGAAGTCATTTATAATTATATAATCAACAATGTCAATAGATGTCTGTTATAATGGTGGGTGGCCAAAAAAAAACAACGTTATCTTTGATTCATCTGCCCAGAAAACATGATTCCAACAGGCCCGGTCTTTGCCTATACGGTTATTTGCAAACTGTAGTTTTGCTGTAATGTTCTTTTTGGACAGCAAAGGCTTCTTTCTGGCATGACTCCTGTGAAGGTCAATTTTGTGCAGTGTCTTTCTGATTGTAAGCACATGCACTTTGACACCAGCAGTTGCAAGAGTTACCTACAGAACCTGCGACTTCTTTTTGCATCCAACCGTCTGCTCTTGGACAGACTTTGCTGTTTGTGTTGCCGGCCAGTTCTGGACAAATTGCCACTCGTTGAAAATCAACGTCTCTTGTAGATAATTTTCCTGACAGCGGAATGAATTGTTCCAAATCATTTTTAGATCTGTGCCAGACTCATAAGGCATACTCAAGCTTTTTACTGAAGGCTTTAGAGAGCTCTTGACATGATGACTCTACACACAATAGCAAAGAGAGCAGCAGGCTCCAGATGTCAGAGGTTTAAATTAGACTGGTTCCACCTGTCATTTCCAAAGGAGAATTTTATTTTTAGCACCTAAACTTGAACCCCAGATTCGAATTCATGATTCAGTGATCAAGAGTGTACTTACTTTTTTAAATTACAGGTAAGAAAATGATGATAAATTTAAAAAAAAATCAATAAAAAAAAAAAAAAGTGTCATTTGTTTGACTATATCACGTTTATTATAATGTTTCAAAGAGAATCAAATGTTTCCTTGTTGTGGACTAAGGAAAGGCTGTGGGGACAGTTTGAGAAAGACAATCCTTGAGCGAGAGACCATGAAATAGAAGAGTATATAATGAAAGGACGGTGGTGGACCTCATGCCTGTGGTGATGGTGGTCAATAAGCATGATATCACGGTGACAGTGCTGAACGACATGAATACACACACACACACACACACACACACACACACACACACACACACACACACACACACACACACACACACACACACACACACACACACACACACACACACACACACACCTCTCCTTTTCCTCAGTAAGTGAGCTTCTTTCTAAGTAAAACTGTCTTGAATCAACTTTTCCTGAAATGCTTTCTCGTTGTTCTGTGCTCAGAGTGTTGCCTGTCCGTTTCTGATCGACCCGTCATCCAGAGCTACAGAATGGCTACGCACACATCTCAAGCAGCACAGACTAGAGGTTATCAACCAACAGGTAAGACACACGCACTCATACACACCTAAAGAAAACATGATAGAGGTCATTAGCTATTCTGTTGCATTTGCACACTTATTTTCACACGCATGCCTGGTGATATGCCTTGTTCATATAAATAACCTGTCAGTGAGGATGCTTTTATGTCTGCAGGAGCCTGAAAAGCCATTTCTGTTGAACACTTCTTTTCAGTGCTTCATTAGATATCCTTTATGTCTCTTTCATCTTGTCTGATGAATCCAAGTCTATCGAGTTCGGCTGGTATACTCCTATATTCAGCTACTACCACTGCTTGGCTGGCTGTATGATGAAGCTACCTTTACATTTCTCCTCCGCAGGGCTGGATTACTTATTACTGACTCATCACTAGTCAGTAATTACAACATTAAGGCCATTTATTACACTCATAAAGTCGTAATTGGTTGCAGGTTGCATGGCACTCTTTAGAAGAGCGCTGTAATCACTGCTCTGTCCACCAGGCACAGGATAGGTGTTGGAGCTGGACATCAGCTGTGCAACATTTTCATCTGCTCTGTTTTGATACAGTGATTTAGACATGTGCAGGATGTGAATCTATTCAGTCAACAGCCAGTTAGTTATACAACGTATACATACGGTGAGGTCTTCCATCTTTACCGTGTTGGTTTACTTTTTTGTCAAACTTTAATAATTGGTAAGATACATTATTTTATAATTATTATGGATCGTAATAATACTAATTCCTGCTCTGTCCATCAGGTACAGGACAGATATGTTAGAGAGTGCTGTTTTACCAACCAATTCAAAAATTCAATGTATTCTCTTACAACTGGGTGTCTGTGCGCCTGCTTCTCCACAGGACAGTAACTTCATGACATCCCTGGAGCTGGCAGTCAGATTTGGAAAAACCCTTATTATTCAAGAGATGGATGGTGTTGAACCTGTGCTCTATCCGCTGCTGAGGAGGGACCTCATAGCGCAGGGTACTCACATTCTCACAAGGCCAACACCACGTCTGTACAGAGTTGGGTTCAAGAACTCTTTTGAACATAATTCAGAGGCTTCACCAACCTCAGATTGCTGACGACGTCCTCACCGCACAATTTTTCCAAACATTTGTATAGTAATAGGAAAGCAGTAATAAGGCGAATGAAATGTCCTAGACCTCGGTATGAACCTTTCACACTTTCTTAATTACTGTATATTGAGTGTGTACTGAGTGTCATGAGGAGGATTTACAAAGAATTTTTAAGCAAAGTGTGTGTGTGTGTGTGTGGGGAGCAGGAGAGAGAGGGGGGGGGGTTTCATTGATATTTCAATGAAACTAAATAAATGTAAATTTGTAATTTTGAAGTTTGGAAAAATTGTATGGTGAGGACGTCGTCAGCAATCTGTGGTTGGTGAAGCCTCTGAATTATGTTCCATAGAGTTCTTGAACATGAATACAAGATGTGTTTTTGAGTAATCTCAGTCTCTTTTCCTTAGCATGCATTTGTGAAAGCTCAAACACTTTTCCATGTTCATTTCACGAAGTGATGAAAATTACTTGTGGTATGAGTTTTCGAATTCAAAGTCCTCCTAAAAGGCGGTTGTTTGAGCAAGTAAATAATTCAGAAATCTTCAAAACTTTGGCAACATTATTATTTACTATTTAGAATCAGCATGAAATTCTGGGAAGTGCTTTGTTTATTCCATTTCATGGATGAACACTCCTTGAATTAGTCAAATAAAATAAAAAAGAGACCCGCAAAAATACATCTTGTATTCATGCGTGAATGATTACAAAGTGTCTGATGTAACCAGTGGTATTTTAGTTCCTTGATTCAGATAATTGCATACCGATTGCATACATATAAACAGAGGTTGGAAACATACCTGTGAATAAGAGAGTGAGTCATAAGGCTCTGAATCATGCAGGGAGAGGCGGATGTCTATTTGAAGCTGATTTGGAAAGACTGGGGGCAGTGACAGTATGCAGAAGGACAAGTAATTCATTTAACAGAGGTGTTGAACAGCATTGAAAAAAGAGGTGAGACAAAAACCTGGCAGTGCTGCAATGCAGACATCTAGAAGACGGAGAGTAGAGGGAAAAAGTAAAAGGATAGAAAGGATTTAATGCGGCTGGTGAAGATAAAGTTACATGTCTGTATGTTGGAGTATATGATGTTAAGAGACTCTTTTCTTCATGTCCACATTGACACGCATGTGCACACACACACACACACGCATGCACGCACACACACGCACACGCACACACACACACACACACACACACACACACACACACACACACACACACACACACACACACACACACGCACACGCGCATGCACGCGCGCACATGCAGGTCCCAGATATGTGGTTCAGATAGGAGACAAGGTTATTGATTACAATGAGGACTTCCGTCTTTTCCTGGCAACACGGAATCCCAGTCCCTTCATCCCTCCGGATGCCGTTTCCGTGGTTACAGAGGTCAACTTCACTACCACCAGGGCAGGCTTGCGAGGACAGGTAACCCATTGAACCCATCTTTAAACACAAGCATTTAGACAATATACCATAGCAGCCATGGTATGTTTGTAAAATAAAAAAAGGTGCAAAAGGTTGAGCCTCCAGCTGATGTGACTGTAGTCTCAAGTGTGCTGCAGATTTTATTTTTTACAGCTTGACTCACTTTAGTGCTTCATGTGCAAAAGCCATGTGAAACAAGTGCTTATGCAGTAGAACGTTATAGAGTATGTCCTGTATGACGGTGTCACAGTGTGTCTGTTTCTGCAGTCGTACCACATCTCCACTTGCTTGTTTGTTTGCTCTTTGTTTGTGTCTGTGCGTTAGCTGCTAGCATTGACCATCCAGCAGGAGAAGCCTGAACTGGAGACCGAGAAAACAAGACTACTACAACAAGAGGAAGACAAGAAGATACAGCTGGCTCAGTTGGAAGAATCACTGTTGGAGGTACACCAGCTGACCTACAGCGTACACTGTGGAAGCAAAGTAGAAAGGACAAGCTAAGGCAGTACTTATAGATATATTATATAATGTATCATAATTAGACAATGTTGAGGAAAAAAAACACTGTAAAACCTCCTTTTCTCTCGATTTGAAATACTCGGCTCCCCCTGCACTGCAGACCTTATTGTTGCCTCCTCCCACTGCAAGTTTGAGGAGGATGTCGTAGACCGAATGAGACGGCGAGTACAGACGGAGGAGTTGCTTGTGCTGCGCTCAGTTTTCCTCCTGTAAATGTCGACAAATGTGTCTGATTGAGTGCCACCGCCAAAGCCAGAAGCACCAATGCTGGGCATTGAACCCATGTCTCTGTGGGGCCTCAGCTGGACTTTATAACTGTACTTTTAGCTCGGTTTAGAAAGAAGATTGTTTCTTAAACAATCAGAAATGACTTTGTAATGCTATGATGGATCAAACCTTATGCAACTGGCACCATTGTGTGCCTGTAATGATATCTACATGGATCTAAATAGAGACAGTTGGCTTGAATTTTAGGTTTTTGTTGATGCAAGTCCAGTTACTAGTTTGAGAACTGGGTCTCACTTGTGTCTACAAAACAGATGGCACACACTTACTACAGCAAGAAAGGAGTGAAATGATCAACTTTATTCCAACTTCCTTCATGCACTTCAGTCTTCTCATGAAAAATGTGTGGGTAGTTTGTAGTTTTGTCACTTTATGTCCATGGAAATGAGAATATGGAGCCAAAACATCAAAACAGATTGTTACTGCCTTAATGCTTAATAGGGATGCTTGTACTTCCAGGCAGACAAATAGCTGAACTAAGCTTAATACATACCCTATAGCGCACACATATACACATGGTTGATGGACATTTTGACACTCAACTCAACGATCATTTTTTGTGCACAGTCTAAGGGAAAGTTGGAATCACACAGATAATGCAAAGACCAGGATGTCAGTGCTTCAGTGCTACTAGACATGTAATTATTCTTGAATTGTAGGAGCATATTCAACTTGACATTTCCGTGCTCTGCTGCTTTCTCATCTGTTTTGCTTGAATTTATTTGAATACATTTATCACTTTGTTTCTGAGAATATATTCCACAGGATTGAGTGCAAGAGTCATGGCACTCACTGAATGCTTAAATTAAGAAAAACAAAATGCTCCACCAGTCTTTGAAAAACATCTCTCTCTCTTTCTCCTGCAATGTTTACCACAACACAGACTTCAACCGAGTGACAGATACATGACAAGCTATTTTCTCTTACATAATGTGAATTTCTCATTCTCACCTGCTTTCTCACTCATCTATTACAACCTGTCCATCTGTGTGTCTTTTTTTTGTGTGTGTGTCAGACCTTGGCTACAGCTCAGGGTAATATTCTGGAGAACAGGGAGCTGATAGATAGTCTGAACCAGACCAAAGCAAGCAGTGCCCTGATCCAGGAGTCACTACTGGAATCACACAGGCTGCAGGCATCCTTGGACCAGGTACTGTATGTCAGCCGCACATGTACACACTCAAACAAACTAACACAACCTGTGAAAGTGAAACATTGTCTTCCTAACTGGGACACTTTTAAGTGAGTTAGTTTTGTTTCTTTCAAAGCTTGTCTCAATTTTAAAAGTAAACATGCACTGCCAGCTCTCACAGTGTCAGTTATGTTGACCGACCTCACGGATGACTTGCCTGGTTATGTTTGTGGTAATCTCTGCCTCTTAGTTGCTCAAAAGCTTAAAAGTGAAAATCGAAAAGCTGTAATGTGTGTAATCAATGACAGATAAATCTACTTTAGTTTTTCAACAGCTATTTTCAGACTCCGGAAAGAATTTGTGATAATACAACAATTCTCAAAAGAAACAGGTTATGTTGATTTCCCATATGGTCATTTTTCAAAGAACCTGAAACTATTCAGATTAAAGAACAATCAAGTATACAAACTAATCACTTTTTTACAAAGTTATTTGAACAGAATATAGCAAACAAACTGTGTGCTTGTGGTATTCCTGATTCAGTTTTGCCATTTCAAGAACCGGCGTTAAGCAGTGGATTTCTGTAGTGTAATAACCAAATGTCACTAGCACACTTGGAAGTAGTTGGCTTAGTTAGGTACTTCTCTTCACAAGGACTGCGGTACCTTTCTACTTCCCCGATAAGAGAAGGAGAGAAACGGACAGCGAGAGCACACGACACAGAGACTACGACAGACGGAGGCGCATGACAGACCAACACATGGATAACGGCAGACAGAGAGAATGTGTTGAATTTATAATCACACTTATGCCGAGTCTCCGAAAGCCAGATGACTTTACAGAGGCATTACCTACATTCAGACTGTTGATTCAAATTGAAACCTTTAAACGATTACCTACAATTATGGAGTATGTTCTTGTGTTTGGGGACAAACACCCGAGTCGGTTACAGCAGCCGCTCACTGGACACATTGCCACAAACATCCGATTGCACAGATGTGCAAGCTTTGATGTATTGTAGATGCATCACATAGTCATCCTGTAGGGTGCAGTGTTACACCAGAACTGATTTTGTACTTTTCTCTCCATTGTTTCTTTTTATTTATCATATCTCCCATGTTCAAGTCCTTCTCATATGTGTTTCATCACACGTCATGCTGTCTGTCCTCATTTTCCTTTCACTCTCTTTCCATCTTCATTGAAATAAAAAAAAAAAATGCACTCTCCTTTTCTGCTCATCCATCCCCATGTCAATCCCTTTCTCCGTCTTCATCCATTCATATGTTGTATTTTATGTAACTCTCTAAAACTTATGTTGTTCTTTCTTTACTTCTCCCTCTCTCTGTGCCATTTCTTTTCCTCTGTTTCCTTATTTTAGGAACGGGATGCCTACCTGCCTCTTGCAGAGAGTGCCAGCAAGATGTACTTTGTCATCACAGACCTGTCGAAGATCAACAACATGTACCGCTTCAGCCTCGCGTCTTTCTTGCGCCTCTTCCAAAGGGCTCTTCAAGCCAAGAAGGTGACTGGAGTCCACGCAGCGCTTACAGTACTCCTATTTTCATCCATCACAGCAGCATTTTTCTGTGATGCCAACATCAACAAAGCAACTTCATGCAACTAGACAGATAATTTAGTCATTCAGTAGATAAACATACATTCTTATATACACACTTGAAATTGGACTTAATTGTACAGACAGCACAGCCTTGGCATGACGGATCGCACAGCTTGATGTCACATGCCCACACAGTGAAAGTTGGACGGGACTTGGTTCCATGGTAGAAGATGCTCCTTGGTTTTGATAACTGAGGAAGCCAACTCTTCTCCTTAGCATTATATAGGAAACTGTTTAAAATGCTCTTTACCTAAAATCTGCTTCTGGTTAATATATGCTTATTCAAATCTATGTGATGACATGCTACAGTAATTAGTTCATCAGATATACTAGCCCTGATGCATGATCCTAATTGACTAGACAGTTTTAAAGAAAAGCCAGTTGAAATGAAGCTAAGCTCTTTAAATCTGGTTGTTTCGATGGATATGGGCCTTGGGATGTGTATGGAAAAACAGCTTTATGGAATAGTTTGGGAAGTGCATTTATCAATTTTCTGGCAGATAGCTTGGTAGGAAAATTATTTGTTCACTAAATATGAAACTAGAGCCAGAAGCTGACCGGCTTAGCTAAGACTGGAAACCAGGGGAAATGGCTAGCCTTGCTCTGTCCAGCAGTACCAAAGAATAGAAGCTCGCCGATGATCTCTCTCTCTCTCTCTCTCTCTCTCTCTCTCTCTCTCTCTCTCTCTCTCTCTCTCTCTCTCTGTCTCCCTGTCTCTCTCTCTGCCTCTCTCTCTCTCTCAAGGGTTGACTGAACAAAAAGAAAATTGAACCACAATGGCCGGGTTAGTTTTTAAAGTGCAGATATAAAGCATAACTTTCCTCCCGTTGTTGCCTGCTTTAGCGTCCCTCACTATGATACATGAAGGTTCAGCCAAGCTTGGGTTGAGATGCAACAACACATGAAATTGACTTTTTCGTGTAGCTTGAAGCTTCCGTGTTTGCAAGCTTATATCACGTCTTTTTCAGGCTTTTCTTTCCTTGTTCATGTAGAACAGAACAGCAGGAAATAGTTGTTGTTAATAACACGGTATTAATCTTAAATGTTGTTTGTTTCAGTTACAAACTAAGTAAAAGTTTTTCTAATTGTAATTTGTGTTTACTGCAATTACTTCTTCTCATCATGAATGCAGGACAGTTCACTCACTAGAAACATTATGTTCTGTTTTTTTCTTTCAGAAAAGTTTTGTTTGGTTCAGTTTATTTTTGATAAACGGAGCCTAATTCCATTTAATTAATTCAGCTTTTTTAATAAGAATTTATTTCAGTAAAGTCAACTTGATTTATTTCTGCTCACTTTGGTTTTCTTCATCGAGTTTATCTCAGTCGGACCTGTGCAGCTGCAGAGCATCATGGACTGTCTGCCACACTGCTGTTCTACATCTGAGCCCTAAACACTCACTGATAACCAGAGTGCACACACACACACACACACACACACACACACACACACACACACACACACACACACACACACACACACACACACACACACACACACACACAAGCAGGCACACAGACATTGGGTTGAGAGATTGAGCACTAATTCCCCAAATCCTTTGTGGGTTGTTAGAGCCAGTGCTGTCATCCAAGAATGTCACCAGGCAGCAGCTGGCCATCCCTGTTACATGTTTGTGCGCATGTGTGTGTAGGTAGGCTTGTGGACACATTCGATGAGTGTGGTCAGAATGGCACTGATTCGTGTACTCTCCCTCCCTCTGTATCCTTTGGTTGGTTGTTGTATTAAGCGAGAGAGTTTAGTTTGCCATGAGCTGCAGATGGTTCCTGAGATCTGGAAGAGAATTTTGCCCTCTCATGGCTGACATAACACACTCTTATTTGCCTACAGACAGACAGACAGACAGACGCACACACACACACACACACACACACACACACACACACACACACACACACACACACACACACACAATTTTGCTATGTATTCTTTCCCTGTGTCTTAATCTCCTGGTCTAATTGTCCTGTTTGACTACTGCGGTTGGACATTCTTCATCTCCACAGCTCACCATTGGGTCTGTGTTCCACACTTTACTGTTTTACTTCTGTCCAACTCCATTTGGTCGGATCTCTTTGTGGTAATTTGTGCATGAGAGAAAAGGTATGAAAGTGTTTGAACAGTAAGAAAATAGACACCCGTTATATTTCTTTGTGGCTGTTGAAGGATTTTGAGACAATCATGTTGCCCTGATGTGACAGACAGAAAGTACACATTTGAATAGAAAAATAAAAAAAATAAAAACTTTTCATTTCTTTGCATACATCTAGCACAACTTTAGCTATAGAATTAAGCCCTTTGCATACGCAGACACATGTACTGTATCATATTATTGAAGGCTGGGAAATAAACCCCCTGAAACTACTTAATGACAGAATGTCCCTGTTTGCCATCGTCCCACTCAGTACAATGGCACACGTTCTTTAAACTCACTTTCGCTTTGTCTGTATTTTAGGAAGAAGAGAGTACTGAAGCCAGGATTGCTGCTTTGGAAGCCAACTTGAAGAATATGGTGTATGAATATGTCTGCTGCTCACTTTTCAAGGTAATATACTCTAATATGCATATTTATTTAAAGAATTACAGCAGATCTTGTCACAACTCCCATGATTTGTACAGGTGATAAGTTGGCAGGGACGGACGGCAAGTGAAGCCTTTTTGCTGTTTATAAAACGTGGTCGTCTGGCTTTTAAACACATTTTTTATTTCTACCTTGTCGTTCCTTTTTAAACTGACTCAAATGACAGGTTGTCAATCAAAAAACTAAAAATTGTCCATAAACACACACTCATCATTAACCAAAGAAATGTGTCCACTTTTTTGTAGTCATAGCTACAGAGAAGTTTTTTTTTATTGCCAAGCTACCTAATGTTGATATAAATAGTAGATAATTGTCCACAAGGGACTTTTGTGACTAACTGATCAAAAACATTTGATTCTGCACATTGTGAATTAAGCCTAACACAAATGGACTTTTTGGATTTCTTTTTTCGTTTATAAATTCAAAAGACAATTTGGCAGAGCAAAATCTGGACTAAAATCTGGACTTGGAAAATAAAGTACGACAGTCCTTATTCCCTCACTACTGTGGCAATTTTCTTTTTCTGGTCTTCTTGCCAATCATATCGCATGGCTTTAAGATTAGAGAGTAAAACACAGTATCGTGTTTTAATTAGTAACAATGCTGGTTGTTCTTAGCTCCTGCACATGCACTCAAATCTTCTTACTATCAATTTTAATATATATATAAAGTCATAATATAGTCGTATTCTTAAAGTGTGTTTAAACGCAACTCACAATTAAACAAAGACATACTTACTCATACAATGGAACAGACCTGCTCCTAACAGACTAATGAAGTGTTAAATATTGAGCAACACAGTGTGTGTGTGTGCGTGTGCGCGTGCATGTGCGTGTGCGCGTGCTGCAATGGAAATTTCAAGCGGAGTCGGTGTGGCTATTACTATAACCGCTCATCTCATCTATTGGCTATCTACTCAACAGTTGCACACACACTTCTGCACATTTATATGGACAACTGCAATCCAGTTATTAGCAGAGAGGAAACATTGAACTACTTTATCAACAGCAGCATGTGTGCTGCAACACTGATGACTTTGAGGGAGAGAGGTGGGAGGAGGGGTCCAATGGGAAGATAAAGGTAGCTGATGAACAGAAGAGGGCAAAAATAATGGAAGCATAATGGGAGAAAAAAAGAAGAGAACTGGAGACAGGCTCTTATTTTTTTGGAATATATATATTTATTTTAGCATTGGTAAGCACTCTATTGTGTGTCTACGTTAAATTTGAGCACAAACAAACTAATCAGCTTAAGGTATTGATTGAACATGGCTAGATACATGAAAGCTGTGGTAAGAAGTCGGCGATGCACCACCAAATATTGATTGTTGAAACTCTCATAAGCAAAGACTGTTATTTATTTATTTTTGTAACCTTGTTGAGCTTCTATCACGTGACTCATGATTAGCTGTTTTATATTTATTATTTATTTATTATTATTTCTATTTATATATCAGATTCCTGTTGTTCTGGGTTTTGTACCCTCATGGTTGAAATGCACTTATTGTAAGTCGCTTTGGATAAAAGCGTCAGCTAAATGAAATGTAACGTAATGTAATATTTATATTTTTCATTCATAAGAGCTTTCAATTTCCTCGCATTATTCTCCAGAAAAATAACATTTTATAAACATAATAGAATGGAGTCGATGGCTCAAACGAATATGTGTATTTTCTTTCTTTATTTCTTTCTCTTTTTTGGGGGGGAATACAAATGGCAGTAAAAACATACTTCATGTCTGGCCTTCATACGATATATTTGAATGTGTGTCGTGGCAGGTATAACCACATTTAGGAGGTTAAGTGTGAGTGTGAGAAAGCAGATGTTCCCCTCCGTACAGGAGTTGTGTGGTCGTGCTGTCGTGTGACATATTCCACTTTGTCCTCTTGGGGTCCTTTCCTGTTAGTGCAAGTATGACAAAAGTTCACACAAAGTCACAGACTTTTATTGTCTTTGCTGCATTTCTGACTATTACAATATATCCACACGCTTTAAAAACATACAGATATGGACACAGAAATCAGTTTCTCCATCAGTCGTAGCGAGCTTCTCGACTGTCTCGGTTCAACTGTAGCCACCGTGGCTGTAGTAGATGGAGTTGCCAGCCTGGTGTAAATCATCAGGACATTGGATCAAGACATGAATCATGGAGAGGGTCGGATAGAGTGTGGACCTTTGGTCTAAATGTAACCTGAGGATTAACCCTGCTGCACCTCAAGCTGGCTCTGCAGCTGGTTGGTAAAAGCACAGAATGTAACATTAGGTGACAACCAGAGATGTGCTACAAAGGTTTTTGCAGATGTGGAATATGTAGAAATACTTGGACTCTACTGTCTCACAGAAAGGGCTTATTTATTTTGTATTTGTATATTTGATTTGCTTTATGTTTATGTTGTTTATTTTTCTGGGAGTGTGGGCTGAGATAGCTGGTATATCTAATCAGATTCCTCTGAGACATTAGAATGATCCCATTCAAAAATACTCCTATATCGTTTAACGGTATTCTTACACTTAAATTTACTGCTATAGTCTTTTTATTTTTTTTTTTTATTTTTTACAGCTAAACATAGAGCTGAGCCCTTCAACTGCAACTGCAGGTGTAGAAAAACTGCAGCTGCAGGTATAGAAAAACTGCACCTGCACCTAATGTGTGCAAGAGTCTGAAACCCACCATGTTCCTTGCAAAAGACAAAAATAGTGAAAGTATCAGTCTACGGGTGAGAGTGTACTGTACTGTAACAAGTTGACACTGGAAAGATCATGGGGTTTGGTGTACAAGGGTCTCACACGCCTCTGTCCTTTGTTTGGATATAGATATTAAACACACAATTGCATTGGAAAAGTCTACTACAGCACCAGAGTTGTATTCTTGCCAGTAGTGCATATTTCAAATGGCACTTCAAGAGCCCAGAATCATCGTATTTCATTATCAGATGCTGGGGCCCTTTGCATGCCTTCTCTCTGCTTAACATGGTTTAACTAACTATGCAATAACCACATCTAAATAATTGCAGCCCCTACGCTTGCCAAACAGGTGTTCTTAGATGGACAACCTCTTCCCTTATGTACCTGATTTTTCAGCACCAAGCATCTGGTATCAGTGATAGCTGCTTCTATAATTAGCCAAACTTGATTAGATTAACACAGTCAATTTACCTTTTTTGCCATTCTACAAAACAGAGTTGAAATGTATTACTGACTTGCATGCTAATTCTAATTTGGTTGTCCTTGCCAGCCAATTGTCAAGTGCATAAAATTAGATTTACATAAATATGCATGACAACCACAGAGGCGGTGTGGCTGTATTTCTCTGTAAATACTGCAGTGTCTATTTGTTCCATGAAAAAGTACTGTGGTGTGTATGTGTATGGTGTATGCATGTGTGCAGACGTGTGCATGCATGTACATTTGTGTATCTTTGTTCCCTCTCCTAACTCTTGTTCACTACTTTCTTTGTGTCATTCTCTCTTTGCATTATATTTACTGTTTCCGTCGAAGTGTCTTTGTCACTTTTTTTTTCCAGTACGGTAGGTGGGAGTGCGATAAGCATCTTGTTATCTCTATTCAAACTCGAGCAGCAGCTGACACAACAACAAAAGCACAACGAAAGAGTGTTTGGGGATGATGCAACAGTACTGCTTCAAGTCCCTGAGGCTTTTTTGTCAAGTTGTAACATCCCTTTACCAGTCATTTTAGTTAGGCAGGCTGAGCTGCACATGATGAAGCAGAATTATCTTTTTTCACAGTCAGTATGGAACATAATACTACCTTTTTGTTTGCTTCCTGCTTTAGTTTGTTTTTGAGCAGAACATCATGTTTTCATATCTGATATACTCTGTGCCATTTTATGTACCTATGTCTCTCCCTCCTTATCTCTTTGTCAGGCTGACCGCTTGATGTTTGCAATGCACTTTGTGAAAGGAATGTACCCTGAACTTTTCCATGAGAATGTGAGTAATTTTTGTATCATTGTTATCAGGATATTATTACTTATTTTAGATATAAACAAATATAGAAAATTAAGTGCCTGCCAGATGTCAACCTGAACAATACTGTTTTGTGTAGGAATGGGAAGTCTTCACTGGATCCATTGTTGGAGAAATGTTCAAGAAAGAGGTACGACTGCAAAATGTTCATAAAACATCATACTGTTCTGCCTTTGACTAACACGTCTCTTCTGGCCGCAGGAGTTCCCTTCTTGGATTGATCAGGAGAGGCATGGAGCAGTTGCCATTTTTAAAGTAAACACACTGACACACAAATGTATATGTTCAATGCAAAAACAAAATAATGCACTTTCTCTTCAAAGGTAAATGGTGAAATTAGCCACTAATGTAACATACGACAAAAGAATAATAAAAGTATAATGTCTAATGATGAAATAAATTAGCTTGATATTTAAATGTTTTCTCCATTAAACACCAATAATATAATTTTAAAGCAATTGAAATATAATGTCAGTAAAGTAATCCTCACCAAGCCAAAGACTGGATCCATTCATCTAATATGATGTTTTGACCTGTCTTTCACCCTCAGGCTACATTCCCAGCTCTCTACCAGAACCTGTGCTTGAGCGACTCAGACCTTTGGCTGTCCTTCATGCAGAGTTCGCAGTGTGATCTGGAAATCCCGTCTGCCATTGCCAAGAAGATTAGCCCCTTCCAACAGGTCAGCTTTCAATCAACTTCTTAACTGTGAGGCATTAAAACAGTAATTTTTCTCCTGCATTAGGGTTTAAGTTGAACCTCTCAATAGAGGCCATGTCTATTTCTGCTTAAACACTGATGGCTGTCACAACTGTCTGCTATTATTATTTTAAATAAAATAGTTGACTTACTCATTTTTACATTATATTGTGTTCTCAAAAATATTATAAAAATAAAATATCAACGTCTCTGTAAGGTTAACTGTGACTTTGTATCACGTTGAAGCAATTATTTTTCTTAAAAATGTACTTTTTGGTATATTGGACATACTTGTTTGATACAAGTGAGCTGGACCTTTTGACTAACTTGTTGTTTCTTTCTTCCTCAAATTAAATCCTCCTCAGCTGTTATTGGTTCAAGCAGTCAGACCAGACCGACTTCAGAGTGCAATGACGGCCTTTGCCTCCCAAGCCCTGGGTGAGTGTTTCACAGTAGTTGGAGTAGTCGTTCTTTATATATTTATCATTGTTTACTAATTGGGCTTGAGTTCATGTCTGTTCCACTCTACTGCTGTGTACCAGAATGCCCATAAAAATATCTAGTATTCACTATTTCCCATATTGAGAAACGGTACATAAATCAAATTCACAAAATGGAAATGGTTCCCATCTTTAGTATAGTAAATAAGTATGCATACCTTCCCTCCTTATGCATATACTTAAAGTGTATTTCAGAGGCTGAAAGTAAACAAACAAACCAAAAATGTACTTAAATAATAGACTGGAGCAGTTTTATACAAAGGAAGACAAGTATGATGAAATTATAAAAATGTGAACATGATTTATATTTTTTGCCAATAAAGATTCTGAAAATCTGAATGTGATTGCAATGAATACATGTAAAAGTACACAAACATCATGAAGGAATAGATCCTTTTCCCCTTTTTGTAAACTACTTTACCTCGACAGTCATTCTGCTCTTTAGAAAGATGATTTGATTTTCAAGTGCACATTCTGTCTTTACACTCTACTCAAGAAACATTTTCTCAGACAAGGGTCTTATCCGGGACTTCTGAGACAAATTTTTCCATTTGTCATCAATGACATGTTTTTTTTTTTATGATAGTTCTCTTGATTCTTTCGCTTGATGTGTCTTTCATCAATCTGAGAATGCCACTGTCCTTGAGTAAATTGCACATACACAAACACACACATTTCCCACTCTCTTCTCATTACCTCCCTGACTAACACAAACACATACATGTATCCTGGGTTTCTCACAGGTGTCTAGAGTGTTTAGGGTCTGTGTTAGCAGTGGGAGTTGGTGCAAGATGGGCAGTTATCTTACTAAAAACTGCATTTTCACCTAATTTTGGATGCTGATCAAGACAATATTTGTTTAAAAAAGCACTGTGTGCCATACAAATAATAATCATGAGACATGTGTAAAACAAATCTTATAGTGAATAGATTTGAAAAGTTGGACCAGTAACCATTTAATTTGACATTGTGGCTTTCTCTCGTAGTCAGTGATACATGGGCATTCCTGATCGAGGGAGAGGAATGCTGCTGGGATTTACGCTGAATAGCGTAAAACAAGAGAATGTTTATTCTTTCCAAGCCTCACTTGGCATTGCGAAAAATTTCATCAAATTCTCTGACAGTGTCAAATCTTTTCCCACAAACATTAGTAACAAACAGTAAATAATAACAATCCACAGTTTCAAGTTCTAACGACAGCTTCCAACAAACCAGTTTTAATTGCTTTGCTCAAGTTCTAGTTCTTCTTTACTCGTACTCCAGTACAGATGTACCAGATTGACAATTGTGGTGAAGTTAATCGTGTTTTCGCTTTTTATTTCATAATTTTTCTTAAAATCACTGCCCCGTGTGAGGTTCGAACTCACGGCCTTCAGATTATGAGACTGACGCGCTGCCTACTGCGCCAACGAGGCTTGAAAACCCTTGATATGTTGTCTATTCCAGAAGTTCTCACAGTTACAACTGTGTTATAACGATCTTTTTATACATTTCCTATTTCCATGGCAATTACACTCTGAGAGCTTTTATTACAAAAAAGGTGGAATCTCTCCAAGCTTCATTTGGCATTGGGGGAAATGTCATCAAATTATGAGTGTCAAATCTTTGCCCACAAACAATACTAAAAAACACAGTAAATAATAACAATCCATAGTTTCAAGTTCTAACCAGCGCTTCTAACAAACCAGTTTTAATTGCTTTGCTCAAGTTCTAGTTCTCCTTTACTAGTACTCCAGTACAGATGCACCATATTGACAATTGTGGTAATGTCATTCGTCTCTTTTTATTGAAAGATTTATCTTAAAATCAATGCCCCGTGTGAGGTTCGAACTCACGGCCTTCAGATTATGAGACTGACGCGCTGCCTACTGCGCCAACGAGGCTTGAAAACCCTTGACATGTTGTCTATTCCAGAAGTTCTCAGTTACAACTGTGTTATAACAATCTTTTTTTAAATTTCCTATTTCCATGCCAATTACACAGTGAGAGGTTTTAACGAAGAAAAGTTGGACCAATAACCATTTGTTCTCTCCTGGTCAGTGATACATGGGCATGACTTGTCGAGCGAGAAGAATGCTGTTTGGATTAACCCTGAATAGCGTAAAACAAACAAAGTTGAATCTCTGAGCCTCACTCGGCACTGTGGAAAATTTCATCAAATTCTATGAGTGTCAAATCTTTGCCCACAAACAATATTAAAAAACACAGTAAATAATAACAATCCATAGTTTCAAGTTCTAACCAGAGCTTCTAACAAACCAGTTTTAATTGCTTTGCTCAAGTTCTAGTTCTCCTTTACTAGTACTCCAGTACAGATGCACCATATTGACAATTGTGGTAATGTCATTCGTCTCTTTTTATTGAAAGATTTATCTTAAAATCACTGCCCCGTGTGAGGTTCGAACTCACGGCCTTCAGATTATGAGACTGACGCGCTGCCTACTGCGCCAACGAGGCTTGAAAACCCTTGATATGTTGTCTATTCCAGAAGTTCTCAGTTACAACTGTGTTATAGCTATCTTTTTTTAAATTTCCTTTTTCCATGCCATTTACAGTGAGAGATTTTAACACAGAAACGTTGGAACAATAACCATTTAATTTGACGTCATGTTTCTTTTCATAGTCAGTGATAAATGGGCATGACTTGTCGAGCGAGAGGAATGCTGTTTGAATTAACCCTGAATAGCGTAAAACAAACAAAGTTGAATCTCTCCGAGCCTCACTTGGCATTGCGGAAAATTTCATCAAATTCTATGAGTGTCAAATCTTTGCCCATAAACAATACTAAAAAACAAAGTAAATAATAACATTCCGTAGATTAAATTTCTAAAGACAGCTTCTGACAAACCAGTTTTAACTGCTTTGCTCAAGTTCTAGTTCTTCTTTACTCGTACTCCAGTACAGATGTACCAGATTGACAATTGTGGTGAAGTTAATCGTGTTTTCGCTTTTTATTTCAGAATTTTTCTTAAAATCACTGCCCCGTGTGAGGTTCGAACTCACGGCCTTCAGATTATGAGACTGACGCGCTGCCTACTGCGCCAACGAGGCTTGAAAACCCTTGATATGTTGTCTATTCCAGAAGTTCTCACAGTTACAACTGTGTTACAACGATCTTTTTATACATTTCCTATTTCCATGGCAATTACACTCTGAGAGCTTTTATTACAAAAAAAGGTGGAATCTCTCCAAGCTTCATTTGGCATTGGGGGAAATGTCATCAAATTATGAGTGTCAAATCTTTGCCCACAAACAATACTAAAAAACAGTAAATAATAACAATCCATAGTTTCAAGTTCTAACCAGCACTTCTAACAAACCAGTTTTAATTGCTTTGCTCAAGTTCTAGTTCTCCTTTACTAGTACTCCAGTACAGATGCACCATATTGACAATTGTGGTAATGTCATTCGTCTCTTTTTATTGAAAGATTTATCTTAAAATCAATGCCCCGTGTGAGGTTCGAACTCACGGCCTTCAGATTATGAGACTGACGCGCTGCCTACTGCGCCAACGAGGCTTGAAAACCCTTGATATGTTGTCTATTCCAGAAGTTCTCAGTTACAACTGTGTTAGAACACTTTTTTTTTAAATTTCCTATTTCCATGCCAGTTACACAGTGAGAGGTTTTAACGAAGAAAAGTTGGACCAATAACCATTTGTTCTCTCCTGGTCAGTGATACATGGGCATGACTTGTCGAGCGAGAGGAATGCTGTTTGGATTAACCCTGAATAGCGTAAAACAAACAAAGTTGAATCTCTGAGCCTCACTCGGCACTGCGGAAAATTTCATCAAATTCTATGAGTGTCAAATCTTTGCCCATAAACAATACTAAAAAACAAAGTAAATAATAACATTCCATAGATTAAATTTCAAAAGACAGCTTCTAACGAACCAGTTTTAATTGCTTTGCTCAAGTTCTAGTTCTTCTTTACTCGTACTCCAGTACAGATGTACCAGATTGACAATTGTGGTGAAGTCAATCGTGTTTTCGCTTTTTATTTCAGAATTTTTCTTAAAATCACTGCCCCGTGTGAGGTTCGAACTCACGGCCTTCAGATTATGAGACTGACGCGCTGCCTACTGCGCCAACGAGGCTTGGAAACCCTTGATATGTTGTCTATTCCAGAAGTTCTCACAGTTACAACTGTGTTATAACGATCTTTTTACACATTTCCTATTTCCATGGCAATTACACTCTGAGAGCTTTTATTACAAAAAAGGTGGAATCTCTCCAAGCTTCATTTGGCATTGGGGAAAATGTCATCAAATTCTGAGTGTCAAATCTTTGCCCACAAAACAATACTAAAAAAAAAACAGTAAATAATAACAATCCATAATTTCAAGTTCTAACCAGAGCTTCTAACAAACCAGTTTTAATTGCTTTGCTCAAGTTCTAGTTCTCCTTTACAAGTACTCAAGTACAGATGTACCAGATTGACAATTGTGGTAATGTCATTCGTCTCTTTTTATTGAAGGATTTATCTTAAAATCACTGCCCCGTGTGAGGTTCGAACTCACGGCCTTCAGATTATGAGACTGACGCGCTGCCTACTGCGCCAACGAGGCTTGAAAACCCTTGATATGTTGTCTATTCCAGAAGTTCTCAGTTACAACTGTGTTATAACAATCTTTTTTTAAATTTCCTATTTCCATGCCAGTTACACAGTGAGAGGTTTTAACGAAGAAAAGTTGAACCAATAACCATTTAATTTGACGTCATGTTTCTTTTCATAGTCAGTGATAAATGGGCATGACTTGTCGAGCGAGAGGAATGCTGTTTGAATTAACCCTGAATAGCGTAAAACAAACAAAGTTGAATCTCTCCGAGCCTCACTTGGCATTGCGGAAAATTTCATCAAATTCTATGAGTGTCAAATCTTTGCCCATAAACAATACTAAAAAACAAAGTAAATAATAACATTCCGTAGATTAAATTTCTAAAGACAGCTTCTGACAAACCAGTTTTAACTGCTTTGCTCAAGTTCTAGTTCTTCTTTACTCGTACTCCAGTACAGATGTACCAGATTGACAATTGTGGTGAAGTTAATCGTGTTTTCGCTTTTTATTTCAGAATTTTTCTTAAAATCACTGCCCCGTGTGAGGTTCGAACTCACGGCCTTCAGATTATGAGACTGACGCGCTGCCTACTGCGCCAACGAGGCTTGAAAACCCTTGACATGTTGTCTATTCCAGAAGTTCTCACAGTTACAACTGTGTTACAACGATCTTTTTATACATTTCCTATTTCCATGGCAATTACACTCTGAGAGCTTTTATTACAAAAAAGGTGGAATCTCTCCAAGCTTCATTTGGCATTGGGGGAAATGTCATCAAATTATGAGTGTCAAATCTTTGCCCACAAACAATACTAAAAAACACAGTAAATAATAACAATCCATAGTTTCAAGTTCTAACCAGCACTTCTAACAAACCAGTTTTAATTGCTTTGCTCAAGTTCTAGTTCTCCTTTACTAGTACTCCAGTACAGATGCACCATATTGACAATTGTGGTAATGTCATTCGTCTCTTTTTATTGAAAGATTTATCTTAAAATCAATGCCCCGTGTGAGGTTCGAACTCACGGCCTTCAGATTATGAGACTGACGCGCTGCCTACTGCGCCAACGAGGCTTGAAAACCCTTGATATGTTGTCTATTCCAGAAGTTCTCAGTTACAACTGTGTTATAACAATCTTTTTTTAAATTTCCTATTTCCATGCCAGTTACACAGTGAGAGGTTTTAACGAAGAAAAGTTGGACCAATAACCATTTGTTCTCTCCTGGTCAGTGATACATGGGCATTCCTTGTCGAGCGAGAGGAATGCTGTTTGGATTAACCCTGAATAGCGTAAAACAAACAAAGTTGAATCTCCGAGCCTCACTCGGCACTGCGGAAAATTTCATCAAATTCTATGAGTGTCAAATCTTTGCCCACAAACAATACTAAAAAACACAGTAAATAATAACAATCCATAGTTTCAAGTTCTAACTAGAACTTCGAACAAACCAGTTTTAATTGCTTTGCTCTAGTTCTAGTTCTCCTTTACTAGTACTCCAGTACAGATGCACCATATTGACAATTGTGGTAATGTCATTCGTCTCTTTTTATTGAAAGATTTATCTTAAAATCAATGCCCCGTGTGAGGTTCGAACTCACGGCCTTCAGATTATGAGACTGACGCGCTGCCTACTGCGCCAACGAGGCTTGGAAACCCTTGATATGTTGTCTATTCCAGAAGTTCTCACAGTTACAACTGTGTTATAACGATCTTTTTACACATTTCCTATTTCCATGGCAATTACACTCTGAGAGCTTTTATTACAAAAAAGGTGGAATCTCTCCAAGCTTCATTTGGCATTGGGGAAAATGTCATCAAATTCTGAGTGTCAAATCTTTGCCCACAAAACAATACTAAAAAAAAAACAGTAAATAATAACAATCCATAATTTCAAGTTCTAACCAGAGCTTCTAACAAACCAGTTTTAATTGCTTTGCTCAAGTTCTAGTTCTCCTTTACAAGTACTCAAGTACAGATGTACCAGATTGACAATTGTGGTAATGTCATTCGTCTCTTTTTATTGAAGGATTTATCTTAAAATCACTGCCCCGTGTGAGGTTCGAACTCACGGCCTTCAGATTATGAGACTGACGCGCTGCCTACTGCGCCAACGAGGCTTGAAAACCCTTGATATGTTGTCTATTCCAGAAGTTCTCAGTTACAACTGTGTTAGAACAATCTTTTTTTAAATTTCCTATTTCCATGCCAGTTACACAGTGAGAGGTTTTAACGAAGAAAAGTTGGACCAATAACCATTTAATTTGACGTCATGTTTCTTTTCATAGTCAGTGATAAATGGGCATGACTTGTCGAGCGAGAGGAATGCTGTTTGAATTAACCCTGAATAGCGTAAAACAAACAAAGTTGAATCTCTCCGAGCCTCACTTGGCATTGCGGAAAATTTCATCAAATTCTATGAGTGTCAAATCTTTGCCCATAAACAATACTAAAAAACAAAGTAAATAATAACATTCCGTAGATTAAATTTCTAAAGACAGCTTCTGACAAACCAGTTTTAACTGCTTTGCTCAAGTTCTAGTTCTTCTTTACTCGTACTCCAGTACAGATGTACCAGATTGACAATTGTGGTGAAGTTAATCGTGTTTTCGCTTTTTATTTCAGAATTTTTCTTAAAATCACTGCCCCGTGTGAGGTTCGAACTCACGGCCTTCAGATTATGAGACTGACGCGCTGCCTACTGCGCCAACGAGGCTTGAAAACCCTTGACATGTTGTCTATTCCAGAAGTTCTCACAGTTACAACTGTGTTACAACGATCTTTTTATACATTTCCTATTTCCATGGCAATTACACTCTGAGAGCTTTTATTACAAAAAAGGTGGAATCTCTCCAAGCTTCATTTGGCATTGGGGGAAATGTCATCAAATTATGAGTGTCAAATCTTTGCCCACAAACAATACTAAAAAACACAGTAAATAATAACAATCCATAGTTTCAAGTTCTAACCAGCACTTCTAACAAACCAGTTTTAATTGCTTTGCTCAAGTTCTAGTTCTCCTTTACTAGTACTCCAGTACAGATGCACCATATTGACAATTGTGGTAATGTCATTCGTCTCTTTTTATTGAAAGATTTATCTTAAAATCAATGCCCCGTGTGAGGTTCGAACTCACGGCCTTCAGATTATGAGACTGACGCGCTGCCTACTGCGCCAACGAGGCTTGAAAACCCTTGATATGTTGTCTATTCCAGAAGTTCTCAGTTACAACTGTGTTATAACAATCTTTTTTTAAATTTCCTATTTCCATGCCAGTTACACAGTGAGAGGTTTTAACGAAGAAAAGTTGGACCAATAACCATTTGTTCTCTCCTGGTCAGTGATACATGGGCATTCCTTGTCGAGCGAGAGGAATGCTGTTTGGATTAACCCTGAATAGCGTAAAACAAACAAAGTTGAATCTCCGAGCCTCACTCGGCACTGCGGAAAATTTCATCAAATTCTATGAGTGTCAAATCTTTGCCCACAAATAATACTAAAAAACACAGTAAATAATAACAATCCATAGTTTCAAGTTCTAACTAGAACTTCGAACAAACCAGTTTTAATTGCTTTGCTCTAGTTCTAGTTCTCCTTTACTAGTACTCCAGTACAGATGCACCATATTGACAATTGTGGTAATGTCATTCGTCTCTTTTTATTGAAAGATTTATCTTAAAATCAATGCCCCGTGTGAGGTTCGAACTCACGGCCTTCAGATTATGAGACTGACGCGCTGCCTACTGCGCCAACGAGGCTTGAAAACCCTTGATATGTTGTCTATTCCAGAAGTTCTCAGTTACAACTGTGTTAGAACACTTTTTTTTTTTAAATTTCCTATTTCCATGCCAGTTACACAGTGAGAGGTTTTAACGAAGAAAAGTTGGACCAATAACCATTTGTTCTCTCCTGGTCAATGATACATGGGCATGACTTGTCGAGCGAGAGGAATGCTGTTTGGATTAACCCTGAATAGCGTAAAACAAACAAAGTTAAATCTCTGAGCCTCACTCGGCACTGTGGAAAATTTCATCAAATTCTATGAGTGTCAAATCTTTGCCCATAAACAATACTAAAAAACAAAGTAAATAATAACATTCCATAGAATAAATTTCTAAAGACAGCTTCTAACAAACCAGTTTTAATTGCTTTGCTCAAGTTCTAGTTCTTCTTTACTAGTACTCAAGTACAGATGTACCATGTTGACAATTGTGGTAATGTCATTCGTCTCTTTTTATTGAAGGATTTATCTTAAAATCACTGCCCCGTGTGAGGTTCGAACTCACGGCCTTCAGATTATGAGACTGACGCGCTGCCTACTGCGCCAACGAGGCTTGAAAACCCTTGATATGTTGTCTATTCCAGAAGTTCTCACAGTTACAACTGTGTTATAACTATCTTTTTTTAAATTTCCTATTTCCATGCCAGTTACACAGTGAGAGGTTTTAACGAAGAAAAGTTGGACCAATAACCATTTTTTCTCTCCTGGTCAGTGATACATGGGCATTCCTTGTCGAGCGAGAGGTATGCTGTTTGGATTAACCCTGAATAGCGTAAAACAAACAAAGTTGAATCTCCGAGCCTCACTCGGCACTGCGGAAAATTTCATCAAATTCTATGAGTGTCAAATCTTTGCCCACAAACAATACTAAAAAACACAGTAAATAATAACAATCCATAGTTTCAAGTTCTAACTAGAACTTCGAACAAACCAGTTTTAATTGCTTTGCTCAAGTTCTAGTTCTTCTTTACTCGTACTCCAGTACACATGCACCAGATTGACAATTGTGGTGAAGTCAATCGTGTTTTCGCTTTTTATTTCAGAATTTTTCTTAAAATCACTGCCCCGTGTGAGGTTCGAACTCACGGCCTTCAGATTATGAGACTGACGCGCTGCCTACTGCGCCAACGAGGCTTGAAAACCCTTGACATGTTGTCTATTCCAGAAGTTCTCACAGTTACAACTGTGTTATAACGATCTTTTTATACATTTCCTATTTCCATGGCAATTTTCCCTCTGAGAGCTTTTATTACAAAAAAGGTGGAATCTCTCCAAGCTTCATTTGGCATTGGGGGAAATGTCATCAAATTATGAGTGTCAAATCTTTGCCCACAAACAATACTAAAAAACACAGTAAATAATAACAATCCATAGTTTCAAGTTCTAACCAGAGCTTCTAACAGACCAGTTTTAATTGCTTTGCTCAAGTTCTAGTTCTCCTTTACTAGTACTCCAGTACAGATGCACCATGTTGACAATTGTGGTAATGTCATTCGTCTCTTTTTATTGAAAGATTTATCTTAAAATCAATGCCCCGTGTGAGGTTCGAACTCACGGCCTTCAGATTATGAGACTGACGCGCTGCCTACTGCGCCAACGAGGCTTGAAAACCCTTGACATGTTGTCTATTCCAGAAGTTCTCAGTTACAACTGTGTTATAACTATCTTTTTTTAAATTTCCTATTTCCATGCCATTTACAGTGAGAGATTTTAACACAGAAACGTTGGAACAATAACCATTTAATTTGACGTCATGTTTCTTTTCATAGTCAGTGATAAATGGGCATGACTTGTCAAGCGAGAGGAATGCTGTTTGAATTTACCCTGAATAGCGTAAAACAAACAAAGTTGAATCTCCGAGCCTCACTCGGCACTGCGGAAAATTTCATCAAATTCTATGAGTGTCAAATCTTTGCCCATAAACAATACTAAAAAACAAAGTAAATAATAACATTCCATAGATTAAATTTCTAAAGACAGCTTCTAACAAACCAGTTTTAATTGCTTTGCTCAAGTTCTAGTTCTTCTTTACTCGTACTCCAGTACAGATGTACCAGATTGACAATTGTGGTGAAGTCAATCGTGTTTTCGCTTTTTATTTCAGAATTTTTCTTAAAATCACTGCCCCGTGTGAGGTTCGAACTCACGGCCTTCAGATTATGAGACTGACGCGCTGCCTACTGCGCCAACAAGGCTTGAAAACCCTTGACATGTTGTCTATTCCAGAAGTTCTCAGTTACAACTATGTTATAATGATCTTTTTATACATTTCCTATTTCCATGGCAATTACACTGAGAGCTTTTATTACAATAAAGGTGGAATCTCTCCAAGCTTCATTTGGCATTGGGGAAAATGTCATCAAATTATGAGTGTCAAATCTTTGCCCACAAACAATACTAAAAAACACAGTAAATAATAACAATCCATAATTTCAAGTTCTAACCAGAGCTTCTAACAAACCAGTTTTAATTGCTTTGCTCAAGTTCTAGTTCTTCTTTACTAGTACTCCAGTACAAATGTACCAGATTGACAATTGTGGTAAGGTCAAACGTGTCTTCTCTATCTATTTCCCGATTTATCTTAAAATCACTCCCCCGTGTGAAGCTTGAACTCACGGCCTTCAGATTATGAGACTGACGCGCTGCCAACTGCGCCAACAAGGCTTGAAAACCCTTGATATGTTGTCTATTCCAGAAGTTCTCACAGTTACAATTGTTATAACATTCTTTTTATATATTTCCTATTTCCACACCAATCACACTCTGAAAGCTTTTATTAACCAATATCCATTTAATTTGACACTGTTGCTTTCATACTTTTAGTCTTTTGTAGTTTTGTATAAAGATCAGTGCAATATAAGTCTTTATCTTCCCACAATAGTTAATCTACATTTCCAAATTTCTCTTCATTTCACTGCGTGAAGCTCAAATTCAAAATCTTGCAATTGTGAGACGTCACTGTGTCTCTTCCATTCATTAGGTTTTGAACATAAGAAGATCATCGCAATTCCACTCCAGCCCAATGACTGGAATAAATTTTTATGTATTATTTTTCTTCACTTATTTGTTCAGCTGTCATCTCTAGACTGGTGATGATGATGGTGGCTCATTGTTGGTGTTGCTCAAACCTGTCTGTTTGCAAAAATGTTTACAATGTTTAACAACAGGCAATGCACAAAAATGTATGTCACATATTTATGTATAATTGTATTTTATGTATTTATAGCACTTATTGTGTCATAATTTTCCCTTTTTAAATTCTTTCACTTTGGGGTTATCTGCTTTTTAAACTCTGCCTCGTCAGAATTAAACTCTAGAGCTCCCCACATGTTTGAAAGATCATAGATTAATAATCATTTAGGGACGCACGGCAGCCTTTATGTATGTTACAGCCGGTTTGGCTCATTGTGTTTGTGGGCTTTACATGCATCTGTCTTTACTCCTCAGTCTGTGGGTGTCTAACAGCCCATGTCTCTCTGAGCTCTATTACGAAGTGTGTATTTTATGTTTTCATTTGTGCTTCCTCGAAAACACAAGTTTCACTTCTTTGTCTCTCTTCTCTTATGTCTGTGGGCAATTGTGATACCACAATCTCTTACTTTATCATGATAAAGAGATAATCATTGCAGTCCTATAATGCCTACTGAACCCATTGCTTAAGGTGTTGGGCATGAGGTGAGGGAGAGTGTGTGTGGATCTGAATGAAAGCGCATGAGAGAAAGTCAGATGAAAAAAAGAACAGGAGAGAAGAAGATTTTGTGTGTACGTGTATGTGTTTTTGGCAGTAAATCAGTATGCTAATGAGGCATGGTCTGTAATCCTCTTACAACTAATCTCACTCAATCCCTCCAGTCCAGGCCTGGGCAATGCTCACACATACAGGCATGCCTGAGTGAACACAACACACATTAACACACACACACACACACACACACACACACACACACACACACACACACACACACACAGAGTGCTCGCTCACTGGTTTTCTCACTCAACTTCTTGAAACATTCAAAAACCATTCACATATACGTACAGTGTTTTTGATGGAAAGACAAAGATGGTGACAGAAAAACCTTACTATCTACAATGTCAAGGCACCCTGTGCCTTTTTGCTACTCAGTGTTTCCTCCACTGCAGTGTTTGAACCACAGAGAAACGGCCACTGTCTTTTTCTAGGCTCATCTTTGCCCTGTTTCCTGATAGTGTGTAGTAAGGGCCAAGGTGAACTTCGCTATTCAAGGACAGAGGATGCTGGTCAGCATGAATACTGATTACCTGCCCATGCCAAAGATAGTTGTGTGTATTTGTGCATGCGCACGTCCTGCGAATGCTCCCTTTTTTTGCAGACAGACATCACAAGCCATGTGGTCAGATGACTGTTTTTCTTTCTGTTGCCATGGTGATGCAGCAAAAGGTCGCTCTGGGATGTTCTCTACTAGACCTTCTGTGTTTGCATGAATGTGTACTTCAGTGTCGCAGATTACATTTGGCTGCAGATAGCAAAGAATGTTTAGGCTGGGCCAGTCACTTCAACCAGAGGAGACAGCAGTGTGTGTTTGTGTGTATATGTGTACACATGTACGCATGTACTCATCTGCATGCGTGTGTGAAAGAGATATCGGTTGATACATTCACAAATAACGGCACAAGAGGAATTTCGAACACAACCACTCGTGGTGTGTGTGCGCCTGTATCGCTGCATGTGTGTCACTATTCACTCGTATCTGATAAGTGATTCAATATATTACAGCAGGATTCAAAGCTAAGTATGCTCAGTAAAAAGATGCACGCACACACACGCGCGCGCGCACACACACACACACACACACACACACACACACACACACACACACACACACAGCCTTGGCATCTCAACATCAGGGGGCTGACAAGGTATGCTGCTATGTGAGGAATTCTGCTGCATACCTCACACTCAATATGCATAGCGCATCACGCTCCTCATCTTTCTCACTCTCTCTCCCAGTGTCTTCCTCTTATGGCCTATTCTCCATTTCTCCATCATTGGCTCCGTTCTGTCTTTCCTCTTCTACTTTTTTCTTCTTCTCCCCAATCTCCTATCCCCATCAACCCATTTTAGGAGCTGTCTACCCCTCCCTGTTCATGCCCTCCCTCTCTGTGCCTGTCTCCTATGTCTCCTTACTCGCCATCTACCATTACTTAATGTTCTATCACTGCTACTTACTTGCTTTATCCTCCACTTCTTGTTCCCTGCTCTGTTTTGCCCTTTCTCTGTCCCCTTCTGGTGCCCTGTCTTTGACGTCTATACATTCACTTTGACTTTGAGTTGCGTATCAAACGTAATCAAAATCTTGAAACATATTTCACCGATTTTTCATTCACACTCTTTCTTTTCTTTCCACCCTTTTATCCTTCCCTCTGCAGGTATGAAAGAGCTCTCCCCTCCTCCTCTGAATCTGCGGCGTCTCTACACTGAGACAATGGAATGGGAGCCAGTGTTGATCATCATCTCTCCAGGGGCAGACCCCTCCCAGGAGCTGGCAGAACTAGCAGCTGAAACCATTGGCAGGGACAACTATCATGAGGTAGTGACTAACAGGATTGAATATGGTAGAAATCATAGCAGATTAACAAGTGCAAAGGAATTTTTTTTTTTAACAGCATAGCAAGATCAGATCTACACAGAAGTCGAGTATGCACCTATATGAGAAAACAGAGTGCTACAACTCGTTGAATATCGTATTGCAACACAGTTTTAAGACATATCTTGTGTTATTGTTCTGCCGGCGGCGTCCATCAGTTGCAACGCGTTTCAAGATGGGAATATGTCTGAAAAAAGTACTGTTGCAAGATGCTTCTACACACCTGCAGTTATTGAGTGTGGTTAATACAGCAGTCTGAGAACAATGCTGGCGTTGTTTTATCTTACTGCTAGTGTTAATAAATCCCCTGAAGAGACCCAGACCCAGTAAGACATTTATGTTATTCACAAGTGTTATAGTCATAGTCTTATATATGGTACATTCTCCAACTGTTGTACTCCTCTCTATTAAAAAAAAAAAAAAACCATTTGAGTAGAGCTCTATGTGGGACCTCAAGTAAGAAAAATCACAAGAAAAATGTCACTTTGCAGGTATTTTATAGTTTCTCCCACTGAGAACCAGGCTGAATTAAAATACTGAATCAGATTACAGTACATGATCCTATCTTGTAAGAAATTACAATGCGGAATCAAATTTTCCATCTCACTGATTCTGTTTCTCCCACCTCCTTCCTCCCCCACACTTTCTGTCTGTCTAGATCTCCATGGGTCAGGGACAGGCAGATGTGGCCTTAGCGACGCTCAGAGAATGTTCCCGAAATGGAGACTGGCTTTGCCTGAAAAACCTTCACCTTGTCACTGCATGGCTACCCCTCCTGGAAAAAGTAGGTACTCTGTATGTGTGAGTTTTTGTGTGAGGTGAGGCCGTAGGGACAACTGTTAACATTCATCTGTGTATGTGTGTCTGGGAAAGTTTCCTTTTTCCCTGTATTTTGTTTGTTTCGTTTGGTGAGGGTGGTGTATGATATTGTACTGTTTCTAATCACTAAAGAGTTGCATCTGAGAAGGACTGTTATTGATCAACTTCGGGAGAGAGTGATCAAATTGAGTCTGGCCACAGTTGCATTGCATTAATTAACAGTGCATTAACATTTACTGTAAAATTATACTATCCCACAGCCACATGTGTGCATAACCAAGTGTGCATTTGGAACTGTGGGTTGGAAAAGGCAAATTGAAAAAGATAAACTGGAATTTTGTAATATTAAGAACAAATGCAGGATGCAGTGATTCAGCAAAGGGAAGATATCAATTCAGTCCAAGGGTTTTATTGGCATAAGAATTTCAGATTGTCCAGATATTAGGACAGTAAACAATTACAGTAATGTTCATTTAACACAATAGTAAGATATGCAAGATGTACGCTGTGTCTCTTAATTTTGAGAGGTCAATAAGCTCTTTGAAATCTGAAATGACAGAGTTAATGTTTATGTTTCTTTCTCTGTCGGATGTTTTACATTGCAGGAGGAATTGCATTTCTTTCTCAACATCATCTGTCCAAATCAACATCAAGTACAATATTAATAAAATAAATACACAAAACATTAAGAAAAGAGACCAATAAACAGTCCATTGGAATACTAAATCTAGTAGACTAGATAAGACTTACTGTGTCAATAAAAAAAATGCCACCATGTAGCTCCAGTGAAACAAGACTAATATCAGTTCTTGACATCATCTCGAGGCCACATCGGCAAGCAGAGTTGAGGTTAGGAGGGGAGGTCAGTGGCAAAGGGCAGCCTGGAAAAATATGTATTCTAAAATTGGGTTTGTAATTCCTTGTTTCACCCCTTCTTGTTGTTGTTTATCTATAATATTACAGCACGGCTACACAAAAACACAAGAACACATTGTGCCGGCTGCCCAAATTTCCATATCTAAAATTACCTTGTGTCCTTTGCCTGCACATACACATTTTGTATTCTACCTGTCGTCCCACATTATACTCTGTGCTGTTTGTGTGGCTGTGTTTGTGATCATGTGTGTTTGTTTATTTGTCTCTGGATATATACTTGTGTATGTGGGTTTGAATCATACTTGCTTTGCGTGAAGCAAGTGCATATCTGTGTGTGTCATTGAAGTAGCTTGTCTTGTATGTTGTAATTGTTGTAAATGTGGGCTTTTTTGGATACATTAAGTGTGATCATTTGTGTCTTTCACTTCCTTTGTGTTTATTTATGTCCTTGCGCTTTTCCTGGGGTTCTGTTTACTCTTGTGTCACTGTAGCAGGTCATATCTCACTTGGAGGCACAGCTGTTGGCCGCAATTGGCCTCTGCACGCGCACGTGTGTGTGTGTGTGTGTGTGTGCGCGCTCTCACCTGTGTGGGTCTGTGCATGTTCAGGCTTTGGGGTTAGCAGAGATGCCTCCTGTCAAGTCTGTGCTCCCAGTGTGACTTAAACCATGGCTTATTACAGCTCTCCTCTTCCACTTATGTCCTTCCCACTCTATTTTCTCTCCTTCTACAATTTAATTTTGCATTTTCTCTCCATCTGTGTCCACCTCTACATCCCAGCTATCTTCTCATCAGTTTTCCTTAACACTCTTGATTTCTTTCTGTCTTTCTGTCTGTCTCTTGGTCTCACAGTTCCTTTGTCTCGCTCTTTGCGCAGCAGCCGATGAGGTTCTCAGCAGTCGAGCTTGAAATGAAAAACTGCTGCAACATGGGGAACGAGGGAGACGGGGCATGGACAAGAAAGAATAGGGAAGCAGTAGATATAAAAGGAGAAAGTAGGGAAAAATTAACTAAGCAGGTGGAAATTCTACTAAAACAAAGAGAGGGCTTTGTTTGAGGATCTGCCCCTGTTTTGTTGCCATCTGCTCAGTCTCACTGTCTGTCCCAGTGTATTTTCAACATGTTCTGGCTCCTTTTTGCCATCTGTCTCTCGGGTGCCTCCTTCTTTCTCTGAAGCAGTTGGTCAGTTACAGAGACGAAAGAGGAGGAAGACAAACAGAGACGAAGAGTGGTCAGTGTTCATAATTTAATTTGGCAGTGCAGATGTCCGCTCATTCCTGTCCACTCATATTCTTCCACTTCCACTGTTTTTTGTCTCTCAGTTTTCATATCACCCCCTTCATCCATTTACTTATGGATCTTTCCCTCAGTTTATCTAATAATCCGTCTCTGTCTGTATTATTACAGTGTGAGTAAGTAATGACAGATTTATAATGATGCAGAATTTTCCTAATAATGAATGGATCAGATTTTGGCAATTAGGCGTTCTCGAAGCTTATCTGTTTTGATATAATTGTTATCATTGTTCAAAATATGGTGAAAATGTATCTAACAATTTTTATCACGAGTGTACAAATACTAAGCCTTTCGAGTTTGCGCATCTGTTTATCTATTGGTGCATGAGTGTGTGTGTGTGCGTGTGTGTGTGTGTGTGTGTATGTGTGTGAATTTGACACACACACATACAATGAGAGACGGAAGAGTTTTCTTCAAGGGATGTCAGTTCTTGTGTTCTTTGATTTTCTGTGATCGTGTGAGCTTCCACGAGAATGAAATAGGTTCCAAATGATGCAGAAACACATTGATTACAATTCAATGTGCATGTGTGTGTGTGTGTGTGTGTGTGTGTGTGTGTGTGTGTGTGTGTGTGAGCCCGTGTGTGAGTACCCAATCAGATGACACAAGACCCTAAGGTGCCAGCATGCTATTTTTATCCACAAGTCTTTGAGAAAGATAGAAAGAGATGGAGAAGGAATGGAAGGGGAGAAGTGAGAGAATGCTGGAAATTGAGATGAAGAGACAGTAATCGAGATAGTGAAAAGAAGCGATGAAGAAAGGAGCCACAGGAGCAAATACTGTATATAGGGGGGAGGTGAATGGTTGGTCTTGGTGGATAATTCGTCACACTCCAAAGGAGAGAGAATTACAAACATAAAGAAAGAATAGAAAAGGATAGTGGAAAAGAGGAAATGTATGCACATGACATATACTTGTCGTATGTATTAGTTAAGTATGATCAGTGTTTACTTCATTTTCCTACGTACGCAGGTTATCGATGCAAAAGAGAGTTAAGTGCTTTTATTTCACCATACTGTATAAGCAAAGACTGACTGAATATATCTGCATGCCTTACACAGATAGAGATATGAAGAAAGTTTAACACATTTTTTTTTTTTTTTGTGGGGACATTTGACTCAGTTTATAGATTGTCAATTTGTTTTTAGGCAATCTGTGGAAGTCAGTGGATCGTTCCAAAGTAAAGCAAGTACATTTTACTATGCAGTTATTACTCTACCAAAAAGTCTTATATGGACTTATGTGAACTTTACAGGGAGCATTTTCATCTCACAGCAAGAAGGTCTTGTGTTTCGATGTAATCCAGTTGGCTGGGTTTTGTCTTTGGATAGTAGATATACTGAGATAGACTCCAGACTTTTGAAACCCTGAACAAGTGGTTTACACAGTATCTGGATAATTTTGCAATATGTAAAGCTTTCAGCTTTGTATACCTTGTCTATATTAATCTTACATTTCTGCTGTGAATTCCTATGCATGTAATGTGTGTGCTGTTTTTCCTCCATAGGAACTGAATGTACTGCGTCCCAAAGCAGGCTTCCGTCTCTGGCTGACAGCAGAAGTTCACCCCAGATTTCCTCCCATACTGCTGCAATCCAGCCTTAAACTTACTTATGAGGTACTCAAACACACACACACACACACACACACACACACACACACACACACACACACACACACACACACACACACACACACACACACACGTGCACACACACACACACACACACACACACACACACACACACACACACACACACACACACACACAGCTATAGAACCAAAAACAACATAATACTCGTACAGTAACAATTGAGTTTAGTGTTGAATAGCATTTAACACACAAACATGCACTTACACAATTTTATAAGCATCGTGTACACACATGCTGAGCCATCTCCATTGTTTTTCATGAACAGTATTGCAAATTATCCTCGTCACCCTCACGAACTGTGGGTATCAGTGAATGAAATGTATCCACGTGTGTCTTTTCTATGCTATATAATCTGTAAAGTGCTTCAGAAGCCTGCAGCTTGTGTGTTAGTGAGTTCCTGATGGGAGTCATGCTCACGGGGTTAGCTGCTTCAGCAACCAAGCATGCCGCACAAACAGCCTCTATCTGTCTGTATTTCTGTTTGTCTGTACATAAATCGTCTTTTTCTTCCCTCAGACACACTCACACACTTTCATGGACACACCTACTGCCATACTTTAAATGTATCTACACGAATCCTAAACACAGTCCAGTGACACAGATGTGATTTGCAACAATGGTGCTGGGGCTGATAAAATATATTTAATCTACTTGGATTAGAAAGTTGTTAATATATGTTAGTATTAGCATACGTTGCTTGTTGTGTGTATTATCAAAACCTGTTGTGGATGATAACATAATAATTATCGCTTCTCATCCTTCGTTCCCTTGTCCCTTCCTGTCCCTTCCTGTCCCTGTCTCTATCTCTTCATCTGACCTCAACCCCCTCACCACTCACCACCTTTTTCTTTTGCTGTCTCAAGGCTCCTCCCGGTTTGAAGAAAAATCTGCTGAGAACATATGAGTCCTGGACACCAGAGCAGATCAGTAAAGGTAATCAGTTCTCTTGTATGGCACAGCTGCGTGACGCAGCCACCTGGAAGCTGAACGATCACAGAAGTGTTCCAAAAAACCCAAAAAGCTGTTTAGCAAACAGGAACACACACTTTGTTGTGCAATTGACGCTTCAGTCATCAAACAGGAAGATGACTGACACTTGAGGTGTTTGACCAGGAACACTTCTGACACGTCTGCCTTTCCCTTTGAATGACAAAGATCAGGTATAAATTTGACATTCAGGCTATAATCAAGTCCAAGTGGGTCAAGTAGACAAAGTGAACCTAAATAACACCTTTTCAAACGTTCATATGATCTTACACAATAACTCGCATGTACTGAAAGTTCCTCAACCGCGGATTTAGCACATGATGCAAATACTCGATGGACCCTTTGGGTAACTTACTTCTTTCAGGAGCGTTTTTCGAATGTGGAACAAGGTCAGCCTTGTCCAGTGGCCCTTATTGTGTGACATTTATTGATTTCATACCAATATGTCAATAATGTAACTCGTCTTTATCTGAGGTTTTGACAATTGGAAAATCTGGTCACTCCATTGTAAGGCCTTCTAAATAGCAGATTTGAGTCATTCCCTAATATTTTACTTTTGCAAATGCTTTAAATTGGCAACCCGGTATACCCACATATCATTTGGGAACTTTTCTGCCACTTCAGTAGGCAAGTGGGAACCAGGTCAAATGGCACAAAACCTCAAACCTAAATTGCACCTTAAGTGGCAAAAAAGTTCCCAAATGACACTCACTGGCATTTGGGGATATGGGATTGCCCATTCAAAGCATATCCAAATGTCAAAAAAATTTGCGAGTGAGTACAATCTGCCACTCTGCCATTTGGAAACCCTTTGAATGGTGTGAGAAGGTCTCCCATTTGTAAATATTTGTAGCAGAAAAGTAACCAAATGGCACCTCAAGTGGAAGAAAAGTTTCCAAATTCCACTCACTGTTGTTTGGGTATACCAGGTTGGGTATACCATTCACAGCATTTCCAAATGTAAGAATATTAGGGAATGACAAATACTTGCCATTGGGAAAAACTTGACCAGGTTTATCAGCAAATGCAGCATGTTTAATTCTCCTCTTTTGAGTCCTCTGTTGTATTTTGTTTTATGCATTATAGAAATATAACTCCCCTTAAGTCTTACAAAACAGTGAAACGATTGATCAGTGTTGTTATGTTTATTGTGACATGCTGTTGATTGTTTGTGTCCAGGAGGTATTCTGGCCAGAGCCCAATCTCTGTTTTGTCTGGCTTGGTTCCATGCTGTCTGCCAAGAAAGACGAAACTACATACCACAGGTAAAATACACAAACCTGCCCATATAACCACAAGTGGACATAGTTCCACAGTTATATCTCAGGACATAAAACCCAAACCACCATATTATTTACTGTAAATAGAAAATAATGCAACACTTGTTCAAATGTTGTAACAATCTAGGACTAAGATAGAAAGAACGAAGGTAATTGCAGAAACAAACAATTTATTTCCTGTCATTGAACTGAAGCTTTTCAACAAATGTTACTAGCATTCGTGCATGGATACTTCGCTTCAATACGACAGCACAATAGAATGCTTTAATGCCCACAGAAATCAGATTTTTGGTCGCTTTCACTTTTGAAAGCTAAAGATGTGTTTACCTACACATGTTAATACAAGATATGACCTCATTTCCACTTTGGTACTCACAGATAACGCATTTACAGAAAGTACAGTACATCTTCATTGCACACATCGATACAGTAGACATGTGCATTCCTGGCCAGCTAATCCAACCACACTCTGTACATGGACTCTCATAGAAAGGGTAAAAGAAGATCTCAGAGATCCGTTTTCTTTGTCCTTACTGACCAGCATAGCAAACATATTTGCTCTTTGTGCCTCCAGCTGTGTGTGTGTGTGTGTGTGTGTGTGACTATGAATGTGTCAGCGCAGCTATGAATATAAGTCTTTGTTGTGAACCTGCCTGCTGGACAGCGCACACAGAACACAATTTGGAAAACAAACCAGGTTATTTTCACAGTCTAAACCCAAGGCAGTGATGAATCAGCACAAATTTAGATACAGAAAATTGAAAATCATGGTGGGCAATGATGCTGAACATTAGCCTGAGTTATTTGTCTATTGGGACCACTAGTTTTGTAAATACTGAAATCAGATTTACAAAATGTTTATTTTTGTGGGTATTAAAATTTGAAAAAGCTTTTAAATTGCAGTTGTTAATAAAGTCATAAGGACATTAATCGTAACTAAACATTTTGATCAAACGCGTCACTGACGTAGATTTTTTTAAAATGATTTCAGGCTGATCTGTAATAATAAATAAACCCAGCACATTAGGGCATTTGGTGGGTACATGCAAAAGTTTTTTGTTAAATCTCAAAGCATCAAGTTCTGTAACTCTCCGAAAGTGACTATTCAACATTCACTCCCACTTCACACAGTGTCTAGCCAGGTACGGGGAGGTAAGAATGGAAGCATGAATTTAACTTCTCTCCTACGCTCTCTTTTTCAACAAAAATTTATGCAACAATTTCTGTCGCTTTTCTACCTTTTGATGTGTACCGTACATTTGAGTGCAACATTATGAATGCCTTTCAGGGAAGGCAGCCTAAAAGTGTGCACTGTTATCGCTACTTTCAAGCAACTATTCTGACTCATCCCTCTCTCTGAAAGCAGGATTTCCAGTCAAGGTGATATGCCTTGATATCGTGTAGTGAGTAATAGATGCATCTTATTTAAATGTCGTCAACCAAAGTGGGGAAGTGTCATAACTCTTTCGATTTGTGATGTCTAGGGCTCATTTTATCGTTCGGGTGCTCTTAAATCTACTATATTTAGAGAGGTTCGGTCTAACATTTTCCTTTAGGCAAACATTGACATCTGATAGCAAGTAAAAGCCAGTCTTGACTTATAATGACAGTTTGCTCTTTCCTTATGTCTTTCTACATGATACTGGAGGGAAGGAACACGATTAAGGTTTAAGTCCGCTAAAAAAGAAAAAATTTTTGAATTTGTGGCTTTTGTTTGTAAGTGCTGGTTTACTTGGGATTGAGCAGTTTGAATGTAATCTAATGAAATATGGTCGATGTAGTTGTACCTGTGATTATTTGATATTTGCTGCAGTTTGCCGTGTCCCGTTTCCACGTGTCAGTTTAAACAGACTCGTCTATCTAATCGAGTAAGATGAGGTATGACTTCGGTTACAGCAGGAAGGTATCCCTTATGTCTTCTAGCCAACACACAATCCACACACTGCGAGTAAACCCAAACGCATTTGCGTTTTTGTTCTCTGTCTCTCCTATTCCCTCGGGGTTGGTCCCAGTACTCCCTCTTAACCATTCCCCTCATTGTGCAGTTGTTTTGTAAAACAGTATTGATTGTCTCATTGGACAGTGTAAACCTACATAACTAACATACGGAAATGCCCGTGTCCGGTAAGTCTGTCCCTGCATCCCTCCCTTCCTTAAAGTCTCTCACACCCTTTTCCCCAATTTTGTATTTAGCCTCTGTGGCTCCTCTCTCTCCTTCTCTCTATCCCTGAATCTCTGGTAAGTGTTTTCATTTAAGACGGTAATGTTGTTTCTCATTCAAGAACATGACCACCTAATTACTGAAACAGTCGCAACTCCTTTTGTCCACTCTACCATCACTTACTCCCTTCTTGCCTCATCTGCTGTCCTTCCTGCCTTTCTCATTTATTCTCTCATTGTTTTCATCTTGTGCAAAAAACGACTTCATTTTAAAAGGGAGATGCATGGAAACTGAGAGAGAAAAGTAAGAAAGAGGCAAAAGGAGAAAAGAGGAAAACAGACAGAGACAGGTTTCTACTTGTTAGGTTGTGTACAGCATCTCTAAAAGCGAATGTATAAGCGGATGTCTGTGTGCATGTGTGTGTGAATGAATACCGTTTTTGTTTGATGGCCAGAGGACAAGGTAAGTGCCCAGTTATATCTGGTGAACCTGTGACTAGATAGCACACTTTCTGCCGTGCTCGCGATCAATAAACACAAACACAACTGCTTTTATAAGACACGTACATTAAATCTTTACACTAAATAAGCAGCCAATGCTTCAGTATGTACGTAAAACAAATGCATGTATGCGGGAGCACAATCTGCAATCTCACTCATGCACGTGAGCACATTCATCAAATACATGCTCCAACACAGTCTGTGAATACACACTCAAGCACAAAATGACCAAACAAACAACATACACTGAATCATTCAAAGAATTATTGACTACGCCCACACTGTTTCCCTCCACCCTTCACCTCATCCACCTACAGCATCAGTGGGCAGATTACAATTACTGATTGAATAGCAGTGAAGTGCAACAAACACACACTCACAAACTGAGACAACCCTCACACTCAATTATGTTTTAACAGCTGGGTGATTTTTGTTTTGTTCTGAAATGGTCAATGCTTTTTGTGTGTGCTGAAGTGTGTGCTCTTTTGTGCGTGTGCATGAATATGTGTTGTCAGATTACAGCAGATTTGTTTTTTTTCCTTTGTAAAAGTTACGTACTAATGTCTCGATTCAGTGCTCCGAGGTATAGACAAGGATGTGTTTATACATACATGGGCCTGTATTTGTGCACAAACTGCTATTCTTGCAAGAGAGGTTTGTTTGTGAGCAGATGAATAGAGAAAGTGAATTGTAGAATAACTGTCATAGTATGAATGGTAGCAGCCTTTTCTCAATACCTACTGGAGATTTTACCCTTCGGCGAGTTATTAAAGCATTATGTTGGGGTTGTATTATAAAACTCTAGCCTCTGAAATGAATCAATAGGTCTAACTGTGTTAAGTTTGGCAGATTTTTACACAGCCAAGTAAATGTATGAGTGAGCCATCACAGAAATTTCATCACCACAAGACACTGTAAGTACAACACACTCTTTATTGATTAGCACCCAGCTGTCTTTATGTTCTCAGGTTTATGTATCTCATCTCTGGGATAGAAAAATGTGGCAGCCATGGATATTAAAACTACACACACAGTTTGAAGATTAAAAGGAAAAGGGAATACTTGCGAGAGATGGAACCTTAATCCTCCAAAACTACATGTAATGTGAGATTTTGAATCCCATCTCGGACTCTTTGGATCTGAAAGGAACCCTGTAGTACTTAATATGTTCTGACTCTTGAATTGAATCCCCTCTCATCTCTGCCTTATCCAGGGTTGGACACAGTTCTATGAGTTTTCTTTGTCGGACCTCCGTGCCGGCTTTGAGATCATAGACAGGCTTTTTGAAGGTAAGAGGGCTGATGACAGATAACAGTAAAGTGAACAACTCTGCATTGTCGTTTACCATCTGCACCACACATAGCAATGAGAACTGGAATCTGTGGGCTCTTTGATCATTTACCTCTTTAATTTACACCCCTCACGATAGAGCATTTGCAATGCAAAGTGAAAGTGTGTGAGCATTTTCCCTCTGTGGTGTTAGTGCCCTATTCCTTCTATGTGCACCCACTATACATGTTTATAGCTTTCTTTGCATATTAATGTGTCTTGATATCTCCCAGGTGGTAAAATCTTTCAATGGGAGTTTGTCCATGGCCTGTTGGAAAGTGCAATCTACGGTGGACGCGTCGATAACCCGTCTGACCTCCGCATCCTGCGCTCCTACCTTGAGCAGTTCTTCTCTGCCCGTCTCCTGTCGTCCTCCCTCTCAGCTGGACAGAGAAAGAGCAGAGGAGGAACGCGTTTCTTTCCGCCTCAGATCAGCCTCCCAAACTCCTGCTCCATCTTGGTAGGCGTTCGGGATAACACAGTCGTGTAACACGTACAGTTGGAAAGCACAAATTTAGTTGGAGGTATAGATGCTGATTTTCAGGAAATAAAGTGTTTTTCTCTTTACAGTCAAAACTTACTCACACTTTGTGTAGTTTGTGTGCAACCTGAAGGACCGAGGTGCATTAACAAAGAAACAAAAACAATTGAAAAGAAATTGCATTCACTCGGAACAAAAAGCATTCTGAATTAATGCTCCAAAGACTTTCAATTGATTAGATATTTGAGGTTTGGTCTGCATTGAAGTTTCATCACATGACAAAATAATGTCGTTAGTTATCCTCAAGTCTACCCAATGGATTTTGTTTTTCTATTACTTTGCATTCTGTTTGTGTTCTGTGAAAAAGGCTTTGTTTACACAGAAAACAAGTTGGCACACATGGCCAAAACTGTTAATTAGATGTCAGTTTATTTTTAGTCCCATTAGAATAAGTAAGTAGACCTGAGAGACCATTTGGTTAAAAAGTATATATACAAATCTGCTGTAAACTTTGAATTAGCAGACTGTGTACAATTTAACAGTCAGTAGAAAGTGGGAGATCGGTTTTACTATGTAATATTGAAGCCTTTAAAGCACTATTTAACATGATATTGTTAGAGAAGCTTCATTAAACCTTACAAACAACTTACCCAATTAAGCTCAGTACACCATTATTTATTCTATACTCCCACACAGCATTCCAACAAGCATACTATAATATTTTACTTTTTCAATTTAGCAGTAAATGATGTTTAGAAATGCAAAGGGGTAAGAGCCATGTCTAAATACTAAGCAAGCTTTCCCTCTCCCTCTCTGTGTAGGTGCATGAGGGGAAGTTTGTACAGTATTTGTGACTTGTGTGTGTCTGTGTGTCTTCCCAGGACTACTGCAGTATAATAGAGAATCTCCCAGAGGATGACAGGCCTGCATTCTTTGGTTTGCCTGCCAACATAGAGAGATCCTCCCAGAGAATCATCAGCTCCCAGGTGCACACACACACACACACACACACACACACACACACACACACACACACACACACACACACACACACACACACACACACACACACACACACAGACAATCAAACTCACACAGCCACCTGCTTATTCACATAAACGGTTTCTGCTGTGTGTGTGTGTGTACTGTATATGATGCTCCCAATGACAACACCTGAAGTTACAGATGCACTGCAGTATTTATGCACATTTTTTTTATGAATTATTGCCTTTTTAAAGAGGTGTGGTCACATATACAATTTAAGTTTGTGTATCTGTGTACATGTGTCAATGTGTAGTTATCCTACTGAAATTCAATGCAACACAATCTCACACATACACCAAATATGTTCTTTCACTGTTACAGTTGTGCATGAGAGAGCGAGAGAGAGAGGACACTTTTAATTTGAATCTTTCAATATTCACTTTGAAGAGCGCAAAACATATCTGTGACACACTAACCCTTGTGGTGTTTGACTAGGACCCATTTCAAAGTTAGGGATTTTTCCGCCTAAGACTCTTTGGCCTTGATTTTATTTTTCAATACAAAAAAAAAAAAAAATGTTACCTGATTTGACCACTTGTGATATTCTACAACATCTTGGCACTGAATCCAAAACTGGATCAGAAGAAAGCTGCATTTAAGACAGCACTTTTTTGAGGAACAGGGCAAGACTTTGGTGAGAAGTGCTGTGAGCTGTGTGAACAAGAGAGGCAGTATGAATGTGTCAAGTACAACAGATGTATTTTAAAGACACACAAGGTAAAAATTTCTCGTGCTTTTTTTTCCATTTTTATGTCCATTCAAGACAATAAACTTGAACAATAACCTTTTGCAATTATATCAGTTGATAATAACAGGTTTTTTTTTATTGCACCTTGTCTTGATTATAACTTTTTTTTTTTTTTTTTTTTTTTTTTTACAAATGATACATTTTATCACAAAAACAAATAGTGCTTTCAGCTAAATATTGGGTAAATATGACAAATATTACCCATGAATGCTGTCTTTACTGTTTCTAATGTTAACAAAATCCACATCTTTTCAGTGTTTTACATACATTTTATTATCGTATTGTCTTCAAAATTCAATTATAATATGATCCCACCGGACCCAAAAACACTGCGTGAGTTACAAGAACATAAACAGCACACAAGGGTTGAATTAATTCCCATTCATTCTCACTTTACAGAGCAAAATCCCTGCTTTCATAACACAACTTCATCCCCCTGTTCACAGAAACCGAGCAAGAATGATCTGAAAGGAGTGACAGGATGGAGAGAATGAGATGGTTTTCATGTTTTGTGTTTGGGTGTGTCGTTCTGTGTGTAATTATCGTCAGCAAACACACTTTAAACCATGGAGAGCCATTGCAGCGTGTGTGCACAGTCCCCACGTGGATTTTAATGCAATTAAGTTCATTCACATTGTCAGTGTAGTCTGTTGATGTCTGGAACCACCAACCTACATAGTTTAATTCATACAACCCCCACAAGGCCACTTATGTGTGCGTGTGCGTGTGCGTGTGTGTGTGTGTGTGTGTGTGTGTGTGTGTGTGTGTGTGTGTTACTGTGTCTCTTTCTCCACCTATCTTCACCATATGTCACTGTCTCCCCTCCTGCTGTCATTTGTCACTGTCACTTTCATGCTCTCTCTTTCCCTCTCTCCTTTCCCCTTAATTTATGCCCTCTCTTTTCCCAAAAGACCTTTGTCACTGTCTGTGGGTTTGACACTTAACCACACACACTGAACGGAGCCCCGGGGACAGTCTGTGGTTATGGTGGATGCCATTTCAAATATGTATCTAAGGTATAAAGGAACTCAGGTCAAACTGGTCAGAAATGCCTACTGAGGTTTTCTTGGGTTTATGGACATGATGTATGATGTCCATCTGTGTGCCTGCGTATGTATGCATGCATCATGTTTTTTTTTTTATGGATAATGCAAGTGAGAGTGTATCATTGCGATCTTCAAAATAATTCAGAAGAGTGTATTCAAAAGAAATAAACTTTTCCCACCACTTGTCCGAATATATCAGCTCCATCTTATTGGTCTTCTGTTCAGTTCAGTGCTGATGCCATTATATATCTGGGTATAATGGCATTATCTGTCTTTGTGTGTTTCACAGAAAGTTCTGCTCAGTATGTTTATTAAACATCATCTTGAGAAATAGTCTCCTGATTAAAACCCTGAACCACAATCCTGGACTACACTGAATTCAAGTAAATCTTAAAATATATTTACTTCACCCATGCAATTAAAACTGAACTTCCTTGTACGCTGACATTGTCTATTACCTTTTTCTTTCCAGTCAGCTAGGGCAGTAATGTAGTTGCTGGCTGGTGGTCATATAAGGATAATCTTAATATATTTAAATTCCTATCTCTTTGAGCCCCCATATATTTCAAATCTCCATCCTGAGCTGTCCTCATTTTTACTGCTTCAGTAAAGTTCTAGATTAGCTATCTGTTGTTTTTTATATATATGTATATTTATATCCTTCCCTGCTTGCCCTCTCTCTCCTTCTTCCATATACCCAAACACACATGCTTGCAAATACACATACATATAAACTCACTTTCCCTCCTGAGCCGAGAAGATAAAGCAGGTGTTAGTAAAGAGTTCTCCTGGACCAAATGAAAACCATTTATCAGACGCTTCGCCTTCCTCACAACATACACACATATAGGAAGTCGCAGAGCCGCGCAAACGCACACACTGAGTCGAGATAAAAGCACTATCCAGGACTCTAAGCCTGAAGCTAAGCATGCTTGATTAGGTGTGTAAGGAGCTGTTAGGAGATGTGTTTGGGGTTTGGCCTTTTTTCACTTGCAACATTCCAGGACCTGAAACGGTGTTGACTGTCACCGGACAGGGAACCGACCAGAGATGTGGATTCTGTGGATTTCATTAAGAGCTGACAGTATTAGGTGTTTCTTTGTAGCTTTGGGGTGAAATTTTGCATTTTCATTCTTTTTAAACATTTTCACATAAGCCAAGTGTGATTTATGAATATTACATACTTTTTTTTTGGGCCGTGTTTGTGTGTTATACACCTTCACACGTTTACTTGATACATTTGTTTGTATTTATATTTGATTTATTCACAGGTGATTTCCCAACTGCGTGTCCTCAGCCGCTCGGTGGCAACAGGTTCAAAGTTTGACAGGGAGCTCTGGTCAAATGGACTTTCACCTATCCTCAACTTATGGAAGAAACTCAACCAGGTCTGTTATTTTTGTCCTTCTTATCCCTTTTCTTAAATGGAAAATTCACAGTAGTCACTCTTAAAAAAAAAATTTAAAAAAAAGACGGACCTGTTTTCTTTTTGTATCTCATATTCCGCAAACCAAACTACAATGCTGTGCTTGTAAATTGAGTCCATCCCAATCAACATTTTTATTTTAAACCAGTTAACTTTCACTGGATTGAATAAAGGCTGAAGGAAATTTCAGCTGCTGTATTTTTAATCACATTGACCTAATTTTTGACATCTCTTGAAAGCACAAGGCTTCATGATTCAAAGCATGTAAACCATTTTAAGGTACATTACCATAGCATTCTTTACAATGCCATGCAGCAGCAGCTGGTCTAAATTAAAAGCAGTGAGAGATAATTGGAAATTACTGGAGTCAATGTCTATCACACATAATGTGATAGCCCCTGGCTAGCCTCGTCCAGCAGCACTGCTGTGTGCGGTTGCTTAGAGACCAGCACCTTTTCAAATCAAAAGGACATCTACCTCCACATTAAATAATTTAGCTGCCATATTCCCGTCCTCTTGCTGTGCCTCTCATTTATTCACTCTCATGCTGGAAATTGTCTCCTTTTCTCTTATTTGCACCTCTTTCTCACTCTCTGTCTCTTGCAGGCAGACTTTTTTTTTTACTGTTGTTTTTACTGAAGGGAAAATGATTGACTGCTAATTGCTGCTGTTGCATCACCACCTTGCTTCCCATAGATTGCAATCTACCACTAATTGCTTTCAATTAACGGTCCCTTTGTCATCAGCTAACCCTTAATGTTTGACCATCGGTGGATGTGTGTAACTTGAATGATTGTGCTTGTGCATGTTCATTATTTGTGTGTATGTGTGTGTGTGTGTGTGTGTGTGTAAAAAGTTGTTTCGGTGAGTGTGTGCGTGCTTTTGCCCAGGTATACATGTCCATGTGCATTTCATGTTTGCACATGCACGTTGGTGCCTGTAAAACGTAATTGTGAAGCATTGGGTATGTGTAAAGATATGTATATATTTATTTTTATCATTTTGCATGTTGTCTCGAGAGAAGAGGGAGATGCACGACACAGCTGAAAGTCTTTTCTGATGAGGGACAATAGCAGAGCTGTAGACCAGGAGAATCCCTTCCTACCCATTTTCTTTCTTTTATCTCTCACTCTCTATTGTCTACAGTCCTCCATCCCACAGTCCTGCTCTTCTCTCCTTCTCATTCCTCCTCTCTCACTTAATGAGTAGATGCAAGGAAAGCAAAATAAGGTGCAGGTACCGAGTGTGATATCTCCAACACAATACAACACAATATCAGTGTTTGTGCACATTTGTTATTTTTCTGTAAACCCTTGGTGTATTTACAGTAGATCTCTGTTATCTCATGTAAACAAATTGTTCCCTTGGTTTGCAGTGCAGAGAGAGAGAAACAGTTTTCTATATAGTTGCATCTTGCTACTGTGAAAGAACCAAGAACAGAAGAATTTAGAGTATGTATGTTAAACCCATAGGGAACACTGAGCAGGTATACTGTAGTAAGAGGGAAAGATAAAACACAATAGCATGCTGATGCACAGCAGAAGTTACACATTGCACTATACATCTTACTCAAAACCACACTGTGATTACTGTGTAGCAGCCAGTTTTAGTTGACTAATTAGTTGGTGTAGTTATAAAATTAGTGTCAGTGATAAGACGGACAATTGTTTTATTGTTATACAGCATCCCTGAGGTAAAAGTATCTATATCTTTGATTGAGGCTGAGGTAAAAGTATTTATATCTTTGGTTGAGGCTGATATCTTTGATGTAACTTGAATGAAGAGCATGTGGAAAACTTCATCTTTTTGTCAGTCTCTGCCATCAGTATGCAAATGTTTCTATCTGTCTACTATCAGGGTTCGACTCTGATCCACCAGAAGGTAGAGCCACCTACAGAAGGTCAGAGGTCACCGGTCCTCTCATTCATTGCTCTGGAGCAGTTCAACGCCATCCGTTTGGTCCAGGTGAGTCAAATAACTATGTTAAATTACTAAAATTATTTTTTTTAATTTTTTTGAGATTTCTGTTTCATGTGTACTGTAATGCCTTAATCCATTGTGCTGCAAATGGTTACATCAGAGCAGCAGCTTATTGTTAAATGTTTTTCACATACTGTAAATCTCTGATTCGTGGATTTAGTGTTTCATTTACTTTTTGAAATAAAAAAATATGGAGTTAATAAAGCACTTCGTAGCAATTTGAAACAGCTTTCTGTCACTTAAAAAAAAAATACATGTACATGCTTTGTGGTATGTAACATATTCGGGTATTAAGTAATTTAGAGAATTTAGAAATGATAGCTTGACCTGAAATATAGTATAAAAAAAATGACAAAGAAAAGTATTCTCTTTGGGTGGTGTTTACTAATCATTTGTGTTATCTCATAAGTACAGTAAATGAGATGGATATGTTAAAGTGTTGAGAATTAGGGAAAGTGGGCTTTCCTTCATAAAGAGGCATAAAATGAGTCTGAATCAAACAGTTTGAATATGTATTTAATCTCATCGGTTGGTTTTAACAGCCCTGTACTACAGTTTTCATAGAGTGACTTTGGTGTCAGTGAATGTGGACTGGGTATTGTCTTCAGTGCAGTACATTTCCATTATTTTTGTAATTTTTTTGAAGAAAGCAAAGTAATCAAATGAAAGTAAGAAAGATCACTGCCCACATTTCTTAGTCACGGAGCCTGTTAGTCTTCATGAACCACATCACTGCAATTTTATGACACAATGTCTGCTGCTGCACGTGCTCTAAAATGTTTGCACAGTGTGTACTGTATGTAAACTCAAAGTGTTTCCGCAGAGTATCCACCAATCCCTGGCTGCACTGAGCAAAGTCATCAGAGGGACCCAGTTGTTAACTCCAGAAGTCCAGAAACTGGCCACTGCCCTGTTAAATCAAGAGGTAAGACAGGAGAGTGTAAGAAATGGAGTGACCAGGAAATCAACTGAGTAAAATAAATAAAACAGTAAGTCGACAAACTTTCCAGTTTTGTATATAATTGATGGATCTATGATGTATCATAAACTATGCAGGTCATGAGTTACAGTGTAAGGTAAAGCTTTCTCTTTACTTTAATGTTGCAAAGGTGGAGTGTTAGATTTTCCTGTGGTCGAGTTAAGGCCAAAGGGGCAAGCACGCGTACGGTGTACAGAGCTGACTTGTAGACATCTAGCAGACACAATATGTATCCTGGTATGTCCGCAGGCTGAGTTGAGGACAAAGGGGATATCATGAGGTTTAGAAGAGGAGACACGCAGTCAACCTTTCTCTCCTTCTATGTTTATAATCTCCTGAGAAGAAGCCGAGGGCATGAATCCTTCTTCAATGCTTTCATGCTGTCTGTTTTTATATTAATCACCAGGTCTTTAGTCTCACCCCCACCGCTCTCCCAACCAACCACCTCCACTTCTCATGTTTTCCTCTCTTACATTTTTTTCCTCTTTCCTCTATCTTGGTCTCTAGTCCCTCTAATATAATATTTATCTTAAATCAATCCTAATAGCCTTGCTTTTTAATATGTTAGCTACCAGGTAGGGCTTTGTAATACAGTTAAAATCAATATCACAAGACTTTTTTTTTTTTTTTTTCCCCAAGAACAAAATCTAACATGATTTTTAAACGGTATGCAATGACACATAACTGAATAACTAAAGTGATATTTAAGTTATTAAACTTTGAATTATTGTAATATATTATATAAGAGAAAATCCTTCATTTGTAAAGCAAAACCCATTTGTCCATTATAATTCTATATAACAACATTGCAAATGCACAGTAGCACCAATCAACTCTGTACTCACCCTGTTAAATCAGTGCTCATGGGGACATAATTATTCGGTACTCTACCTCCACCCTTCTTATTATGTTTTTTTTTTTTTTTTAAAAGAGGACAACTTGTAGTGGATCATAACAGACCTAAGAAAATTAACTACTTAGTGGACAAAACAGATGTCTTGACCTTTGAAAAAAACCTGTTATTTTAACTTCTTTTAATCGAACTGTTAAACCTCTTCCACAGACCACTTAAGCCACAAGTAGCGGCCCATTACATGAATGGAAGCCTTCGTCTCTTCATGATTATTCTAGGACCTATTTTCTATTGTTTGTGTTGTGCATAATCAAGATGCAGTATTCCAATGAGTTGATTGATAATCAAACATTATTTTTTTATTTTGTTGGATTTGTAGGACATAGCCTGTGTTTTTTTTGTTAGTTTGTTTTTTTGCAATGTAAATTAATCATTAATTACAGTATGACCCAAAATATGGGTTCAGGCTATTTGATGTGTATCATCTCCCAGAGAGTAATTGTCCTCACAGAGCTAAATCACAGTGTATCGAACATATTTGTCTTGAGTATAAAAAAGGTTATTGAACTCTGGAAAAAAACAGCCGTAACTGTCATATTTGATAATGCTGTTGGACATTTTGCCAAGCCATAAAATGCTCAACACACACACACCAAATTTACTCCCAGCTGAATTTTATATCAAACACTGGACTTTTGTGACCCCAGTTGCCAATGTTTTATATCACTTTTGACAAGCCGAGCTCCTCCGTTAGAACAAAGAAGCCACAGTGACCACGTGAATTGAGGTGGCCTTCATGCACATTTGTGCCTTTTATCTTATAAAGTTATCTTGACTGTGTGGTGTCTTCAGAGAGGATTTTTTTTTTTCTTTCATTACTGTATTAACTAAAACCCATTCTTTTTGTCAATGTATTGATGCTTTATAGCATTGGAATTTGTCATAAGTAGAGTGTAGCTGACTTCTTTTCTTTCATATTTAAGATTTGTTTGTACAGTAACCAAGTCCTGCACAATTGAAAATAGGATTATCGTAGTCCAGTATCCTTTATAGCAGAATTAGTAAATCAGTGAGAGAAGTTTCTGTTATCCAGCATTTTACCAAATCAAAACATGCAATGAGAAAAACATATGAATCCATAATTCATTCACAGCTAAAGCAGAACATAATATAATAATAAAACAAAAATATTAGACTAGCCTTTTTCCTCACTGGAAAAATTATGCATTCAATTTGCTCAACCAATAATTCATAAAAGACCCAATTACATATCAAATGTACACACTTAACTGGTGGTTGTTGCAACTGCATCACAGGACAGAATTTAAATGAGATTTGCAACAAATATTATGATGTACAATTTACAGGTCACAGGATTCATAACCAGCAATTACTGATGAGCCCAGATTTCACCAGAAAAGAGGAACATGATGAGCTGGTGATGTGATATGATTTATATACTTGGAGATTGGACAATTTGGGGTTTTAATATTGTTGAAGTGTGGCAGGCATAGCTCTCCTCAGCTCTGCAGTAAAAAAAAAAAAAAAAGATCAGATCAGATAATTGGAAGCTACTCAAGCTACCCATCAGAAGAGAGTAGTTAGCAGTGCTGCCAAACAGAAATAAATATCACCACTGACTTTAGTTAGGTCAAAGATCATTAATATCAAGACATGATAACTGATGCAGCAATGGCTTTTTGATTAACGGTTGAATTATCTCTGGTATTGGTTAGTTTTTCAGCAGCAGTATAGCAATTAGCATGACTGTTTTTATTTTATTTTTATCATCGCAGCTACTTTCAATCATACTTAAGGTCATAACCAAAAAGTTGTAATCAAAACATTTGCAGCTGAAAATATTTTTTTTATATTGGTTTCCTTTCAGTGGATATTTGTTTTCTGGCATCATCAACTTTTCCAACTAATTAGTGATCAGAAAACTATTGCAAACATGTATTTGTATTCCAGACTTGGCAGTGACTTAAGCCTGCATGTCCATCTCCTGACACACTTTAGTGAGACACACACCCACACCCACACACACACACACACACACACACACACACACACACACGCACGCACGCACACACGCACGCACACACACACACACACACACACACACACACACACACACACACACACACACACACACACACACACACACACACACACACACACACTCAGCAGGAGAGTGACTGAATGGTTGGCATGCTGCTGAGAGACATACAAAGTCCCTTTTAGTACCATCATGACTTCCATGCTTGAATAACACCAATTCTCAATCCTCAGTCTCCCGCTGTGCATATTTGTGCGTGTGTATGTGCGTAAATTCTTTGATCTCTGTTTAACAGTTTAAATAACGCACACTGCCTAACTTGTTGCAGAGTTCACAGTGGTCTCCGGAGCGCAGCTTTCCTTTGCCACCAACACAAGCACTTTGCCTTCATCTTTGCATTTCAAATGCACAACGCACGTGTGTTGTGAACTACTAAGGTAGTAGAAATATCTGTTAAAGAAAAAACACCACTGACTGGGAGAAGAAAATGGTCTATTTTATGCATCAAGTCACTTCCCCTCACCCAAATGTTTTGCTTACTTCATTCTTAAAGTACCAATTGTGTCCACAGAAAAAGACCCAGAGTTATTGATTTATTTATCTGTCTGTTTTGCTGTATTACTGAGGTAGTGCAATCTAGGACAGTGAAATATGGTTCTGCTACAGTTTCAGTGAGACAAAGGGCATGGGTAGGAGCCTAAACAGACAAAGCTGGGTCAAAGGAATGCACATGATAAGCCAGACATATTTGTGTAGACACAAATCTTTTGTCAGAGAGAAGTTTGGGGTAGCATTTCAATTTCGTGAAATGTTACAAGTGCTTTACATAGTCACTCATTTCAATATCTGCCAACTCTAACCCTCAGAAGTTCACAGAAAACCTTGATATAGATTATATTTTAGCTGGGCTACAGTGATGGTGCAGCCTTGAAGAGGGTATAAACAATTCACGTTTTAAATCTGTATTTGTAATAGTTCCAGTGGTGTCAGCATCAATCTGTCTGCGTTGCACAAATTAGTGACTGTGGTAGCTGTTACTGATGTTATAGGGGACAGGAAACATGGGGAGAGAAGTGAAGGACATGCAAAAAAGGTATTAGGACGTTTATGCCACTACGTATGTGGACGTCCCACGGTTTAGAGACTTTTAAGATGGGTCTAGCCACGTTATTTAAGAACTATCCTACGGACACATCTAGAAACATTTTGGATAGACATAAGCTATTATTAATGATCAAATCAGCAGTCATCTTGCAGATTTGCTGTGGCTTTGTTCAGTGAATGAAAGAGAGGCAGGTTCAGTCCTCCACTCAGCAGCCTGACTGAGCCACATAGCTTACTGACTGAAAAATGTTCACAGTGGAAATAACCTGCTTCACATGACCTTCTTGCTTACACGTGTTTTTTTTTTTTAATTTTTGTTGTAAAAATGTTCACAATGGCTTTAAATAACTTTTCTTCTCTGTGCTTGTTTCCTTTTGTTTCCGCAGTGTCCTTTAACATGGCAGAATAAGTGGGATGGACCAGAGGAGCCAATGCAGTACCTCAGAGCTGTAGTAACACGCGCTCTCGCCATACAGGTAACTCATGGACGTGTTTTCACCACAGCCACTCAAAGAATACTTGCAGTATTTTAACTGGGAGTACGATATAAAATCATCTTCAGTTGTGACAGTGCATTTTAATTTGAGATAATTTTCAAAGAGATAATTTTCATCTTCACACAGTGTGAAAAAATATCTTCATCTTTCATGTAATCATTACATATTTCTAAACTATCTTGATTGTGGTCTGTGACTTTGTCATCTTTTAGTTTGAATTATACCTTCAGGGATTGAAATTCACAAATGCCCACTAATGTAAAAAGAGTTTTCTCAACAAAAAAGACATTTGCTGATGACCTCACTGGTTATTACAAAACCCGAATGCCCGTGAGAATCCTCAATAGTGCTGCTTACATGGGAATGAGACTTAAGAAGCATCAGAGTTTTTTAATCAGTGTTAGTATAATGATTGAGGGATACATTTAGATTCATCGTGCATTTAAAGCCTTGTCATTTAGTGATGAATATTACAGGATTTAATTTTTGTTCGAGTTTCATATGATTTCAAAAGGACTTTGCATTTCAGATATCTTAAAACATGAATTGGAATCCCACATTTTTTTCAAGTATATCCCCACATGACATGAGTCCTTCAGCTGAGACTGTACTACTTCAAAGTTTGGCTTATGGAGTGATCTAGGCAATGTGTTGAATAAAACCATGCCAGAAAAATTCTAATGTTGTTTTCAAAAGCGCTTCATCAATAAAAGGGGATTATTATAAAAAAAAAAAAGAAAAAAAGCAGGAGGTTCTTGGAAGTGTCAGCCTTCGGTTGGTGCCAGGAAATAAGGGATCTGGCTGAAACTCCTCTCCATCTCCTCTCAACTGTGTCTGACTGTACGCCTACCTCAATATGCTCTGGCAGACTAGAATGCACACATGCACTCACACGTTCAGAAATAATTTATTTCTGTGTGTGTGTTTCTGTGTGGATGCATTTCATTATCGGTGTGGGCGTGCCTCTGTCTGTCTGTCTGTCTGTCTGTCTGTCTGTCTGTCTCCCTGCCTGCCTGCCTGCCCATCTGTTTGTGTGTATGTCTGCCTGACACTTCTCATTGCTTTCTGTCTGCTTGCCTGCCGTCTACCTGCACTCCATCTGTCTTCATGTGTGTCTGTCTAGAGGCTGCACTGTCCTTAACTGTCTATTTCTGCCCATCAGCACTGAGTGATATCTCTGTTAGCAGCTTGTCTGTATTCTATTAGCTAATCAGTCTAATAACGGCAGAGTTGTCCAGAGCTGCTGTTGTGTGGAGCTGCTGAAGAATAAAGAGCTAACAGAACAGCAGTGCATGGAGACGCGCAGGACGACCTTGACAACACTCACAATATATGCACACAAATAGTATGCACACCATCAGCACACACTCGCTCGCCTTTTTATTCATACCCAAAAATCGGTCTTGGTGCACGTCTGCCGATGATTGTGTGTGTACACATGCACCCGCCTGCAAGTTTAGACCTGTGTGAATATGAGTACAGGCTAGCATTTATGCAATTTTCTTTCTTGACATAATTCTCATTGTAATTTATTTCTAAGCCAGTGCAGACTGATGCCGTGCTGAAAAGGAATCCATTTATAACAGAGATTGGATCAGATGTTTGCTCGTTCTCCCTCTATCTGTCAGCATTTTTCTTCAGTTGACCTCCAAAACAACTAGTTTCCATGGTGATTTAGAAAACTGATTACCTGTTTAAGAGAAGAAATGCAAAACAGGGCCCAGAATAGATCGAGACTTCAATCTTAGGTCAACTCTCGAGGCTTAAATCTTGCCACAGCAGCCATCCAGAGTTAAAACACCATAAGCTTGGCTCTAAGTATATAAAAGGGCAGAGGAATCAGTTGTGGGACTCTGCCGCATTTTCCATAAATAATAATGTAAGAAAGCACACAAACAAGGATTGTATTGTAAGATATCATGTTAGGAGAGCTTTTGACAAAACTAAATAGGTTTTGCTGTGACACAGAAGGAGGGATATGTCAGCATGAACAGGGGTTATGATTTACATGAGTACCTGAATCTGGGTCCAGGATTTGTCATCTTTCAGTTTCTCTGCACAAATCCCTGTCTACATACATGTGCCTATGTTTGTTTGTGTGTGTGTGTGTGTGTGTGTGTGTGTGTGTGTGTGTGTGTGTGTGTGTGTGTGTGTGTGTGTGTGTGTGTGTGTGTGTGTGTGTGTGTGTGTAAACATAAACATGCTGAAATGGGAATCTGTTTGTTTATACCTCAGAGTGTGCGCATGTACTGGGTTCCCATTAGCAGGTAATTTGGGTTCAAGTGTTATTAGCTTGTTGATGTGGTGATAAAAAGGCGCGAGGACAAACGAAAATATTTTAGCAACACATTTTTATTGACTATGTTTTGCTCTCTCCTTTTGGGAAACCTTTCATTTCTCATTTACAGATACCCACAAAGTCCACTCACAGATTGATTGACTATTTGCATCCAGACTATTCATAGTGAGAGACTGAAAGATATTTTAAGAATTTAAAGCTCTCTGTTTCACATTTCTTTACCTTGAATTGAAAGAAAATTGCGTGTATTCTTATTATCTTTAAATGATTTAGTTTAAGTTTTGCCTCATTCTTGTGTGAAACTGATTTTATGCTTGAATTATGTGTTATCTTGGAGAGTTTATTTTGTTATTTGTTAAGCTTTTGGTTCATTAATCTTTGAGTCTGTCTGTGTGTTTGTGTATACAGAGTTGGGTGGAGCGTGCAAGTAGACAAGCTCTTCTGTCAGACATCCTAGATCTGTCTGAGCTCTTCCACCCCGATACCTTCCTCAACGCTTTGAGGCAGGAAACTGCCAGGTAACACGGAAAGCTTGTAGGCTTGTGTGAGAGAGAATGAGTAGACGTGGGTGGAAATAATCTTGTGTTGGTTTCAGGTCCATGGGCTGTTCTATGGATAGTTTGGTGTTTGTCTCATCATGGAGGAGTCCTATTGCACAGGCCAAGCTGCAAGTCAAGGTACAATCACAGCAAACTCACATTAACATACAGATCATGCATGCAAACTGCAAACCCTCCCATCCAGCTGCAGAATACTGGCGCTATGAACAAGACCGACATTGGAAAATAATGGAGTAAAAGACAGCAAGAATTGATTACAGATGCAGATATGAAAGCAGAAACTGCAAGAGAGAAAGAAAACAAGGTTAGAAAGAAAGCCAAGACTTTTCTGCATATTAATTAGAGACAAGTCTGTTGCCCTTGACAGCAGTCATCTCAGCGTTCCTCGGCTTTTTGATGCATTCAATCGACAGAAATACATCATGTGGAATCCCGAAAATTGCACAGCACTGCTCTCTGTCTTCATTTCTGTCCTTTTCATTCTGCGATTTAAGGGGGATGCAGCTGTATTGTCTTCAGTTGAACACTTTTCTGCAATAGTGTCATTCCTGTCATGCCAATAAAACTTGGCACGATTTGACGTGCACGTAGTTAACATATACAAAGAGAGAAAGGAGGGGTGTGGGTGCTTAAAAAGAGGCTGCAGCTGCAGAGAGGGGAGGGAAATGCTCAGACATCTGACGGAGAAAGAGGATAATTGTTGTGAAGCTGTGAGCTCTCTTACACACACACACACACGCACGCACGCACACACACACAACACAAAGTGAAGCTTTTTCTGGATTTGTCTCTCGTTCACTCTCTTGCTTTTCTTGCCCAGATTATGGTGATTTAATAGTTGTCTGTGTGCCTCTGATTTGACGCCAGAGCTCCCTTTATTGTCTGGCCTACTGTGGAAAATCCCTGAGTCACCGGACTAAATTCACTCTCATAAACACTACGTCTCTCATGTAGAATGTGCATAACATGCTAGTTAATCCGGTGACAGCAACGTGTGCCTCCGTCTCATGCCCTATATTTGCCTTCAGCTATATAGCCTCTATCCTCTTTTCTTTGTTTGCCTCTTCTGTGTATGTCCAACAACTATATTGGCATCTTTGTCTCTTCTTCACTTTGAACCTGCTGCTTTTAACAATCTCTTCTTTGTGAATCCCTCAATTGGTTTTTATTTTTGTCTTCCCTGTGTGTGTTTCTGCTCCCCCTCGCGCTCTCACACTCCATTTGTAGGTTGGAGGTCTCCAGCTGGAGGGTTGTAGTTTTGACGGCGCCCATCTCTGTGAGAACCAACATGACTCTCCCAGTGTGTCCGCCGTCCCGCCGTGCTACATGGCCTGGGTTTCACAGGTACAAATTGGTGTTTAAAAAGGCAGCATAGTGGAGCAACTAACAACTATTTTTTGTAACTATTTTGCGTATAAAATTGTTAATAACAAGCATCATCATTTTACAAAGCCTGCAGTGATGCATTTCAACCTGTTTTGTCCAAAATTTTAAGATGTTCATTTTAAAGTGATTAAACAGAGAAAAGCAGGAAATGCTCACATTGCTGATCAGTTGATTGACTAATGGTTTAATCACTAGTCTCCTTCACCTTGAATACTTTTTTTTTTTTTATGTTTGACATGAAGATTTGTATTAAACTTGCACAAACAGGAGTCGGTCCAAAGAAAGGTTTTTTTTTGTGGTTATGTAAATGGAGATTTCTGCTGTTGTGGACTGCTGTATTCAAGTTTAAATTGTTGTCTAGGAAAGGCTGAATGCTAAACGCTTGCAAATGTAAGGGATCTTAATACAGAAATAGTGCACGCAAACATTTGTTACATCTACATTTGTTCCTAGACTTCTGCTGCTGACTCCGACTCAGAGGAGAGAATCTGGCTGCCTCTGTATACCAGCTCGGAGAGGGTGAAGGTGGTCACGCATATCTCTCTGCCCTGTGGAGCAAACCTCAACCAGTGGATCCAGACTGGAGCGGCGCTCTTTCTCAAACAACAGTGAAAAGACGTCTTTCTGATGAGGCCGAGCGCATAGAGACTCCAAGGACGAGGGCTTTTATGAGCACAGTAAGCCCAAGATAAAGATAACATTTTTGTGAAAGTGCAGTTATGACCGGGGCAACAAATACGCAGGACAAATTATTCATGCTCCAAAATGTCAGGCTCTGATATGAACACGGTCATTTTCTAATTAACAGCCTTGTCTGGGCTCCGCTTGTAGACCAAAAACTTTGAATGCAGCTATTTTTTTTTTTGTCCCTGTCCTTTGTGTAATGTTGTTCAAGGGAAAGGACCAGAGTGTAAGAAAACAGGACCCAGGAAGAACTGACTTTTTATATCAACACTAATACTTGAATGAAAAATCCATCCTTTCTTTTTCTTTGATGCACCTGACAGCAAAGTGATACAGCAGTAACTGAGGCTACTGCTGGTCTAACGAAACACCGCTCATCTTATACATTTCATAAAACAGTGTAAAACTACACATCAACCATTCTTGTTACTTTTAGAGGGGACAGGTGTCTTTTTGTTATACGGTTATTCTATTACCTGTGTGTATTTATTTGAAAATAAAGCTGCAACAAATGTTATCCGTGCTGTAATTCTTGGTAGTAGCAGTTACTGACATGTTTAGTGAGAAACTCAAACTATCGCTTGAGTTAATTTCGGTTCAGTGTTATTAGTGTAGGTGCTCCGAGTGATATTGCCAAAGCATCAAGACAAAGGTGTGTATGGGTGTGTGTGTGTGTGTGTGTGTGTGTGTGTGTGTGTGTAGTTGTGTTTCACAGTTGAGCGGCCTCTCCATCACAAATGATCAGTAGTCAGAACTGTTCAGCAGTCAACAGTACGGACCTCAGTTCACCGTGTTCACTCTCACGCGGTTCTGCTGAAACGGGCTTCAACAGCATGAAACATCTCGGTGTCTGTTCCCGAAGCAAATGGTGATTCAATCTCACGCACACGTCAGTCCCTCACCTCTGTGTGATTGGTTCTGAGTTGGGGCTGAATGGAGTCAGTGAAGCTATGATGGATGGCCACAGAGCTACAAGTGAGAGTGTGAGGTTTGTAAGGGCTGTGTGTGTGTGTGTGTGTGTGTGTGTGTGTGTGTGTGTGTGTGTGTGTGTGTGTGTGTGTGTTGTTTGTGTATGAATCCAACCAGGAGCATCAAATTTGATCGATTGCTTAATTAAGGTTTCGTTTTCTTTTCTGTATCAGCCTCTTTTTTCGATTGTGTTTATGCAGTTGTGCAAATGTTTGTCAGTGTGTGAGTGTGTGTATGAATGTGTGAGTGTGTGTCTCACTGTGAACTTGTGTGTGTGTGTGTGTGTGTGTGTGTGTGTGTGTGTGTGTGTGTATTTGTGGAGACAGAGAAAAGACTTGAAATGAGGGAGGAGCGGTATTGTGTGTGCACTGCAGTGTGACAAAATGGGAGTGAAATGGAACAGCAGGTTTAAAAAAAGAGGATTGGATTTTCAGTGAAACACGGCCCTCTGGGTCAGAGAGGGAAAAAAGAGACGGGGATGGAGGCAGAGAGAGAGAGAGAGAGACGATGCAGAGCATCGGGATGGAGCGAGAAAAAGGGCCCGTGTGAAGAAAAAATGGTCGAAAAACAGCAAAATGAGTGTGGCACAGGTGACGGGAGTTGGAGGCGCAGAGGAGAGGTTAAAGGGAAAGATGGATTGAGGCGGTTTGGACAAGTAGTAGTGTTTGAAAAAATAAACAGGAGGCCAGAGACTGAGAGAGAGGGAGCAAATGTTTATCCAAGTGATACTGCAGAGTCTATACCTACCGCAGTACTGGTCTTACGGTCCGTTGTTCTTCACCTTAAATAGTACAAGATAACCAGAAAGACGCTTTGACCTTCACCTTCACTGTTCTTATTTCCACATGCTTGACAAAGGAAGTCAAAGTCAAAGCCCAACTTTTAACGCTCATTTTTTTTTTTTTTCTTGAGTTATCTAGCAATCTACCAAAAGCTTCCAAAATAAGATGTAGAATTTGGATTCCAGACAGCGAGTGTTGTTTCACAACTCTTTTTTACATTTTGTTGATTTCTAATCCTGTAGGCAGAGCTGGAAAATTAACATCAGCAATGCAGCAAACAGAAACTGCTTTGCCAAGGGCTTGTTTCCAAGGTAATGCGTTTACTATGCGTTTTGTCTTTATCACAAAATTAGCACGGCGGGTTTGAAAAACTATTGTGATCAAATTCGGACTCTCGTGGCGTTCCGCAGCTGCTTTGCTGAGTTGTTTGTTTTGATTTTTTTTTTTTTTTTTTTTTTTTTTTTTATCACAAACTCATACAATATGAGTAATCCGTGGAAGCGGCAGAACGACGATTTACATGCAGCACACGACAGTCCTGCAACCGACCAAATTCTGATTTACCTCAACAAAGTGATCAAAGTTGTTTCAAAACAAGCCACACGGGCATAACAAGACATGTACTGTAACAGTACAAATCTTCAAAAAATAAATTGTACCGTATTCTTCGTCTTCACTCTTCCTCGTCCTCCTCCTCCTCTCTTTTCCTTCTTCACGTTTGTGACCCTCCCCCCCACAACTTCCTCCACTCATTCTTCTATGACGTCCACCGTTCACAGGGTTTGGGGCTTTTCTGTGTTTAACTTAACAACACAATACAATGCTTATGTAAAACTTGCGTTTGTGAGACATAAACATTTCATTTTTCTATCTGATAATCTTTCTAATGCAGACAAAACATATCTTTTTAGGGCAAATAAATACCAAAAACATGAGGATATAAACAAAAGAAAAGGAGCTTTCCATTTGTTTTCCTCCGCTGTAGATGTGTAATCAATCCTTCTCAGATCGGAGTCGTCTTTGTTCCTTTAATAACACGGAGTCTTCTTCTCACAGCTTGTTCAATGAATCTGAGCCTGGTTCTTTAACTTTTGGCAACCCGCACGCCAACTGGGCCAAACATGTGGTGGGTCCCCATAAAACAAGAATGGTCAAATATTTTGGGTTCCTTCAGGGTTTTGCGAATTTAAAATATTAAAACGCTGCTGCATCAGGTGGTTGCCCCTTTTTAATGAGGACCTCAGAAACCTCGGGTGAGCCACCGCCAGCTGCCTGTAACATCAGACTGAGCTCATGCAGAACTCCTTTACACCGCAGCCAAACAGTGTCGGATCACAGCACCGCGCATACTAGAAATGAAACGGATGAGTCTAATCGTTTTTCTTCACACTCCAAGTGCGCTGTGGAGGTCCAGGGCTGGAACCTGGTGTCCGGGGCTTCTGGTGATGACACTTCTGTCCTCTCTCACTGCCTTCTTCGGCTTCACGGCGCAAGCCGGCCGACTCAAACGTCTCACTGTGCTGTTGTTCCCCGTAAACCCCCCTCTCCCCGGATTACAAAAGAATATACAGTACGTCTCACCTGCTTTCAGGGGTTGGAAGTGATTGGAAAAGGCTCACACGGTACTCAGCATGCGCAGGAGGAAGATGGAGACGTGCTGAAATACACTGCAGGAGAGCAGCGTGGAGGAGGTGTGGAGACAGATCGGTGCATTGCTGGCAACGTCACATTGCCTGAAATTGCATACTTCGTGTTTGACAGATTCAGCTGACACGCAGACTAAAGCCACAGAAAAATACTAAGACTTAGCTGCTTTATGCACATTCTATATATATATCTATATTGAACTACTTTTTTTACATTGACGTTAGATTAAAAAGCAAGATGTCAATTTGTGTACGTTTTGCAGATTTTTCGATTCTTTTTTTTTTTTTAAACATTCTGACGTGCTTTTTGTTGTTATACATTACCTAGAGTTCTTTTATTCTCTTTTTCTCTGTTTATTTTGTCTCCATACAATTTCCAAAATCCTGGAGTAATAAATTCTTTCAAGCATCTTTTAGCGGTGACTTTGTTAGATACATTTATTTAAACTAACTTTAAATGACGGTTTATAAAATCAAATGCTAATGAAGGCGATGACGTGTGACTGTAAGTGCTGTCAAATACCCAGTGAGTGGACCTTGTGATGAAGATCTTTGCTCCAGATTTTTTACAATTGAGTGAACCAGTCCTTTAACAGCTGTGAACATGATTTTTTTTTAATTTATAATATCTGGTGCACAACATGTTTCCATTTTCTTGCTGTGTCCATGGCATATATGAAATGCTGTGCGTGTGCAAAAGCCTCAGGAGGCAGAATATGAGAGAGAGTTGAAGACAGAAAAGTTGACTGGTGGTGGTGCGGAGGCCGTCGAGGCTGTGCACGGAAAGCCTTTAGGATGTAATATGAGGTCTCTATCGATTACGAACACGGAGACCTTCAGTACATTGAAAACAGACATTTTGTGTTGTGCTTTTGTTGTTTCATCCCTGCGCTTTGTTTGTATGTGTGAATGTGTGAGTGAGAGTGTGGGAGCGTGCATATGTTCCCTTCGGTATACTGTACGATGGTGTGTGTGTGTGTGTGTGTGTGTGTGTGTGTGTGTGTGTGTGTGTGTGTGTGTGTGTGTGTGTGTGTGTGTGTTAGTGCGGTCTTCCCCCGGAGACACATCCTGCCTCCAGCAGAGTCAGAGGGGATGACAGATGACCACAAGGTCACTCGTCTCTCTCTAATCTGTGATCCTCAGGAGACACAAACACACTTCAGGGAAATGTCCTACTCTTTTTCTTTCTTTGCCTCGACTCGCTTCTGTTCTTTTCATCTTTACTCTCCTCCGTCGCCTTAGGTCTCACCTAATTCCCGGCTATATCGTTTGCACTTTTCTCTTCCAACCTTCACGCACTTTGTTTTCTGCCTCCTCCTTCACCTCCTCCCCTCCCCCCCTCATGCCCAGCTTTTATCCCCCCCACAACTTCTAACTTGACTTTCTCTCTTTTGTGTCTCTTCTTAAACAACCTCCTCCTGTTCCACTCTCTCTCTCTCTTTCTTACTCAAATCCACGATCTCCCCGCAGACTGAGGGGA